>NC_040914.2:20790732-21390732 GCF_004126475.2 Phyllostomus discolor
CTGCCAAGCAGATGGGTCCAATAGGGGTGGGGGCCGGGGGGGGGGGGTGGCGGCCCCTGTGGCCCGTTCTGACTGCTCGCTCTGCCCCCTACAGCGGGGCATCCACTTCTCCATTGTGTCTCCTCGGAAGCTGCCTGCCCTGCGGCTTCTGTTTGAAAAGGCTGCGCCCCCTGCCATGCTGGAGCCGCTGCAGCCGCCCGCCGACGTGAGCCAGGACCCCCGGCACATGGTGCTGGTGCGGGGGCTTGTGCTGCCGGGTGAGGCCCGCGCGCTGGTGCGTGGTGGGGGGTGGCGGGGGAGGTTCTCTCCGGCTACCGCCCTCTGACCTAGATTTTCTTTCCTTCTCAAACCCCTTCCCACGGGGGCTCGGGTGTCCATCCTCGGCTCTTAGTCGGGGGTGGCTCCACCCCAGGCCCTCTCCAGCCAAAGCAGCCTGTCCCCCTGCCACCAGCTCCAGCCTCAGGCACTGCGCTCTCAGCAGCGCCCCAGCAGCCTCTGCCTCCCGTGCCCCAGCAGTACCAGGTGCAGACATCACCAGGAGGGGGCACACCCCTGCGGCCTGGTGGGGCCCTGGCCCCTGGGAGGAGACCTAGTTCAGTGCTCGGGCTTGTGGCGTGATGGGTGTCTCCGCTGAGACTCGAGGAGGGTGGGACTCTGGGGCCCAGGAGCCACGTTCCTGTGGGGCGGTAGGAGTCGTGAGCCCCCATGGTGTCGGGGTCAGGGTGCCTGTGCCTTGTTAGGGGTGTGGGTGGTGCGGCCCCATGCCACACCAGGGCTCAGGGCTGGGGGCATGGTCCTCATCGGCCCCTTCCCTCCGTCTCCAGGTCCCCGGGAACCTGAGCGCAGCTCAGGTGGCTGCCCAGAATGCAGTGGAGGCTGCCAAGAACCAGAAGGCCGGGCTGGGCCCTCGCTGTGAGTCCCAGGGCGAAGATACAGGGCAAGCGGGGGTCAGCCGGGCCTCTCCCCATGCATACCTGCCCCACCTCCTCCCCTGGTCTCTCCCACAGTCTCGCCCATCAACCCTCTCCAGCAAGCGCCTCCAGGTGTGGGTCCTCCCTTCAGCCAGGCCCAGGCCCCTTCGCTGCCCCAGGGGCCCCCAGGTGCCCCCAAGCCGTCCCCCGCTTCCCAGCCCAGCCTGGTCTCCACAGTGGCCCCCGGTCAGGGCCTGGCCCCTACTGCGCAGCCAGGGGCACCGTCCATGGTAGGTGCCTGCATGCCTCCCGCTCCCTGCCCCACCGCTCCCCCGACTGCCCTGGGGTGGCACTGTGTGGGGGACAAAGAGGGCCCACGGGTACGGGTCTTGGGGTTGTGGGTCCTCTGGGGCTGATGCTACAGACAACCCTGAGGCTAGGAGCCGGGGGTGGGGGTGGGACTGTGGGGCCCGTGGGGCCCATGGATTCCTGTTCTGAGAGTCCTGGAATCTGACTGCATCACAGCATCTGTGTCCCAGGGACAGGCTTTTCTGGTCTCGGGGAAGAGGCTTTCTCTTCTCCTTGCTGGCCTGGCCCTCTCTCCCAGGAGATGGCCCGACCCGCCCTGGCGCTCTCTTTCCTCCCCGCTCACAGGCAGGCACTGTGGCTCAGGGAGGGGTGAGCGGCCCGTCCGCTGCACAGCTGGGGGCCTCGGCGCTGGGTGGGCAGCAGTCAGTCTCCAACAAACTCTTGGCCTGGAGCGGTGTCCTTGAGTGGCAGGAGGTGAGTCGGTGGGAGGATCTGCTGGGTGTGTGGGCCTCACAGAGCAGGGAGCAGGGATGTGAGCCCAGATTCGGGGCTGAGCAGGTAGTGAGAATTGTATTGCCAGTGAAGATCTCACAAGTCTCAGACTCGGGGTCCAGACAGCCCAGGAGATTGGGGCATCTAGGAGACAGAGGGTTATAGGATTTGGGGGGAAGAGGAAGAGCTCAACGATTATGGGAGATTAGAAGATTGTGGGATTGGTGTTATGGAGGAGGGGCTGAGGGCTCTCAGACTTAAAGGGGTGCTAGCGGGGGTGGAGATCCAGAGCTTTAGAGTTCCCAGGGTCGAGCAGGAGGGGTCGACAGGACTGAGACTCGGGCCCCTCTTGTAATAAGCCCCTTTTCCCCCTCAGAAGCCCAAACCTGCCTCTGTGGACGCCAACACCAAGCTGACTCGGTCACTGCCTTGCCAGGTCTACGTGAATCATGGCGAGAACCTGTAAGTCACTGTCGGGGGTGGGGTGGGTCCGGGCTCCCCTCCTCCTGACACCTCTCTCCTCATTGCCCCCAGGAAAACGGAGCAGTGGCCCCAGAAGCTGATCATGCAGCTCATCCCTCAGCAGCTGCTGGTGAGCGGCAGGCGGGAGCAGCCCCAGCCCCTGACCTTTCTCTCTTCCCTCACTCCTTCCCTGCCCCTCCCCCTCAGTCCTTCCCTCCTCACTCCCCTACTCAACACGCTGGCCGGCCTCTGTGTCTCCCCAGACCACACTGGGCCCTTTGTTCCGGAACTCGAGGATGGTCCAGTTCCATTTTACCAACAAGGACCTGGAGTCCCTCAAAGGCCTCTACCGCATCATGGGCAACGGTTTTGTGAGTCCTGGGCAGGCGGGACCCTGGGGGAGCTGTCTCCTCTGTCCTCCTGGGCTCCTCCCCTTTCTCCCAGAGCTCTAGCTTGGTTTGTAGTGAAAATGCACATCAGAGGGAAGTCTGTTCTGTGGTCGTCTGTGACTGGGGTGACGGGAGCACTTGGGAAGGAGGTGGCTGTGACCCAGGTGTACCGGGTGGATCGGTTTTCTGGGACTGAGAACAGCAGGGCGCTCCCTCCCGGCTCTGGGAGCATGCAGTCCAAAGCAGGGGCCGGCCAGCAGGGCCGAGCTCTCTGAACACACCAGGTAAGGCCGGTGCGGCCTCCTGCAGCCGGCAGCCTTGGAGCTGGGGCTTCGGGCAGTAAAACGTGGTCTCCGCCTCTCTCCTCCCATGGCCGCCCCCACCCCCCCCCCCGACCCCATGTCTGCACCTCCACAGGGCGAGGCACTCTACTCCCTGTGGGGTGTCTGCTGGCTTCTGAGGCCGCCAGTCATTGGACCAGGGTCCCTCAACTGACTTGATCACACCTTGGTACATCGGCAAGGACCTTACTCCCCAGTGAAGTCACGTTCCCAGATGCTGGGGTTAGAACTTCAACGTGTATAACGGCAAGACAGTTCACCTCATCACACTGAGGCAGAGTCTCCCCAAATAGGAACAGGTCCAGTTACGCAGGACATCCTGTGGGCCTGGCGCCTTTCTAGGACAGGGGACTAGTCGTGGCTCACCTCGTGGGGTCCTCAGGGACATTCTGCGGAGAACAGTGATCCTGAGAGTCAGGAGTGCTTTTGGCTGCAAGTAACATAAACCCAACCAGCAGAGTTTTTTTGAACAAATAGATGATGGAGTGAGGGAGCTTAAAACAGCAGTTTATTTAAATTTTTAAAAAGATTTTATTTGTTTTTCAAGAGAGGTGAAGGGAGGGAGAAGGAGAGGGAAACATCAATGTGTGATTGCCTCTCACACGTTTCCCACTGGGACCTGGCTGCAACCCAGGCATGTGTCCTGACTGGGAATTGAACCGGCGACCCCTGGCTTCTCAGACCGGCACTCAATCCTCTGAGCCACACCAGCCAGGCCCTAACGCAGCAATTTATTATCTCTCAAGGTTTTGTGGGTCAGATGGGCCCAGCTGGGCTAGTCTAGATTGGGAACCTTTGTGGGAGTAGCCCGTCGGCTGCCGGCTGAGACTGGTCGTCTAAAAGTCTGAATGGCCTGGAGGTGCAGGACTCTCAGGACTCAGAGCCAGGTGGTGCGGGCTGTCAGCCGGGGCTCCACCCAGCCTGGTCGTAGGAGCGGTGGCTCCGCAGCTCTTCTGAGCAGTGTGTCCCCAAAGTGAATGCTGTGCTGGCAGGCATTTACTTATTTTTTTTTAAAGATTTTATTATTTGTTGGAGAGACAGGAAGGGTGGGAAAACAAAGGAAGAGAAACATCGATTAGGTGCCTGTCGGATGCACCCCAACTAGGGACCTGGACCAGACCTGTGCCCTGACCCTTTGGTGTGCCAGAGGACACCCAGCCCCCCAAATTCCACTGGTCAGGGTGGCAGACATCTGTTTTTGACACGACGGGCTGTCCCAAGGGGCCGCTGTTGGGTTGGTTTTGTAGTTCAGTGACATCAGGGCCAGGACCCTCCCAGACACACTCGTGTTCGCAAGATAGCCACCAAGGCCCCAGGCTTCTGGTGGGGCCGGATGCAGGAAGGCAAGGAGGAAGTGCAGTGTCCGTCACGTAGTTCTGTCTTTTCGGGGGAGCAGACGCTCCCCCACACCCCCAAACAGGCTCCCCCTTCATCTCCTGGGCCCGGTCCAGGGCACTGGGGACATGGCTACCCCAAGCAGAGTCGGGTTCTCGACACAAGGGAGAAGGGCAGGTGGACCTTGAGGGGACGGCTAGCAGGGTCTGCCTCCTGTGAGAAACCAAGGCTTAGAGTAGTAAACTCGCTTGGCCGAGGTCCCAGAGGCGAGACCTTGGCTCATCAGCCCCTGCTCTCTCAAGCGCTCCTGTTCGAGCTACCGTGTACTACGGCTCCGCTTATTGTTTGCTGACGTTTCCTGGGCACTACCGTGTGTCCAGGTGCAGGCGAGGTGCCGGAGGTGTACCGCTGAGTCCTGTAGTCATAGCAACCCATGGTGTTAGCACTCCTGTCATCAGTTCTCCCTGGGGCCAGGGAGGGTGTGAGTGCCCCCTGAGGGTCTCAGATCCCCCGGGTCAGTCGTAACCGTCAATGCCACTGATCACATGCTTCAGCTACCCGCTCAGTGCTGAAGACGCTCCTCAGCTGTGAGAGCCCTTAGGAGGGCAGCCTCCCAGGGGGCGGGCGAAGGGTCCAGGTTGGAGAGCCAGATCGAACCTTCTGTTTGGGGTACTTCCTGTCCACTCCCCTCCACCGTCAGCGAGCGCTCCAGCCTTGCCCTGTCTCTCTGGGCACTGAGCTCTCTTCTAAGGCCTCAGGTGGTTTCTGGAGCAGCCTCGGGCAAAACCTCAGCCTCCTCCACCTTTCACCCAGAAGCCTCGGTGCTGCTTCTCGACTGGGTCATCTAAACCAGGTGGGGCGGGATGCATCCTGCGTCCTCCCCCAGGACTTGACCGTCTGACGTTCTCCCCCAGGCCGGCTGCGTGCACTTCCCCCACACGGCCCCCTGCGAGGTGCGCGTGCTCATGCTGCTGTACTCGTCCAAGAAGAAGATCTTCATGGGCCTCATCCCCTACGACCAGAGCGGCTTTGTCAACGGCATCCGGCAGGTCATCACCAACCACAAGCAGGTTCAGCAGCAGAAGCTGGAGCAGCAGCGTGGGGTGAGTGACGTGGGCCCCCGACCATCCCTGCCCCTCCTAGCACCCGCCCACCTGGACCCCAGCATGCACGGCCAGATGCCCCAGGGGCCCCCCCGGGGCTCCAGTGCCAGGCACGGGCTCCTTTCCTAAGGCGTGGCCACCCAGGTTCAGTCCCATCCCCACCTGTCCTCGCGCTTTCCCTTTTTGGCGTCCTCACAGGCTCTCTGAGACACAGCCTCTTCTGCTCGGGGACCTGGGGGTGTAGAGTGTACTCGCCCGATCCCCTGCCCCCAGGGAAGTGTTCCCAGCCCCTCACAGGTTCCCCTTCAGGGCTCAGAGCCTCTCAGGCCCAGCTACACCCCATCGCTGACCTGCTCCCTCTCTCCCTGTGCAGATGGGGCCACAGCAGGCACCCCCTGGGCTGGGCCCCATTCTGGAGGACCCGGCAAGGCCCTCGCAGAATCTGGTGAGGACAAGGCCAGCAGGGTCAGGGTCAGGGCCAGGGCGGGGGAGGCCCCAGAAGATGCCGTTGTTCTGACCCAGCCGTGGAGGCCCAGGGGTCTAGAGCGGGGGTCCCCAACCGTTTCGGTACCAGGGATTGGTTTCATGGAAGACAGCTTTCCCACTTACCGGGGACAGGGTGTGGGGAGTGGCTTTACAGCCTGCCACCAGATGCAGCTTAATTGTCACTTGCCACTCACGGATAGGGTTCTGATACGGGTCTGCCAACAGCTGATTCCTTCTGGCCTCTGTGCAGTCAGGGCTCTCTGCTAACGATAATCTGTTTGCAGCCCCTCCCCAGCACCAGCATCTCCGCCTTAGCTCCTTCTTGGATCTTCAGGCATTCCATTCTCAGAAGGAGTGCAGCCCAGATCCCTCACATGCGTAGTTCGCAGTAGCAGTGGGGTTCGGCTCCTCTGAGAATCGAATGCTGCCCCTGATCTGACAGGAGGCGGAGCTCGGGCGGTGCTGTGGGCACTGAGAAGCTTTTGCAAATACATGTGAAGCTTCACTTGCTTGCCCGCCACTCACCTCCTGCTGTGCAGCTGGTTCCTGGCAGGTCACGGACTGATACCGGTTTGTGGCCTGGGGTGGGGGACCCCCGGTCTAGAGCCTCTGTTCCTTGCCCCCATCTCTTCCTACCAGCTCCAGCTCCGCCCACCGCAGCCCCAGCCACAGGGTGCCGTGGGGGCCCCTGCCGCAGCAGGGCAGCCCCAGCCCCAGGGCACTGCCCAGGCCCCCCCGGGCGCTGCCCAAGGCCCTCCCGGAGCACCTCCTGGCCCATCCCCTTCTGGATCCATCCTTCGGCCCCAGAATCCCGGGGCCAACCCCCAACTGCGGAGCCTCCTCCTCAACCCACCGCCGGTGAGATCCGGGACGAGGGCGGCTGAGAACTCGGGTCTTGGGCAGTGGCAGTTCTAGGCTATCTGTCTGGGAGGGGGACGTTGGCTTGGTCAGAGGGTGGGAGTGGAGCCCCACCGAAGGCCCCAGGCCCACCAGCTCCTTGTGCGTCCCCCCTGGGTGGGCTTCTGCTAAGACTCCTTTGAAGAAAGGCCCCACATAAATGACTAGACCAGACCTCTGAGCAGCTTCTGTGCCAGAGGCTGCCGGGCAGGGCGGAGCTCCTGCTGGGGGCCTCTGAGCTGTATGTTTTGCTTCCCTAGCCCCAGACCGGGGTGCCCCCACCACAGACCTCCCTCCACCACCTCCAGCCACCAGGGGCCCCCCCACTGCTGCCGCCACCGCATCAGGGCCTGGGGCAGCCCCAGCTGGGTCCCCCACTCCTGCACCCGCCACCCACCCAGTCCTGGCCTGCTCAGCTTCCCCCGCGGGCGCCTCTGCCAGGTAAGGAGGTCTGGGAGGGGCTGGGGGTCTGGACAGAGGGTCCCAGCATCCCCGGGGCTGGAGCGCTGAGACCAAGGGCTCCTGGGAAGTAAAGTCCTGGTGTGTAGGAGCAGCGGGTCCCACCTTGGCTTTGGGGGGTTGTGGGGGCCTGGGGACCGAGGACCCAGGAGCTCTTGGTCCCTGCGACTCCTTTCCTGCCTGACCTCCGGGTTCTCGGGGAAGCAGAGTCTTAGGGCCAGAGAGGTATCTTGGGGGGGGGACGGGCTCCCAAAGGTCTGTGGGAGACAACACACTTACATCCAGATGGGGCCAGAAGGGGCCTCTGATAGGTCCCCCAGGACTTCCCAGGGGGCTTAGTGCCTTGGACTCCCGGAGAAGGAGGAAGAAAGCAGCCCCAGGGCCCTTCAGGGCCCCAGGGGCTACTGGGAGATGCAGTCCCTTCCCCACTGCCCCCCAGGTCAGATGCTGCTGAGCGGGGGTCCCCGGGGACCGGTCCCCCAGCCGGGCCTGCAGCCCAGTGTCATGGAGGACGACATCCTCATGGATCTCATCTGAACCCCCGACACCCAATAAAGTTCCTTTCAACACACGCCCCGGCTCCCGTCACTGGCGTCCCCAGGACCAGGCAGGAGGAGGCCGGGGGAGACAGATGTCTCTGTCCTTGTTCTCGCCTCAGCAGACATCCCCGAGGCCCTGGGCCGGTGACACCGGGCCTCGGCAGGGAGTCAGGCAGTCTGCTGCAGCCTGGCCCAGGGAGACATGAAGGCAGGCGGGCAGGGCTCACAGGACCCTGTGCTCGTGGAAGCAGAGAGGGTGCTGAGGGGACTCGGAAGTGGCCTCTGAGCCAGGCAGGCCACCCGGTGTGCAGAAAGCAGAAACGTGCGAGGGCAGGAGAGAGTGGGGGTGCTCAAGGAGCAGGTGGGTGCCTCTAGAGCGTGAATGTGAGGGAGGGGCTTGGGCTGCAAGCAGCAGCTCGAGGTTTGTCGTGGGGACACCAGAACCACAGGAGGCCACGAGCAGGGGGCTGACCTTGGTCTGCCAGGAGTCGGAAAAATGGGGAGGAGGCTGAGGCGGTGGCTCTGGGAAGAGGAGAGTCCAGAGGGGGAGCTGGGGTCGAGTTGGGGACAGGAGGGGCGAGGCTGGGACTGGTATACCACGTGGAGGAAGTTGGGGGTGTGGGGGCGTTGAGGTCGGCCCCCAGGGCCTGTTCTGAGTGCTGGTAGATGGCGGGGCTTCCCTGACTTAGGCAACTGGGAGAAGGAGCCGGTAGTGGATGCTGATGGTTCAAGGTATGTGCAAGTGACAGCTGCCGTGTCGAGCTCACGCTGCATCCTTAGGTGATGGTTTATGTTTGGTAGTCAAAGTCATGAGTGGACAACATCACACCTGGAAAGTGGGGGGCCCAGGTCCCACTCAAGAGACCTGCCTTCTGGGGCTTTGGATCAGTGGGTGGTGGGGGGGCTGTCCCTGAGATGGGAAAGCCTGCAGGGAGCGGGTTGGGGGTGTGGGGAGCAGGGGTCCTGAAGGACGTCCTCAGGGAGCTGTCCGGGGATGGCTGTCTGGATACAGGCACAGGTGCGGGCCCTGCAGGTGGGCTCCCTGGAGGCGGAGAGTCAACCGTCTACTGTCAGAGTGCAGACCAGTGTTGCTCACCGCGTGGTCCACATCCAGACCACCAGCGTCCTCGTGGGTGGGACGGTGGCTGACACCAGAATCCCGGGCAGGCCCCATCCCAGGAGAGAGGTTGCAATGTGGTGGCCCATGGGCCACGCTGCAGATGAGTTTTGTTTGGCCTTCTCTGTGTTAGCCTCCGTGGTGTTTCTTCCTGATGAGTTAGTGGTAAAAATCAGGAGAATTCTCACGCTCGCACACACACAAAACCTGTCTTCCTGGCTTCTCTTGACAAGTCAGGAGACCTGGCTTCCCGGGCCTCCCCTTGCGCCTCGCAGCAGCGGGCCGGAGCCGCCCCTTTTGACGGGGCGCCTGCCCTGTTGTTCGCCACAGTCCCCACCACTCCCTCTCGCTCCCCCGCCTCTGTCCTCGCAGTGGCGTGCGGGGAAAGTGAAACCTTTCTTGTACCTATGTCTCTACCACAAGTGGCACAGCCAAAGAGAGAACGAGAGGGCCCCGTGTTTCGGAAAAAATGGGAGCGAGACTATTTCTTTGTGGAAGTGAAGAGCATGCCTACGTGTTTAATATGCAGAAAAATCATGTCTGTGTTGAAAGAGTACAACCTGAAGCGCCACTATGAATCAAAGCACAGTAAGAGCTTCGACCAATACACGGAGCAGATGCGGGATGCGCTCCTAGATGAGCTGAAGAAGAACCTGAAGGCTCAGTAGGGCCCGGTGGCCAGCGGGGAAGCCACATAGCTGCCACACACAGTCTCGAGATGGCGCGGAGAGACTTCCCCAGCGCTAAGACCTCCCGAGGATGGGGAGTTGACAGAGCAGCAGAACGGCGGCCCTGGATGCAGACACACACCTGTTCAGGCTGTGACCTCAGGCCTGCTGTGCGCTGCACTGCGTGTGGAGGAGAGAGCAGGAGACTGGCAAGGCCGGCTGCTCGGAAGCGGCACGTTGGTCGTGGCCTTTTCTGTCCCTGAGCACGAACCATTCCCACAGCTAGCTTTATTTATTTGTGAGGTTGAGGATTCCCATGTGACCGAAGCAGCCTGTGATGCCGTGCCCAGGCAGGCCCGGCACCGGTGTGTGTGTGCTCTGGCAAGAACGTTGTGCATAGGTCAGAATGCCGGAGCCCAGCTGCCGACGGTCTCTGTGACCCTGTGATCTGTCTCAGGGGAACTTGTTGGTGTGCCGCAAGCCTAGGTGGCAGCATTTGGAGAGGACACAAGTTTGGTGATTGTGTCCATTGCCTGGAATTGCACTGTTCTGAGAAAGTTCATGGAACACGCTGTGAATATCCTGGATGGGCTTCTGTACTTGAATCAAGGGCAGGTCAATGGTGAACTTGACCCACAGAAGCTCTGTGACCTGGTTGTCACGTGATGGTGTGGAAGAAGTTGGACCTGCTGAAACCCATCTGCTGGGTTCATTTCACATGAGGCAAAAGCCACTCCTTGGTTCCCCTGAGATGGTCGGTCAAAGACTTCAGGTCAGGGTTATGACCCTTCCGAACACTGTTGTTTTTCCGCAAGGACACTCACAAACAGCTACTTGAATGTACGAGTTTGCCCAGACCTGGCGAAAACGGGAAGCCATTGGCAAGGAATATCCAGACTCCATTTCCTTTGCCGCAGCTGGTTTCCCCAAACAGAACTCACGGCTCAGACCGTGTTTACCCAAGTTCCCCCGAGGGCTTTCGGCGTCCAGACTCCATGACGACGCACCAGTACTGTCCAGTTTGCCTTTGTCGGCAGGTGGCGGCAGTGGGAGCACAGACCGCACCGAGTAGTTACTGACTGCGGCGCAGTGGGCGCTCTCTCCCCGCGGGGCCCTGCTGGGGGTCTCACCCCTGCGCTCTGCGGTGGTCGCCCGGAACCTCCGAGTCTGGAGCTCTCTGTTGGGAAACCGAGTCACAGTCCACAGCGCTCCCGGGATTCCAGGCTGAGTTCTCAAGTGCCCATCCTGCTGCAGCCCCCACCCCCGGGCCCGACGCTGACGTCTCGGGGGCCGCGGGATGCCCTCAGTCCCACCTCAGAGGAGCGCAAGAAATTACGAAAAGAGAAAATTTTAATAAGGAAATCTCTCTATTTTTCAATTTGTATTTTTTCAACTTGGAATTTGAGATATGAACTCCAGTACCAACCATGCTTGTTGTGTTCCGTGCGTTCACCGTAGTTCAGTAAAGATGCAGTTTGACGATGTTTCTGGCCGTCGACTTTTCTCATACCTGGCTAGTTCACTCATTTATGTGGCCTGCCTGGCTCCTGGAGGCATTTGAGTTTCCCGTCCTTCCCGCCCTACAGTGGTTGAGTCCAGTCTGGGGGCGGGGGGAAGCTTCAAACAGCCCCCTGGGTGATTCTCACACCAGCAGAACAGGGAGCGGGTCTCACTGGCGGCAGCTGGAGGGGACACGGGCGGGGTTTCTCGGGCAGCGAGCGCAGCAGGGCCTCCTGAAAACTCAGATGGCTTCACGGGCCAGGCAGGTGATGGAAATGTGTGAAGCGGACGGGTGTAAGACAGCAGGGCGTGATGGGGACTGTGGCGAACTCGGAGAGTGCTTGCCCCGCCCAAAGGTGTTCAAATTAAAGACAAAACACCGTGAGGACCAAACAAAAATCCACTGGTGGGTCCGATGAGGCCTGGGGCTGCCATTTTGCGACCTCAAGGAGGAGGAGAAGAAGTGAGGACCAGTCCAGAGTCCTGAGGAAAGCCCCGCATGTGAGGGCTGGGTGGGCAGGCAGCCAGAGGATGGGGGGGTGGGGGACGACCCGGCAAGCGTGTTCTGGAAGCCAGAGTGTTTTTGAGGAGAGGGTGGCCGACTGTGTCCCAAGCTGCTGCAAGGGCAAGGAGCCAGTGCTGGTCCCACCGGGGTGGGAATGACTCTTCGGGGAAACACTGCTTGGGTCCGGGACAGGCGGGCGGGAAAATCAGTGTTTCCAGCCGCTGGCTTGCCCGGTGTAGGCTAGTGAGGTTCCCTGACCTCAACACCCAGGTAGAAGAACCTAAGAACCTGCCACGCTCTGGTTGCTTGCAGGTGCCTGCCTATTCACAGGTGAGGCAGGAAAAGCCCAGGGCGTCTGGGTTGCCCCAAGAGCGAGGAAAGATCTAGACACAGAACTCACCCCCCCGCCAAGTCCAGGTAAAAGGCGACAGGCAGCAGCACTTAGCCTGCCTGTTAAACGGACCAGCTGATGCCAGCCAGGCGCAGCTTCGGGACGTTGCCCTCTGAGTGCCAGGTTGAAGCTGCGTGAGTGCAGCACGTAGTGAAGACCTCGGGACAGCAGGCGCTACACTCCAGCCCCAGCGCTGACTTGCTCTGTGGCTTGGGGCAGGCGGGTCCCCATGCATCTCTGAACCCCAGTGTCCCCATACGTCGTGGAGTGGCTTCCCCACGGGACTGGGCACCTGGCAGGCTCAGCACAGCCCTCCACCCAGAGCGCTGCTGTTAGCCGCTGCCGTCCTCTCTGGCCCCGGACTCTCTGGAGGCGGGCGTGGTGAGCAAAACTGGCCAAAATCACCACAGTGTCCCTGAGGGTGGTAGGAGGGTGAGTGAGCGGTTGGAAATACTTCATTTTTGAGCAGTGGGCTTTCGGACTTTGCTTCTGGAGCTGGAGCAAGACTGGGCAGTGCGTGGGATTTCTCCCCAAAGAGCAGGTCTGGCAAAAGTGGCGGAACATAAAATGAAAAAAAGAATTAAGACAAAACTGTCAAAACACCAGCACATGAATAGTTGCGAGCCTCTCAGGGATGAGAAGACATGCCCACTACGGCCTCTTTAAGGAAAAGTTAGAAGGAAAGTGACACCTAAAAAATGGGTTTGTCTCAAGGTCCACAAAACTCGCCAACAGAGGTTTTCCACTATCTTTTATTTTTTTAAATTTATTTTTAGAGGAAGGGAGGGAGAAGAAAAGAAAAAAAAAACCATCAATCTGTGGTTGCTTCTCAAGTGTCCCTACTGGGGACCCGGCGTGCGACTCAGGCACGTGCCCTGACTGGGAATCGAACCTGTGACCCTTTGGTTCACAGGCCAGCGCTCAATCCACTGACTCACACCAGCCAGGGCAGTCCACCATCTTTTAAAATTAATTTTAGCCCAGGCTGGCATAGCTCAGCGGGTTGAGCTTGGGCTGTGAACCAAAGCATCACAGGTTTGATTCCCAGTCAGGGCACATTCCTGGGTTGTAGGCCAGGTCCCCAGTGGGGGCCACATGAGAAGCAACCACACATTGATGTTACTCTCTCTTACTCCCTCCCTCCCCCCTCTCTAATAAATAAATAAATAAAATCTTTTAAAAAATAAAATTAATTTTAAAAACGTATTAGAGTTACACACACTTTTATAGTTCTGTACAGGTGAGAAAGCCCTGAAGTGTATAGAAAAAAAAGTGAAGGACCCCTTTGCCCCATCCCTCACCTGCCCCCAGCCCTGCCCCCACTGCAAACACACACGGAGCAAACCGCCCTCCCCCCAGGGGCAGGTACATCAGTTTGCCGTTTGAATTTACATGCCTGTGGTTGTAGACACATTTATTGTCTCTTTTTTCAATTCATCAAATACATTTGCTGGAATGAATGTCAGTTTCTTAAATATTTGCATCGGCAGGGCTGGTGTCTATATGCCATCCCTCATCCTGCTGCTTTTTCTCGCTTGAGTCCTGGCCAGCTGCCCACACCATTCCTGATGTGTGGCTGTCCCGATTTTCAACGGTTGCCGTCCACCGTCCATTAAATGGGCACATGGACACGCTCCAGTTGCACAGACCGTCCCAAGTGGATGAGCTCTCTGTCGCTGTTTAACAGGCCCCACCACTCAGTGGCTGAAAACAACCGGTGTGAATCACCTCCTGGTTGCTCTGGGTCAGGAAGCCAGGCACAGCTTCGCTGGGTGCCTCTGGTTCAAGGTCTCTCAAGGTTACAGTCGAAGCTCCACTGGGGGGAGGGCCCACTTCCAAGCTCACCCACCAGCTTGTGGGCAGGGTTCATTTCCTCTTTCCCAGCTGGACTCAGGGCCTCAGGGCCTCCCTCCTGATCTCAACAGGAGCCCCCCCCCCCCCCCTCCACAAAGGACAGCTGGCTTCTCTGGGTAAGCTGGCTTCTCTGGAGGGCAGACAGGGCAGCCAAGGTGCAGCTCCAGGCTTTTCATGACCAAGTCTTGGAGGGGCAGTGCCGTCACTTGGGCCTTATCCTGTGCAGATCTGGCCCACGTGGACGCCGAGGGGTTAAGGGTGTGGTGCCAGGAGGTGGGGACCATGGGCCATCTTGGAGACGGCTTGCACACTGCGTGGGCATTTGGCCAGCTGTGCAATTCGTCCCTGTCATTAAAGATGCTGCCGAGGAGATATGTAAAGTCTCCTCCCTTGTGCAGCAATTCCTATGTGATGCATTCCCAGCAGCCAGTTTTCAGGATTGAGGAGTACATCAATTTCATTGTTGTTTATTTGACTTTGAAAAGGGAATTTATTTTTTGCATATTTAAAACCTTCATATGGTTCACACTTTAATAAGAGTTTCCAAAATCGACCCAACACACAGTCCCAGCTCCCTCTGGGAACTACCAATTTCTTTTCTTTTTAAAAAATATTTATTTATTTATTTTTAGAGAGGGGGAAGGGAGGGAGAAAAAGAAGGAGAGAAGCACAAATGCCTGGTTGCTTCTCATATGCCACCTACTGGGGACCTGGCCCGCAACCCAAGCACATGGCCTGACTGGGAATTGAACTTCAACCCTTTGTTTCAAAGCCCAGCACTCAATTCACAGAGTCAGTGTCCAAGAATGATAACTTTTAAAATTAAGTGATACAGGTTGACTTCAACTCTTCATGACCAGTCTGACCCATTCTAGTGCATGCGGCAGCGGGCAACCAGGCGATCCTCGCTGGGAACCTTGAGTAGGGTGGAGGAGGTGGAACCAATCTCTGGGAGGTAGTCAGGGAAACTGACAGAGTAACAGCAAACAGCAGCAGGGGCCCAGGTGGCCCGGGAGGTCATGTTTGCAGTTCATTTGTTTGGGAAATATTGACTGGACGCCTGATAGGGGCTGGGCTTCCAACAGGGCAAAGGCGGGCTTGGTTCCCGCCCCCCTAGAAGGAAGACATGGCCAGACAGCTCACCATCGAGAACTGAGCTCCCCTGGCTCAGCTCTGGTGAGCAGACCTTGAAGGGCCTTGGAGAATTAAATGAGGACTCACAGTTTCATGCTTAATAAGTACTACACGCTCAACTATACAGGCCATTCTCTTATTCATTCTTTCATTTTTTAAAGATTTAATTTAATTTAAATTATTTTATTGTTCAATTATAGTTGTCTGTATTTTCTCCCCACCCCACCCCCTCCAACCCCTTCCAAATCCACCTCCCTCCCTTGCTTCCCCCTTACCCCTTGGTTTTGTCCATGTATTCCCCATAATAGTTCCTTATTTATTTATTTTAGACAGAGGAGAAGAGAGGGAGAGAAACATCAATGTGGGGTTGCCTCGCGTATGCCCCCTACTGGGGAGCTGGCCTGCAACCCAGGCGTATGCACTGGGGATCAAACTGGCGACCCTTTGGTTCCCAGGCTGACACTCGATCCACTGAGCCACACCAGCCAGGGCAGCAGTTTGTTCTTTGACAGGTCCAGCTAGAGGGGGTAGATAGAGTAGATTAAAGCGGTGGGAGTGTGTGTGTGGTCCCATCATTGTGTTAACAAATCCATACATCTCAGTGACTTAACAAAGGATTGTCTTTCTTCGCCCCACCTGCAACGTGACAGTCTGATGTGTCCTGCCAGCTCTCCTCCAGCAGTGATGGAGGGGTCTCGTGCTTGCATCCTGTAAACAGCCCCTCCATTTAGGGGGCCTTGGTCCCTATTGCTGGGAAGGAGCGCACGAGGGCCCGCAGCTGCCTGGGACCGGAAGTGATGCTGGTGAGGTAGGACGCTCAGGCTCGCTCCCCCGCAGGGAGAAGTCCATCGTCCCAGCCTCCTACGGGGAGAGCGGGGGCAAGAGCTTTCCTGGGGTGTGAGTGCATCCCAGGCCCTCTGTCGAGGCGTGGAGTAGGTTAGACCTCCAGAGTCCTGTGCCGGCCTCTTGGGATAGAGCTGTGAGGAAGCTCGTCGTGGCCCTTGCTTCCCGTCTAATATGGGAGACACACAACTCCAAATTACAACGAGAAAGTGGAAGAAAGGCTATATAGCACTTGGAGAGCCTGCATCAGATAGATTTTTGTTTGTAGACATTATTTTGTCATTGCAAAAAACAAAACTCAAGACAGACTGCCTTATTCCCATTTAGTCCGTATTATCACATCCTTGTCTGTGTCACATACACATCCAATCCATACGTACTCCCGGTTTGCCCTTTTAGTGAAGTTGGTGAGGCCAGTAGTTGATTGGCTAAACAGGATTATTTGAGGACATACATCTATCTCAGGGTAGGCTGAGTTATGTTCCAATAACAACCCCCACATTGCAGTGGCTTGGAGTGGCAAAGGAGGGTTTTCTCACTCTTGCTTAATAGAGATCTCACTCATGCCCAAAGATCTCAAATATTGCCAAGTAGCATGGTAAATGCTCCAGATTGAATTCACGTGTCACTGTTGCTCAGATCTCACTGGCTAGGTTGAATCACATGACCCTACTCCCCCATAATGGCATCAGGAAGTGGAATCCTGCCCGTTGCTGAGCAAGTGGGGAGTTAGAAATATGTGGCAGGTAGTGCTGGTGACTAGCTACACACTGGAAGTGTTTTTATTTTCACTAAGAACATCAAGAACTTTTCCCAGTTATCATGCAACATATTCTTATATAAACTGTACTCACAAATCACAACGAATCATCTATCATTTCCAGTTTTACTTTTAAGTGACCTGAAAACCTAAAGACACTTAGGAAGCAAACAAAAGACCGGGTCTTCCTAGGTTTTTATGAACTTTTCTGTTCAATCATTTACAGTTGCTTTGCTTGCAACTAATTTAGCAACATTTTTAAAAAAGATTTTTAAATTTATTTTTAGAGAAAGGGGAAGGGAGGGAGAAAGAGAGGAAGAGAAACATCAATGTGTGGTTGCCTCTCATACACCTCCTACTGTAGGGTGTACCTACAGGGCATGTGCCCTGACTGGGGATTGAACCAGCGACCCTTTGGTTTGCAGACTGGCAGTCAGTCCACTGACCAACACCAGCCAGGGTGGCAGCATTTTTTTTTTAAAAGCAGCTCACCTTTATTTTTTCCAATGCAGGCCACCTGCTTTGCATATAAGCAACTCTCTTGCATTAATATTTCGTTAGTTTGGCAGGACTAAGTTATTAACTTAGGAATAACTGACATACACAGGTTTGGTAACAGCTACTTCTGAGCAAGTGTGCAGCCTAACAGATGGGAGCAGAACCACATCATAATAGCCTGCCAGCCTGGACAGCAGGTGTCACAGAGGACATGAATGGTGTCTTTCCGGCTGGCACACCAAAGCCCTGGCTGGTGTGGTTCACTGGATTGAGCTCCGGCCTGTGAACCAACTGGCACACTGGGTTAGCAGGATGTCCTCAGAGAGCTGTACTGTAGTGTTCCTAATAGAATTTCAGCCTACGTGTTCATTACACATTCTGACATGTTTTCATTTTGCTCATGCTGGAGCGTATCCTGGTCCACCTTTCTCCATGCTTAGATGGTCTTGGGAATTCATACCCACATATGTGTCCTGATGGGATCTGAAGGATGAAAAGGCATTGACTAGGTGGAGAACAGGAAGGTGATCAGTCTGCAGACAGCCGAAGGGGCTGCATGATCTTGGCATTCAAGGCCACAGTGAGGTATTTAAATCTAAGGGCACTGGGGAGCCATTGGATTCTTTTGGTGAGTGGAACGAGAAACAAGGTGGCAAGAGTTAGGAGATTCTTCCTGGCAAGAGATCTTGATGACTTGGACCAAAGAAAATGATGGGAAATGAGGGTTTCTGGAGTACGGAGGCTTCTGTCCCTGTGGTTTTCTCCTTCCTGCAGCCAGCAGTTGGGTGTCCTGACAGGGGTGGTTATCAGGGCTCTGGAGGTACCTGTGGATATCTAACCTGCAGCCGGGGTCTAGAGAGCACTGACGTCTTATTTGGTCATGATCTGGGGCACATCTGGGGCTCAGGGCTGGGCTCCAGTCAGCCCCGGGAAGTCCTTGGACACGCGGCTTAATTGATGGAACAAAGATGGGAAATATGACCCAGCGAAGGTCTTCTTGACTTTTACTGGTCACCCCTGTTTCATTTTCTGGTGGCCCCTCAAGGCCTGAGGGGATGGAGTGTCCCAGTCCCCATCCACACCCACGTTCTTCGTAATCTCATGCTTTCCCACTGATTGCAAAGCTGAGGACTCCTGAAGTTTTCTCTCCACACTCTTCTAGCTACATTGCTTCATCAACATCTTGAACGGAAGTAGGGCTCTCTGCCTCCCAGCCTCCTCAACCTGTTCCTCCTCTGGTCAGCTCCCTCTCACTAAATGGCACCTGTGAACAGGCAAGAACCTTGGTATCATCCCTCACCCCTCCCCCCCATCTCTACGTAAGTCCTTTGAGCTCTAGCTTGAAAATACATTGTGAAAATGACCATGTCCCCTGCTGCGGCCACCCTGCCTGTGGCCCAAGCCATGAGGCCTCTTGCCTGGATTATTGCCCCTGTCTGCTTTCTGCCTTCCTGCTTCCTCTTGTTGTCTATAATCTTATTTTCAACACAGCAGCCAGAGGGGGCCCTGAAAAAAGTTTGAAATGTTGCCAGTTATTTTTCAACAGGCAACACTTACATATGGTTCAAATTCCAAATAGTTTAAAATAGTACACTGCGTCTCCTTTCCACTGCTCCCCACCCCCCCGCTACTGCCCTCCCCGCCCCCAGTCTGCTGCCTTCTCTCCTCGGCGGTGACTGTGGATTCCAGCTCCTTCTGTATATTCGTACAGATGTTGTGTGTGACTCTGTGCATTCTGTGACTGCTTTGTTTAAAAAAATGAAACTGCCATTCCCTTGCCAAAAGCCCCAGCTAAATGAGACTAAAATCCAAATTCCATCCCAAGGCTACAGGGACTCTGCTTGAGGCACTCGGCCCCTCCCAAATTCACTGCTGTCTTCCGCCCTCCCTCCCCTCCAGCCTCATAGGCCTCCCTCGTTTTTCTTCCCTTCTCAGGCTTTGTGCCCTGGCTGTTCCCTCGTCTTAGCACACTGTTCCAGTCGATGTGGAATTGCAGGCTCCTTAAAGGCCACTTTCCTCAGTTCTCAAGGTCACCACCCCACCACTCTGGGCATTGGCTCTAGTCACCCCTTTATTACCAACTGCGATGCTAGGTGTCCCCCAAGGGACTATGGGTTCTGTGAGGGACCTGGTCCGTCATCACAGTATACTCACTGCCCAGCACTTAACTGGAAATGGTGCTATTAAGAATGATAGAAAGGAAAAAAGCAAATGTTTAAGTTGTCACTGTGCCAAGTAGCAATCCCAATACTTTACTGACTCATTTGACTCTCAATAACTGCTTTGGGGTTAGTTATTAGCCACATTTAAGACACATGGAATTTAAGCCCTGCCTGGTGTGGATCAGTGGGTTGAGAGTTGAGCGCAAGCCTGTGAACCAATAAGTCTCTGGTTTGATTCCCTGTCAGAGCCCACGACTGGAATGTGGGCCAGGTCCACAGTCGGTCAGGGCGGGGGGCTGCAAGAGGCAACCACAAATTGATGTTCCTTTTCCTCTCTTTCTCCTTTCCTGTTCTCTTAAAAAAGAAACAGAAACAGAAACAGGGAATTTAAGCAAGAAATCTTACACAACTACTAGTAAGTGACTATGCAGTCACTTAATTGAGTGAAATGAGGGAATCAATGAATGGCCCTGAAAGGCGGGAGCAAGAAGCTGCGGGAGGCAGAGAAGGCGGTGGGCGGAGTCTAGGGAGCGGGGCCAATTGGTACGCAGCTGTTACAGGCGTCCCCTAAGGCCACTGGCCCGGCCCCGCCCGCGCGGGGGCCGCTGGAAGTTGTGGTCCCCTGCTGACCTAGCCACGTCACAGCCTCCAGACCCTAAGTTCTCGTCTGGTGCGCGGTACGACCCGTATCCCCAAGCCTCTAGGTAGATTCCCTCAACCCCCAGGTCCATTATTCCTTCCTCCTTCTTTCCCTGAGAGCTCTGGTAGTCCCCCGGTTCCGCGTGTCCAGGACTCTGAGTAAAATCTGCCGGATCCCGCCCCCCATCCTGCAGTCAACTTGGTATGGTCTTCTACTTCATCTTCCCCACCTCTTCGCCCTTTGATATGGCTTTCTTCGCCAGGGTCCCCAGAAGTCGTTTCTTGCACGTCCTCTCAGTTGATCCCGCCCTGGCTCAAGCGACCCGAAGTAACTTCCAATTGCCGAACTCCCCGCCCCACACACCCTCTCCGCTCCCCAGCCATATTTGGTACGCCCCGGCCACGCCCCCTCGCGGACGCTCTTGGTTGGCGCCGCGCTCCCCTGCTCGCCGCAGTGGTTCGGCTTGGCGACCCCTCTCCGGCGGCGCGTACCCCGCGCTTGGTACAGCCCAACCCATCTCCCCCCAGAGCAGCGGGCCCGCGCCCCTCAGTCGGTGGAGCCCGCAGCCCCTCGTGCGGCTAGTGCTGTCCCCCAGACTGCTCGGCCCGCTCCAGCCATGGTCCGTCCACGCCGCGCCCCGCACCGCTCCGGCGCTGGGGGCCCCCTTGGGGGTCGTGGCCGCCCCCCGCGGCCCTTCACGGTGCGCGCCGCCCGCTCGCGCTCCTGGCCGGCCAGCCCTCGGGGCCCAGAGCCTCCGCGGATCCGGGCCCGCTCGGCCCCTCCCATGGTGAGCCCCCCGCCATTTTTCCAGAGCCTTCCACGGCCCCGCCCCCGTGCTCTCGTCTTTGTCCGCCGCCCCCTCCTCTGGGGTTCTCCCGGGTGGCCACGAAGGGTGGTCCGGACTGGGGCTGGGTTCCCCCGTGGAACCCCTCGGTGGTACGCGCTGGGCTCTCCCCTTTGTTAGGCGCTGGGGCCGGGGTAGCGGGGGTGGGGTACGGGGGTGGCGAGGGCTCAAATTACTGCTGACTCGGCGGCCGGATTTAAACGCGGGGTGGGGGGCTGGCTGGCCGACTACGAACGTTGGCCGGCGTGCGCGCTTGTTTTTCCAATTGGAAAGTTTGTCTCTGTGCGGGCAGGAGATCTGGAAATGAAGGAGGGGTTGGGGGCACAGCGGCGAGAGGGACCGCGTCGTGCCCTCGCGCGCCCAGGTGTTGCACCCGGGGGCGTTCTGCACGGCGCCTGTAGCGTGTGCGCCCAGGATTTGCTGGCGCGCCCAGGTGTGGGATGCCCTCAAACATTGTAACAAGCCCAGACCTTAAACATAAACATCTAACTTTGCCAGTACATGAAGCTACACACTCTTTTCCCGGCCTTAAAACATGTACATACTTTTCAAAACCTTAATAAAGCGTATTTGGAGCGGTGAAGGTGCGCGTCCCGACCATTCCTGCACCGCCGGACTGTGCACACGCTTGCCCAGCTGTGCGTTCTACCCTAGGCTGGCGCTCAAGCTCGCTTCTCGACTGCTCTGCCCTACGTTGTCTGTGGCGCGGAGCTTTGAGCAGGCTTCCTGCGATCTTACACACCCAGACTCGGAACATCGCCCCAAAGTTTCCCTTTTCCTCCGTTGCCCTCCCCTCTGATCAGCATTCACATCAACTAAAGCACTTCCTGGACCCTGAAACATCCCTCCTCGATAAGGCTTTTGCCCTTCCGAGTACTAGATGGGCTTTCTCATGCAGTAAACAATGAATCAGGTGGCAGGGGAGGCACCACTCAATTGTGCAAACCCTTGCCCAGAGGGGACATTTCCTGTCGGGTTGCACTTGACCTAGGCATCCTGCTGTTGCAGGTGTCCCGCCCACCCTGGGTCTTTGGCACCCATTCCTGGTCTTCACAGTCCAGACCAAAACCCCTTTCGAGCCCTGCCAGGTCAGCCCGCCCTCCAGGATAAGCAGACTTTGACACGTGTCCCTAGAGCTTGCTCGGACTGACTGGGTCCTCAGTGGGCGTTCACCTGGGCCCTCCAGCTGGGCGCTTTCCTGCGGTCCCAGAGTTCCGTGCCCTGGCTGTGGTGCCTGCGCCTGTTCTTCCGCTGGGCCCACACACACCCTGCATTCAGGCTTTCTCCGTGGTCTCCCGCAGTTTCTCAGGTCCCAGGACCAATTGCCCAGATGGAGAGCGTTCTTGCTTGGGGTTTTTTGCTCTTTAAAGTCTGCCTCCAAAATAAAACTTTTCCTGCCTGTCAGTATGCTGGGGCAGGGGGCATCTGTGTGCTTCACAGGAAATGCAGAAGTGCGATATAGTGATAAGATGAAAGGAACAGCCATGGACACTTTTTCCCCCTGCCTGGAGGCACTTACGAGTGAGATTTTCCTGGGGTTCCGGCTGCCAGGCTGTTCTGAAGCCTTCACGTGTCTGCTGGAGGTGTTTTTGGCTTAATAAAAAGACGGCTGGGAGAGCCTGCTCTGAGAATGTGTAGCTTTCCTTGGCTGTACCGCTGGAACATTCTGGTGTTCTGCAAACGCTCTTGAGACGCTGTGTTCGAGGCCCCTCCAGGTGTTTGTCACACTGCCTCCTCTGCACGGGTCCCCACCTCCCTGGGTGCTTTTGTACTCTGTATGCTTCTGGTTTCTGCCTCTCGAGGGGTTAGGCTGACATGGCCTGCAGCCGGGGTGTGCGAGGGGGGAGGCTGGCAGGAGCCGGAGGGAGACTCTGGACTTTCTCTTGACAGTTGTGAGGAGCTAGGAAGGGCTTTGAGTGTGAAGGGACGGGGCAAGCCAGTGTGCCAGGTAGACAGACCTACACGGCCCAGGCTGGCTTGTGCGTTTTGGGGGCTTCAAGGATACCCCTGGACCCCAAGGGCTGGCTTCTGAGCTGAGTTTCAGTAGACAGATGGAGAGTTTGATCAGGCCAGGAGGGTGAGGGGGCGGTGCCTCCCGAGCAGGGTCAGGGTCGGGGTGGGGGGGGGGTGGATTCTAGGCCTAGAGCTCAGCTGCAGCAAAGGGTGGAGGGGGAAGTGGGCTGGTGGCTTTCACGGAGCTTGTATGGGCTGATGTTGAGGGGATAAGCAGGCTCTGGGGGCGGGGAGATGGGGTCAGCCCCCCATCAAGGCAAAGTCTTGACTCTGCCTTGGGTGTTTCTGAGTGGGATGTTTGGGTCTGAACATTGGGACATCCCCTCTGGGGTATGTGGGAGACAGCCTGCCCATGTAGCTGCCCCAGCCTTGGTTTCCCCACTGCTCTCCTGCAGCAAGGTGCTCGGGTCTTCGGGGCCCTGGGCCCCATCGGGCCATCCTCGCCTGGGCTCGCCCTCGGGGGCCTGGTGGTGGGCGAGCACCGGCTCAGCAACAAGCTGCTGGCCTGGAGCGGTGTCCTGGAGTGGCAGGAGGTGAGCGGCCCGTGTCAGGTGTGGGGCTGGGGGTGCCCCATGGGTCCTGCCTGCCCCTGCAGGTGGGGGCAGGCCTGGGCACCTGGGCCGTGTCACGAGACACTCGCTCCTGCCACAGAAGCGCCGACCCTACTCTGACTCCAGCGCGAAGCTGAAGCGCACACTGCCCTGCCAGGCCTACGTGAACCAGGGCGAGAACCTGTGAGTGCCGGGGGCGGGCGGGTGGGCAGCTCGGGGGCTGGGGCCCCCCTGACCCTCTCCTCCCGCAGGGAGACGGACCAGTGGCCACAGAAGCTGATCATGCAGCTGATCCCACAGCAGCTGCTGGTGAGGCCCGCCCCACACCCCTAGCTTATCCGCCTCACGCCCCCTGGCCCCAGCGGTGACCCAGCTGTCTCCTTGTTACCCCCAGACCACCCTGGGCCCCCTGTTCCGCAACTCCCAGCTGGCGCAGTTCCACTTCACCAACAGAGACTGTGACTCCCTCAAGGGGCTCTGCCGCGTCATGGGCAATGGCTTCGTGAGTGGGCTGGGGGGCATGGGCACAGGGTGGCGGAGGGTGGGGCCGGTGGGCACACTGGTGGCAGTGCAGCAGGGGGCAGCTCTGCTGGGACAGGCCAGGGTTGGCCTCAGTGAGGTGCCCTGGGGGCTGGGGGCACCCCCTCCTGTGGAGGGCCAGCCTGCCTGTAAGTAGGTCTCAGAGGACCCCCTTGGTGGGGCAGAGTGAAGGAATCCACCTGCCGCAGGGACATGAGTGACGGGGGGTGGGGGGTACCGTCCGCAGTAGCCTCCTGGGGTCCAGCAGGTGGTAGGGACCTGGTGAAGGGGCGTGGCCAGGGACCAAGGGAGGGACTGGTCTCTGCTGGGCTCAGCTGTCTCAGTTGCCGAGTGGGGCTGGCAGGGGGCGGGCCAGTCCAGGGGCCGCTATGGGAGGTCCGTGTCACGTGGTCCGCGTGCACAGTGTGTGCTCTGCAAACACCGAGTGTCAGTCTGGGATTCAGACACAGGAAGTCTCGAAGTGAAATTCTACCTGGTCCCTACAGCCCCTGCCTCTGGGCCTGGGTCTTGGCAGCGCCCTCCCCCAGGGGTCTGGTTGTGGGAGGAGGCAGGTACTAGGAGGGGTGGGCATGATGTGGGAGCAAGTCCTCTGCCCAGGAAGTCCAGTGCACTCGGCTCTGGTGTCCCCTCCAGTCCCTCTTCGGAACAGGCCACCCCCTCTAGGGGTGCTGTGGGTGCCAGGACTCCTGAGGTCCAGGGGCCTCTCCCCTCTCTCGGTGCCTGGGCAGGAGAGGGCTGGGCAGGCAGGCCCTTGTTGGCAGCCACCTGCACAGGCAGCTCCCCAGGGCGGGGCTCACATCGGAGGGGGTGTGGCTGGGAGACAGCCCGGGGTCCTCATGCCCACATGTGGATATCAGGCCCTAGCCCTGACCTCCGATTTCACAAGTGGGGGTGCTGAGGGGCACCTTAGCTCACTCAGTGCTTTGGCTGTGTACCTTGTTTTGGGGCCACGGGGTCAGCTTTGAGGACTTCTGTCCTGTGGCGACGGGGGCAGGCTCGCATGATGAGGGAAGGGCGCTCGGCCCCTCGGCAGTGTGCGCAGGTCCCCAACTCCCGGCCTCCCCCAGGCGGGCTGCATGCTCTTCCCCCACATCTCCCCCTGCGAGGTGCGCGTGCTCATGCTGCTGTACTCATCCAAGAAGAAGATCTTCATGGGCCTCATCCCCTACGACCAGAGTGGCTTCGTCAACGCCATCCGGCAGGTCATCACCACCCGCAAGCAGGTGTGCCCCGGACCCAGGCGCCGGTGTGCCAGCGAGGCCTTGCAGGGCGGCGGGGGGGGACTGCGGGTAGCTTCCAGGAGGAAGGACACGTGTGTGGACCCAGGCGGCGGGTGGGCAGGGGGCACGCTGGTCATGGGAGGGTGGTGCGAGGCACATCCTGTTTGCTCTGTGTCCCAGGCTGAGGGGTCAGAAATCATTCTGGGGCACTTGGGAGCCATGGGTGCCTGTGAGCAGGCGAGGGGCAGGGTCGGCCATGAGGAGCTCTGGGGCAGAGAAGCCCCTGGCAGAATGGAGGCTGAGAAGCCAGGAAGAAAGCTGGGGCTGTCTGTGGATCTGTGAGGACAGGCAGTGGACAGGCTTGGGACCAATGGCCTGGGGTAGGGAGGGAGGCTTGGGTGGGGCCGAGGCACCAGCTCACACTACCCTCACCCACCTGGCCTCTTCCTGCAGGCGGTGGGGCCTGGCGGTGTCTCTGGCCCTGTCCAGATCGTCAACAACAAGTTCCTGGCGTGGAGTGGGGTCATGGAGTGGCAGGAGGTGAGCCCTGGCAGGGCCCGGTCGCTTCAGGAGCCCCGCACCCCTGCTGACTCGGCTCTACCCCTTCCTGATGCCTCCCCTCTCCCTCTCCCCAAAAGCCCAGGCCGGAGCCCAACAGTCGGGCCAAGAGATGGCTGCCATCACATGTCTATGTGAACCAGGGGGAGATCCTGTGAGTGTCATGCTGGGGGTGGGGGAGGAGTCTCAGTGAGAGTTGGTCCCGACTCTCGTCCCTTTGCGCCTGCAGGAGGACCGAGCAGTGGCCGAGGAAGCTGTACATGCAGCTCATTCCACAGCAGCTGCTGGTGAGTGGAGGGCAGCAAAGGGCTCCATAGCTGGGGCCCTGGGGTGGCGAGGGAGCGTCCCCAGGAGGGACCCCTGGATAGCCCGCTGCAGAAGAGTCCATTGGGTGGGGGGATAGTATGTGACAGGCTGTGTGACTGGCGGCCGGCAGGCCTGGCTTTGAAGGGGTCATAGGACCCGCCCGAGGTGAAGCTGGCACTCAGCCCCAGAGTCAGCACTGTGTGGGTAGGGACGAGGGTCAGGGCAGTTTGGCAGTGGACCATCTGGGCTCACGCCCACTGGGTGTCCCCGTAGACCACCCTGGTGCCACTGTTCCGGAACTCCCGCCTGGTGCAATTCCACTTCACCAAGGACCTGGAGACGCTGAAGAGCCTGTGTCGGATCATGGACAACGGCTTTGTGAGTGGGGCGGGGTGGGGCAGAGGGAGAGGCACTGGGGGATAGAAACAGTCAGACCCCCCCAGGTGTTTAAGCAAAAGTGGGGTGAACCCAGGGATGCCCTTGTTCCTGGAACAGGCTGGGGAGTGCTGGCAGCCCACGGTGGTGTCGTTTGCTGTGCACCCACTGGCTCCTGGGCCACACGGCTTCCCTGGGGTCCTGTACCATCCTGGCCCCACTTTACAGATAGGGAAACTGAGGCTCAAAGGCAGTGCCAACAAATGCAGGCAGGGACTTAGGCCTGGAAGGCTGGCGCTGGCCTGTCCAAGCCCTGCCTGAGCTCCCAGGCCCTTCCCTGCCACATTTCTCCTGCTGTCCCAGAGGACAGGACACCCTCGTCACTGTAGGTTTTCCTGGGGAAAACCCGGGGCTCCTGAAGGCCCCTCCCCTGCAGGGAGGTGTGTCAGCCTCCAGCTCTCAGGGTGCTGGGCAGGCGGTGGCCTTCCCGGGGCTGGGGTGCAGACTGTCTGATGGCTCTTTGCAGGCGGTGGCTGTCGCTGTCTACTTCCCCAGTATCTGTTACGGAGGGTTAACACTTGTCTCACCTACTATTTCTTTTAAATACACTGAAGGGAGCTCAGCTGTGCCATTGTGTATTTGAGGGGCTGGTTGTCTATTTCTATTGTGGCCAAGTGTTCAAAAGCACAGGGCTGCCCAAGGGCCAGTTGAACCCAGGGTCAGCCCTTCCATCCACACCAGACCCCCAACTGTGGGCTCCGGTGTGGCAAGGGGTGTGTGCCCCGGGCCCTTCCAAAGCCTTTGAAGCCCTGCCCAGAGTGGTGCACACAGGGTCGGCTCTGGGGACCCGCAGGCTCTCAGTGTCTGATGGCTGACCTGTGATGGGGACAGTGGCCCAGCCCTGCAGAGAGGGAGAGGCCAGTAGGCCTTGTCCCTGCCTGCTGTGCTTGCCCTGCCTGTGGGGCGGCAGTAGCACTCTGGGCTCCGCATGGGGTGGAGAGCCACCATGCCGGTGTCTCCCGCTGAGGCCTCTGTGAGGCTCAGCCGGGGCCGATCCTGCAGCCTGACCTCCAGGCTCCGTTTCAGGGGCGTTCTGTGTGCTCGCCCCTCTGGCGTTGGTGGCACTCCTGACACCAGGTGGCTCAGTGTCCTGAGCTCTTCTGCACAGCACCTGCCGGGCCACGGACAGTCATCTCGGGGCCTCTGTCTCGGTGTGCCTGTGTGGGAGTAGTAGTGGGGCCGTGAGGACAGCAGTGGGGATGCACCTGGTTCGCACAGGCGGCGACGCTGGCTCTGAGGGACGCCGGCCTGTGTGGTTTGTGGCGCAGCGGGCGGAGCCTCCATGCCCAGGGCTGCCCGTGACGCCAGGCCTGCGCCCGCCAGGCCGGCTGCGTGCACTTTTCCTATAAGGCCTCGTGCGAGATCCGTGTGCTCATGCTGCTGTACTCCTCGGAGAAGAAGATCTTCATTGGCCTCATCCCCCACGACCAGAGCAACTTCGTCAATGGCATCCGGCGTGTCATCGCCAACCAGCAGCAGGTCCTGCAGCGGAACCTGGAGCAGGAGCAGCAGCAGCGAGGGGTGAGGCAGGAGCGGCACCCCCAGAGCCCTGCTTGCCTCGGCCCTCCCTTCACTCTTCCCCTTTCCGCTGCTGACTCTTCCCCCTGGTTTTTCCCCCCGCAGATGGGGGGGTAGTGGCCACCCCAGCCTGGGTCCCTCCAGGGGTCACAGACGAGGCCCCCGCCGAGACCGGTGAGTAGCAGCCAGGCAGAGTGTAGGCTGGACTTGAATGTGTTGGGGGTTGGGGAAGTAGTGTGACCTGGTTTTGTCAAGACCAGAGTGAGGGAGAGGCATGACAGTCCCCAGCCTCCCAGGGATCTCCAGGTTGGGCAGGGAGAGGCCCTTTTCTCATCCCCCGATCCCTGCAGGCTCACTGCAGGTCCGAGCAGCCAAGTAGGGGGCTACTGGGAGCCCCAGTTCAGGCCCACCCCATCCCCTTGCTCCAGGTCAGATGCTTCTGAGCAGGGGCCCCTGGAGGTCACAACTGCCTGGTGAGATGGAGGACAGCATCCTGAGATGTCTCCGAGGACAGTTCCTACCCATGTACGTTTCCCCAATAAAGTCTTTTAAAAGCCCACGGGGCCACCCTCTTGCATCGCCTGTGGCCAGAGCCTAGTTCTCGCCCTTTGCCTAAGAGAACCTCAATCCCCAGCAGGGCCAGCGCCAGGAGCCCTGGGCTTGGCAGGTCTGTGCTCCTGGCCCTCTGGGGAGCGGCCTGCCCGTGGCTGGGTGGCCCACCCTTCGTCCCAGCAAAATGCCTGCTAAGCTTAAAGAAAAACAGCATTTATTGGGGGGCAGGGGTGGGCGGTGGCTCAGCCTTCGGAGAACTGGCAGTAGAGCCGCTCCAGCTGTGGCTCCACATGCAGCCGGAACGGGATCTCCAGGATCTCAGAGAAGCCTTCGGCCAGCGTCGGGGCCTCGAACTGCTTCCTGGGGGCAGAGGGCAGTGAGGGGAGCTGAGGCCCAGCGGAGCCCCAGGCACCCCAGCAGAGCCTGTCTGGGCAGTGCCTACCTGTAGCCGAACATGACCACATCAGACACAGGGGCGTGAGAGGAATCCGTCATCTCCCGGAACTGTGGGGTCAGAGGTCAGAGGTCAGCTTGGGGGTGTGCTGGGCTTGTAGAGGGTGGGGGTCACAGGCGCTCACCCGGTTGTTGTGGCGCGCCTGCTCCAGGGTGGCACTGAAGAGGAAGCAGCGGCAGGGAACACCAGCATCTTGGGCACACTGGATGTACCTGTGGGGGCAGGGCTGGTAAGGGGCCTGGACCCGCCCCACAGGCGCCTCCCAGGGCCCCTGGGTACCTGGCTCTGCTTTGGACGTCTGGGTTGGTGTTGTCAATCACCGCCCGCTTCCGTTGCTTGAGAGCCCCCTCACAGGTGCTCACACAGCGCTGCCACGAGCCCAGCGTGTCCTGGGGCACGTAGGGAGGAGGTCACGAGTGGGCAGGGACCTTGGGGGAGAGGGATGGAGCGGGGGGGCGCCCAGGGGGGTTACCCTTAAAGAGCAGAGGTGCAAAGGGAACAGATCCCACCAGGAGATGATTAGCAGTGATGGGACAGGACCTACCCTGTTCACGTGCACGTATCCAGCAGACACAAGGTGCTTCTGGAGGAACGTGGACTTCCCAGCTGGGAGAGGGGGACAGTGTCAGTGGGTGCCCCAAGAGGGCTGGCGTTCCTAGGGGTTGGGGGTCAAGGTGTCTCACCCCCAGGGAATCCCACGGCGATGACCACCTCAGGGTCAGGGCTCAAGAGGGAACTGGACTCAGGCAGCCACAGTGGTCCTGAGGATGACATTGTCCTCTGGGGGGATAGATGTGAGGAGTGAGTCCCCTCCTGATTCCACTGCTGGGGCACTACCCCCCTACTCCTGTGGGGCTTACCGGGTCAAAGGCTGGGAGCTCAAAGCTGGCCACCGGCCACTTCAGGAAGAACTCCTCCGGAGTGGCAAAGGGCAGGCCCACGTTGAGGGCAAACTGGGGGTGAGGGCAGAGGTCAGGCAGGGGGCAGACTGGGCTGGGCTCCAGAGCAGGTGTGGGCGGGGCTTACCAGGCGGTCCGCACAGGAGAAGTCTTTCTTTTTCCTCCCGGGAGCCCAGTTGGCGGGGCGGCCAGCAGCATCTGGGATGCACACAGGACACCCTTGCAGCCTCAGGAACCCGAGTCCCCCGCCTGGCCATCAGCCCCAAGGAGCCACATACTCCCCCCCCCCCCCCCCCCCCCCCCCAGCCCTTACCTCCCACGAAGATGCTGTCCCCAATGGAAATGGGCACATTCTCATTGGCCTGGGGAGGGACGGGAGATGAGGCTATAAGGAACAGACTCCCACACCTGCCCTTCTAGAGCAGTAACGGGCTCCACTAAGCAGTGGGTCTGAACTCGAACCACTCATGCCCCACGTCCAGTCCAGCAGCCCTGCTTCTCGCCTGCAGCTGTGTCCCACCGACCGACGCGCCATCTGTTCCTCTCTCAGCCACCAGAGAGCGCCGGCCCTCACTTCTGTTGACAACCTCCCCCTAGGTGGCCTCATGCTATCTTCTGCCTGCTTGCTCTGACCTGGCCCTTAGTCCCCTTCTTTGGCCACAAGGGCCTCCTCACTGACGGTCCCTAAACACACTTTGCACCTGCTGTGACTCTGGTCTGGAAGGTTCTTCAGGAGCCTAGACATCCACCTGGCTTTCTCCCTCACCACCTTTAGCTTTTGACTCCAGGGGCACCTAAGACAGACCTCCACTCCGGCTGGTCCGGCCTCATGGCCTCCTGCTGTTTTACAGTCAGTCTCTATTTACAGTCTGCACCCTCCTCAGTGCGTGGGCTCTGGGCCACACTGTGGGACCTCGGAGGAATGATGAGCCAGTGACTGATCTCTACCACCCTGGTTTTTAATTGAAGTTCACTGGCCTCACACACCAACACAAGGCCATGAGCACTGAGGGGCAAGAAGGCGAGGACAATGGGAGGAGGGACAAGGGAGTCCAGGGAGTAGCAAGGAGGCTGTGTGCCCGCAGTAGGGGGAGAACAGCCAGTGGGCTGTGGCTCACCTGTTCTTGCAGGTAGTCCCACATGCCGGCCACCGGCTTCCGGTACAAGCCTGCATGCGTGGCAACCAGCACCTGTGGGTCAGATACCACTCCTTGAGCCCCTAAAGCCCTTTGAGGACACACAGGACCCAAGGACATTTTACCATCCCTGACCAATCAGGAGAGGTCCCAGGGCCACTTAAAATGGGTTTCTGTCCCAATAACCACATGTAGGACCCGCTCCCTCTCTGGGTCTCTGTCTCCCTCTTTGTTCTGTTCTCTGGAACTCCACCCCTCCAGGACTCTGTCTCCTCCCTCCCTCAGGGTCTCTAGAACTCTGCCACCACCCCCCACCCCAATTCCCCTACTCTCCTGAGTCCCTGTCCCTCTCTCTGGGTCTCTGCCTCCCCCCCCATCACCCCTCTTCAGCTTCTCTGGCAGCTGGTACCTGAAAGGGGACTCCCAGCTTTTCCACCACAGCCTCCACTTTGGCCTTGAACTCCTCTGCTGACAGCTTGCCACGCCCAATGCCCATCTGGTTTGTGAAGATCACCAGCTGGGGAGCAGACGGGTGTCACCCAGCGCCCGCTTCCCCATGCCCCGGCCCTCCCCACAGCCTGGGCCCACGGACGCACATACCTTGTAGCCCTCTGCCTCCAGCTCCCGGAGCTTACGTGGGATCTCTTGGTACAAGATCCTGCGGAAGGGGCAGGAAGGAGTCAAGGTGACCAGGGGCCTGGCAGGAGCCACACTCACCCCCTTCTCCGGCCTCTCATCACCTCCAGTCACTGGGGCCGGTGGGAAAGACCTTCCCAGAGCGTGTGGTGATGAGGGTCCCATCCAGATCAAAGCCGGCCACCTGGCATCACCAAGAAAAGAACAGCGTGATACCTCTGATCCCCTCACTCAGACTGGTACATGTCAGCTCTGTGACCACAGTTCCCTAGAGATGGGGAAAGTGAGTCAGGGAGCCCACACGTCTCATGTTAGGCCAGGCACGGCAAAGATGCATCCCCAATGCCTGAGTGCAGAGCCTGAAATGTTCCCTTTCCTGTCTCCTCTTTCCCCCACACCCCTCAGTATTCCAATCTTTACAATAGGGTTCACACCTTACCCACCCTGACCTCCACCTGGAAGGGCCAGTGACAGTGCAAATAAGGCAGGGGCCAGGTTTTGTCTGGTAGGTAACTGCACATCGGGCTGTGCCATCTGGCTTTCTTGAATCCCCCACTTTACCGGTGAGAGAACGGGTCAGAGAGAGAGTGTGACAGCATTTGAACTCGAGTCCCTCGGGACCTAAGGAACACCATCATAACAGCTCCTGCTGGAATGAGCCTGACTGTTGCTATGGTTACAGGGTGGTTAGGGGTCAGGAAGGAGCTGATGTACATGGCTTCATTCCCCCAATGCTCACAACCACCCCCAAATTTATCAAGTCCATTTCTCAGAAAAGTGGAGGGTAATGGAGGTTAAGTGACCTACCCAGAGGCACACAGCAAACAGGGTTGCGTTCCCAGTCTGTGGTGGCCCCTTCAGTCCCCAACTTGGCCCTCACCTTGCCCTGGGGCTTCACCCCAGGTGCAGTGAACACTAGCAGCTTCTGAAGACCCTCCCAGCCAGGGGATGACTTCCGCATCCGCTTCTTCTGTTGTTCAACATCTTCGTCCTTGTTTGGGCCTGCCGGAGGGGTGCCGGGCGGGGTGCCTGGCTGGGATTCTGGTGAGAGGTTCTCTTGCCAGCGCAGGGTCAGCGGGTAGAGACCGTTGACCAAATACAGCGTGTCTCCCACTGCCAGAGAACCCTCAGACCCTGGCTTCATTTCCTGGGTCCCGGCAGTTGAGGGGTTAACTCCCAGCTGCAGAAAAATAGAGAAGAGCTGAGACCAGCTCCACCCCCCAACCACCACCCAACCTCCAATCAATCAACTCAGATAGGACTTGCCTTTCCCCACCTGCCAATCAGACCCCTAAGCCCTGCCTCTTCACTGTGTACCACCACTCAGGGCTTCGGGAAAGTTACAGGTGTTTGGTCTTGTGCTGTTTAAATGTGATAGATACTGCGTCGAAGCAGGCAACACTTCGAGGTGTCTTTACTGGCCCCACCTGTTTCCCTCCCAGCCGGATGTTCCCATGAACCTGATGGATTGGGATTCCTCCCCGACCCCACCTCCAGGCCTTCCTGAGGAACTGGTACCTGTTTCACAGCCACCGTCCGAGTCTCAGGGTCCGCGACCAGCTCCACTGAGGGTTGAGAGGGTGGACTCAGGACATGCATCCCGGGTGATAGCTTCCCTCCTCCCGGAGAGCATGGCCAGCGTCAGGCCACAAGATGGCGCTACAGCACCCATTCAGGAGGAGGAGGAGGCAGTTTATGTCTAAAAAGGATTGGCTCACTCCTTGACAAGCAGCAGCCAGGCAAAGGCCTTAGCATTGCCTGTGACACTGGTGTTCGCCTAGGGACAGGGTGGGAATTTTTCTGTATAGAATTGGCGAGGAGTGTGGCCAGGTGCAGGTCAGGGGTTTGGCCCGTTACCACTCATCCCTGCTTCGCAACACTCATCGCTGTTTCGTACATTTCTCCCTAGGATCGGCTCTCTCCTTGACAAGGGTCGTAGCCTGACTCAACCGTTCACGGTGGCCAGTGAGCCTCCTTCTCTGCCCAATGACGACTGTCTCGGGATAGGCTCGGTAACTTCCGCACCGCCAGGGGTCTGCTTGTTCCGGGTCAGACACAGCCTTTCTCTTCTTGTGCTCCCCAGAGGGCACCTGACAACTTTAGGATCGGCTGTACCACACAATTTCGCCTGGCGGCCAAGCATGTCCTTTAATTAATTGACTATCTATCTTTCCCAACGAGCGTTCCCGCTAAGGAAGCAGGCCACACCCCCTCCGATTCAGGCCCCGCCCCTGCCTACCTTGGTTTCTGGAGCACTTCCGGTCCGTAACCCGGGTCAGGGGACCGCGGCCCAGGACCAGGGCTTGACCGTCCGTGGGCAGGAAGATGGGGGGTGCTCCCCCAGGGGGGCTCTCCAGCCACAGGCCGCCCCTAGTTTCCATCTTGGCCACCCTGTGAGCCTAAGGGCAAGTAGGCAGATAGGTTTGAATGGCAGGTCGCCTTCAGTGTCTAAAGGAAGTCCCGCCTCCTCCCGTCCCCTCACCAGGAATTCCCTCCATCCGCTACAGGCTTGGGTAATCCCACCCACTCGTCAGCATAGGGCTTGGCCTTTTCCCGGGTCAGGACTTTCGACTCGGTCTTCGGGGAACCGGGACCCCTACGTCCCAGGGCAAAGGCCGAGGGCCTCGCGCTTTCGCCTCGGCCCAACGCTCACCCGTGGTCTAGCTCACTCCCCACTTCTGACCAAAGAGGTCCTGTCAAAGGCTCTCGGCCTGCGGCTCCACTCGCGCCTTTCACTGTTTCGGCGGACGGAAATGACTCTTCCTCCGCGAGGAGGCGGGGCTCCAGAGCTCTTCCCACGACCGAGGCCCCGCCCCTCCCCGACTTCGGGCCTTTGTGGTCCCACCGCAGCTCTGACCTTCATCTCTCTTGCTGCAGTGTGAGGCTTAGGCCAGTAGGGGACAAGGGTCCTCTGCTGCAGATTCTCTTACAAGTCTAAATTTTCATTCCCTTTGCTAGGGAGATACTTAGTTACAGCGGCAAGTTTTCTTTCCTATTGAATGATCATTGGCAGTGGAAGAAACACCTGCCCCCGACAGCATACCTACCCTTCCATGCTGCAATTTTCTCATCTATAAAGTGGGGGTAATCGTTTCCACTTTGTGAAGTTACTAGGAAGATTAAAGCAGTTACCATATGTAAATAATACATGAAAGTGGGTGGTAGCTTTCCCCGTTTAAGTCTCACCTGTTGATAGCGTGCCTGCGGGGGTTATCCGATGAGAGACGGAGAGTCCCCGCTTATTTGACCCAGCCCTGCCTTCGGACCAGGCGCCACTGGCGCTCTAACCTCCAGCTGTCTTATGACAAAAAACTCCGACCATAGTTGGCGGTTCCAGGTTTTGCTGGGGACAATGTAGACTCAGGAGACCTTCTGATTTCAACACTCGCCCACCACCTGCCCGAAAGACTGGGGCTCTATGGTCAAAAGGATTCCCAAAACATGAATGTCCACTTTATCTGTAAAAGGGCAACAATAATTCCCACTCTCAGCTTTACAGCGAGAACCAACGAGATGCTGCTCATTCGGCTTCAGAAAGTTTGTTGAACGAACATCCACAACACAGCTCGTACTCATTTGACAGAGGTAAAATCTTTAATCTCACAGCGCCCCTCCCAACTCACGATCCCCACCCTCCACTCTCCCCCCAACATCAGGGCCGGAGAGTGATGGTCCCTGCCCCCCACCTTGGGTGGACGAGGGCCCTTTAAGGCACCTGTGGGGGAGGAGAGAGGGGTGGGAGATGGTAATGTCTTGTATACAAGGACGGGCTTCGATTGGCAGGCTGTTATGGGATGGAACCAGTGAGTGTGTAGACACGGGGCAGGATCGGGCCATCCCTGAGGAGGGGGCCAAAGAGAACAGTTGTCACGATTTAGTAAAATCGACATCAGCCCCAGTAGTGTACGGAACGTAAATCTAAGGCCACAGGCCAATCCTGGGCACAGGAGGGGGGCTTGGCCACACCCCCAGAAGGCTGGATCCAATCAGGTAGGAGAATTCAGGCAGGGCGATGGTGACTTAAGAGATTGGTCAAGACCTTCAGGGTTCGAACCAATCAAAAGAAGCCATCCATTTACCAGTGGAGAGCCGCAACCAATCCTGGGGATTGGTTGTGCTCTTCCAGGGATGGAGCCAATGCCATGGGAGCAAAGCCCTTGTCACTAGGCAGAAAACGATGCGAGTCGCCACAGTTAGTGCTTAAAACTAGCCACGACGTTTGGAGAGAGGGCCAGTCCCTTAAGAGAAAGAGTCTGTCGCTGGGCAGAAAAGAGGCTACAGACCCTATTGGGAAACTGGATAGGTCCCCCTCCTTGACAGAGAAGGGGCGGGGTCCGGGGGGCGGGGGAGGGGGGGAACCCTGGAGGCCGGTCCCAGATCTGACTCCGATTGGCGGCCCCCGGGGGCGGTCCCCGGGGGCGGGGCAGGGGTGTAGTGTGTAGACCGGGGCGGATGCCGGGCGGGCCTGGCTGGGAGACTCTCTCCCTGAACCTCAGTATTTCCTTTTCAGCTTCTGGAAGTCGCTGGTGTTGAGTCGCGGTCGTGGCAGGTCCCCGAAGACCTGGGTGTCCTCGGCCTCCCGTAGCACCAGAGCGCGCATGCTAGCCGCGATGCGGTCCAGGTCCGGGGAAGAGGGCTGCAGGGGCAGCGAGGCAGACCGCATCACCGCCCGCAGTGGAGCCCACAGTACCCCCTCACCCTGCACCCCCACCCCCTCCCCAGCGATCAGCGACAGCACCCTGGGCTCCAGGGCCCCTCCCATCACTTTTGCCCATGGCCAGAAGGCCCTTCACCCTGTCTTGCTCAGTATGGAACCTTCCTACCCAGCTCAAACACCACCTCCTCCAAGAAGCCTTCCTGCTCTTCTCCTCCCCATCTTGGCCTGGACCACCGCGTTCCAGCTCCTCCTCACACTGTGAAAGGTGCTTCTGTGCTGGCCGGCAGGCTGCGTGCACCAAGGGGGTCTCACATCTAAGGACTCGGGTCTGAATTCAATGACATACCAACAAAACCTCTGCCACCCACTAGCTATCCCCAGGGCTTTCACCCCTGTCGAAGACTTTGGTCTCCCCGTCTGAAAATTGGGGCGGTAGTGGGGTCTGAGAAAATCAACACAGAGGCTGTTCTGACACAGTAGACTAGCATGTCGCCAGCGCTGTTTAGAAAAGATCCCTCTCGCCCTGGCTGGCGTAGCTCAGTGGATTGAGCGCAGGCTGGGAACCAAAGTGTCCCAAGTTCGATCCCCAGCCAGGGTACATGCCTGGGTTGCAGGCCATAACCCCCAGCAACCGCACATTGATGTTTCTCTCTCAATCTCCCTCCCTTCCCTCTCTAAAAATAAATAAATAAAATCTTAAAAAAAAAAAGAAAAAAAGAAGATCCCTCTCTACTTCGGCCTCCAGCACCTAGTGCTACCTCTCTTATAGTCCCCCTGTCACTTTGAGGGAGCTGGGCCTGGTCCCCAGCAGGATGGAAGGCCACCAACAGAAGCTGGACCTGAGCCCGGTCAGAGACCAGCCCAGGGCTCAGATCTCAGGCCTCGAAAGCTGCTCACTAACTGGGTTTCCACCAGCGGCCAACAGACAGTAGCAGCTGCCGGATCCCGCCAGTGTGCAAATGAGGGTGTGGAGGCCCCGGGGGGCAGACCAGGGGACCCGAGGCCTCCTTCTTCGGGGCCCATAGCTCCTTTCCCAGCTCTGCCCTCTACAGGCTGAGGTACTGGGGAAGTCCTAAGTGTTCTCAGTGCCTCAGTTTCCCCTCTACTTCACCTAGGCCAGCCCAGGAACAGCACATGCAGGACCATATGGGAGGAACAGAGGACAAGGTGGGGGCAGACACAATCCGGGTGGGGCCTGGAACACTTGGGGTAGGGGGGTGGAAGGAGATCGGATCCCTCTGAGCCTCAGTTTCCCCATCTAAAGGGGATACCAAAGTCCTTGTGCCTTGCCAGTAGTATACATTCTATAAACAGAGCTGTTCCTGCAAATGAGACGGTTTTCTCTCCAAGACACTGGGACACTTTGTAAGGCTGCAACAGTTAACACTGCATGGCTCCCACCCAAGAACCTGCTTGGTCCTTTGAGGTAGGAGTGAGGTAGGATTAATCCTATGCAACATGGCATCCATGCCTGAGGGCTTCCTGGAGGAGGTGGCTCTGGGCCATTCCCACCACCCCGCTCACCCCTCCCATTTGCCACTCACCGGCCCATTCTCCTCATCTGATGACCGTGCTTCTGTCCTCTTCTCCTTGAAGGGCCAGATGGGCACAGACACAGGCAGGGACTTGGCATACTGCTGGGTGGGCAGGGCTGAGGCCGGGGGCACTGAGAATGCCGTAGGGCCAGTGGGGGTCTCCTCGCTCAGGCTGCCATCTGGGAAAGAGTGGACTTCAGCCTCTGTCCCTATACCTACATCCCAGCCACCCCTCACCCCAAGCCCAGGACAGCCTGGGACACTCACCGTCCGTGCTCTCAGGGTCTGACTCGCAGAACGGAGGCAGGTTCTGGAGCGTGGTGTCCTCGTCCATCACAAAGAGTCCTGTGTGTGGCATCAGAGGCCCAGACCGGTCAGGGCACTCCCACCTGCCGTGTGCCCTGGCCTCCAGCCACTGCCTCCCTGCTCCCTGCATTGGCCAGGCCCTTGGACTCTCGGGGTTTCTGGAAGCATTATTCCCTCTGCCTCAAACACCCTTTCCCTGGTTATCTGCTTGGTCATCAGCAGAAACAAATCTAGTCTCTGTTACACCCCCAGGTCAAGCAACTGGCTTGGCAGGAAATCTGTAAGGGCTGTCTGGGATGAGCTGACTCAAAATACAGGTAGAAGGAAATAGGAGATTATTGCTCCAGCCGGTGTGGCTCAGCTGGTTGCGCACAGTCCCACCAAGGAGGAGATCACAGGTTTGATTCCCCACCAGGGTGCACAGCCAGGGTTGCAAGTTCCCCAGGACGGGGCACATAAAAGAGGAAACCGATGGGTATTTCTCGCTCACATTATTGTTTCTCTCCCTCCCTCCTGTCCCCTCTCTCTAAAAATAAATAAAGTCTTTTAAAAAAGAAATATGAGATTATGATCCCTGTTTGACAAACGGGAACCCAAAGGCACAGAGAGGTTAAGCCACATGCCTGAAGTCCCATAGTTAACATTTGGTGTAATGGGGATTTGAACCCAGGCCATTGGCTCCAGCGTCTATACCCTTAACCCTATGCGGGGTTCCCCAGCAACAGGGAGGAAGCCAGCTGCTGGCAGTAACGACGACAAACAGGGAATTCGTATTCACTGAGCCCCCTGCAAATCCCACTCACTCTCAAAAGCCCTAACATTGGCCCACTCTCTGGGAGGCATCCAACCTCCGGATTCCCCCAAGAAACTGCCCGTTGCTCCCTGCCCTGGCCTTCCTGGCTGTTGCTTGCATCCCCACTAGGTTTTTAACTGCTATCTTCATTCTCACAGGCATTAGGCCCCCAGATTTGGAAATAAAGCCCATTCTGTTCATCGTCCCAGCTCAGCAGGCCCCCTCCCAAGCCCACAGCCCCTACAGGTGCTGCCTCACAGCAGGCCTCCAGTTCTTTGGCTAAACCGGGAGTCCCCTGGGTTGGCTCTTGGTCTGCGCCCAGCACCGTCCAGCATACGCTGGACCCAGGACATCATGTAAGGAGACTGAGGCTCGGACAGGGAAAAGACTCGCTCGTGGTCACACAGTGAGTCACAGGCCAGCCGGCCTGGTGCCCAGGCTCTTTTGGACTCTGGCCTCCATGGAATCTGAGAGACAAGCAAGTGCCAGGCCTCTAGGAGAGCCGACCCTCGGAGGCAACTGGCCTGGCAGAGCGCTGCCCCTGCCCCTGCCCCCTCACCTCCGTTATCACTGACGCCCAGCCGCTCCCCAGAGGTCTCCGTGTCTGTCGGCTCGTCTTCGTCCTCCTTGTCCTCCTCCCTGGGCAGGGCGGGCTGGGGCAGGCTCCCTACAGGGCTCGGCGGCTGGGGTGCTGGTGGGGGCCCAGGGGGCCGGAAAGTGGTGGCAGCCCTGTGGGCCAGGGCGATGTCCTGGAGGCAGTGGCGGGCGGCCTCGGCCAGAGCCCCGCGGCCGTGGGCTGCATAGGCGCAAGGGCCCGGGCGGGGCGGCGGGGGTGGCGCGGCGGTCAGCAGCACTAGCTCCGTGCCCGTCCGAGTCCGGAAGCGCTCGGCGGCCCCCACCACAGCCTCCCACAGCTCCTCGGGGCGCCCCGAATCCATCCGTACCCTGTGGGGCAAAGCAGGACAAAGTGGGCTGAGGCTGAGCGGATGGCGCTGTCCTCACCCAACCCCCTGTATCCACCTGTTCCTGGACACCACTCCCATCCCTCCCACCCACCTGCCCCAGCTGAGCTCAGCATTGTCCCCTAAACCTGCCATTCCCCAAGAACTCCTCCCCATTCAGACTTCAACCCCCCACCTCCATCCCTCCTGCCCTGCCCTTTCCCCAGAGCCCCCATCTCTCCTCTTGGCCCTGTCCTTGGGAGCCACCAGCCAAAGGTGAGAAAGGAACACTTGAGATGTGGCAGGTCCAAAGTGGGAGGTACTGTGCATGGTGTGAAAACCCCACGGCGTTCTGAAGACTTAGCACACAAACACTGGGATGCAAAGTATCTCATGAGCAATCTGACGGTGACTACACACCAAAGTGATGATGTTTTAGATGTATCGGCTAAATAAAATATATAGTGAAGATGAACTTCCTCTGTCTTCTTTTTACTTTTTTCAGCATGGCCTCTGGGGAATTTGATGTTAGAGGCACAGCTTGTATTACATCTCTATTGGACAGGGCTGCTCTGCTCTCACCACGGCCTCTCCCGGCCTCCCAGCCAGGCAGCACGCAGCCCTACAGCGGTTCTTCCACACCTGGAGCCCAGCCTGCCCCCCCAGCACCCCAGGACAAGGCTACAGCCACTTCCAGACATCTGGGGCCTGAGGTCTTTGGTCAAAGTGCTTCCCCCTACTTCCTCCATTTACTTACTCTTTCCCTCACCTCTAAATCAGGTCACCCACCCCCATCTGGCCCCGTAGGATCCCCCAACATCTGTGTGACCCCCATTCCAGGACATCTCTCTCTGAGTAGTCTGGATCCATGCCCATCTCCCCAGCCAGTGTGGGAGCCCCTGAGGGGGCCATGACAGGTTCCCCTCTGGGCCACCAGCAGCCTTGTCCAGCACATGGCAGGCCTGAGAGCAGGGCTGATCAGAAAATGGTGTGCAGGCCCTGGCTGGTGTGGCTCAGTTGGAGCGTCATTCCATAAATCCAGGGGTTGCAGGTTCGATCCCCAGTCAGAGCACATATGGAGGCAACCAATCAATGTTTCTCTCTCCCTCTTCCTTCCTCTCTCCAAAAGCAATGAAAAAAATGTCCTCACATGAGGTTGAAAAAAAAAACCCTAAAAAAATAAAATAAAAAGAAACACAACAGTGTGCAAGTTGCCGTCTGCCTGGACTCTGCCTGCAAAGCTTTTTTCAAGGATGTGCCTCAAAAGTGAGGCAACCAGAGCTCCTGGAGCACAAAGCCCCACGCAGTAAGAGCACAACCCAACCAGAGCTCCTGGAGCACAAAGCCCCACGCAGTAAGAGCACAACCCGCACCCTTCTTGACGGACTCCGTGAAACGTTTATCGGGCACCTGCCCCATGCCAGGCAGGGACCCAAGTGTCATCCACATTCTCACGCTGCCCTCTCACCAGTTGTGTAAGGGAGCAGCCACTGTCACCCCCCTTTACACTTGCAACTGATGCCCAGGGAAGTCAGTACTGCACCAGAGTCAGAATGCTGGAGAGGAGAGCTGGGCCCCTGATCTGGCTGGCTGCAGCCAGGGCCTGTTCTGAATATGGGAAAGCCACCCCGCCCACTTTGTGAGGAAACATTTATCATCTCCTAGCCCAGGCGGGGAAAGTGAGGCTCAAAGAGCTTAAAGCACTGGCTGGAGGCACACAGCTAGAAAGAGCAGATGGAGGGGCGCCACTGGTGTCTGCCCAACTCCAGAACCTAACAGGCTGGGAGGTGCTCAGGGGCTCTTTGCCAATCCTTGAGTCATCCCCATATGACGGAGGAGGAAACTAAAACCCAGGGCAGGGAAATGACTGCTCTAAAGTCACACAGCTTAGCAATGCTAGGCCTGTGGCTCTCACTGCCTTGGGACACCAGGACTAAACCCCTCTCTGTCTAGATATTAGCATAACCACAGGGCTGCAAAGAAAGAAATGGGAGTGAGTGAGGGTGTCCCCCTCCCCCGCCTCAGAGAGCATGCACAAAGAGGAGAAGGGTGCAGCAGACCTCTCTGGGGAGTGTGCAGTCGGTTACCCAAAAGGAAAGAAACCAAGACTCGGGGAGTCTCCCACCCCTACAGCTTCTGGAGGAAGTCCTGCCTCTTCAAAGAGCTGAGGGATGGAGGACTTCTCCCCTCCCCTCAAATGGGGCAGTTTAAGATTAGAGAGAGAGGAAAAGAAAATGACAACTGTCCCCCATGGGACAAGCATGGGGAGCTAAGGCGACTGGCCTCTTAGGAGAAGGTCAGGCGGTGAAGTGAAGAAACTGACTTCAGGAAAAGGTGAGGAAAGAGGAAAAGTTCCCAAAGGAATGAAGGATGCTCATGAAACCTCCCCTTTTAACCACCTGTCAAGCTGGAAATGCCACCCCAAACTCCGCTAGAAAGTGAGAGGAAATCGAGGATGCACCCCGTGTCCGGGAAAGGGGTGAAAGTCTGGGGTCTCTCTCCACCGCTCACTGACGGCCGAAGCACGCCCGGGGACCAGCGAAGACCCACTTCTCCAGAGGGAAAACAGGAAATCCCGCCCAAGTGGGGAGCAGAGCCGGAAGTCCCGCCTTTAGTCGGGTGAGGGGCGTCCAAGTACCCCCGGCGCCTGCCCCGAGCAACCCCTGACCCTGGGGACGTGGTCCACAGTCAAAGTAAAAATCCTAATGGGTCTGAAGACCGGAAGATAAGGCTGTCTAGGCTTTCCATTAGCTCAGAGATGACGGGTCACGTCAGCGACCCCTTTCCAGCGCTCAGCGTAGGGTCGCTGGACAATCTCTGCCCCTTGATCTACTCAGCCTACATCATTCCCGAGAGCTGTTCATCCTCCCAGCGCCCCTGTCCTGGGGACCGCCAAAGCCTCCCCACACCGTGGTACACAACGCCGCCTCCACTCACGTGCCCGTAGCCAGCATGGCCGGCCCGGCGCCGTCGCCGCCCTCAAAAGACATGGCGACACCCTGCGTCACTTCCGCGCATTTAGCCCGCCCCCGAGCTCCACAAGCCACCTCCCCAATACTGGGTGCCCGAGACCAAGATGGCGGCAAGGGCTTCCGAAGAAGCTAGATACCCATACGAAAGAAAGGAAAAGTTTCAGCGTGTTCGGAAACAAGCCTCGACCATTTCTATTTGACTCTAAGAAATATGTTGGCCTGCATATACACATTCATGACCACAGTAAACTAAGGCAAGCGATCTGATGTCCCTCACTTATAATCAAACATTTCCATGTAAGTGGAGGAAAGCAGTGCCCTTTAATGACATGGCCACCAGCCTGACATCGTTTGCCTGTAATGTATATGGGCTCTCCGGCCTAGCCCCGTGCAGCACCAAGTCTGGCAAAGATCCAGCAAGGTAGCCTTTCTAGCTTCAGTCTGCCCAACTTCAACGTGGCGGCTCAGACGGCTTTCTCTCCACGGCGACTCAAGATTTCATGGGGGACCGTTTCGTTCCCGGAGATACTGACGGCTTCATCCTGTTAACCCGAACCCATCGGCGCCTGTTGTGATGTACAGTTTCTCTCACCTTCTTTCCTTTTCTCGGTTTCTGTTTTCCAGGACCTCGCTGTTGCGCCCCCGAGAGGGATGGGACTGCCCCGCGTTAACATGATCTCAGCTGACCGTCCTTATCCGTGCCCGCAAGCAAGATGGCACCTTTTCGGCTTCGATGCCAGTTTACAATATGGAGAAAGGAGGCTGTGTTTTGGATGGCTTGAGCGAGGGGGTGGAGCTCTTGGACCCGCCCCCTTGTTTACTTCGCCGAGAGGACGGTAGCACCACGCCTGCGCATCCTCGCTGGCTGGCTCCACCTTTACCGTCTGCGCCTTGTGATTAAACCCACGTGGTTCAAGTTCAACCACCCCATTCTGAAAGATAGTTACATCCACTCCTCTTCGAGAACAGGCAAGGGTGCTACCACTGTCCGCGGTTGAGGGGAGTCTCCTATCCGGATGTGACAGTACGTTGACCCGGAAAAGGAGGGAGCTGGGTCAGTGGGTCCTCGGCCGCGGCTATGGAGGGAACCGATTACAGGGTAAGCGCCGAGGAAGCATTTTTTCGCTTCTGTCTATATGAAACGCCACCCCGCTGTGATCGGCTTTTTCCCTCAGGCCGTGCGAGGGCTCTGGGAACTCGGCTGATCCTTAGCAAATGTTCCATTCTCTGATAAACGCCCTGGCGCCCTTCCCTCCACTGCCTTAGGGAAGACCCATGTCTTCTGGCCCTGCCTTCTGTGCCGCTGGTATACTCTTTTGGGCCCCGATCCTTCTGGAATACAGTCTTCCCCACCCCCTGTCCTCCTTCCAACCCCGGACTCTTTGGTTGCATGCTGGTATTTGGGGTTCACCACTCCCAGTCCCCAGCTCTAGGCAATAGTTCCCCAGGCCCCGCCCCTGGAGGTAAATCGCACTCCCTAGGTCCGCTCCCTTGTGGGCCCCGCCCCTCGGGTGTAGTCCTGCGCTTGGGTCCTGCCCCTCACTGGTTCCCATCCGCAGGTGGTGTTTGAGAAGGGAGGCGTGTACCTGCACACCAGTGCCAAGAAGCATCAAGACCCGGACTCCCTCATCGCCGGGGTCATCCGTGTCGTGGAGAAGGTGGGTCAGGTGACAGCAGAGCTCAGGCAGGCCCAGAGCGGGTTGGAGGCTGCCTCTGTGGGAGTATGGTTTGGTTGTCAGCAGTGGGACCTTAGGGATACTGGGTGGTGACTGGAGAAAGAAGCATTGCTTTGTCAGGCTGAGAGTCCAAAATGGGAAAGAAATTTGGCAATATGGTTTGGGGAGTTAGGAGAGGAGCCTGTCTAACCCTTCGCTGCTTCCCACAGGACAATGATGTCGTCCTGCACTGGGCTCCTGTAGAGGAGGCTGGAGATGCCACTCAAATCCTCTTTTCCAAGAAGGTAGGCTTCCTTTTTCTCTTGCTTTCTCCTGGGTCCAGGCAGTGGAAGGCATTTGGAAGAGTTAGGTATAATCCCAGACGTTCTCGTGGGGCAGGTGTGACCCTGTTTGGCTTCCTCATCTCTGTGAAATGGGGCTGAAGATGCCCATTCATAAAAAGAAAGCAGATACCTTGAAGTTCATGGCCATGGGGGCAGCTGCCCCCTTAACCCCCCACCCTGCCACCAGGACACAAGAGGACCACTCTGTGGATTTGTGTTCCACGGGCTGTTAGCCAATAAGAACTTGAAGAAACGTGGTGTTATATCTGAGGCAGTCCTGCCATCACGTCCATAGAGGGAATAGGACCTGACTGAGGCTTCGTTCTCACTTCAGTAACACTCCTAGGAAGGCACACCCCAGTACGAGACCTTGCCCTTCCCAGCACGTCCTCTCCTGGGGCTGCTTCTTGCCAGGCCCTGTGCTGGACAGTGCTGGCAGCCAGAGAAAGTCCATCCTAGACCCTGCCTACTCCCTCACCCCATCTTGTTTTTGAGAAATTGAGGCACAACAAGAGGTAGTCCCTTTTCCGAGGTCAGAAAAGCAAGGAAGGGTTAGAACTTGGGTTTGAAGGCAGGCACATGGATTCCAGTGCCCTGCGGCTTCTGAGGGATCAGCCGTTTGGACTGGGATTCCAAAGATGGGAAAACGGTAGGGGGAAGTGTGTTTCAGGGCACAGGGAGGTGGGATGTCTCTGTAGAGTGGTTTATTGGCAGGGGGGTTAGGCCTGAAATGCCAGGTTCAGAAGCTTGGACCCCGCCCTGGGGGCCCAGGGAGAACCATAGGAGGAGAAGGGTGTGAGTGTAGAAAGCCTCTCATGGGGGCTTGTGGGAAATGGACCAGAGGACTGAATGGAGGGAGACTGGAGGCTAGCAGGCTAGGGAGGGAGGATGAAGCATCATCTGGGGCCATGAGGTTTCAGAGGACCGAGGGGAGAGTACAAATGGAGATTCCAGAAACCACCACCATCACCACCACCACCCTTGCCCACGGAGTTGGAGCAGAAACCACCAGGATTTTGTATTTTTCACCACTCTGGAAAGCAGTCTGGGGTGTTCTTGAGTCTATTGCTGCCCTCCCTGGCACTCTTGTTGCCAGTTAACAGAAATCCACAGGACGGGCTTCAGCAGAAAGGTCAGACATGTATTCAGGATGCATTCAGCTCCAGGGAACTCAAAGCCAGGCTGACCCCAGGCTAAGCAAACAAGTTTGTCTCTTTCCTCTCCTAAGACTCCAAGAGGTATGGGCCAGCTGGCCTTGATTGTTGATGGATGTCAGGGCCTGGATCACTGAGACCCTGCAGTGATTTCCCTAATGGCTTTTAAATAACTGCTTCAGTTCTATCCGGGTAGCTCAGATGGTTAGAGCATGGTCCTGATATGCCAAGATTGTGGGTTTGATCCCTGGTCAGGGTACATATAAGAGTCAACCAATGAATGCATCAATAAGTGGAACAACAGTATTTCTTTCTCTTGCTCTCTCTCTTTGCCTCTTTTCAAAATCAGTAAATAAGAATTAAAAAGGAAAAATGCTTCAGCTCCAGCTGGGGCATCTACCTGTTGAGGCAGGAAGACTGGGGCAAGCAGGGTGCCCATCACAACTGTCCTCATCAGGAAGAACCAGAGATTCCCAGAAGCCCTCTGCATTGGTTAGTTGTGTTTAGCTGTACACAACAAAAGGAGCAGTGACAGTGGCCCACAGAAGGTAGCAGCTCATTTCTCTCCCATTAAAACACCCAGAAGCATAGGTTCCTGGGTCATCAGACACCCATTTTCGCTCTTCTGTCCCTCGCATATCATCTCCATCCTCAACATGTCATTAACAAGACTGTCTCATGGTCCAAAAAGGCTGCTGGAACTCCAGCAGTGTTAATTCACTCTACATGTGTGTTGCAGGTTGGCCAGTGAGCCTTGCTTATCATGATTACTGCTAGAGCAGCCACCATCTTAAAAGTTGCCACTCCTTGTGGCAGAGGGATAGAGACAGGTCTTCCACTGATGATCAACCAGTCCATCCTGCAAGTGCCACATGCCAGCCCCTTGGCCAGAGCCAGCTGCGTGGCTCCAGCCAGCAGAGGTCAATGGGCTGTAATCCTGTTGTTTGCCTGAGAGGCAGAGAGCTGCTAATACTTGGCCAATAGCACAGGGGGCAGAGGTGGCTTTGCCAGGGCTGGTTTGGGAGTCCCACAGACAGGTGTCCTGTCACAGCTCCAAATACCATGTCCTCCTTCAGCAGCATCAAAAGGTGAACTGAAGGGTGTTCACTCCTGTAGGTGACTTTCTTTTCCATGAAGTTCCCTTTCTCACACTCTCCACAGATATCCTCTCAACTCCCACTGGCCAGAATTGAGTCTCTAGGTCACTTTGAACTGCACAGAATGCTGGGAAAATGAGTACTGGGAGAGTTTGGCTTCTGATGTGGGAGGGGCCTGGTCAGCCTGGAAGCAGCGGCAGAAATGGCTGCTGGATAGACAGAGCCACAGTCCGGGTCCTCCCAGAGTTATTGCTCTCGTTAACATAAGAAACATCCAAACCTGTGAGAATTTTTATGTTTCTGTAGCTGTACTGATGACAAGTCCAAGAAGCAAAATCGCAACAGATTGAAAAAAGGACCTGGAAAGTGGCATCTTTCCCACGTCTCTCATACATTAGAATGAAAGGAGAAGGCCTGAGGGGGTTATGTGAACTCCATTGGTGACAGATTCGGGAGGCGGGAGAAATAAAAGTAGGGTGGGGGTGGGGGAACCTCTGGGGTTGGAGGGAAAGTAAACTGGACAGACACGTACCTTTTTTTACATAGGTGGTTATGGCAGAATTAACAGTAACTAACATGACAGTAACCGTGAGGGTTTGTGGTCTCTTCCCAGGTGTGGTAGTTTTGCCCGGAGGGGTCCGAGAAAGGGAAATTACCTTGACATTCAGGTCTGTTATCTTAGATGCAGAAAAAACTGGGTGGGTTGAGTTAAGGCAAAGATTGATCTTTGTCGAGGAGGATACAGCTAGGACGTGACTGCCCTCAGGACCCGCTTTTAGTCAAGAAGTTTAATTTCAGATGCTCCCCCGTTTGGTTACTTTCTCTCTCTGAGTTTAAAAGGCCTCCATGCAGGCCTCCTCTTAGCTTGTCAGGTTCCATACTTGGCCCCTCTCTTGTCCACCCTCTAATCATGCAGGCTTTGCCGCAGGAGTTACAAAGCACTCCAGTTGCTTTAAGCGACAAAGGATTCCATGCAAAGAAGTGGAGGCTTACAGAAGTTTCCCGGGGAGGGAGGAACAGTACAGATGCTTCAGAGTTGACCAGCCAGGGGAGCTGCCATTACTGCCAAATGAGGGCTGTGATAATGATAGCAGTCTAGTTACATTCTTTTTCATGGGGCTTTCTAATTTTCCCAGCACCATTTATTAAAGAGGCTTTCTTTTCTCCATTTTATGTTTTTTGGCTCTTTTGTCAAAAATTATTTGCCCATTTACATGTGAGTTTATTTCTGGGCTCTCTGTTCTATTCCATTGGTTTGTGTATCTGCCTTCTAGCCGATACCATGCTGTTTTGATTATTGTCACTTTGTAGTATAATTTGAAGTCAGGGAGTAGGGTACCTTCAGCTTTGTCCTTTTTTTCTTGGGATTGCTCAGAGATGGGTGTCTCTTCTGATTAGGCTGCATCAGTTTCAGGGCACCCCCACCCCATGGAGGAATGTGGTGATGGGGTTCAGAGCCTGTGAAATCCCAGTGCTATCATCCCCTGCAACTGGATGCTGCTGGCAGTACGGCTGCTGCTTGGCAGTATGGCTGCTGCATCTGTGGCTTTGTTCTCCTCCCAGTAATGGCAACTGCCAGTCCTCCGCTCCCACACCTCTGCATCCCCACCCATCCCTGGGATGAGCCGCAGCCTGCACCTGCTGCATAGGGAAAAATGCCTCTGCCTCTCCAGTTCTCAGGGCTGCAGATAGTGTGCTTTGTATCCTGATACTCACTGTTACGGCCTCTTCCGGGGCCCGCTGCCAGCTCGGGGAGGGGGTGTTGCCAGGTTCTGCAGCTGTTTCTCTGCTCGGCAGTGGTGGCTGCAGGGCAACTGCGGCTGCACCCCTGCGCTCAGTCTCCTCCCGTCCACTGGGCTCAGCTGCAGCATGTATTGACTGCTCTGGCAGGGGTCGCTCACTGCACCTCTCTGCTTCTTGGGGTGCAGGCAGGGAGTGTGGGCGGCAGCCTGGTTCCTCTCTTTTCCTGAGATGGTAGTAAGCGAGGTCCAGGCGCCTCCTTGGCGCCTCCCCTGTTGGCTCACCCGCCTTCAAAAGTTTCAACGTGGGGATTCTCTTCAGCCTCATGTGCGGTGCAGAAAGCCCTTTGGTGAATTGTAACTGTTCCACTTGTTGCAGCTTCGAGGGGAGGGGCCAGGGCATTCCCTCATGCTGCAGTTCTTCTGCTGTCAAGCCTCACGAGCTGGCTACTTTCTTCTTTCCTTGAGATTTACTTGCCACAAAGCTCGCTTTTATGGTGAAATGTAAGGTTTTTGTAGCGTGTAATTGAGTGCTTTTCAGGATTCATAAGATTTTGCAGCTAGGACCAGTGTCCAATTCCAGAACATTCCGTCACTCCCAGAGGAAACCCCAGGGTTGTAAGCTGTTGCTCCCCATTCACCCCCCCCCCCCCCCCCCGGCTCCTAGCTCCTGGCCCCCCTGGTCTCCGCTGGTTCTCCACAGATTCGCGATTCGGACATTTCACAGACGAAATCCTAGTTTGTGGTTCTTGGTGGCTGGCTTCTTGGGCCCTTTCTGGGTTCATCCATGTTGTAGTGTGAATGGGAACTTCATCCTTTGGATCGCTGAGTAATGTCTGCTGTGTGGCTCTCACACTGCTTTTGTTCGTCAGTTCAGTGGATACTGGGTCGCTTCCACTTCTTGGCTATCATGAGTAACACTGCTGTGAACGTTCCCATAGGAGTTTTTGTGTGGACTTTAATGTTCATTTCACTGGGGGTCATACCCTGGAGTGGAATTGCTGCGTCACATGGGAATTCCATGTGTTACCTGTTGAGGAACTGCCAGACTTGCCCACAGCAGCTGCACCATATGAACGTCCCCACCAGCCATGTGCAGGTGCCAGCTTCTCTGCAGCTTCCCAGCACTTGCTACTGCCTGTCATTTTTATTCCTGCCATCCCAGTGGGCACGCAGGGGTGTCTGACTGTGGTTTTGACTTGAGTTGCCCTAGTGAATACTGCTGACATTAAGCTCTGTGACCTCAGCTGACTGACTACAGAGTGCCCTGCCCCACTTAACTGCCTGTTCACCAGGGGTGGTGCTTCGGTTAGTGCCACCTGGAGACTTGTCTTTGAGTCCTGGCCCTATCCCAGTCCTTAGCTGTTCTGGGTGACCCTAAGCAAGTGCTGTGCCTGCTTTGTGCCTCAGTTTCCCTCTTTGTTCAGTGGGGCTCCCTTCAGGATAGCCTCATGGCTCTGGCCTGGAACTACCAAACGCACAGCCCCTCTCTGTTCCTTCTGTTCCCCAAGGATGCAAGTGGGGGTGACTCCTGCACCTCTGAGGAAGAACCGACCTTTGACCCCGGCTATGAGCCCGACTGGGCTGTCATCAGCACCGTGCGGCCCAGGCCCCGCCACTCAGAACCCACAAGAGGTAGGCTGAGATGGTGCCCCTGGGGGCAGGTGGTGACACAGCTTACCCTCAGTGGTTATGGCTCCATGGGCTTCAATGCCCATTGTCAAGATGGCTGCCCAGCACTGGCCTACCGGTTCCAGGAGAGTGGATGGGGTAGATGTGGTACAGACTGTCCCTGGCCCAGGTCCCACATGGCCAGTCTCCAGGGCTTGTAGCCTTGCTTATTCTGCCAGGCTCCCTGACTGGCTGTGGGCACCCCCATGTGAGTCCAGACCGTGGAGGCGACAGTTGCAGGGTGACAGGGTGATTCAGGCCATCTTGGAGTGTCAGAGATTGCTGGGGGCACCAGGGAGGCATCTAACCCCTTGGGGGGTGGAGAAGCCTTCCAGGAAGAGACTGAGCCAGAGCCCGGCTCTGAGGGACACTTGGTGTATGGCGCCAGCGAGGGGGTTTGGAGTGAAGAGAGGGTCGGAGGTAGCCAGGCAGGGCAGACCGAGGAATCTGGTCTTCATCCTGAGGGCCTTGGGAGCCAGTTTTGGAGCAGGCATGTGTCTCCTGAGCTGGGCTCCGTCAGTCCCCGCTTTATTCATGTTTGTTTCCATGGAAATTCGAGGTGACCCAGAGGGCGGGGCCTGAGGCTCTCTGGGCCCCCTTGGCTCTCCCGACACTGTGCCATCCGCTAGGTGCAGAGCCCAGCTCTCCCCGGGACTCCTGGGCCTTCTCGGTGAGCCTGGGGGAGCTCAAGTCCATCCGCCGGTCCAAGCCAGGCCTCAGCTGGGCCTACCTGGTCCTGGTGACCCAGGCCGGAGGCTCCCTGCCCGCTCTGCACTTCCACCGTGGGGGGACCCGCGCCCTGCTCCGTGTCCTCAGCCGCTATCTGCTCCTGGCCAGGTGAGCCTTCTCCCAGCGCTGGGCCTGTCTGCCAGGCCCTGTCCCTCCCCAGCTGCGGCTGGCCCCTCAGGGCTGTGGCAAAAATACAACGCTGACTGGTTTGAAGGCAGAAAGGGAGCTGGCGGCATGTGTGACTGCAGCATCACAGGTAGTTGGGTTTCAGGCAGGCCCCAGGTCCTGGGGTATCGGAAGGAGTAGATCTGCTTCCGTCTGAGTCTGTTGTTCCAGGTGCCCAGCAGCCCTGGCGCAGTGGCACCCCAGGAGGGAAGCGCCTCTTTCCTCACATTCCAACAGCATCCCCAGCTGCTGCCTCTCATCAGCCCGTCCCTAAGTCAGTCCCCCAGCCAGGGAGGTGGGAGGCCCGCACCCACCAGCCCTGGGGCGCATGCCCACCCCCAGGACGCAGCTGTGGCCTCAGGCCTGAGAGGAGGGATTCCCAGACCCGAGCCTGGAAGGGGGAGGTGCACCTGCACCAGGGCCCTGGACCTGTGTGTCACCCAGCCCCTCCCTCCAGCTCCCCGCAGGACTCCCGCCTCTACCTCGTCTTCCCCCACGACTCCTCCGCCCTCTCCAACTCCTTCCACCACCTCCAGCTCTTTGACCAGGACAGCTCCAACGTGGTGTCTGTGAGTGCCCAGCACCAGGCCTGGCAGCCGTGGCCAGGAAGGGGGGACTGCAGCGGGCGAGGAGGGGAGGGCTGGAGCCGTGACCAGCCCCTGGCCCTGTTCCCAGCGCTTCCTCCAGGACCCCTACTCCACCACCTTCAGCAGCTTCTCCCGCGTGACCAACTTCTTCCGGGGAGCCCTGCAGCCCCATCCAGAGGGGTCCGCCCCCGACCTTCATCCGGCTCCCGATGACGAGCCCGAGCCTGGGTTCGAGGTCATTTCCTGTGTGAGTGTCAGGGGGGACCCCTTACTTTTTGCTGTCACCTTGGGCGTGTGACTGCATTTCCCAAGGCCCTAGTGTCCTCCCCAGAAAAGTGGGGACAGTAGTGGTACCACCATCATCGGGGAGCATGAGTGCTTCTAGCGCTTGTTATTGGGGGGCCCTTCCAGATTTGGGGTGACATTGTCTCTGACCCAGGGAAGGAGTTGCTTCCCACACTGAATGTTAACTCTCTGTTGAGCTAAGAAGGGCTGAGGACTTCAAGGTGGCCTAGGCCGTGGCCGGGGAGGGCTGTGGGGTCCCCCACGGACAGGGCTCACCTGCCTTGTGTCCGCAGGTGGAGCTGGGTGCTCGGCCGGATGTGGAGCGGGAGCCTCCGGTCACAGAGGAGGAGTGGGCCCGCCACGTGGGCCCCGAGGGCCGCCTGCAGCAGGTCCCTGAGCTGAAAGCCCGGATCTTCTCAGGAGTGAGGCGCTGGGTTTGCGGTGAGGGGGGCTAGGCGGGGCCAGGCCGGCGGGCAGCAGGGACCCCTCTGAGCTGCCTGCCCGCTCGCCCTCAGGGTCTGAGCCCCAGCCTGAGACGCGAGGCCTGGAAGTTCCTCCTGGGGTACCTCAGCTGGGAGGGCTCCGCTGAGGAGCACAAGGCCCACGTGCGCAAGAAAACGTGAGTGAGAGGCTGCAGCCCCTGCCCCCGGGCTCCAGCCTCCCATGGTGATTGGAGGTTTTCAGTCAGCATGTCCCAGTGGCCAGCAGGGCACCTGGCACGTCGCAGGTACTCACACGTGTGTGCTCTGAAGCTGCCAGTTGTGAGCCTGCCACGTGCTGGGTGCCACGTGTACACAAGGGGGCAGAGGCGGTGCGCCGGGCCTGCCCTGTCTCCGAGGCCGGTTCCATGCTGGCGCCGGACTGTTCTGGCTGTCGATCCCTGCACTGTGGGGCCCACCTCCCTCGTTCCTCGTGTATAGTGTGCCCCTGCTGTGCGTCCTGGTCTCCACACCTGGTGGTGGTGATAGACTTGCAACCAAAGCCCCAGCGTGTCCTATGTCAGGAGGTGTCAGGATGGGCAGTGTGGGGCCCCACTCGGGTCCGTGTGGGCAGGGAGAGGCTCTGAGGCGGTGGCCTGGGCTGAGCCCTTGAGAATGAGGCAGCGATAGGGCGTCCTGACGGGGGCCCCGCCACCCCTCAGGGACGAGTACTTCCGAATGAAGCTGCAGTGGAAGTCGGTGAGCCCCGAACAGGAGCGGAGGAACTCGCTGCTGCACGGATACCGCAGTCTCATCGGTGGGTTGGCGTCTGGGGGGTGCCCCTCTCTCCCGGGGAGCAGGGATGAGGTCCTCTGGTGGGAGATGGGGTGAGCAGGGGTCGGAGGGGCTGAGGGTGGGGCGGTAACAGGAGGGAGAAGAGCCAGGCTCCTTGGGCTTAAATCCTAGCTCTGCCGTCTACTCACTGTGAGGCCTTGGCCAGTGATTTTACTCCAGGCCTCAGTTTCCTCATCTGCAGATGGTTAGTAAGCGTCAGAGTTAGGAGGGCAGGGCGAGCGTGATGCAACAGAGCTCCTCCACGGTGTCTGGGTGGTTCGGGGACCAGCCCTCACCTGCCTGGGGTCTGCTGGTGAGAAGAGGGTGGGTGCTGGGGGCCAGCAGTGATGAGGACCCCGCACCCTATCCCCATCCCTGCAGAGAGAGACGTGAGCCGCACAGACAGGAACAACAAGTTCTACGAGGGGCCCTCCAACCCAGGGCTAAGCCTGCTGAACGACATCCTGCTCACCTACTGCATGTACCACTTTGACCTCGGTGCGGTGTCTGGGCAGGGCCAGCCCTGGGGAGCTGCGGGGGATGGGGGGGGGCCAGGCCCTGACCTCCTGTCCCCACAGGCTATGTCCAGGGCATGAGCGATCTCCTCTCCCCAATCCTCTACGTCGTCCAGAACGAGGTGGATGCCTTTTGGTGTTTCTGTGGCTTCATGGAGCTTGTGGTGAGGCTCGGGGATGGGGGGACAGGCCCCCTTCAAAGTGCCGGGGTACAGCACCTCACGTGGCCCTCCCCCCACAGCACGGGAACTTCGAGGAGAGTCAGGAGACCATGAAGCGGCAACTCGGGCAGCTCCTGCTGCTGCTCCGGGTGCTGGACCCGCCACTCTGTGACTTCCTGGGTATGTGTCTTGGTGGGCCGGGAATGGCAGGGCCACAGACATTGCCAGTCTCTGGGAGTAAGTGGCCACAGTGTCCAGGATGTTTGGTCCTGATTCAAACAAGAGAAACACCTGGTGTAACCCAGAACCCACAACTTCCCTGTGAGGGCAGGGTTGCCGTTCAGAGCAAATCTCAGTACAGGCAGGTGTGCATGCATTGCTCCCGCAGCCGCTGTCAGCCCCGGACTCCTCTGCTGGACTCGGAGCGCGCCTTACTGCGCCCCTCTGGAGCCGGGGCTGGGAAACTGGTTCTCAGTATCCCAGTGCCGTGACTGCTGCATTCTGGCTTTAAAATGTTTCTTGTTCAGTGTGAAAGGTGCGGGAAACTCATACAGGGAAGAAAGTGGAAATTACTGTTGGTAATAGTATTCTTTTGCATACAGGTGATAAATTGGCTTATTTATGCGTACTGCATTACTGAAGTGCAGGCTCGCCCTGGGGAAGGGAGAGATACTGGCCTCACTTCACTGGGGAAGAAACTTAGGCCTAGAAAGCTCATGCCAGTCCCCTGGGGCACTTGGGTATTAGCTGTGTCATTAAAAGGTTTTTAAACTCTATTGACCGCACAGTGTTCTGTCCATATTAGCCATGCACAAGAATAGGTTTGGCCCTGGCTGGTGTGGCTCGGGATTGAGCGCTGGCCTGAGAACCAAAGGGCCGCTAGTTTGATTCCTGGTTGGGGCAGTTGCCTGGGTCTCGGGCCAGGTCCTGGGTTGTGGGTGTGTGAGAGGCAGTCGATTAATGTATCTCTTGCACATTTATGTTTCCCTCATTTTCTTTCTCCCTTCCCATCTAATAATTAAAATCTTAAAACAAAACAAAAAGAATAGATTTGATCTGGCCTCTTGGACATTGAGGTTATTTGCACTTTTTCATCATGATGAACAGTCTGGATAATTTTTGTTTTTATTTCTTTTTTAATTTTATTTGTTTATTTTTAGAGGGGAAGGGAGGGAGAAACATCAGTGTGTGGTTGCCTCTCATACACCCCCTACTGGGGACCTGGGCCATAACCCAGGCATGTGCCCTGACTAGGAATCGAACCAGAGACCCTTTTATTTGTAGGGGGGCACTCAATCCACTGAGCCACACCAGCCAGGGCTATTTTTACAGCTTTGAAATGTCTACATGGCTGTTTTCCTAGAAAGTTATACTAACTTCCACTTTTGCTCGCAGAGGCCTCGCACCTCCAGCCGCACTGGGCCCCACTGCACCCCTCCCCATGAGAGTGGGAAATGTGGGGTGGCTCACCTCGTCTGGGGTTTGGGAGTCAGGGTGGGAAAGGTTCCAACTGACACAGCGCCCCCAGCTCATCTCAGAGGCCTTTCCCACGCTGGGCATGAGTTCCTCGCCGAGACTGATGGAGGGTCTCTCAGCCAGAGCAACTTAGTTTCTCAGTCCGACCACTGGGCTCGCTGTGAATTCGAATGGAATTGGCATTTGATTTTGAGCTTGCCCTTGGCTTATAAGCGCACCACCCCTCCCACCCCTGTTCTCCCCTAGACTCCCAGGACTCGGGCTCTCTCTGCTTCTGCTTCCGGTGGCTGCTCATCTGGTTCAAGAGGGAATTCCCTTTCCCGGATGTCCTTCGGCTGTGGGAGGTGGGCCGGCCAACCTGGGTGGGAGGTGTGTAGGAGCAGGGCAGGGGCCTGGGCATACCTCCGGTGGGTCCTCGGGCAGAGGCTGAGCGGTGACCCCCCCTCGGCACTCCCAGGTGCTGTGGACAGGGCTTCCGGGACCCAATCTGCACCTGTTGGTGGCCTGCGCCATCCTGGACATGGAGCGGGACACCCTTATGCTTTCGGGCTTTGGCTCCAATGAGATCCTCAAGGTGAGGCCCTGATGCCTTCTGGTGCCCATGCTGACCTGGGCAGATGGGACATGACAGCTGGCTGGGAAATCCATGGAGGCTGGCTCTGTGCCACAGTTTTTTGCAGTAGTCAGTGCTCAAAATAGGCTTGTAAGTGCGGGTAGCCCTGAGCTTGGCAGCCGTGAGACCAGCTCTTTTTCTCCTGCCCCATCTTACCCCCAGTTCCCAGTGGTGTGCCCATGAAGCATGTGGTCTGTGCATGAGGGGGCCCCCACCCCCCACCCCCGTAGTTCCTAAACTCGGCCAGCCGGGAGACGTGGGAGTGGAGCTCAGTGCTCTTCTCCTTCCTGGTGTCTTGCATCTAGAGAGCTGACCACCCCTGGTCCCCAGCTCCCACTCTGAGCCCCAGGAGGGCCATCACCATCTGTCTTGCCTCCGCTGTGTGGCACAGACTGGTGCTGGCAGTGACTGAGTGCCACAGGGTGGGTGGGCCTGACTCCCCCTTCTCCCTTAGCACATCAACGAGCTGACCATGAAGCTGAGCGTCGAGGACGTACTGAGGAGGGCCGAGGCCCTCTACCGGCAGCTGACTGCCTGTGCGGTGGGTGCCCCATCCTCCCAACAGCCCCACTGCACTGCCCCCCCACCCCACCCCACTCCTCAGATCTCTGACTTTCTCCTCACTCCCCCCCCCAGGAGCTGCCTCACAACGTGCAGGAGGTCCTGGGTCTTGCCCCACCCACAGAGCCCCGCAGCCCCTCCCCTCCTGCCTCCCCACTGCCGCTGTCACCCACCCGCGCCCCACCAGCCCCGCCCCTCCCTGCGGACACAGCCCCACAGCCGGACAGCAGCCTGGAGATCCTGCCTGAGGAGGAAGAAGAGGAAGGCGCGGACTCCTAAGTTGCTGGGTTGGCGGAAGCCTGCCGGGCACAGCATTTTATGGAGCTCCAGCCCCACCGCACACCAGGAAGCTGGGGGCGGAGCAAGAGGGCGGAGCTCCGCCCTCGCCTCCAGCACCCTACTGATTAGCTGGCTTCATTAATTGACACTAATAGTGTCCCGTTGGTTTCATGTAGTTGTAGAAAGGAGGCTGCCATGCAGCCTTGAACTAGATGGGGCGGGGGTGGTATGTGGTCCTCTCTGACCACTCTGCAGAGCAGGTGTCTGGCCTTGGACCCCTAACCTGGCCAATGAGACACAAAAGGAGGCCCCTTTGGGATGAGTGGTGGCTGAGGCTTGTGGAGGCAAGTCTCGTTTAACTGCCCGAGTTTGGGGCTTTTTGGAGGAGCAAGGACGGGCTGCTGGGGTGCGGCTGCCACCTAATAGTTGTGCGGGGACACGTCCTCAACATAACTGACACAGAGGCTCCTACAGAGCTACTCAAGACACTCTGAGGACCCTGCCTACCAGCTTCTTGTTACTTGAGAAAAATAAACTTGTGTTTAATCTGTTATCAGCAGGGCTTTCTGTTCCTTGTATCAGGCCCCGCCTGTGTCGCGACAGTCGAGGCCAGCTCTGCGGTTACTGTGCACCAGTGGTGCAAACCAGCGTCCGTCCTCACCCCATGGATTCCTGTTGTCCAGGCAGGAGGAGGACAGCTTCCGGGGCTCCGCGAGAGCTGATGGCTTTGCTCCAAACCCATCAGAGAAGCAGCTGCACCAGGGAGGGGGCAAGACCACACAGCTTTTTCCGAAAATACTTTAATAGTGGGTTGTCTAGCTGGTTGTGGGTGGAGCAGTCATATATACATCTGGTGGGTGGGGGGCTCCCTTTTCAGATTCGCACAGGGTGTGGCTGTCCACAGGTGCCTCCGCCATGCGCACGGGCTCTGCTTCCACGGGCAGAGGTTTCTCCTGGCTGTTGATCAATATCGCGGCACGCAGCGCTGACTTGACAGCCGTCTCCACCCAGCCGTGCGGGTAGGTAGTGTGCTCGCCAGCAAAGTAGATGCGCCCATAGGGAATGGCCCAGTTGAACTCCTCCCGGTACTCCTTGTCAACGTCTTGCCCAAACATTGGCGGCTGCACCACAAATGCGCCCTGGCTGTGCGGATCGTCTGCCCAGCGCTTCACAACGCCAGTGCCGTCCCAGAGCCGATACACAATCGGCCCGTGCAGCGCCGCCACGTCCTCAAGCGCCACCTGCAGCGTGTCTTCCAGGCTCAGGCCAGAGAACGAGGCCGCTGAATCTGACCACGTGTAAGAGGCCAGGAGCAGTGCACCCTCGCCCGGCGGCGGGTAGACAATTTTGCGCGAGGGGCGGTCGGTGTTGGAGTGGCCGCTCACGATGTGTTCGTCGTGCCAGAAGGGCCGGCGGAAGCTCAGGAACACCTTGGTGGCTGACATGTAATGCAGCCCGTGCAGTGCATCTAGCCACTTGCGGGGCAGTGGCGGAGAGAACTTTATGCGCTGCAGTGCCGGCCCGCTCACGGTCAGCAGCACCACATCGGCGGCCATAGTCTTCAGACTCCGGCCTCGGTGCGAGGTCCCTATGTGCACACGCACCTCGTGCGTCTCCTGTGTTATCCCCGTGACGGGAGCGTGCAGCACCACCGGCACCGACAGCGAGCTCAGCAGCGCACGTGGCAGCAGGTCCCAGCCACCCACGATGCGGCTATACCTGGGGGCAGGGCGGGAGCATGACCCTGGCTCTCGGGTCCCGCCCCTTTCTGCAGGCCCGGCTCTGGGCACTCCCCTGCATTTCACCCACCCGCTCCCTGAGAACCCCACCCACTCATCCACCACTGCCCTCTACTCCCGCAAGTCCCCCAGGGACCGAGAAGCGAGAACTGTAACCCGGAAACCCCGCCTCTTTTCTCCTGGACCACGCCATTCTCCCCAACCTTCCTTACCTATTTCCTCCACATAACCTGGGATGTGAGGGCGAGCGTGGCCAGACCGAGGCACCCTGTCTCTCCCCCTTTGCTCCTGCGCCCTTCTCGCCAGCCCCACTTGCCACCTACAGGTGCCCCACTACCTACCACCTCCTCCACTGGGTTGCTTGCCCCCATTGGCCCCACAGGCTCCACCCCTCACCGAAGGTAGTCACTGAGGCAACTGTGGGCCCGCAGGGCCTCTGCAAAGCTGAGGTAGAAGAAGCCGTCCTTGGACATCACGTCTCCCAGGAGCTGCGTGGCGGCCCAGCTCAGGTTCCCCTCCCGGAGGAGGTATTCCTGGGGTGCGGGCAAGACGTACCTGCCGGTTTGGCCCCACTCCAAAGGGGCCTCTCCCCAGCTGAACCTCCCTATTGTGTGCCACCACCCACCATCCGCTTAGTCCAGTTCCCTGAGGGAATTGGTTCCCCTTAGGGGTCCAGTCTCCACACCCTCCTGTGACAGATGAGGAAACAAAAGCGTAGAGACAGGGCATATCCAGCTCTATGGTCAGGCAGGGGGGCCACATCAGGCCAGGTTCCTGCCCTTTGACTTCTGGGCCAGAGCCCCCGGGGCATCCTCCTGGCCATGGTTTCAGACAGGGACACCGAGGCCCCCACTCACCAGGAGCGTGTAACTGTCAAACTTCTTCATTGCCTTTTTGCAGCCCATTGTCCTGATGTCCCTGAGGGCCTGCAGAGAGACAAGAAGACTGCTGAGCTGCAGGGCGGGACACCACAGTCCGGGCCTGGGTTCTCTTCCTTCTCTTGTCCAAGGCTGGCCGTTGACCACTCGCATCCAGGCTGCCTGGCCTTTGCCCTGGCTGTGACCTCGGCCTTGCCCTCCAGTGCTACTCAGATGTCACAACTCTGGGAAGTCCTCCTGAGTCCCTAATGTCCCTCCTCCCCCGGCACATTTGAGCACTGAAATGCTCATCCCAGCTGGGTGCTGCTTTGCCTGCATCTATCTGTCCTCGGCTCTGAGCTCCCTGCAGGTGGGGACTGGGGCTGTCTCAGTGCTGTGTTGTTCTGGTGCCCCCTAACTGTCTCCCAGATTGTTCTGGGTGCAGACGGAAGCGGAGGCCCTTCTGCTGGGCATGACCGCTGAGGGGGTCATTCACCAGCCCCTCTCCTGCCCAGGGCCCTCCCATGGCTGCCTGGCACCTGGAGCTACAGAGTTCTAGCCCCTCAGCCTGACATCCGAGGCCCCTGGTAGCCCCTTGGTCGCCATCTCTTAAGGAGACTCCCATTCTAAGGACAGTACCCAGTGCCCAGACCAGCCTTGGCTCTCCCCTACCACCACACCCCTGTACTTGTCCCCCTGCCTCATCTCTGCCCAGCACCCCTGTGGCCATTCTTCATCACCTTGTTCCAGCTTCATCTCCTTACTTCCCCGTCTGATTTCAGCCTTCTTCTTTGTCAACCTGGCTTCCCCACCATGGCCGTGGGATTTCCTGAAGGATGAGGCCTTCACTCCCTCACTCTCCAACACAGAAGTGGCCTGAACAAGGTGCCCACCCTTGTCCAGAAGGGAAGATGGACAATTAGGAGCTGCCAGAGAAGGGGCAAGGGGTGCAGCTCCTTCCTGAGGGGATCAGGGAGGGCTTCCTGGAGGAGGGGACATTGGCATTGGTCCTTAAGAGATGAACAGTTCCCTGGGTGGGAAAGGGAAAGGGTCTTCCAGGTAGAGCAGGCAGGGCAGGAAGGACCCAGGGGAGAGGATGAGGCCTGAATCGGGGCCGGGGCTGTGGTGACAAAGAGATGGGAATAGTGCAAGGATGGGACAGGGTGGAGGACAGGCAGTGAGGATGGCACCTGGGAGTCTGCCTTATGATTGGGGAGTTGGAGGTGACAGGGCCATTGTGAGATGGGGAACCCAGGAGTATGAGAGGGTTGGGGAAGATGCTGAGCACCAGGGTCTTGGGGGCGGGTCTCAGGAGCTGGGTGTGGAAGACAGCTGCCTGCAGGTGCAGAAAGGTGAGGCTGTCCTCCGCTGAGGCAGAGGACAGGAGATCGGAGACCAAAGACTGATGGTGCTTTGGGGATCAGCCGAGCTGGTGGGGGAACTAAAGATGGAAGAGGCAGCGGTGATGGGAGAAGCACGAGGGAGAGAAGGATGGCCAGGCCAGGGGGAGGCTGAGGGGGGCACAGGCCAGAGCAGTGTGGAGCGCAGGGCTGCAGCATGGGAGGACGCACCCACCTTGTTGAGAGCCATCTGGAAGATAGACTCTGGCGAGTGGCCCCGCTCCTGGGGGCGCAGGTCATAGCCCAGCTTCTCTGGCATCTTCTCCACCACGTAGTTCCTCAGCTTCACGTCGCCCACTTGCGTCCATGCGTTCTCGTCATACTGGACGAACTCGGTCAGGTTGAGCCCCAGGCTCTTGCAGAGCCTGTGGAGGATCCTGAGGGAGCAGACAAAGCTGGTGAGGGTGCAGCAGCGGGGATAGGGATCCCCTCTACCCCCCACCTGGGGCTCAAAGGAGGGAAGGGGGTGGGTAGGGCAGCCGGGGCCAGAGTTTGGAGGTGGGCAGGAAGCTGGAGAGGGGCTACCCTCGGGGTCATCGGTGCTGGGGATGGGAATGAAATGGGAGCAAGGTTGGGAGCTTAGGGGCCATCCCGCTGTAGGACTGGGCTTGGAGTGAAAGCTGGTGTTCACTGAGGTTGCGGGGCAGTGCTTGGGCTGGGGAAGGGACTAGGGTCAGGGAGGTAGGGCTGGGCGTCCAGAGGTGCTGGGCGGGTCTAGCTAGGGGTCCAGCTGGACTTTGTGGCCTGAGCACTTCAGGGGTACAGTGTGGGGAGCACTGGGGTTATAAAAAGAATGGCATTGGAGGTGGGGGGACAGGTTTGGGGTCAGAGTTCAAGTCCAGGGGCACTGAGTGGGGGAACTGGTAGGGTCTGGCCTCACCTGTGTGCCTGGGGCATGCGCATGGCTCCCAGCTCCCCGATCCAGCCGGTCTTCTCATCCCGGTAGGTGAGGATGCGGCCCCCAATCCTGCTGTCTGCCTCCAGGATTGTGACCTGAGGGATGGGGGGACCTCAAGCAGGACTCTTGAGGTCCTCCCACTGACCCCCACCCCACATCCCCACTGTAGGACAGACCCAGACTGGACAAGGGTCCCTTTGTTTAAGGGGAGGTGGGAGGGGCTGCTAGGAGAACAGAAGGTCATGGTGAGCATGTACAATATGATAATTTCCAGACTGCAGCAGGAAGGCTGCCGGCCAGATTAAAGAGGGACTTCCCAGCTCAGGGAGGGGGAAATTTCTCATGTGTCCCAGGCCAGGTTCAATTTTCTTTCTTGAATTTCAGTGAGAGGGACAGTGATTAGATCTCAAGGGGCACTTCCCCTTGGGTAGAGTGTCCATCCACAACACAAATTTCCCCCAAAAGTTTGGAGGATGTTTCCAGGGACTTCCCTCCAGGTGACAAAGAGTGGGATGGGGAGTGAAAGGCCTCTGGGTGCAGCACATGCTCCCGCTCCCTTGGGTTCACGGTGGAGCGGGGGTTTCAGGCTCCCCTCCCAGACTCCGTGGGGGGAAGCATAGCTCCCATTCCCCACCCCCCACCATCTCCATCCCCCACAGGGATGTGTCCCTCCCACTGCAGCAGGAAAGACTCAAAGTAGACTGCAAACAGCGCTTCTCACCCTGTGTCCGGCATCGCTGAGCACCTTGGCGGCCACCAGCCCGGCCACACCAGCACCAACCACAATTACCCTCTGGGGCATTAGCGTCCGATTGAGGCCCAGGGTCACAACCCTGAGCAGCTGCTCGTAGTCGGGGTCCTGCATGCATCTCTCAAAGGGGTCCTGGCTGTGGACAGCCTTCCATTCTAGGGAGGCCACCAGGCCCAGAAGGATGGGGACCAGGGCAAGGAGGCGCCAGGCTGGGGAGGAGGACAGGATCAATGGGTGTGCTGCTCAGGGAGAGCCGGTCTGCACCCCGCCCCCCATGCCCTCCTCTGCTTACTTACCCGACAAGGCCATGACTGTCCCTGGGAGATGGTGTCTGGGTTGAAGGGGAAGCAAGGGCTGCTGTGACAGGGGCCTGGGGCCCTCTCCCCCAGGCCACCACTCTCTGCAGACATGTCTGTCTCCTGATCCGGGTCCCGCAGTCCCCTGTTCCTCGCTCACCCATCTGCCCTCCTCTCCCCATCTCTGCCTCCTTGTCTCTCTCTCCTCTATTCCTGCTTTTCCTCACTCCCCACCCCTGTCAGTCTGTCTGTCTCTCCTCTCCTCTCATCTCCCTGTCTCTGTTTCTGTGCCCCCCCCCCCACACCCCCAGTACCTTGGCTGTCCCAGGACAGCAGCAGCACTGCCAGGCTCCTCCGCTTGTCTGCGGGGAGGGCCCCCTTCTCTGTCCTTAAACCAGCCCCACCCCACCCGCCCCTCCCTCTGGGAAATCAGACTGCGGGGAAATGAAACTGCTTTCCTGGGTCCCAGGGTCAGGTGGTCAGAGTTGAACTGAGGCTGGAGGGAGAGGCCCGTGGGGCAGGGGGTCGGGAGGAAATCAATCAGTGTAATTTCCTCCTCTTGCCTCAAATAGTTCTGGGGCGGGAGGGCCGGAAACAAACTCATAATTAGCCACCCAGGAGTGGCCAAGCGGTCTGGAGCAGGTACCCTGCGTCTGCCTTCTCGCAGCTCTCACCACCTCCTTCATCCTCTGACAACGGGGAGAGGGGGTCTCTGGCCTTGGGCTGCATGTTCCCTGGCACAGCCTCTGAATCCCTCTCCGTGACAGCTGTTGCTGTGCCCTGAATGGCACTTGCTGGCTCCCCTCCCCTCCCACAGGGCTGCTCTGAGCCTGTGTCCCTGTCTGTGAAATGGGCGCCACTGTGGGGCTTGCAGGCAGCGGGCGTGGTGCTCAGAGGCAGGCTCTGGGCCAGCCTGCCCTCGTCCTGGGTGGGGGGGGCCTCCCAGCGGGAGACCTGAGCAGGGGCCTTCCCCTCTGAGGCTCCAGTGTACCGCTGTCAAGTGGAGGGTTGGGTACTGAATCCAGGTCAGGCCTGTGGTCACACCCAGGGCAGCACCAGAACCTGCTCCCCATGAAATGCCAGCTGCCCACCGTGGGGACACTGGAGGGGACCTGCCTGAGTGAGTGCCCCTCGCCCTGGGTGCTGCCGGGGAGCAGCCCAGGCGGGGTGTGCCTGTCCCAGGCCTTGCCATCCCCGCATAGAGAGCCACAGTGGGGCTTGGCGCAGCTTGGAGTGTGGGGGCACCTCGGAGAGACGGCTGCAGGGGCTTCTGCCTGTCTGCCTTGCCACCCCTGTCTCCAGGGCACTCTCCTCCTGAGGGGTGGGTGGCAGCAGTGAGGACAAGATGACTGGGCCATGAGGAGCCCCCCGACAGGGCAGCGGGGGCCTCGGGGGCTTTGTCAGGGGGACCCATGGCCGGCCCCCTGAAGTGGGGGCAGGTGGAGAAGCAGCTGGGAGATTTGTTGGGGTGGGAGGAGAGGGCTCCAGGCTGCGGGGAAGAAGGAAAGCCAGCAACACGACTGGAAAGTCCGAGCAGTGAATCACAAAGGGATGTGGTTGGGTGGCAGGCAGCAGTGCAGCGGTGCAAGCGAGTGACTCAGAAAGCATATGGTGCAGGGAGGCAGTGGCCGAGAAGGAAGTAGAATCAGTGAGCTGGACAGAGCTTGGAGACTGAGTGAGAGCCAAGGGCACGTGTCCGTGAAACAGGAGCGGCAGGGACTGTCCCCGGGCAAACCGCTCTGAGGTGGCCCTTGGCTCAGTGCTTTGCCTTCCCTGGGGACCTCACAGAGCTGCCTGGACAGAGGATGAGACTGAGACTTGGAGATGGCGATTGGGCATCTGGGGGAATACACCAGGACCTGCCCAAGGCCTCAGAGCAGGATGCCCGCCAGCTTCCCGCACAGTGACATGGGGGCTACGAGTGCCACCTGGGCTGCACCTCGCGCGCAGCAACAGCAGCTGCACATGGAGCACAGGTTCCCCTCCAGTCCCTGACACCCGTGAGGGAGGGGACCTAGCCCGCAGAGGGGTAGGTGTCCTCCCCAGGTCCCACAGTGGGAACAGGCAGGTGTCCCCTTCCCAGAGGTCCCAGCCCTCTGAGTCCTCATGGCAAAGTCCCCCACGGAGAAAGGAAGCAGAAATCACGTGGAAGCAGAGAGGGGTGGAGGCAGACCCAGGGGCTCCCAGAGTGGCTGGGGGGCTCTGCTGGGGTCTCTAAGCCCCCCACCCACTGGGCTTTCCCACATAGGATTGCTTTCCAAAGTCCTTCCGGACTCGGACACACCCCCAGGTCGCCTCCTGGGCTCTAAGAAGAGAAGTGGAGCGGAGGCCTCTCCCGGGACACCTGTTCAAAAGTCAGCAGGGCAGAGGGAGGGATGGAGGCCGGGCAAGAGTCGGGAGGCTGCCCATGAGCAGGAGGCAGCCTCGCTTGCACTGACAGCCTGGGAGCGGGGGCCCTACCAGGGCGGGGCCTGCCCAGTCTCCTCGCTGCTGCCAGGTGACTAGAGGGGCTGATCCGTCCCACTTGCCAGATACTTTACATATGTCTCCTTTTACTCCAGGAGCAACTTGGCCAGGGGGAGGGACAGCAGTTCCCCCACTTTACCATGTATAAAACTGAGGCCCAGAAAGTCACCAGCTAAGAAATGGCAGAGCCTGGGTTTGTCCTGGTGGCCTGGCTCCAGCCCTGTTCCCAGCCACCCTGCGACGGGCAACAAGCTCAGGCTGGTGGATGAGGGACGGGGTGAGGGCAGGGCCTCTCCGCTTCAGCACTACTGGTGTTTGCAGCCCTCTGTGTGGGGATTGCACTGGGCCCTGCGGGGTGTTGAGCAGCATCACTGGCCTTGACCCACTAGATGCCAGTAACACGTGCCCCTCAAGCTGTGACAACCCCGGACACCCCTGGACAGCGCCAGCTGTTTCTAGGGTTAGGCTGGTACCAGGTGGGACTCTCGAGTGGCCAGATGTGGTCCAGGATGGAGACCTGCGTGCAGTGGGCAGGAGAGCCGCATGGTGGATGGAGGCTTGTTTTGGGGTCTGGTGATTGTGAGCCACGTGCGGGCTGCTTTGGTGGACTAACTGGACCTTCTGGAGCCATTCCTGGCAACACCAGGGAGACTGGCATTAGGCTTAGATGTAGGGTGTGGGTAAGGTGGGGTGCGTTGGAAAAAGGATTTCGATGAGGTTAGGTTTGCTGAGCTGGTGGGTAGGATATACAGACGGACACACAGACACATGGTGAGACTCGGGGGTGAGGGCAGTCAAAGGGAAAGGCCTGGGCTTCCCCACGAGTCGTGCACATCTGCTTCAGTTAATTTTGGGTTAGTCTGGCTTCACGGTGGGGTTTCTAGACAATGTCAATCCTTCCAGATAAAAACCATCTTTAGGGGAAAAACCCTATTGTGTCTAGTTTGCTTCTAGAGCTACAAAGATGATTCTAATGGGGTCAAGGTCAAGTCCAACGTAGCCAGAGAGACCTGGCCTGGCCCCCTGGGGACCTCTGTGCCTCATCCAGACAGCTAATGGTGATGGTGGCCACAGAGTAGGGGGAATAGGTGGGTGCCTTATGTGTGTCCTTTTCCCTGAGTTGGCCCAAAGACCCTGACCAGTTGGTGTTAAAACTTTCACTAGTGCGGGGGAGGGGCAGAGCCTGTGAGGGGAATGCCCAGGGCCCCAGGCAGAAGTCATGGCTCCAGACCTGGGTGGGGAAGGGGGACAGAGGGCAGCCTTCCTGAGGCCCTGGTCTCTGGCCTGACCCCTGGACAGGGAGACCCTTCTCCTGGAGCCCCCCTGCCCCCTCCTTCCCATTTCCGAAGCCCCGGGGCCCAGGAGACACTCACTGCATGGCTGGGCCTGGGGGGCTCTCTCGGCGCCCATGGCCTTTCTGGTTAGCCCGGGACAGAAGTCATCATCGGGCGTGTACGAAACCGGGGTGAAGAGTTGTGGCTCTGTCCTGTCCTGATTTCCGTTAGACTAGTGGTGCCAGAGTCCTGGTGTGGGGTCAAAGCAGTTGGGAGGTTGTGAAGGGCAGGCCTTCCCTTCTCAAAAGCTAATTTTGGAAAATTAAAAGCATATATCAGAGCAGAGAGACTAGGACGAGGAACCCAAGTGCCTTCACTGCTTCACAGTTCGTGGTGTTTCATTTACATTTTCTCCCTCCCACACTGAATTATTTTAAAGCAAACCCCAGACATACGATTAGTTTGTAGTTAAATACTTTTGGCATGTTTCTGTAAAACAGGAGTTCGTAAACTTTTCTGTAAATATTTGAAGCCTTGAGGGCCACAGACTCCTTTTCGCCTACTCAACTTTGCCCTCCAAGTGGTGACAACATATAATTAAATGGGTATGGCTACGTTCTAACAAAACTTTATTTATAAAAACAGGAAGTGGGGCCTCAGTTTGCCAACCTCTGCTCTAACAGAACTTAGTTTTTAAAAAATGACACTACAATGCCTTGATCACATTTCAAATGTCATTAAATCGATGTCTACATTTCCCTGAATGTCTCCAAAAGTTTTTTTTAAAATATTTTATTTATTTTTGGATAGAGGGGAAGGGAAGGAGAAAGAGAGGGAGAGAAACTTTGATGTGTGGTTGCCTCTCATGCACCCACCAGTGGGAGCACAACTTGGCTTGCAACCCAGGCATGTGCCCTGCCTGGGAACTGAACTGGTGACCCTTTGGTTTGCAGGCCAGCAATCAATCCACTGAGCCACACCAGCCAGGGCTATGAATGTCTCCAAGTTTTCTTAACTGACATGAACCAAGATTCAAGTAAGAGCTTGCACTGCATTTGAGTGATATGGTCACTTTCAGTTCAGTGGTCTTGGGGTCTGTGTCCTCTGAGCCAGGGGTGTGTGATGTGACCTCACGACCCCAGGCCAGACCCAAGTCTGCAGGGTAGCGCAACAGCCTGGTGTCTGCCTCAAGGAAAGCTTGGTGGAACTCATGGGGTTGAACCAAGATGCGGGCAAGGTGTGGGGCGCCCAGGCAGGTCCCTATGTGAAGTGAGCAGTGCCCAGGTGAGAGCTGTGGGACAGGCACAGGGGCAGCTGGGAACAGTTCAGCCCCGCTGGGGGCTGGCCAGTGTCCAGAAGCAGACCTGGCTTCAGAGGGTGAGGGGTTTTGCTCTGAGGGAGTCCTCAGCCCCTGCCCTGGGTCCAGACTCTTAAAAGCTCATAGGCAGTTTTGAGGGAGTCGTGGTGTGCTGGAGCTGGCCGGTGCCAGTTCAGGAGTCTACTGGTTAATTCTCAAGATCTTTGGTTTTGATGTCAAGCCATTATTCAAAAATTATATTCACAATTTTGCTAAAAAAACAAAAACAAAAAAACCCCCAGGAATACTCTACATTCTTCACTTCCTAAGTATTTGCTTACATTTTACAATCATATCTGTAGAGCATGCATCAATTTCCTGAATTCGTGTTGGGTGACTCCAGGTTGGTGGCCTGAAGCTGGCCATGGCGGAACCACTCACACCGCAGGAACCAGGCACACGCTACCCGCCGGGGCTTCCCCGACCCTGGAGGCAGGCTGCTCCAAGCTGCTGGCCAGCACACCACAGCTTGGGAATCCCACTTCAACCCCGCCTAGGAGACTGAAGGCTGCTGTCCCTCAGGAAATCCCTAGTGGTTTCAAACACAGGATTGATCCCCTTGATGCCAAGCTGTGTCTGAGGCTGGGGCCTCATCCTGGGGAAGGGGCTGGGCCAATATTACCCCTGCCATTTGGGAGTTTGAGAAGAAAAGCCACAACCATCAATCCAATTGCCACTCATCCCTGACCAGGGAGAAGAAAGGCAGTAGCAGCTTACGGAAGGGAGATTCACCTTTCCTGGGTGGAGAGGAACTTAAGCAGAGGCCATTTGTCTGCACTGGCCAGGGGGCGCTCTGTGTTCTTCCTGGAAAGGGAAAGTGGAGTTACAATGGAGCAGGCACTGACAGGGTGGCACCCCATCTGCTGCTGCCCCTGCTTCAATCCTGGGAGCCCTTGAAGCCTACTGGGGCCACCACCCCCACGGTGCTGGAGCACAGGGGCCGTCCCCCCAGCATGGCCATTGTCTGATTTATTATAATTGCTTGTGTTCTTCAAAGTAGGGTGTCCATGATACTTGAGGGTGTGGGGAAAAAATGGAACATTTAAAAAAATGTTTTAAATACAAAATATTACAACTATAAGAAAGTTTTAATGTGTAAAATAATAGGTATATTATATACATTAGAAGTGCAGGTTCAAGAAATTTTTTTTTACGATTTATTTTTAGAGAGGGGTAAAGGAGGAAGAGAGGGAGGGAAACATCGAGGGTAACTCTCAGGACTCCAACTGGAGACCCGGCCTGGGACCAGGGACCTGACCAGGATTTGAATGGGCCGGCAACTTTTTGGTTTGCAGGACAGGACGATAATCCAACCCACTGAACCACACCAGTCAGGGCAGAAATTTTTTTTCTTCTGTCAGCTGTGTGGCCTCTGCCAGGACCTCCTACAGGACAGAGAAACATCATTTTTGTGACCCCGGAGGCCAGGTCAGGATCTATTATGTAGCAGGGGCTCCACAAATGGATGTCAAATGAATAAATGTGGGTAAAACATGAGCTACTCTTTACTTTCTAGGAGGACTCCAGGCCTGCCACACCGTCTTCTGGTGTAGGGAGGGGTCAGCTACGGGTCACAGATGAAGTCCAGGTTCACGGACTACACAAAGGCCAGTGCTGTAGGGGGTGGAGCTTGTGCAGAAGCCAGTGGGGTTGCTGGGGCCTCCCTCCACTCGTTTTATCTGGACGTCACTCCATGTGGCCCCAGCACACGCCTCTGACAGGCTCTCCCTTGTGCTCCTCTTCCACCATGAGCATCAGAGGACCCGGAGACTCGAACTGGCATGTACGTGAGTGTGTAAACAATAGGCTGCTCAGTATGCCTCATTTCTGAGTTCCAGGCACACAGCACCCCACCTCACAGTCTTCTGGAACCTGCTCTTTTTAACCCAGCTTTCTCCTTTTAAATTATCCATATTAACAGCAGCTCGTATTTTTGTTCCACAAAAGGTTTTATTTAGGAAAGCAACATACAGTTCTAGGTGTTTCAGAGTGCAGCGACGTGTAAAGACGAACGAGAAACACTTGAGACCCGGCTGGTTGGCCTCTGCCTTCTGGACACTGGGGCTCACCACACCTGACCAGGCTCGCTTTGGCGTCGGGAAGTTCAGAACCAAGTCTGTGGCCTCCTCCGCCACCTTTTCAGCAGGCGTTTTGTGGATTGTTTCACGCTGGGTTTCCTTTCTGTTGTCCCTTCGTTCGATAAACATGGCAGGGGTTGCCTGAGGACACCGAGGGGAGCGAGACAGCCCTGCCCACAGGGGCACACAATCTAACAGTGAGGCAGAGAAGTAAACAGCATAATGCAGGGCGGCAAGTCACCAAAGGCGCAAGCTCTGTGTGACCTGGGGACTGTAGGATGACCATCTGACACAGCTTCGGGGTGGCTGAGGTGAGGCCTAACAGAGAGACCGGGAAGCCAAGGGGATGTGCCCGCCAGGCAACATGAAGACCGCCCCCCCCCCGCTTGAGTCTGACCCTTTTGTCAACACCTCGTTCAAGTCCCTCAACTGACCTGTCTCCTGTAAAATTCACTATCACACTGTCTGTCCTAGTCATGTGTCACTTGCCTGAGTGGCTAATTTTCACGTGTACACGCCTTAGAGCAACCTGCTCTCTCTGCAGCCTTGTTCCTACGACTATGGGTTAGACAGAGGAGCTGCCCAGGGAAGCCCGGAGGGGCGTCACACGGCTCTCGGGTAAACGGGCACTTCTCCAGCATCCGGCTAGAGTGAGCAGGATGGGGTGGGTGGCTGCTGGGGGTAGAAAGGGCCGGGAACACAGAAAGACACGGAGACAGCACACCTCCCAGCTGCTGCCCGACCAGAGCACTCAGAATATTTCCACTCATTAATGCGAAATGTCAAATCACAAAACAGTTCTCTCAACAGCACAATTGTTTGAAAGAAACAGACCATCAAACAACTACTTCATCGCAAACAAAAGCTAGACAATAACTGTGTACCCCCCAGTGAACACCCTTGGAATCCTCGGGCCCTGCAGCCAGCCTTGGGTTCAGTCGAACGTTATGCGGAAGCTGCGCTCCTGCTCCTTGCGCCGCCCCTCACACACCTTGGTCACTTCCTCCACCTTCCTCTGCAGCAGGGCCGAGTTCTGGTCAATCCATTGCAGGGAGTCCATGTGTGCATTGAGGATCTTGCAGATCTGCTGCAGTGGGTCGCTGGTGTCGGCAGGGCCCCCGGACGTGTTCAGGTGCTCGATGATGTCCTTGAGGTCCTGGGCCATGCGCTTCAGCTGCGCGTCGATGTTCTCGGCCAGCTTGTAGGTTTTCTCGCGCTCCTCGTCGGCGTGCTGCAGGTAGACGGTCCCACTCTGCTCCTTCACTGACTCCTCCAGGGGGCTCAGCAGGTCTTCCAGCTCCTTCTGCTGCGACAGGATGAAGTCAAGCTCTTGGTCCAGCCTCTTCTGGTCCAGCTTCACCTTCTCCACCTCTCGGTGGAGGGCAGTGATCTTCTCCCCGTTCTCGATCAGTGTGCGGTCCCAGGCGTTGACCTGTGTGGCCTGCTGCAGGAAGTGCCGTTCCTGGTCCTCCAGCTCCAGGCTCCACTTGTTGATCAGACTCTCCAGCTGGGCGTAGGTCATCACTGGACTGGTGGACACCCCACTGGCTGCACTGGGGCCAGCCGGAGCAGTTAAAGCGGTGGGCGCACTGCTGACGATCCCGGCTGTTGCCAGGGGTTTTAGATTCAAGGCAAAGCTGCTGGTGGTGGTGGCAGCGGCGGTGGATGTAGCTGTGGATGTGGTAGAAGGGGCCTTTAAGCTGAAGCCCAGCGTTCCAGTCCCAGATGTTCCAGCTGTGGTTGCTGGGGCACCAAGGGAGAGCCCGGTGGTGGCAGACGAGGTTGGAGCAGTAGCTAACGAGGCAAAGAGTGTGGGCCCAGCACTGGAGGTGGCAGCAGTGGGTGTGGGAGCAGCTGGCTGTGTGGCTCCTGCTCCAGTTGCTGCCGGTGTGGCTGGAGTGAAGGCCAACCCACCAAGTGTCGTGGGCTGGGTGGAACTCCCCATGGAGCCGATGTTGAAAGTGGAGGTCCCTCCGGTCTGGGACGTGCTTCCACCTGTGAAGGAAAAGCCCCCTGGTGTGCTGGATGGAGCAGCAGAGGTGGTGGTAGAGCCGAACACAAAGCCGGTGGGTGCTGTGCCCTGGCTGGAGGTGACGGTGCTTGAGATGGCGTTGGTGAGGGTGCTGCTCCCAAGCCCGAAGCCACTGGGCTGGGCTGTGGCTGAGGTGGCAGCTGCATTGCTCAGATTCAGCTTTGGAGCGCTGATCCCTAAGGAAAACCCAGTTCCTCCTGTGGCAGGCGCCGTGGTTCCAAAACTGAACGCGGAGGTCTGTGCTGCTGGCGCTTGGGTTGTGAGCGAGAACAGGCTGGTAGACGGGGCACTTGCCGCAGGCTGGGATGAAGTCCCAAAACTAAACCCGCCAGTGCCGGACGTAGAGAAAGAAAAGCCGGTGGCAGGGGTGGTTGTTGCTGTCTTTGCAGTGCCAAATGTGAACCCGCCTGTGGGGGCCCCACTGCCTCCAAAATTAAACCCGCTCATGGCTCCCGACTCCGGTGGCAGCAGCTACTCCGGCTCCCAAAGCAAATCCGTCAGGGTCTGCAACCTTGGGGAGATTTTTAAAGCAGAGGAAGTGACATGATCAGATGGCAGTTTCGGAAAGGCAACCTCACTGGCACGATGCAGTGCAGTTTGGAGGGTGGTGGGACTGGACAATCCTAACATGTGGCCACTCCTTCTCCCTAACCAGGCCCTGCCAACTCTACCAGGAAAGGAGCGGGGGTGGGGGGGGTGGGGGGTGGGGGGTGGGGGATGGACAGGTGCTAGAAGACAGAGGTGCTGGGGCCGTGCACTGCCCCTGTTCAGCACCAGCGGGAGCCCCACTGCTGTGGGCAGGCCAAGAGCAGGCACTGTGACTGACCTCAGCCTGAGAAGGCAGCCAGATTCCAGGAGCTTCTGGAGAGCAAGACCAGAAGCAGCACACCAACACCTTTAGGACCTGCTCCCCAGGTTTCCCCGCTGACTGCAAGCAGGAAGGGGGCTGGAGATGCTCCCTTGAGTGCCCTTCTGAACCTCGCAGAAACAGGCCCTGGAGAGCTGAGCTGTATGGCACCCTCATCATTTAGGAGACGGAGGGCAGGCTGGAGCAACGCCTACCCTTCTAACTCAGAGGTGGGTGTGAGACCCAAGTGCTCAGAGGGCGTGGCCACAAGGACTGATTCATTCAAGGAGACATGGAGACCCCAGTGGCCAACCAGAGGCCTCCCCTAGAATTTCTCCCTAGGTGTCCAAGGGCAGGTGGCTGCCTTCACTGGCAGGTGCAGGGCACACACATGCACCTGGGGCACCTGCCATGCTCTCAGCCACCACCGGAGAGAGTGATGAGGCAAGTGGAAGGAAGAGAGCAGGTCCCCACCCCATCCCCATTCAGTTTAAACTGACCAGACTTCTGTAATTTTTAACTGAAAAAGCACCAAGCAGAGCCATCTGTTAGCTGAAAAATCAATGGTTACTTGTGGCAAGGGTCAGAGGGCACAGGGACAGAGGTGATTTGGGGTGCATGGTCATGCGCTGAGCATCCATGGGTTAAACGATGGGCTCTCAACGTCATCATGAGTGTCCTTATAAAGCAGAGAGAGGGACAACTGACTGGAGAAGAGACCACAAAACGACGGAAGAGATGGGAGTGATGCACTTTGAACTAGGAGACAGAGAAAGGGGCCATGAGCCAAGACTTCAGGTGGCCTTTAAAAGCTGGAAAAGGCTGGGACGGAGGTTCTCCCCTGGAGCTGTGGGAAGGAGCCACCCCCACTGACACCCTGGTTTGGGCCCAGTGAGACGAATTTCAGACCCCTGATCTAAACTGTAAGAGAATCAACATGCACTACTTTAAGCCCCTAAACTTGTGATGATATGTGAGAGAAGCTGCAGAACTAACACAGATGGGAAGTGTCTGGTAAAAGTGACCTTGCGGCTCCCCAGCACTGATCTCAAACAAGGGACAGCAAACCTCTGAGGCTCAGTTCTGTCATGAAAGCTGGTGGCAGCTACAGCGCCGAGGTGCAGGAGATAGCAAAGAACCAGTGAGGGTGTTCCCTGCCATTGTCGCTGCACAAGGCACACTCCTACACTGTCACTCCGGGCAGAGCCCTGGAAGCTAGTGAGGGAGGGCTGCGGAGAAGAGCTAACTTAGCAGCAGGAGCTGCGAACACCCAGCTGTGGCTGCAAGGCGAGGAGTACCAGTTCCAGCGCAGGGAAGGGGGTTTCTAGGCAGCAACCCCGGGCCCTGTGCTATGGCCCTCCTCCACTGGCTCCCCAACCAGCTGCCAGGGAGGCTGTGAGGCTGGTTCCAGCGCAGATGGGGGGGTGGGGGAGGGACTCAGATGGGAGTAACTTGCTAATTTTCATCCAACAGTGGGCCCTGAACTCCAGTTTTTGGACTGCAAACCCTATTTACTCCTCTAGGCAGGTAGGTCCTGGGGAAGAAGCCCTGCTCTGGGGTACGGCTGCTGTTCTGCACCCCAGCTTCCATCCAACACCCCCACATTATTTTCCCTTCATCTAAAACAGTTGAGGTAGTTCAGCTTCAAAACTGTTCCCTGTTTCAGGCATGAAGGTGGCCTCCACACACCAGGAAACAATCTGGGTTTCAATTCTGTTTCTGCCACTCACTAGCTGAGGGTCTTGGAGCAAATTTTTCCTGAGCCTCTCTATGCCTCAGTTTCCCCATCTATAACAAGGACAAACCCCTCCCACTGTGAAGAATAAGCAAGATCACGATTGAGAAGCCAAGTGCCTCAGAGAAGATGCCCACAAGTCCTGTTTCCTCTTTTCTAATTTTAATTTGTTTAATTGATTTTAGACAGAGAGAGGAAGGGAGGGAGGGAGAGAGGGAGAGGGAGGGAGAGGGGGAGAGAGAGAGAGAGAGAGAGAGAGAGAGAGAGAAGCAGGCAAGGAATTACTGTTCTGCTTATTCATGCATCCACTAGGGATCAAACCCACAACTTGGCACATCAGGATGATGCTCTAACCAACTGAGCTACCCGGCCAGGATTCCCCTCTCCTTCTTTAGGCCGTTTTATTTTTTGATGTTTCCTACTGTACCTACCACCCCTCCCAACTTCTGCCTCGCCCCCTGACTTCCTCTAGGAACCCTGTTTTTGGTGAGGTGTCTCCTCCACACAACCATGTACTTCTGGGGAGAGGACTCCAGAGCCACCCGTGTTACCAGTGGCTCTGCTTGGTCTCAGCCCGCTGCCTGTCAGCACCTCCGAGGAGCAATGGAAAGGCACACCGGCCGTTGCCAGACGGACGACGGCTGCCCCTCTGGGGCAGGATCCTGGCCCTGGCATGTTTACAGAGCTCGTCTGAGGTCCTCTGAGAAAGGCCTCTTCACTCTTATGGGGCCATAGCAAGTGTCTGAGGCCTCAGACCCGCAGGCCCCCCACCCTTCTTATGTGAGAGGACACACCTGTCACTGTAGAGCTACCTCAAATCGCATTTGTTGTTAGCAGCCACCCACAGGTCTTAGTGCTCGGGTCCTCAGCCCCCGAGGGCTTTTGCTATTAATAAGTTGCAACTAAAATTCTCCAGAAGAACATTTATAACAAAGTCTTTGCTTTTTATAGTATTAAAAAACCACAGGAAAAACCACCTTCCGTGGCAGCTTGTCTGGTTTCATGGCCTGTCATTTACTAAATGCCTCATCGGTTTCCTACCCCAGATGCCGGGGACTGATAATGGCTAACACACACTGATGCAGCCGCAGCTGTTGATAGGTTTAGATGCATTATCGCTCACTCGCTCCCCAAAGCAGGTCTATCTGGAGCAGGTCCGCTTTACAGACCAGGAGAGTGAGGCCCAGACAGGTTACTGAGCCACGGCCTCTGTCCTCCAGGCAGTCAGAGACACAGCAGGCATCAGCTTCAGTACTAGGATTCCAGGCAGGGACAGGGCTGGGTCACAAGTGGGGGCAGGGACAAGGCTCTCACCCTGGCCCGGGTTCCAGGAAGCACATACCTAAGCTGAGTGCTGAAGGATATAGGACCAACCAGGAGACGGGGAGGAAGGGTCTGGTGAAGGCAGAGAGGGAGGGAGGGTAGAACAGGGGTGTTGTAGGGGGCCCAATGACTGGGAGTGGCCAGAAGGAGTGTGTGTGCAGTGGAGGATACTCAGTGGGCCCAGGCTGTCCATACCCTTCGCATCCCACACACAGGACAGACCTGCCCAACAGAGAGTGTCTTTAAGGTGAGGCCTTGAGCCACGTGGTATGTTAGCTTGACCCTCTGGAGGGGCTGAAGACTGAGTAAAAAAATGTGACTGACTTTCAATAAAAACCCTCTCCACAAGGCTTGCCTTGTGGACAACAGTCTGTACGTGGTCATGCATCGTTGCTGGGAGGACTGAGCGCTGTCTGTGTGACTCCATTGGAAGAGATGAGGGACCCTGGCACCTGGCCTCTGCTGACCCCTGCCCTGCATGCCTCTGCCCCTGGCCGATTTTAATCTCTATCCGTTCACCGTACCTGAGAGTCTGCCAGCTGTGTTGAGTTCTGGAGCCCTTCTGGTGAATCACTGAGCCTGAGGGTGGTTGTGGGACCCTGACCAGTGTGCTGTGTGATACAGGGCGAGGAGCTGGCAGAGACACAAATGCCATGCTATTGGCTCAGACATGTGCGCGGGGAACACACTGAAGAGGTTGGAGGTGGATGGCTGGGGGGTCCGTGTGGTGGCCTGGGCCAAGAGCTCAAAGTCCGAGCCAGACAGAACTCTGGGCACAGAGGAGAGAGAACCCCAATTTGGGAAATGTACGCATTTGCACCAAGATAAAACAAAGCGATGGTCTGCAAGATCCACCCCAGTTCACAAACCACCAACAACTAGAACTTCGGGAATTTCTCACAAACGCAGTTGGACAAACATAGTCATGAGCTCTGACGCAGGCTTTCTGACTTTTACCGAAGTGGCGTGCTGCCCTACGAGAGAAACTGATAGTGCTGGGGGAAAGCAGGAGGAACAGAAACTGAAGCATGCTTTCCTAGAAAAAGTGGAGTGCGTGCCTGGGCCAGCACTCGGCTGGATGGCCACAGCCAAGGCCATCTGCAGCTCACCCACAAGGCATCCGAGGCCCAGGGGAGGAGCTGCCACAAGGCCCCACATTCGTCCAAGTGTTTCAAACCACATCTGCCTGCCTCCCCAGCCCAGGGAAGTCAGAGCAAGACCCACTCCCGACCCTGACCTGCATACACAACCCGTCCCAGGGTGAGCACCTGGGTTCTCTGCTGTCATCTCCAGCTTGGCCCAGGGCCACCTGCCATCCCGACTCCTCATTTTAACATCTACTCTCCATGGTGGCAACAGCAGAGAGGAAAAAGGCCCATCTCCCACGATGCGGTCAGAGAGTAAACAAATTCTTTGCAGCACAATGTCCTTTCATTCAACAAATACTTCTGAGCACCTGCTATGCACAGGCGCTGTTCAAGGCCTGGAAATGCAGCTGTGGACGAGACAGAGAAGACCCTGTTCTCATGGAGCATACGGTTCGGCAGGCAGGAAAACAGCAAACGCTCAAATAAACCACACACCGTGATGTAGGAGGCTCAGCATGAGGGACAAAAGAGAAAGCAGGGCAGGAGACCTCCAGTCAGGATGGAGACACCTTCGCCTCCTCGAGCAACCACAGAAAGAATTGCAACCAGATAGCAAAACGAGCAACACCTCGAACTGTCAGAAAATCAACATGTATGGAAGTCTGACAAGCAGGAATTTAAAGAGGCCAGATTCATCCAGACGGGAAGGTGGGTCTGAGTCGCAGAGACAAGGTAGTGGTAGAACAGATGGTCCCACATTCACGTGTGGTGGATAAAAATCAGGGGTGGGGGGGTGGGGGGAGACACAGATTGGGAGTGAGAGAACCCAGCCCCAGGGCAGAGAGCATAGCCCAGGTTTCCAGCACCAGGAAGATAATCCCTGCTACCTTGGGGAGGAGGAAGAAAATGCTGGATATTTGCTGCTTAAAGGGTCCAGAAAGACTTAGAAGGTATGCAAACCCACCCACTCTGGGTGTTTCACCACCAGGGCAGGGCAGCAGCTGTAAGGGTGCCAGTCACATATGGGAAGTGGATAAAATGACCGTAAATGGGGCAAGTGCCGGGCAGGCCTCCAGGAGCCAGGCAATGGCACTGTCCCCTCTCTGAGACCTACACCCCCCCAGAGCCACAAAGCTGTGAAGTGGTTGTCCCGCCCTGGAAATTACCTAAGGCTCCGCCCCACACAATTTACAGGTGCCTTTTCTATAGTAGGCCACGCTACTAAGACAGGGAGTCAAAGCAGCTCTACCCAATGCACAGAAACAAACACAGGGAAGCTGCCAAATTGAGGAAACAAAGAAATGTGGCCCAAATGAAAGAACAAAACAAAATCCCAGGGGAAAAAAACAAACAAACCCCTACCTGGCTGGTGTAGCTCAGTGGACTGAGCACGGGCTGTGAACCAAAGTGTTGCAGGTTCGATTTCTAGCCAGGGTACATGCCTGGGTTGCAGGCCATAACCCCCAGCAACCGTACATTGATGTTTCTCTCCCTCTCTCTATCTCCCTCCCCTCCCTCTCTAAAAATAAATAAATAAAAAATCTAAAAAGAAAAGAAAAAAGAAAAAGAAGAAAACAACCGACCAACCAACCAACCAAACAAACAAACAAAAAAAACACCAATAAATATTTATTAAAAAAAAAAAAAAACCTAAATGAAATGGAGATAGCCAACCTATCAGGGGGCAGAGTCCAAAACTCTGGTGATCAGGATAATCAGAGAACTCACTGAGTACAGCAAAAACATAAGGGAAGAAATGAAGGTTACACTAAGCGAAATAAAGAAAAATCCACAGGGAACCAACAGAGAAGGGAAGGAGGCTAGAATTCAATTCAATGAACTGAAACAAAAGGAAGAAATAAACAGTCAACCAACCAGAACAGAAAGAAGAAACAAGAATTAAAAAAAAAAAAAACAAAAAAACAAAAAACCCCCCAAAACGAGCATGGCAAAAGAAGCGTCTGGGACCTCTCCAAATGTGGCAACATCTGAATCACAAGGGTGCCAGGAGAAGAGGAAGAGCAAGAAATTGAAAACTTACTTGAAAAAATAATGAAAGAAAACTTCCCTAATTTGGCAAAGGAAATAGACATAAAAGTCCAGGAAGCATGGAGAGTACCAAAGAAGTTGGACCCAAAGAGGACCGCACCAAGACATAGAATTAAAATGCCAAAAGTTGATAAAGAGAGAATCTTAAAAGCAGCAAGAGAAAAGCAGACAGTTACAAAGGAGTTGCCATAAGACTGTCAGCTGATTTCTCAAAAGAAGCTTTGCAGGCAAGAAGGGACTGGCAAGAAGTATTCAAAGTGATGAAAAACAAGGACCCTGCCCTGGCCGGCGTAGCTCAAGTGGATCGAGCACTAGCCTGCAAATCAAAGGGTTGAGGGCTTGATCCCCAGTCAGGGCACACACCTGGATTGCAGGCCAGGTGCCCAGTAGGGGGTGCATGAGAGGCAACCACACATTGATGTTTCTCTCCCTCACTTTCTCCCTCCCTTCCCCTTTATCTAAAATTAATAAATAAAATCTTTTTTTAAAAAGTATGAATGATTCTCGGGACAGGCAGGTTGCCTTCTGTCCAGTGGTGGCTGGTCACAAAGGCAGACTGCCAGGCCAGGTCCCTCTACTGATGACAAAGCCACAATGCTGATTCCCTTCCTGACCCTGCTGCTGCCCCTCGTTGGCTGCCCCCAGAAGCTTTAGTGACCCTCCCACAATGGGATTCATCTACTGGGGCCAGGGGAACTGCTGTCCCCTGAACCCGCCTCATTCCTTTGTAACAGAAATGCTGCTTCATCATTCGGGGCAGCAACAAGGGCTCCTCAATAGGGCTCAGGAATATGCATCCAGGTTAGCCCATCCACTGGCAGGCTGGGCGGTGCCCTGGGGCAGCAGGCCCGTAGCTGCCGTAAGTCCAGACTGTGGACTTCTGTGTGCTCCAAGGACAGGGGCCTTTGACTGCCCTTTTCTGTCAGTTGCCTGGCAAGACACAGCCTATTAGCTTGAGTCCCTGCTTCTCTACTCTTTAGCCTTGGGGTCTCAGAGTCTAGGTTCATCCCTGTGTCTCAGGCTCCTAAAAAAATAAAACAAGGGCTATAGCTCATGAATCATATGGTCTTTGTGAAGAGGAAATGGTCTGATCCATGTCAGGTGCTTACTTTATTAGCACATGCATCCTCAAGGCCCAGGAAATGTCAACTCATTAACAAAAGTTCTGGGGAGTGACGGGAGCAAATCCTCCCGACATTCCACCCACAGCCACCAGGTGGCACTGCTGACAATGCTGGCGTCCAGGAAGGACAGGCGCTGGCTCTGTGGGAACTTTCCCCCATGGAATTAGCTATTTAAGACTTGGAGGAAGGGCAGTGATGGGCTGAGAGAGATCAGAGGAGAGGAAAGGGGGTGAGGGCAGAAGAAAGTGAGAGAAGAGAAAATGGGGAAATCAGGAACTCCCTGCCCACTGCCTGACACAATGATCTATGTGCTGTTTCACCAACGAGTCCAACAGAACTCCTCTGCTGCTCACCAAAGTCCACAAACTCTGCTTCTTAAATACTATTTTTTTAAATATTTTATTTTTAGAGAGAGGGGAAAGGAGGGAGAAAGAGAAACATCAATGTGTGGTTGCCTCTTGTGCGCCCCCCTACAGGGGCCTGGCCTGGCCTGCAACCCAGGCATGTGCCCTGACTGGGAATCGAACCAGCCACTCTTTGGTTCACAGACTGGCACTCAGTCCACCGAGCCACACCAGCCAGGGCTAAACATGATTTTATTTTGTTTTTAAGACTTTATTTATTTTTAGAGAGAGGAAGGAAGGGAAAGAGAGAGGGAGAGAAACATCACTGTGTGGTGGCCTCTCCTATGTCCCCTACTGGGGACCTAGCCCCGCAACCCAGGAATGTGCCCCGACCACAGATCAAATCAGTGACCCTTTGGTTCGCAGGCCAGTATTCAATCCACTGAGCCATACCAGCCACGGCTGCTTCTTAAACACGATTATCACTTAAATCTGTTCCTTGGGGGACAGATGAGCCCAGGAACCCTTCAAGAATGGAAATCACCTGATTAGTAAGTAACTCACATCCAATGCCTTGCTAACCAGATCTTAGCTAAGGCAGCTGTCTCAGCTTTTCAGGCCACAGAGACAGCAACACAAAGGTCTAAAGGCCAGGCAGGAGTGTGATGAATTATGTTTTGAAAGACTCACTCAGGCTGCTGGGAGTTGGGGGGAGACTGGAGGGAGCCAGAGGTGGCCTGGGCTCTTGTGTCCAGCTCTTCCATGTCCATCCTGCCTGGTGAGCATGGCCAGCCCTTGTGCAGGAGCCTCAGAGGGGAAGAGCTGTCTAAGCCAAATCAGCAGCGCGGAAACCTCAGCACTCACCCCAGTGTAAACGCCACCCCTAACCCACAGTACAAGGTATCCCCAACAGGGAGGGCGAAATGGAAACGCCTGCCTGGGACTCTGGCCCTAACTTCCCCTGGGCCTGTTCCTCCCAGAGGACCACCACTCGCCAACCTCCCAGGTATAACTGAATTGCATTTAAGTATGTGAAAGCCGCAGCAGAGGAGACAAAAAGGAGGTGTGTCTGTCTGTCTGTCTGTCTGCTCTTCAGGGGGAGGCCACAAAAGGCCTGTTGTGCTGCCTGCCTTTTCCCCCATCCTGGCCAAGCCCCAGGAAGGGATCCCTCCAGGTTTACTGCAAGGTTAGGTGCTTCCTGTTTAAATGCCTAAATGTCACTGGTACTCATGGGCTCTCAACCTTCTCTCTCCTTCCTTCCTTCCCTTGAAAATAGAGTCTCTACCCCAAGAATTCGTTTCACACCTAATTAGTAATTACAGTCTCCTTCCTGCTCCTGAGGCCTGGAATTGTACCCAAAGGAGCTTAAGTGCTGGGACAAACAACAACTTTCCCCATGGGAAAGCAAATCAGGTAAGACATGCGTAGGGAAGTTAAAAAACAACCAGAAGAGTAGATTTTAAGGAAGTTACTAGAACCATCCCCCCACCCAGCCTGTAAGAGCTGCTGCCATGGCAGGCCCCCTGTTGAACCCTGGCAAATGCAGTAAGTGGATCCAGGGGCTGCTTTGTACCAGGTCCTCTTTCAAGTGCTTTCCGTGTACTAGCTGGTTTAGCGCTCACTCCCCACTCTGAGGAAGGTGCCCATAGTATCTCCCTTTGAGAGTTAAGTGACTTATCCTACAGCAACATAAATGTCAAAGTTGGGATGAATGCAACAAGGTCTTTGCCCTCAAATAATTCAGTTTACTAAGAGGAACAAGAGGTAAGTTATTGACAACCTGGCAGACCCTGTGACGAGCTTTGATTAGAACCTCCTGGAAGCTCAGGGGAGGATCACGGAAACGCTCCCAGAGGAGGAAGGATGTTCTGAAGGCTGTGGAAGAGTTACCGTATTTTGCTGCATATAATGCTCTCCAGTGTGTACTGCGCACCCATGTTTTCGGCCCAAACTCGAAGGGGGAAAAAACAACACCCTTTTGTTTTAATTAAAAAAAAAAAAAAAAGCCCTGGCTGGCGTAGCTCAGTGGATTGAGCACGGGCTGGGAACCAAAGTGTCCCAGGTTCGATTCCCAGCCAGGGTACATTCCTGGGTTGCAGGCCATAACCCCCAGCAACCGCACATTGATGTCTGTCTGTGTCTGTCTGTCTGTCTCTTTCCCTCCCTTCCCTCTCTAAAAAAAAAAAATAATAATAATAAAATAAATAAATAAAAAATCTTAAAAAAAAAAAAATGTCAGTAGTGGAACGATCCACCCTTTTTACTTGCAAAAGGTGAACAGAAGGCTACTGTGTTTCTCTAGGACATTTACAAACAGTTTTCTTCACCTTAAGAAGAAACTGAATAAAAGTAGATGTCCACTTGTTTTAATTTTTTAATTCAATTATTTATTTATATTTAGATACTTGGTTTTTTTGGTATTATAAATGAATTTTAGCATTTATTTTTGAACATATAATGGTACAAGAAATTTTGTGTAACAAGTAACTACAGAACAAAACAACAGATACAAGGTATTTCAGGCACTACCCATGTACAATGTGCATCTTTATTTTCCCTCAAAAATTTGGGTACTAAAGTGAGTTTTAGACACAACAAAATATGGTAGTTAGGGTTGGAAGGGATCAGATCAATACTTCCAGGCATAAGCTGGGACAGGCAAGGGACAGGCAAGGGCCTGCTGCCCAGGGCAAGAGTGTTAAATGCCCTGCGTTGAAACCACCAGATGTCAAAGATACACAAATGCAGGAAAGATGCTTGGTATCATTAGCCATCAGGGAATGCAAACAAAAACCACAATGAGAAACCAGTTCACACCCACTAGGGTAGCTGGAATAAAAAAGATGGACAATACCAAGTGTTGGCAGGAAGCACAGACCCTGAGCACCTCATTCACTGCTGGTGAGAATGTAAAACAGGCCAGCCTCTCTGGAAAACACTCTGGAAGTTCCTCAAAGGATTAAACATAAGAGTTACCCTATATCTAGCAATCCCATGCCAAGGTATTTCCCAAGAGAAACGAAAACATACCTACATAAAATTTGTATATGTATATTCAAAATAGTCAAAATGTAGAAACAACCCATATGTCCATCAGTTGATAAGTGGATAAAATAATAGGCAAATGTACAGACAGAAAGAATAGTGGTTGCCTAGGGCGGGGGGACTGGGAACTGGGAATGACCGGTAATGGGTATGTGGCTTCTTCTTAGGGTGATGAGAGTGTTCTAAAATCAGATTATGGTGACGGGTATACAACCCTGTGGGTGTACTAAAATCCACTGAACTGTACACTGTATTAAGAAATGGAGGTGAATGACAAGGAATCTCAATAAAACCATTAAACCAAGCAAGCAAGCACGGGATGCTGGGAAGGGGTTTGGAGGGCAGAAGCAGGGCTGCAGAGGTGGGCGGGCGCTGGACAGAGCTGTTTCGAAAACAGGAGCATGCTTTCACCTGAGGACGAGTGATCTGGGGAAGAGGAGGCCTGGCTGAGAACGGGGTGGGAAGGAGACTGGATGGAGCGCTCTAGTTGGCCAAGAGGCATTGGGGCCCTTCGCAGAAAATGAAGATGAGCATGGATGCGACACCACGGCATCAAGACCCGGAGAGAAAGTGCAGTAGGAATGCATGCTCGCGCGCACACACACACTAGCTCAGACACAAGGGCACACACACAGGTGCTCCCTCCCCAGCCGCTCTCCTGCAATCAACCAAGTCCCAGGGCACACAAGGCCAGATGTCAGCGGGGGAGGGAGAGAAAGGTCCCTGACAGGTTGTGGCAGAGACAGTTGCCAGGGAGAAGGTTTCTCTGGGAACCAGGTGAAAGCCCCTAGAGGCTGGGACAGGGTGGCTTTGATTCTGAGGATCAGAAGCAAACACAGCCCCTACCTGTCCCTGGTATCAGCCACAAGGGAACGTTCCAGGACTTTCCGTGCTAGGCCCTTCTGGCAGTGCTTTATCTGCACTGACCCAAGACCTTACGAAGCGGGAACTATCAGCGCTCCCATCTTACAGATGAGCAAACTGAGGTTGAGAGAACCTAAGTAATTTGCCCAAAGGCACAGAAGTAGTTAGTACCCAGTCTGGGCCTTATGAGCTCTCCAGTGAGGCATTTTTTCACCGCCCCCCACCCCAATCATTGCCATGTCCAATCATTGCCATTGCCCCTTCCCACTCTCTAATCACACCCTGGGCCATCACCATCACCTTCCAGACTAGTTTAGGTCTCACTCTCCATCCAGTTCAGGGCTCTCCGCCTCCCCCAGCTCAAGGCTGGACTCCTGGAGGCTTGGAGTGAAAAGAGTGACATCAGCCGCTCTTTCCTGTCATCCGTTCCTGCTCAGGGCGGGGCAGGCAGAAGGGCAAAGGGACCCCGAACTCCCCAGGCTGAGGTGCAGGGCTCTGCTGGCCGCTGACCCTCCGTGTTCTCCGTGGGGCAGTCCCCACCTGCCTGCAGAGGGGGGACCCTGGGTGCCTGTGAGGTTTTCCCACTGAGGTTCCCTGCCTCCGCCTCGACCTCCCTCCCTTGCTCCCCCCCTCAGCTCCCACTATGACTGACCATCCCAGTGGGTGCTGGCTAGGTTGGGGCTCTATTTTCCTCTGTGCCCAAGTCTCCCCAGAAGTGTGTCCATGGCCCACACAGGGGGGAGGGGGCCCAGGCTGCCCCACCCCCAGCCCTGCTTCTCCTAACCTCCCCTCCTACCCCTGTCCTGGCTGGGTAGAATGAGAACACTTGCTGTGAGACAGGGAGAGGAAGCCCTGCCTGTCAGGCCATGGGGCTCTCTTGCCAAACAGAAGCAACTGCATAGAATACCAACATCGAGCAAGGCCCCTCTGACAGCAACAGGCCGAGAAAAAAATGTGAAGGTTGTCCAAAGCACGAAAAGGACCAAATGCTGACAACTGCTTCTTAACTAACCACAGCATTAGCTCCTCTCTTTCCTCCACCTCTGGCAGAGACAGATACCCATGATGGACTGTCCCGGCTTCCCCGAACTCTACCCAGCTAACTCAGCCCAGCTCCTTAAGTCCTAACACCCCCTTACTCAGCCATGTCAGATCCCTGTGTGGGGTGGCCTGCCTAGCTGCCAGGTACAAGAAACTCAAGTTGTTCAACTGTATGTATTCCTGGTGGCCTCTGGCTGGGGGCATGGCCGGCTGCTAAGGGACAGGTGGGGCAGTAAGACACCAGCCCCCGCTTTAGCAGGCCCCCAACCTTTGAGGACGCTTTCCTAGAGAGCACCTTGCCTGCTCCCCACAAACAGGGCCCTCTGGACTTTCCGAGTCTGATCAGACCCTGCCCCTTTGCAACTGTGGTCAGTTCAGCGGAGGGCTGGGACCCATGACTGGGCAGGGAGCAGCATGCACCTGGGGATGGAGAAGTCACAGAACAAAGGTCAGGGATAGCCCGAGGCCTGAGCCTACCCACACTCATGGTTTGTTGGCTTTTCTCTGAATCACTTGCCAACCTTTTAAAACACATCTCGTGGAAAAATCTGGGTTTCCAACTTCTGTGAAATCAGAAGCTCCACACCACTAGGCTGGCACTGCTGCCCAGTAACATGAGCCGCCACTGGCGGCACCTGTGTCTTTCAGGCGGCCCAGGGCCTCACTGGCCTGCCCGACCCAGGGCCCGGGGGGTCTGTGGGGATGGCTCACTCCCAGAGCCAGGCTCTGTTCTAGGTCTTTCCACTATTCCCTCTCTGGCCCTCACCAAAATGTCCTCTCAGGAAGGTTCTGCTATTGTCCCCACTGTACTGATGAGGCCACAGCAACAAGGGGGTATGGTATTGTGCCGGAGGCCAAGGAGTGGTAAGTGATGGCACCCCAAGCTCCAGGACACTACACTGTCAATTACCTTCAGGTGGCCCTGGGTTTTTCCTATGGCCAGTCCCCACAGGCACGTATGAGCGGGGGTACCCCAGTGATAGCCCCAGCATTTAGAAACTGGGGCTCCAAGAGGGGAAGTGTGGTAGGCTGGATAATGCTGCCTCCCAAGATGTCCATATCCTAGCTCCCAGAACCTGTGAATATGTGACCTCACGTGGCAAAAGGCATTTAGCCGATGTGATTGGGTGGCCCTAATGTAATCACAAAGGTCTTTACAACAGGGGCAAGAATAGCAGAGGAGGAAATAGATGTAGCAATGGAAGCAGAGGCTGGAGTGATATGAGGAAGGCCCGAGCTAAGGAATGCAGGAGGCCTCCAGCAGCTGCGAAGGGCCAGGAAATGGATTCTCCCCTGGAGCCTCCAGAGGGAACATGGTCCTGCAGACCCATTACACACCTTTGGTCTCCAGAACTGAAAGGGAGTGAGTGTTGTTTTAAGCCACTCAGTTTGTGGCAGTTTCTTGCAGCGGTGAACACAGAAGAAAATAGGGAAGAAGACCACCAAGGGTGCCAGGGCTGGTGTAGCAGCGCAGGGCCTAACTAGGTGCCAAAAGCTGTGGCTGCTTCTGCCAAGGAAGGTGCACTCAGGAGTGAGGGGAGGGAAGGGGCTCCAGAGGACTCTGAGCTGCCCCTTCCCCGAGTGAACTGGCCTTGGCCTTCCTGCCCTTGTTTGCCAGGACACCCACCTCCAACCCCTGGCCCCCTGGCCTGCATAACCCAGATACCTGCCCTCCTGCCTCTTCAGAGATAACACTACCAATCTCCCCAGTTTCTGTGCACAAACAACTCATTTAAAAGTGAACTAATGTCCACCAAAACTGCAGCAGCACAGAACTGGGGGCTGTGACACCGGGAACAAGGGTCCTGACCCTGCCTTCCAAGGGCTCAGGGAAGCAGCCATGGACACAAACATCTGTCTGTGAGGCGGCTGCGAAAGCAAAGCTGAGTGTGCTGGGGATGGGAAGAGAAACAAACGTGTAAGGATCCTCCAGGTAGTTAAGTGCTGGGCTTTACGTATCTCATTTCATGCAGTCCTCCCAGCACCCCAAGAGAGAAATAACTACTGTTCATAAGTAGGCAGGTCCTGTTCTAGCAATTTCACGTTCACTGATCTGCTTCCTTACAAGAACTATGAGATGGGGCCTCTTATCCCCGCTTTATGGGTCAGGGAGATGCCACTGGCTCAGGGACACAGGAGTGGTGGAGATGGGACATGAACCTGGCAGGCAGGCTCCAGAGCCCTCGATCTGACCCGCTCTGCAGAAAGCAGGTGAAGCTGAGGCAGAGTAAGGACCCTGTCTGCACCTCCAGCCAGGACTAAGTGGTGTGGGTTCAGGATTGGAACCTGGGACCATCTGATGCAAACTCAGTGCCCTTCCCATGATGGCAGACTGTCCCCTGAGTTGGGAAAGCAGTGAGGGCTTGCTGCAACAGTACAGGTGAGGAGGGCCTCCTCTAGGCAGGGGGGATGGGGAGAAGCAAGTTAGAATCAATAGAATTTGTCAACTGAGCAGCAGCAATCCTAAGGTGATAGCCCAGGCCTGGTGGCCTCCCAGTAGGCTATGCCCTGGGTGGGGGTCAGATCTAACAGGAGCAAACAGATTCTCCCTGGGGCTTGTAGGGCCTTAGAATCTGTAAAGGGGAGGTGGGGGGGGGTGCGTGCTAGGTTCCAACCAGCAGTGTGATTATATCAATGCCTTTCTCCTCTTTGGGTCTCAGCCTTGCCCCCTCCAAGACCAGTGGGTTAGCCTCTATGATGTGATGAACCTTCTTGGTGCAGCATCTTGGATTCCCAGGGTCCTGCACAGGTGGCTGCTCCCCTTCCCCTGCCATAGCCCCAGCACCCCCCCTGCTGTGCTAGTCCTCTCCCAGATCCAGGGCTCTGCTAACCCGGAGTGTGTTGCCAGGAGAGCTTGGGGCCCCCAGAGAATCCCTCCATCCCCCCCCCCCCCCCCATCAAAGAGCCAGGGTGATGCAACCTGCCTGCAACTGCCACCTCACTCCCCAAGGCTGGTCCTTCCGAACTGACAAAGAGTCCCCGGCAGCCCCACCCATGCTCCCAGCCCCTTTTCAAGAGTTGAAAGGGCTGGGGCACCTAGACTGTGAAGCCGAGGGAGGCTGAGGCATCTGAGTCCCAGAGGGGCCACAGGTCCGAGTCAGGGGTAAGCACTGAAGCAGATTCAGGGTGCCAGGACCTGAGCTCACAGACAGCCACTGATGACCCACCCTCCATAAATTAGAAATACTTAGAAGGGCTAGAGACTTAAGTGTGAGAACTGGCGCCTACTCAGCAGGACTGAGTCAGGCTGCTTGGGTGGGGAAGTCAGCACCAGAGTTGAACTGGGTGGGATCCAACAGCTAGAGAGAAAAAAGTGCAAGGGGCTGGGACAGGGGCAACAGGTTCCCTCCCCCAATGTCTTCTCAGTCTGCATACACTGCACACAGCCAGCAATATTATTCGCCTACAGAGCAAGTTCATTTCCAGTTATTAAAAAATAAGGTCAATATCCATGATCTCAAAACCCATAAACCTAGCCTATGAGACAAAACCAGACTGAGGGGCTTTCTACAGAACACCCTGCCTACAGTGGCCGTGAAGAATGAGAAAAGCCAGGGACACTGCTGCAGACCAGAGGAGGCTAAGGAGACACGAGGACTAAATGTCATACAGCATCCTGGAAGGGATCCTGAAACAAAAAAGGCTATTGGGGAACAACCAATGAAATCAGAATAAAGTTGAAATTTTGTTAAGAGAAATGCACAGCCCTGGCTGGCATAGCTCAGTGGGTTGAGCGCGGGCTGGGAACCAAAGTGTCCCAGGTTCGATTCCCAGCCAGGGTACATTCCTGGGTTGCAGGCCATAACCCCCAGCAACCCCACATTGATGTCTGTCTGTCTGTCTCTCTCTCCCCCCCCCTTCCCTGTATAAAATAAATAAATAAAAATCTTTAAAAAAATGTAAAAAAAAAGATTCTAAAAAAAAAAAAAAAAAAGAGAGAAATGCACAGATGCTGGCTCCTTACCTGTGATAAAGGTACCACGTTAATGCAAGATGGCAACAATGGGGGAAATTAAGTGAGGGGTACACAGAAACCCTGAATTATCTTTTTTGCAACTTTTCTATAAACCGAAAATTATTCCCAAATAGTTAACAAACAAAAAACCCTAGTCCACATGCATAATGTAGAGGCTCTCAGAAACGTGTGCATGTGTGTGTAACTGTACCTCCTCACTGCCAGCAGCCTGTCCAACACTCCACCCTAATTCCCTCCCCGCCCCGTTATCACTCAAATCTCCACTGGTAAGTGGAAGGAGGCCGGTTCTTAAAAGGTGGGAGACCAGTCACAGCTTTAAAGCACTAACTGCTCAGCAACGGGGTAAAACATATCCACCTCAATAATAACGACCCCTTATACAGTGCCTGCTGTGTGCCTGGTGCTGGTCTAACTAAGCTCTTGACCTGGATGAACTCATTTAATCCTCAAAACAGCTCTAAGTGGTAGGTACTATTAATGGCCTTATTTATTTGGCTATTTATTTAATCCTCATCTGGGAATACATTTATTGATTTTAGAGAGGAAGAGAGAAAGAGAAACATCAATGTGAGAAACTCATCCATTGCTTCATATATGTGCCCTGACTGGGAATCAAACCTGCAACAGATTGGGTGCAGAGGACAATGCTCCCACCAATTGAGCCACCTGGCCGGGTCTTTTTTTTTTAAACATGAGGAATCTGAGGCACAGGGAAGTAAGGGAAATGGCTAGTGTCACACAGCTAGTAAGTGGGGTACAATCAGGGTTTGAACCCAAACCACCTTGCTCCAGAGTCTATGATGTTGACTGCTGCTCTGTGATGCCTAGGTAATAATGCAGCCCCTGCCGACTCAAGGAAATATTGAATGATTGCCCAAATACTGGCAGAGAGGACTTCAGTGCTCTAAGAAAAAGAGGTCAGATCCTCCTGCATGCTCAGGGAAGGTGGAAGGAATCTGCATATCTTTATTCCCAATGTAACTCTCAAGATTAGGGTTCCCCCACCTTTAGATTTTGATTCAGTCCCATAACCACCATAAAAGTGACGACTGAACTCCCAGTGTGACGCCCTGATGTGGATGGAGGCGGGGTGGGGAGAGAAGTTTCTACACCAGAGGGAAGATCCACATGCACCTGAGCTGGTGGAGGACCCAGTGCGCAGGGAAGGACTGGCCAGGAAGCTCCCTGTTCTAGTAAATGGACGTACAGCTCTCTCCATGTTTGTCGGGACTGTGAGACTAACCCAGTGGAGGGCATCACAGGAAATCAGGGTGAGGAGCAGGGGCAGAAGAATGAACCAACCGCCCCGACAGCAGTGCGGTGGTCAAGGGCTGAGGGAAGGCAGGCAGCACAAGGAGAAAAGGGCAGAGAGGGGGCAATGATGCCTGATTCCCTGCATCCCTGGGTCAGGACGGGGCTGAATACCCAACATTTGGAACGGGTAAGGGTGGGGGTGGCTGGAAATTGCCCCCTTGGAGGAGTGAATGAAACACAAGAAAGCCCTATTAGCAGGCGTTGGTTGGTCAAGTGCCTGGGCCTCTCACGGGGGGTGGGGGAGGGGGAGACTGGGCCCCAGAGTTTCTCTTAATAACAACATACATGCAACAGACATGTATGAGCTGGGCTCTGAGTGTGGGGCCTCACAAGCATCGGCTGATTTCTCATGAACAACTAACTCTGTCACGTACAGTTGATTATTCTCATTTTACAGACAGTTCCCAATCTGAGGCCAGAGGACTTCAGTTATTCACCCAAGACCATCATAGCTGGTCTGCAATTTGAATGGAGGGCGGGCTGTGACTCATGAGGGGCCCTAACTCACAAAAAGGGTTTTCTGGGTGAGACGGAAGTTGGGGAATGAAGAGACCAGCGTGTGGCTGGCCGGAAATTCGCGAAGTGGAGGAAAGTAAATGAGAAATGAAGCAGTGCTGGTCTCAGGGAGGAGGAAACCAGGCCCAAGGGTCAAAGAGAGCAGAGGGCCAGACCCACTATCAGAAGGAGGGAGATGGACCCCAGAGCCTCAGGGAAGGGAGGACCAGAATCTTCTCCGGGGTCAGAATGATAGGGGGCTCAAGATTTAGCAAATTTTAGCTTAAGGTTAAAAGCTGTAAGTCTAGCAAGTAATGTGTACGTTAAGCTTTTGTTTCAGAAACTATAGATAAGGCCCATCCTGGCTCCTGAGAAAAGCAGCCAACCTCCTGGGGCACTGGCTAGAGATTACCGCCTGGGGACAGGTTGGAGGCATCCGGGCCTTTTGTGTGACCCCCGCCCCCCCACCCCCGCCCTTGGGAACAGCTAACTGCTGAGAACAGGAATGTTGCAGCTTCACTCATCTGCTCACCTAATCCTCCCTGATTTTCAAAGCCTTCACTACACCTTGTTTGTCCTCCCCTAACCCCTTATAAAAGATCTGGCCAGGAAAGAAAAGGGAAGATGGTTTGTTAGGGTATAAACCCGCCATCTTCTCGGATCACCGGCCATCTGAATAAAGCACCCATAAAAGACTCAGCCACTGTCATTGCTTATTGGATTTGGTAGAGACAGGCAGCCCAAACGCCGGTGTCTTTTCCAGTTACAAAAAGAAAAAGGGGGCTGAATCCCAAATCAGAAAGCAAAGAACCGAATTAGGCCCGCCTGCGGGTTGGGGCCTCCGCGGGGCGGGGCGCGGCGCGGAAGGATCCGTGCAGGCCGTGCTGCGCCGCCCCTGGTATATCTGTCCATTGTCCCCGGGGCCACTTCATTCCCCATCCTCACATCACGTCAGATCTAGATCTCTCCTCACCGTTATCGCGACACCAGCTCAGCCTGTGTAGCCCCTGCGATGGCTCTGTAGCCGCGATCCCTCCGAGACCCCTGCCCGTCTCTGCGCTCACCACGCCTGCGTTCTCCGCTCCCACCTTCTTTCTTCAGCCGAGGCCGCCGCTGCCTCTCCTTTCAGCAGCCATGGAGTGAGTAACCGTTCGGCCCTACCGCTCCAACTGCCTTTCCCGCCCTTTCGAAGCTCGCGGCCTTCACGACCAAGCTTGGGGCGTTGGGGGTGGGACGAGAGTAGGGGATCACGGTCGCGCAAGCGCAGAGAAAGGAAAGCGGGCGTCGGGGCGCGGCCAAGCATGCGCACTCGGCCTGATTGTGAAGGAGCGTTCTTAATTCCAGAGAATAGTGGGCTGTAGAGACGATCTGTGTACGGTTGCGCCGGCGCATTAACAGCTGTTGGAGAGGGTTTTCCACCCCCTCCTCCTTGGAACCATTCTGTCTCCTTGCTGTTGCTCGAGCGCCTCAGCGCACCAGAGTCCTTATTTATTTGTGAAGGTCTGGCAGTAAACAGCTGCACATGCGCAGTAATCCGCAGGAGGGCGGAAGTGAGAGAGCAATGGGACGGTCCTAGTGGTTGAGCATGCGTTTTGGCCCTCGGCGAGGCAGCCACGTGTGGCAGGTTGAAGGGTGTGGGAGCTCTATTCTGCTGGTCCCCTCCACCTTCCCTGCTCCACATTGCTTAGTCGCACAGCACAGCTTCCCTCCCTTTCATTCAGGCGTTTGGGGCGGGTGGTGGCTTAGATTCGGCGGAAAGAGGTTTAGAGACAACCTGTTAAGAATGGGGTGGAGCTAGAGTAACAATCACGTCGCGTAAGGCAGGGCTTACAGGAGCCATTGTGAGAGGGGGCGGGGTTGAGTGAATTTCAGATGAAGGGTGGGGCTCTGGTTGGAGAAAGAGGCCGGGACTGGGGAATCTTCGGGAAGGGGGGCCAAGATAAACAATGGGGCGGGACTTGGAGGGGTAATGCAGATCACTGCAGAGTTCTCAAAGGAAAGAATGGGATTTGAATAGATGACATCGAAAGGGCAGGGCAGTGGGGGGTGGGGAGGGAATTCCTCTGGGAACTGAGTTGACAGGGAACCGAGGGAGGGGGTGGGGCCTAATGGAAGGATTTTTAGAGAAAGAGGTGTGGCCTGAAGTAAATTACCCTGGAATTGACTTCTTTATATGGTGTGGGTAGGAGGGGCTAAAGGAAATTCCCCTGGGAGACAATTAGGTTTCTGTACTGGAAAGATTGGGTCTTGGGAATTTTGGAGAAAAGTAAGGCAGGCATAATGAGAATTCCCTTGGGAGTGGATAGGGTTCAGAGATTGGGGGAAAAAGGACAAATTTAGAATTCTGAGAGGGCAAGGTGGAGCCCCAAGCCCAGTTGGGAGAGGGTGGGAGGACCCTGGGGATATGGGGTTGTGGCTTGGTTACCCTGTGACTTCTGGCCGTGAGTGAGGCTGGCCTGTGACCCCACCCACTTTTGTCTCACTCCTGTAGGTCCTCCACTTTCACCGTGGTGCCTGTCTTCGCCCAGCTCAGCTACCTCCAGAGCCTCCTCCCAGTTGCTGGTGCAGCTTCCTTCATTGCCATCCGCGCCCCACACCTGTGCTGCAGCCATGTCACTCCTGGCGACCCTGGGACTGGAGCTGGACAGGGCCGTGCTCCCAGCTGGCGGCCTGGGTTGGCTCGTAGACTATGGGAAACTCCCCCTGGCCCCTGCCCCCCTGGGTCCCTATGAGGTCCTTGGGGGAGCCCTGGAGGGCGGGCTTCCAGGGGGGGGAGAGCCCCTGGCAGGTAAGGGCCGGTGAAGAATGTGGGTGGGGTGAGCTGGGACATGGGGGGCAGAGTAGAAAGAGGAAGAATTCATTCATTTATTCATTGGATACATAATTGTTGAGCATCTGTAATATGCCAGGCGCTGTTTTGAATGCCAGGGATGTAGCTGGGAACAAGACTGACATGACCCCTGTCTTCCTGGAGCTTGCACTCCAGTGGGGAGGCAGACGAGACAGATTCAATGATGAGGTATTGGGAGAAGTGGGAAATGCTTAGTAGCTGACCTAAAAAATGACTATGGGGACCTAGCTTTGATTGGGTAGCCAGGAAACCCTCACCAAGTAGGTAACATTTTGGCTGAAGACTAGAGGATGGGAAGGAAAAGACCCAAGGGAAGAGCTTTTCAGGTGGAGAAACAGCATATGCAAAAGCCCTGAAGCAGAAATTACTTGATTCATTAGTGTGCCCCAAATGCTTGGAACATTGTGGGTTTTCAGTAACTGATGAATTAAAGATGAAACGGGGTGTGTTGTGTATGTGATACCTCGTTTCCTTTTTAAGATAAACTTCAGAGTAAACCAGAGAAGCTATAGATGTAGGTTAATCAGTAAAGAGGATTTTGGAATGGTTGAAGAGATGGCTGGTTCATTGATATTTGAGTCATTCGTTGGTTGACTGGTTCATTGATTGGTTGGTTAATAGGGTTGGTTGATTGGGGGACTGATTTATTTAGTTGATCGGCTGGTCCACTGGTTGTTGGTTGTTTGCTTGACTGGTTTGGTGATTCATCGATCGGTTGGCAGACTGACTGGCTGGTTGGTGGATTTACTCAATGAGATAAATGAAGCAAACAGGAATGGGCACCCAGCTGGGTGGAAGACCAAGAACTCAAGGAATTCTGTCCTCCTCCAATCCCCCAGGTGATGGCTTCTCTGACTGGATGACTGAGCGGGTTGACTTTACCGCCCTCCTCCCTTTGGAGCCCCCCTTACCCTCAGGTGCCCTCCCCCCACCGTCCCCACCCCCACCTGACCTAGAAGCCATGGCATCCCTCCTCAAGAAGGAGCTGGAGCAGATGGAAGACTTCTTCCTTGATGCCCCGCTTCTCCCACCTCCCTCCCCATCACCACATCTGCCTCCGCTGCCTCCGCCACCACCACCACCGCCGCCACCACCACTGGCATCCTCCCTTCCTCTCCCCCTCCCCCTCCCTGCCTTTGACCCCCCCCAGCCCCCTGTCCTGGATACCCTTGACTTACTGGTCATGTACTGCCGCAACGAGGCTGGGCAGGGGGATGTGGGGTTGGCTCCCCTTCCCCCAGCACAGCAGACCCCTCCTCCACCTCCACCCTCTCGCCCGGCCCCCTACCCCAATCCTGCCACTGCCCGAGGGGACCGCAAGCAAAAGAAGAGAGACCAGAACAAGTCAGCTGCTCTGAGGTACCGCCAGAGGAAGCGGGCGGAGGGTGAGGCCCTGGAGGGTGAGTGCCAAGGGCTGGAAGCACGGAACCGGGAGCTGCGGGAGAGGGCTGAGTCTGTGGAGCGGGAGATCCAGTATGTCAAGGATCTGCTCATTGAGGTGTACAAGGCCCGAAGCCAGAGGACCCACAACAGCTAGATGGGCAGGGGCTTTGGCCTGTAGGGGACGCTGGTCTTCAGTTCTGGCTCACCTCTGTCTCTGAGGCTGAGGTGGGAGGGTCCCTCCATCCTCCCTCTGCCTCCAGCTGCTTTCCAACCTCCCCCTTTCTCCTTTTATCCTCGTGTCCTCTCTTGTGCATTTCTGATTTTGCTCCCCTTCTCCCTCCCCAGTACCAGGGCATGCTTGGCCTTCTCAGGTGACAGCTGAGGGAGGGAGGCCCCTGGGGAGTTCAGGGAGTAGGGGAGAGCTTGGAAACCTGGTCTCTGGAACAGCAGACTGAGGCCTGGAGCTGTGCAGAATGACCCCAGATGAGGGCAGGAGGGCTGCCTGGGGAGTAAGTCGGGGAGAGTGTTAAGAATGGCACCCATTTAGTAAGCAAAAGAAGCAAGCCAGGTGACCCTGGGAAACTACATTTGGTCAGGGAGCCCAAGGGTGGCCAAGTTCAAAGAGCTGGTGGCTGTGGAGGTGGGGGCAGGAAGCAGGCAGGTGGGTGTGGCCATAGTTGGCAATTGGGTGTCCCTTTTAGCTCTGGGGGGAGATCAATGTTTGGTGAAGGTGCTGGGGCAGGGCTGCGTCTAGTTGAGGGAGGTCGGGGAAGTGATTGATCCTTTGGGGGCTTGTGGCAGAAATAAAATGAGGAATTTCTTCCAGTCTGTGCGTGTTGTCTTTGAGAGACATTGGAGATGGGGCAATCTTAGGCCAAAGACAAGAATGATAATAATGGAAATAACTTAACAGTCAGGCCCACCCATGTGGCACATGGCCAAGGCCAAGACAGGACTGACCGAATGGTAACAACACAACACCCACTTTGAGGTTCAGACCCTTAATTACTTGCATAGACAGCAAAAGAAAGGATTGCCAAAGGTGCCAACTCTCTGTGGTCTTTGTCACACATACGAAAATGGATGACACTACAACACAAAGGGCTGGCCCTGGCTGGTGTGGCTCAGTGGACTGAGCACTGGGTTGCAGGCCAGGTCCCCAGTAGGGGGCGCGTGAGAGGCAGCCACACATTGATGTTCCTTTCCCTCTCTCCCTTCCCCTCTGTCTAAAAATAAATAAATAAAATCTTAAAACACACACACACACACACACACACACACACACACACACAGAGCTGGACAGCCGAAACAAGAGTTGTGCGGAGGAGTGGTGCTTGATTTAAGCCTCCTGGGGTAGTTGGGAGGCGACAGGGAGATGGGCTGATGGCCATGGCGGGGACGTTGCCCTGCATCTATTTGTTGAGGCTCTACCATGCAGCCAGCGTTATGTTAAGCACTTTACACACATTATCTCAGTTCATGCAAAGGAAGAGACCGTTGTTAGGTTTTGAATGAAGAACTGTCTTGAAAGTGAGTGATGCAGTGGCTTTGAGGACACTCACAGTGCTGTGCCACCATCTCGCCTGTCTGGTTCGGAACATTTCCATCACCCCCAACTAAGCCCCTTGCCCATTAAGCAGGTACTTCCCATTGCCCCTCCCCAATTTTCTTTTTGTTTGACACCTGCTATTCTGTGAACCAGGGGAATGAGTTTAACCCTTGCTCACCCTTGGTAGTTTAGCCTTTGGGGCCTCCAGTGGGTTGGTGGCCCCTCAAAAGATACATCCATATCCTAACCCCCAGAATCCATGAACATGACTTTGGGAAAATGCCAACATGGGCTCTTAAGTCCAAGGACAAGGGTCCTTAGAAGATAGAGACAGTTACAGAAGGAGAGGCCCCATGAGGGTGGAGGCAGAGATTGGAGTGAAGCAGCCACAAGCCCAGGCACACCAGGAGCTGCCAGAAACGAAGAGGCTGGGAAGGACCCTGCCGACACCCTGACTGGGGGTTTCTGGCCTCCAGAACCCAGAGAATAACTTGGCGGTAGTGAGTGGCAGCGGTCACGGGAAACAGTACCAGTTTATTGTGGTGAGGGTCATCTTTCAGATGTCCCATTTGGTGACCCCAGGGTTTTCATTATCCTTCGCCTCTTGGTGCTGAGCAGGACAAGAGTCTTCAAAAATAGGCTCCAGATTTTTGTCCATAGCTCAGCCTTCCTGTGGATGTCCACCCTGGATGCACAGAGCTGGGGGGACAGGGGCCCTCGGAGTGTGAACTTAGTTTCAAACATGCCTTCCTGGCTGGTGTTGCTACCTAGCAGGAGCAAGTGGAAATTTCTAGATCCAAGTTCACACCACACCAGCCAGGGCCAATTTAAAGGGTTTTGATCAGCATTTAAAAATAGTAATAGAGCCCTGGCTACTGTAGCTCAGTGAATTAAGCCTCCACCTGCAATCTGAAAGGTCACCAGTTCGATTCCCAGTCAGGGCCCATGCCTGGGCTGCAGGCCAGAACCCTAGCTGGGGCCATGCGGTATTTCTCTCCCTCTCTCTCTGCCTCCCTTCCTCTCTCTCTAAAAAATCAATCAATCTTAAAAAACAATAGGAATAGAGAGCCTTGGGTAGCTCAGTTGGGTAGAGTGGCACCCCAATACGCCAAGGCTGCAGGTTCGATCTCCAGTCAAGGCTCATACAAGAAGCAACCAACGAATGCATAAATAAGTAGAACAACAAATCTCTGTTTTCCTCTAAAATCAATAAAATTTTAAAAAGGAATAGAATGAAAAACGTGCAAACAGAGTGGTATTTCGTCAAACTCTGTTGACGTGAAGTGAATTCTTACCGTGCACCAGAAAAATTTGGAAGCCACTGGTCGCCAGCCCCCAGCTTCGAACTCTGATTTTCCGCATAACTGACCATGAACCCCAGATCCAACTGCCTTTGTCCTAGACCTAAGGCAAACATTTCGGGTTTCCCGACCGCGCTGTCTTCCAGCACTCCGCCGCCAGGTGGCGCCCGTGACCGGCCGTGAGCAGGCTTGGCTGCGTCTTCTACTCGGGCGGTCCCAGGCGTTGATGTCCTTCTGCTCCGCCGTCGCCCCGAGGATCACGTTTACTGGGACTAGAAGCCCTGACCACGAATATAATTCCGGAACAAAGGGCAGGGAGGAGGGCTTTGGTCACAGGGATGGGGTCATGCTGAGACCCATTCATCCCTTCCTCACTCCACCTGTTCTTTAAACACCTCCGTACGCCGAAGTCCCCGCTCCCAGAGCTCACGTCCGGTGGGGAGGACCGACAAGACCCCAAATCCACGATCTCGTCAGTGCTGGGAGGCCTCTCCGCCTGGTGTGGGGGCAGGACAGACCGTGGTGGAGAACGCCCCCCCCCCCCCCGCCCCCAGCCGGCTATGTGACATTGGGCAGCCTGCTCAGCCTCTCTCTGCCTGTTTCCCCTGCTATAAAATGGGAATAATAGCACCTACTTCATAGGGTTGTCGCGAGCACTAAATGAGTTAATTTTCATAAAACACCTGGAAGGGCCTGGTATGGACAACCTATCACAAACGCTATCTTCTTGAATCCTCCACCTGGAATCTGGCGTTTTCTTTGATTCCGTCCTTGGGAGGAGAGAAAAAGAAACACTCTCATCCACCACCACCACCCCCCCGCCACTCCCTCTGTCTCTCTCAGGGCAATGTCCTGTCACTGCAGCCTTACAGATCGTGTCCCTGCACTTGGTCAGAGCCCCTCCCAGTCCCTCCCCACCCTGGAGCACAGCCAGACCCTGGGAGGAGTCTGGGGAAGTCACCTGACAACTCACTCCGCAATTTAGGCCAGGTTCGCCCCTGCTCATGTGCCTGAGCTTAACAGGTGAATGCACCGTCTTGCCCCAACAACACCTGGGGAAGCTCTAGGGTGCCAGGGTTGGAGGGCTGTGAGGAGCTGAGGATTCAGCTGTCCTGCTCTCAGGTCAGCCTGCTGGGTGGCTCAGATCAGGTACAGAGATAGTGCTTCCAAGCCTGGAAGAAGTTAGTCTCCTTGTAAAGAATGGGCCAGAAGCTGGGGCCCCCACTCCAGGGGTCTTGCACAGGGGGTGCTGCAGGACCAAATGTTTTCATTCCTATAAGAGCAATTCTCCAGCTTAAACACAGTAATGGCTCCTGCCGCTCCAGAATAACGACCCGAATCCTCAGTGTAGCACCCAAGATACAGGGCCCCTCCCACTGTTAGCCTATGAGGCTGGTTTCCAATGCCCATCACGTGGGCACACAAGCACAAAATACACACTCAGGGACACAGACGTGCACCCACAGGCAGATGCAAAGACTCACACACACACACTTCTGCTTTTCAGGCCAAGGAGACCCAGAGGCAGTGGTGTCTCCCGCATAAGAAAAACGACAGGATTTTTCTCTTCCGCTGGACTCTTCCTGACTTCGGGTGACTTCGTGTTCCTCCACACCCCTATGTGTCAATGCAACATTCTCAGAGGTCCCTGGAATCCTGCCAATGGCTGACCTCCCCACCCCCATCCTTTCTGGCCCTCTGTTGGAAAAACAACAAATAGCTTACGTGCTTGGAAAGAAGGGAAGTTTCAGGGGCCCGTTTTGCAATTCTGCAGAAATTGGAAAATTGACTCAAACCAAGACAAAGCCAAATGTCTGGGTCAAAAGCAGGTCCTGGGGTCCTCTCTCCACAGCGCCTGTCCCCACTAGGCCCTTCCGCAGGGGTCCAGGCTGGGCAGTGGACCATACAGTAGCAAAGGCAAGAGGAGGACAGGCAGGGGACGCAAAGACCTTGGGTGGACAGGCCACGGGCTGTAGATGTGCTCTGCTGATGCGGCATGGTGTCCCTGTGGAGCCACCTGGGACCATTCAGTTAAAAAAAGTAAAAGTCACCTTATGTTTGAGAGACACGTGACTGAGAAATGGGGAAGTGGTCACCCTGTTTCCTTCTGTGTATTTGTGATACTCAGCAATTTCCGTGGTCAACAACTTTCCAGCTCAAACAAGCGCTGAGTCCTTAGGAGGGAGTACTGCGTCCACAGGGGGCGCACCAAGGATGGGGAGCCCTGGTCTGCAGAGTCTACAGACACAGGCAGCTGGCCATGGGGCCTCCACTTAGGGAAACAATGGCTTCCTGCACCACAGCCTGAGGAGGGGAACAGATTGCCCTGGAAGCCCCCAAGAGCTCCCTGAGGTTTGATGATTCACTGGAAGAACTTTGTGAACTAAGAGAAACTGTTATGTGTTATCAGATCAAAAGGATACAGATTAAAATCTGCAAAGGGGAAAGGTGTATGGGACACATTCAGGACAGACCAGGTGCAAGCTTCCTGTCCTCTCTCCTAGAGGAGTCACGTGGGCAATGCTAAGTTCTCCCAGTGCTATGGGTTGAATTGTCCCCTCTCCTCCAAATGCACGTATCGAAGCCCTAACCCCCAGTGTGACTGTGTTTGGAGCTAGGGTCTTTAGAGGTAATTAAGATTACATGAGGTCATAAGGGTGGGGCTCTCATGCATAGAATTAGTGTCCTCATAAGAGACACTGGGATCCTGGCTGGTGTGGCTCAGTGGATTGAGTGCTAGCCTGTGAACCAAAGAGTTGCTGGTTCAATTCCCAGTCAGGGCGCATGCTGGGGTTGGGGGCCAGGTCCCCAGTAAGGGGTGTGCAAGAGGCAAACACCTAGTGATGTTTCTCTCCCTCTCTTCCCCTCTGTCCAAAAATAAATAAATAAACTGTTTTAAAAATTGTGGTAAGATATATATAACATAAAACTTACCATTTTAACCATTTTACAGTACACAATTCAGTGGCATTAAGTACATTCATAGTATTCTGCAAACATCACTACTATCTGGTTCCAGAACTTTTCCATCACCCCAAAAGGAGACTCCATACTCATTAACAGTCCCTCTTTGTTCCCCCTCTTCCAGCCCCAGGCAGCGCTGATCTACTTCCTGTCTCCATGCATTTGCCTATTCTGGACACTTCATATATAAGTGGAGTTGTACAGTGTGTGGCCTTCTGTGTCTGGCTTCTTCCACTTAGCATAGCATTTGAGCATCACTCATGTTGTAGCATGGATCAGAACTTTGTTCCTTCTTATGGCTCAATAACACTGTGTTGTATGGACGGACCACCTTTCGTTCAGTGTTGTGTGTGTTTTTTTTTTTTTTAGAGATAGGGGAAAGAAACATCATTGCGCAAGAGGAAGATTGATCAGCTGGCTCTTGCACGCCCCCCTACTGAGGACCTGGCCCGAAACCCTGGCATGTACCTTGACTGGGAATCGAATCAGCAACCTTCCGGTTTGCAGGCTGGTGCTCAACCCAGTGAGCCACACCAGCCAGGGCTGTTCAGTGTTTTTTAAAAAATTGATTTGGTGGGGGGTGGGAGAAGGAGAGAGAGAGAGAGAGATTGATCTGTTGTTTCACTTATGCATTCATTGGTTGCTTTCATATGTGCCCTGACTAGAGATGAAACCTGCAACCTTGGTGTATGGGGATGACGCTGTCACCAATGAACTACCTGGCTAGGGCTTGTTCAGTGTTTTTCAGGCTCGACTGTGGGGTGGGCAGTGCAGACCCTCACAGGTGCCCAGGGCTCCTCCCTCTCTCCTGAGCATGACCCACCCCATCTTGGGGATTGGCAGAAGCATGACCCAAGGTTCCAGTACCCTGAGTGCATGCTCCTTACCCCTGTAGACTTCACTTACAAAACACATATTCAGAGATAAAATTATTAATGATTTCAAGGCAGCAATTTCAGAGCATTGAACCCCTGGTGCGAGGCCCTTAGGAGTGCGCAGCCCTGTGAGACTGGCTCCCATTTCTCACTGTGGGGCTGGAAGCCCTGTGGGGACTAGAGACCCAGCCCCAAGACAAGCAGGGGGCAGGAGGCGGAGTGCCTGTGGGGAGCCTGGGGGCGGGCCCTGGCTTTGGGGTCACTCTAAGGTGAGCCCCTGGTGGCAGCAGCTGGGTGGTCATAGTCTCCCGGTTGCTCCAGCTCTTGCTTTGAGTAGATGTGTGCCTGGGAATGAATGAATGAATGAATGCTTCCAGCACCTCACCTGGAGTCCTCACTCCAACAGCCCCCAAGAGCCCATTCCTGGAACCACCCTGCCCCTGAGAATGGTACCGGGTGACCCTGAATTCTCTCTCTGCCTTGTTACTTTCCTCTATGAAAGGAGAAGTCCCAAGAAGAGGCTCCCAGGGTTCCTCTTCTGTGGATGGTCCCACCCCCATCTTCTCCAGAAGCTTCCTGTTGGAGCTTCCTTCCAGGCTAGACAGGCAGGCCCAGAAGCCAGATAGTCCAGGAACAGGCCCAGCACCAGGGACCCTGGAGATGCTGCGGCTGCTTCTGCCCCTGCTGTGGACAGGTGAGTGAACCAAGGGCCAGGGGTCCTGGGCCAGGGGCCAGTGCGAGGGTGGGGGCTGATGTTGCAGCTGAACCTCTGTGTCTCCCCAGGGTCGCTTGGGAAGGATCCAGGGTACAAACTTCAAGTGCCAGAATCGGTGACGGTGCAGGAGAACCTGTGCGTCCACGTGCCCTGCACCGTGACCTACCCCCGAGTTGGCAGGTACAACTTGACCCCTGTTTATGGCTACTGGTTCCTGAAAAAGAATAATCTCACAGAACTCATGGCCACAAACAAGAAAATCAAGAAAGTGAAAAAGAAGGCCAGATTTTCATTCTACTTCTCCGGGGGCCCTGGGGACAACAACTGCTCCCTGAGCATCACAAACGCCCAGAGGAGCCACCGAGGAAAGTATTACTTCCAACTGGAGAGAGGTCTTGTGAACCACAGTTACTCAAGTAACCTCGTCATGGTGGACGTGACAGGTATGTAGTGGAATACCAGGAATAGACCACAGGGAGGCGCTGCAGCTCAGGGCTGGACTGCGTCTCTTAGAGGCACACAGCGGGGGTCCCCGCTGAGGTCTAGCCTCCCGGTCTCTCCTCTCCAGAGCTGACACAGATCCCCGACATCCGCGTCAAGGAGCCCCTGGAGTCGGGCTGCCCCGCCTACCTGACGTGCTCCATGCCCGGGGCCTGCGAGCCCCTCACCATCACCTGGACGGGGGCTGTCCTCAGACCCCTGGGGCGGGACCAGGCGGCCTATAACTCCTCGGAGATCCTGCTCACCCCTCGCCCGCAGGACCACGGCACCAACCTCACCTGTCGGGTCACCTTCCCCAGGACTAGTGTGAGCAGGGAGAGGACCCTCACGCTCAACGTGTCCTGTGAGTGCGGAGCCGGGATGCCGGGTCGGGGAGGGGCCTGCAGGAAGGGCTCAGGCTTTGCTGTCTCCCACTTCTCATTTCTGCGTCCCCTGGGGTGGGTGGCTGTGGAACGGCCGGCTGTGACTCCGTTCCTCGCTGCGTCTCCCTGTCCAGACGCTCCACGGAACCTGACCATCAGCGTCTTCCGAGGAAGCCCCAGAGGTAAGCAGGGATGTCCCCTCCCCAAAGGATGGGATCAAGCCCAAGGCCAAACCCGGGAGGGGCACAGAGGTGGGAGGCGCCCAGCTAGCGCTGACACATTGTTTTAACCTACTATTCATTAAGTGCAAACACGATTTGCAAATACGTGCACCACCCAGGGTAGGAAACAGGACAGCCTCTCACTCCCTTTGGAACCTCCTAAATGCCCCTTTCCCATTCACGCCCTAGTTACTGTTCTTTTTCCTTTATTTTACTTTAGTTCCGCTTCGGGTATAACTGAGGGATAAGTTATATACATTTAAAGTGTACAACGTGATGACGTAATATCCATACACACTGCAAAAAGATCACCACAATCAAGGGAACGGACACGGCAACATTCCTACTATTATTTTTTTTATCCTCACCAGAGGATATTTTTTGGTTGCTTTTAGAGAGAGAAGGGGAGAGGGAGGGAGAGAGGGTTTTTAGAGACAGGGGAATGGAGGGAGAAAGAGAAGGAGCCTAACATTGATTGGTTGCCTTTTTTTCCGTACATGCCCCCCACCCCCCAAACCCCACCCCCTGCCCCCGACTGGGACCAAACTTGAAACCTAGGCATGTGTCCTGACCAGGAATTGAACCTGTGACCTTTCGCTTTGCAGGATGGCACCCAAACAACTGACCCACACTACCCAGGGCATACTACATTTTTCTTATAATTTTACCAAATATGTTTGAATCTTCCCTGGCTGGTGTGGCTCAGTGGATTGAGTGCCAGTCTGTGAACTGAAAGGTCACTGGTTCGATTCCCAGTCAGGGCATATGACTGGGTTGTGAGCCAGGTCCCAAGTAGGGGGTGTGTGAGAGGCAACCCATCAATGTAGCTTTCTTGCATCAATGTTTTCTCCCTCTCTTTCTCCCCCCTTCCCCTCTCTCTAAAAATAAATAAATCAAATCTTAGAAAAAAACCCAGATATGTTTGAATCTCTACACAATGTTTAATTCACCATGGTTTTGAAGGCTTTATGTGAATAGGACTGAAACGCGTGTTTCTGTCTGATCTTTTAATTTTTTACTTTCAGTTGAAATGAAATTCACATAACATAAAGTTAGCCATTATAAAGGGAACTCCAGTGGCATTTAGGGCATTCACAATGTTGAACAACCACCGCCTCTCTCTGGTTCCAAAACATTTTCACCTCTCCCAAAGGAAGCCCTGTGCCTATTAGCAGCCCCTTCCTTTCCCCCGTTTCTTTAGCCCCAGGAGACTACTAATCTGCTTTCTGTCTCCAAGAATCTGCCTGTTCTGAATATTTTATACAAATGGAATCACCCAGTATGTTGTCTTTTGCATCTCTTTCCCACCTGGCTTCTTTCACTTAGCGTGATGTCTTCAAAAAGTTCCTTTTCATGGCCGAATACTATTCCATGGTGTGGACGGACCACCCTTGATTTCTCCCTGCATCCGCTGACGGAACACTGGAGTTGCTTCCACCTCGTGGCTAATGTGACTAGCGTGGGGTCACAGTTGCCTCTTTTGGATGTGGCTCCACCCTGTGTCCTTGACATTCATCCATGTGTCTCCTCATCTCTGGATCACTCTGCTGTGTAGGGGACACACTCCAGTTTTCCATTTCACCTCTGTTGGGCACTTGAGCTGTCGACTGAGTTTGTTTTCCATGGCATTGCCGCTTTGAACGCTCTCCTGGCGAACCGGACGGCATTTCTCCAGGGCTCTGCTCCTCAAGCTTTACTACATAGCCTGCGACTTTCTCCAGGATCTTGTGACAATGCAGTTTCTGCATTTCTAACCAGAGCCAGGGGGGAACTAATACTCCAGGGCCACAGACTTCATTCCCAACACCCCTTCCTCCTCTGTGAATTTTAAAGATTTTACTTATTTATTTTTAAAGAGAGGGAGAGGGTGGGAAAGAGATGGGGAAAGAAACATCAATGTGTGGTTGCCTCTCATGCGCCCCCTACTGGGCACCTGGTCTGCAATCCAGGCATGTGCCCTGCCTGGGAATCGAACAGGTTGGTTCACAGGCTGGCACTCAATCCACTGAGCCACCCCAGCCAGGGCTCCTCTGCAAACTTTAGAGTGCAACCTGTCCACGCCCTGCTTGTCCCGAGGTAACTGGGGGAAGGAAGGAGAGGAGGAGGTAGACGGGAGGTCCCGAGACGCCTGGAAGGATGTTTCCGTGTTGCTGGGTCCTCGGAGGAGGGGCACTGCACAGGTCAGGAAGGAGAGAAATGTGGAGCAGGGCAGCTCCCCGAAGAAGTCAAGGAGCACAGCTCCTGTGTCCGGCAGCGGATGGATGCAGGGAGAAACAAAACGTGGTCCATCCAGGTGGGGCACATGATTCGGCCATGGACAGGGATCAAGCCCGGGAAGCGCCACGCTGAGTGAAAGAAGCCGGAGGTAGGTGTCACAGAGTCTGCCTCTATTTCCGTGCGCTGTCCAGACTGGCAGAGACAGAGAGTAGGGTAGTGGTAGCCTGGGGAGGAGGGATGGGAGGACGCGGGGAGGCGGTGGAGGTGTGCACCGTTTCTTTCGCGGGGGCTGATGAAAACGTTCTAAATCGATTGTGGCTATGCTATGTACAAGGAGTTGTATGGCACGAGAATTATATATCTCAACAAAGCTGCTTGGAAAACTTACCTTGGCGATCCCTTCCCAACTTAAAAAAAAAAAAAAAGTAAGTAAAGGAGAGAGAAGTGGGTAGAAGACTCGGGAGCGCAGGCCTGGGCTCAGCGCCCCCTCCCTCTCCGTGTCCCCAGAACTGGAACACGTGGGGAACGGCTCATCTCTTCCAGTCCGGGAGGGGGACTCGCTGCGCCTGCTCTGCGTCGCGGACAGCAACCCTCCCGCCACACTGAGCTGGGCCCGGGGCAGCCGGACCCTGAGCCCCTCCCAGCCCTGGAACCCGGGGGTCCTGCAGCTGTCCCGGGTGGAGTCGGGGCACGAAGGCGAATTCTCCTGCCGAGCTCAGCACCCGCGGGGCTCTCTGCGAGTCTCCCTGCATCTCTCGGTGCACTGTGAGTGGGGGAATGGGGCACCTGGGGGCAGGGCGCCTGGGTCCTGGGAGCGTAGAGGCACTGCTGACCCTTCTCTTCGCTCCCCACAGACCCCCCACGGCTGCTCGGACACTCCTGCGCCTGGGAAGACGAGGGTCTGCGCTGCAGCTGTTCCTCCCGAGCCGAGCCGGCCCCCTCGCTGCGCTGGCGGCTGGGGGAGAGGCTGTTGGAGGGGAACCCCAGCACCGCCTCCTACACTATCACTTCCAGCTCCGCGGGGCCCTGGGCCAACAGCTCCCTGAGCCTCCGCGCGGGGCTCAGCGCTGGCCTCAGGCTCAGCTGCGAGGCTGAGAATGTCCACGGGGCCCAGAGCGCCAGCGTCCTGCTGCTGCTGCTGCCAGGTCAGGGGCCTGCGGGGGCCGAGGCTGAGGGAGAAAGGAAGGGACCAAAGGGAAGACTGAGCTGGGGAGTGGGGCTGCGGCCAGACAGGAAGGGATGAGAGGGAGAAGTGGTGAGGGGCAGAGCCCCGTAAGGACCGCAGAGCTCAGGCTGCGCGGGAGGAAGGGGCACGGGGCCTGGGGCTTGGATGGGGAGTCACCCCAAATCCCACTGGTCTGCAGGGAAGCCCGAGCTGGGGAAACCATTCCTCCTGGGGGCTGCCGGGGGAGCCGGCGTCGCTGGCCTGCTCAGTCTCTGCCTCTGTTTCATCTTCTTCAAGTGAGTGTGGCCCTGGGGGGAGGGAGGGTGAGGCTGTGGGGGGAGGGGGTCTGGGTCCTGAAATCTCAGACGGCCCCAGCAGTGGCCCAGGCTGCGAGACCAGGGCAGGATCGGTTTCCACCCCGACCCCAGCCACCCGTGAAGGGCACTTGCTCTCATTATGAAAGTCATCTGCCTAAGTGTGTCCCCCAGTCCTGGCTTTGGGCAGCCCTTCCAGCCTCTTTGGCAGGAGGGCAGAGGTCACACTCCAAGCTCTCAGCCAGGCAGGCTGTTGAAAGGTCCCCGTCCCCCCTTCAGAGTGAAGACCCGCAGGAAGGACATGCCTGAGGCTGCAGCTGGTGGGACGGATGCCCCCTCCCTGCGGGGTCCCACCTCCCGGGTGAGTTGTGGCCCTCTGTCCACTGGAATCCCTCCTCCCGCCACCTCCCCAGGGTGGCCATGGCCTCCTCTGTCTTGATGCCTTAAGGTGATCATCTCATACCCCAAACAGGCGTTTCCTCTTGTGTACCCCTTTACTCAGTCACCCAGGCCAGTGACCCGGGCGTCCCCCTGCCCTCTGTTCCCCGTCTCCTCTCCCAGAGCCAAGGACCTGTCCATCTCACTGCATGTGTTCTGGTCCAGTGGGTCCCTCCCTTCCCCCACAGCTCCACCTCCCCCTCCTTCCTCTCTCTCCTCCCCAGCACATGTGTCAGAGGGGGCCCCAAATAATTGTCTACTATAAGTGTAGGGGTCCCCAAGACACTCTCATGTTCTGTACCTCACCAGAAGGAATTCACAGGACTCAGAAAAGTTGTTTCATTCACAGTTACAGGTCATTATAGCCAAAGGCTGTGGATTAAAGTCAGCCAAGGGGAGGGGCACCTGGGGAGGGTCCAGGAGATGCAGGCACCAGCTCCCACCGAAGTCTCTCCCAGGGGGCCCAGCGGGACAGCGCTTACTTCTCCCAGCAGCTATGAGTGAGACGCACGGTGGGTGTCCCCACTGGGAAAGCTCACCTGAGCCTCAGTGTCCGGTTTTCACTGGGGGTCGGTCAGGGAGGCACGGCTGACCGCCTTGGTAGCTGGACTCAGTCTCTGCCCCCTGCCGAGGTCCAGCTGATGCCACATGCCCCAAGGCCCTCGCCATCCCTCACATGGGCTGTCTGGTGAGGTCCAAGGTCCCAGGTGAACAAGACACTCCTGTCAGGCAGGACATTCCAAGGGCTTAGAGGTTCTCTCCCTGGTGCTGGGGTCAAAGCCCAAGCTTTTCCTTGGGTGAGGTTAACCCTTTGCTGTGATATCCTTTGCAGGGTTCATAAGATAATTTCATGAATTCATTTGCTTGAACTTCTGAAATGCTCAGTGGTCCATGAGGGCAGTCCAGGTCTGAGCAAATTCCTGCCCTTCTCATACCGCCTGTGCAATTTGCAGTTAGAGAGGAATATAATTGACTACTGCCTTAATGGCTGCTTCCCCTCTTGCAAGCAGAAGGAAGGTCAGGGTGTCTGCTTTGTTCCCCAATGAATAGGCAGGGCCTGGTACAGGGAAGCTGTCCCATTAGGCAGCGGGCACTGAAGTCAGAGAGACCAGGCATGCACCTTGGCGGTGTCAACAACTAAATGTGTGCTTTTGGGGGTATTTACTTAGTCTCAGGTTCTCCACCTGATACTTGAGAATAGGGATAGCGTCACCCAAGCAGATTGTTGAGAGGAATCTAGGAGACTGGCAATTGATTACTAAGGTCTAGACATTATTACTCTCCAATATCTGTTGACCACATGAATGAATGGGGGCTCCAACTATGTTTGTGATTAGATAAAAGACTAATTTGCTCAGTTTCCAGGTCCCTTGCTGTCTCCCAGCCCCCATTCTCCTAATCTGACTCCCTTTCCTCTTCTCCACTTAGGGTTACCAGCGTAAGTGCCCACCAGGCAGCCGCAGAGACCACTCGGCCCCGGCGGCGGCCACGCCCACCTCGGGGGAGGAGCACGAGCTCCATTACGCCTCGCTCAGCTTCCAAGGGCTGAGTCCCTGGGAGCGTCCGTACGAGGAGGCCGCCAGCAGCACCGAGTATGCCGAGATCAAGATCCGCGAATAAGGACCCCCAGCTCCGGCGACCTGTGGCTGGAGGACCCAGGACTTCTCCGGGAAGGGAGACATCAGAGACAATTGCTGAGAACGAGCCAACGACAACTGTGCGGGTGTCCCAGTGGTGAGGTGATGGGCGGAACTGGGCTCGAATTTCAGCCCCATCACCAATCAGGAGCACGAGTTCGAGCACGTCACTGTCACTTCTCAGTGTCCCCTCTGTAACGTGGACACGAGAAACCTAACTCGTAGGGCTGTGGTGGGGCGTCGACGCAACAATGAACAGTAAAGCGCTGGACAGGTGCGCGTGCGCAGAGGTCCCCGCGCCTGAGGTCACGCGTCTTCTCAGGGCAGCCCGCCTGGAATTAGGGTCCCGGCATCCTGATGGGGACCATTCTGCAGAGCTGCTTCAGCTCCAGGGCTCCCTGAAGGCCTGGGCAAGGCTGTCGCTGGGCGGCAATGCAGCTCCGCCCCGCCTGCCTGTGACCCCTCCCCTCCATAGGGACCACCTCCCGGGCATGGCCGCTGCGCACTGGTATCTCAGAGCGAGCTTCCTAGAAACCCCATTTGTGTTTTGTACCACACACACAAAAAATCATTCACTGATGACCTGAACTAAGTGTTAGCTTATCTAATCACACACCTCTTTCTTTCATTCTATGCCCCTGACACTTTAGTTCTCCTTAACCATTTCTTTTTGCAGAGTTTGCTTATAAAATTCCTTGCCGTTACAGCCTATGTTCCATTTACTTTGGAATTCGTTTTCACATTTGTTTTCAAAATAAGATCCAACTTATTTTGTTCGCTTTTGCATTGACTGTCCATTGAGTTTTCCCCGCAGTTTGCATTAATAGGAAAACATGAGCGCGCTGAGCCAACACAGTGAACAGGCTTTGGCATAAAGTGAACACCTTTGTGCCTTGGATTGAGACAGGAGCCAGCACAGGAAGGACTCTGAGACTGCAATACTGTTATGGGCCAGCATCTAGCACCCTGGTTGCCAATTAGGTGGAATAAATAGTAAACCGAGGCAGGGAGGAGGAAGGAGACAAGTCTCACAAGCTAACTCGGGCAGGCCTGAGCCTGGTCTGATAATATTGCCAGGTGTTCCAACATCACAAGAGACACTATGTTAGCAAGAAAGGAGGGAAGTCCTTGAAAGTCTATGTAACATTTCCACAGTCTGGGAAAGAAAGCTTTGAAACTGTGCTTTCATCCCAAGGCCTGAATGTGGGAGAGGGTCCCCGGTGCCCATAGAAAGAACCCATAAAATAACTTTGGTTAATTGCCTATCTCTGGTCACTATCTGTTTTACCAGGGAGTCCCTGATGCTTACAGAGAGAGACCATAAACAACTTTATAAAGTGCCCCAATTTTAATTAACTGCCTTCTGTCATGTATTTGTTTTAAAACAAGGTGAACAAATGGGGCCTGGAGCAAGATAAGGATTTGGGATAACAGACCCCTGCACATACCTGAGTTTGGGTAGTCACATCCCCCCAGCAAAGCTGGCACCACATTTACCCATTAATCAATATATAACTTTTTTTCCCTCCTATCCCACCAACTATATAAGTCCTCAGAACAAAGGACTCTCTCTCCCTCCCTCTCTCTCTCTCTGTCTCTCTCTCTCTCTCTCTCTCGGGGGCTCAGGGTACTCTTGGCTCTCAGGCCACAGGGCCTCTGGCCACCCAGCCTCAGGCTGCCCAGGGGCTTGTCACCCTGGTCTCCAGCCACTCTTGCTTTTCTCAGCCTGCTTTGCCCTGGAACTTTGCCTTTCACCCCCTACCCTACCCAGTCCTGTTCTCTTCCATGGGAATGGGCCACCGATAAACTGATTACATACTACTAGATTTGCTATGTAATTCTTTACATGTGTCAGCAAGAAGAACCAGGTCTCTCCCATCAACAGGATGGTGTGGCTTAGTGGACTGAGCGCTGGCCTACCAACCAAAGGGTCGCCAGTTTGATTCTCAGTCAGGGCACGTGCCTGGATTGTGGGCGAGGTCCCCAGTTGGGGGCCCATGAGAGACAACCCACATATTGATGTTTCTGTCTCTCTCTCTCTCTCTCTGAAAATAAAGAAAATATTTTTTTAAAAGTTAACACCTTTGTACTATAATTGCTCCTCAAATTCGATGGGTTGGGATTCCATCCTTCGTGGCACAACTGGCTGTGCCCTGCTGCAGGACTGTGTTGCATTGCTTAGTGACTCCTGAAAATGATGCCAAAAGGGAAAAGGACTCACGGACATGGACAACAGTGTGGTGATTGCCGGGGGAGGGGGGTGTAAGGGGACTCAATGGCAATGGAAAAAAATGCAATACATTTAAAAAAAGGAATATAGTAAAAAAAATATGGTGCCCACCAACAAAATGAGAGGCTTATTGTCATTTCTTATTTCCTTAAGATGGTTCCACTTGTCCCCAGGCTGGTAGAGAGTATTTCGGGACATCTATGGGAAAGAATCACATTCTTCCAGGGATAAAATCTTTTTGAAAAGACCATCATGGAAATGCTGCGATGATGACCCACTTCAACTCGGAATTTCTTGTCCTGGTCCAAGTAATGTCTTTGTAAAGAATGGCTTTGACACTTAGAGGGGTACATTTTTCATCAATTCTTTAAAAGAGTGTTTTATACTTTTAATTTTTGATTTCAGAGAGAGGGGGAGGGAGGCAGAGAGGGAGAGAAACACTGATGTCAGAGAGAAACAGCAATCAGGAATTGAACTGGTGAGCTTTGGGTTTGAGGGACGACACCCAACCAAGCAAGCCCCACCGGTAAGGGCACGTTTTCCATCAATTCTTCAGCACTTCCAAGAAATTCTGGTAAACTGCAGAGCACTTAACGCTATTTTCTTTCAATCTGCATAATCCTACTGATGAACAGATATTGGAAATTATAAGAAATGAAATAGACTTCCCTCTGGGGCATATTTTAAAGTCAAGAATTTGAGGGGCCTTTTCTTTAGAACTAAAGAATAATTTCAGTGCTTTAAATAAAGAAACAGATTTTGCTGACTTGTTAAAATGAGCCATTGAGTATGTTTTTTTTTTAACTTTTTAGTTATTTTATTTTTAGAGAGGGGAAGGAGGAGAAAGAGAGGGAGAGAAACATCACTGTATGGCTGTCTTTTGAGCGTCTCCTCCTGGGGACCTGGCCTGCAACCCAGCCATGTGCCCTGACTGGGAATTGAACTAGCCACCCTTTAGTTCACAGCCCACGCTCAATCCACTGAACTACACCAGTGAGAGAGTGAATTTTGCTTTTTAACACCAGTAAGAGTCTCTGCAAATGTTTGCTATTGTTTCTGAGGCCTCGTCTGGCAGGGATCCCACTCATAATTGCCTTAGGAGCAAGCCTTTCTCGTAAGCAGAGGGAAATGACTCGTTGCTCCCAGCTGTGACCGGGGGCCCTCCTGCAGATGCACCACACCTGCCTTCACTGAAGGCTCAGCGGCGTCCTGCGGTAAAAATGGTTCACCACCCCGCCGCCGGCACCAGCACCACAAACATCTGATTAAGCTACAGTTTCATTTTGGGGCAGAGTCGAGGTGTGGGGGACAGAGAACAACCTTCCGTCACCTGGATGTGGCTCTGGTTCACCAGGATCCTCCGCGCGGCTCGATGCCTGTGCTTGGCGAGTATTTCTTGAATGAAAGGAAGGATGCATGAATGGCAGGCAGGGAGGGTGAGCTGTTGGGGGAACGAGTTGTAAATGAATGGTTGGATGGAGGGTTGGGCGGATGGGCAGATGCAGACGGTCCCAGACTTCTGGTGGGTCGACTTACATACAATACTTTGAATTTACCAGGGTGTGGAAACGACAGTGGAATTTGGATTCTGAGGTTTGATCTTTTCCCGGGCCAGCGAGATGGGGTGCCATACTGTCTTATGACGCTGGACAGTGGCTGTGAGTGCAGCTTCCTCAGCCGTGTGGTCACCAGGTAAACAGCAGGTACTCCATGGCGTAGTGTTAAAAGCAGTTTTGTTTTTTCTTTCTTCCTTTCCTTCTTTTATTAATTTTTTTTACCAAAGTCATATAGGTTTTTCTCCTGTTTTCTTCTAGAAGTTTCATAGTTTTGCATTTGAGTTTAATTTTTATGGAAGGTATAGTTCTGTATCTGGGTTCATTATGTGCATTTTCTTTGTCTTTTCTTTCTTCCTTTTTTTAATCCTCACCCAAGGACGTGCTTATTGATTTTAGAAAGGTGGGTGGGAGGGAGAGAGAGAGGGAAAAACATCGACGTGAGAGAGAAACATTGATCAGTTACCTCTTGCATGCACCCCGACAGGGGACCAAAGCCGAGATCCAGGCATGTGCCCTGACCTGGAATCGAACCCACGACCTTTTGGTTTACAGGCCAATACTCCAACCAACAGAGCCAAACCAGCCAGGGCTAAGTGCATTTCAACTTACAATATTTTCAACTTATAATGGGATGTAACCGCATTGTAAGTTGAAGAGCATCTGTGTATGAATGGAAGGATGGGCAGAAGGATGGGCGAATGCATTGATGGGTGGCCCCATGAGGTCTGGAAAGGTTGAGGGGATGGGTGGGTGGGGGAAAAAGGGAGTTCGACTTTTTCAAGAGGGATTTCTTTTGCAGACATGCAACTCTCCAAGCTCCAGTGAAACAATTTATTACCAAAGCATAGTGGTGCCAGTGGCAGGAAGGGTCTCCTTGAGGGGCTGTGAGTTGGGGGTCTTCTCTGTTCATGACCCAGCGGCTGCTGGGAGACGGCAGCTGAAAGGTGGGACAGTGGGAGGGAGGCCGTTCACATCGCCTGGGGCCCAGCTGCCAGGTGCCCTGACGCTAACTGAAACTGACAGGCAGCGTCTCTGAAAGCAGTGGCAGGAATGCACATTTGAGGGATCTTTCTAGAAGCATGTCTACAGCAGGCCTGGAGTCACAGTTCTTCTCTTTTTTTCTACTTCAAACTGGGACTTGAAAGTTCTGGAAGACAATAAAAATTGCTGTGAGCATCTTATGCATCCAAGGAGCCCCCTTTAAGGCTCTGCTGTGGGACAAGCCCTTCTTGGGAACTGGGACCCACCGCAGACAAGGGCAACAAGACACCTTCGCTGGGCTGACAGTTCTGAGAAGGGAGGTGGAGACTCTACAAATTAAACACATGCTTCCCTCCGAGGCGGGCATGGCTGTGTAGAGAAGAGGTGATGGGTAAGAGAGGAGGTGAGGAGGCCCCCCAAGGGCAGGGGTGGTCAGGGGGCCTCAGGATCTGAGAGCCAGAAACGGGAAGGAGCCAGCTGCACAAAGCCGGAAGGGAAAAAGCATTCCAGACCACGGGCATGGCAAGTGCAAAGGTCCTGAGGCAGACCGGGCTTGGTGGAATCTGGCAGATGAGCAGAGGACGGTGGCTGGCGTAGAGTGGACTGGAGGAGGGGAAGGCGGGCCCCTGGCCAAGGCGAGGAGTGGCCACAGAGCAGAGGTGGAGTGACCTTTAAGTTATCCGGAGGTCACTGGGCTCCTTAAACAGCATCTCATTACGTTCCCAACTGAGGGGCAAACCTGCTGCTGAATTAGAGGTCCCTGGAGAGCAAGCAGATCGGAAACCATAATGGCCCTGAAACGCGGCTGTTGTGCTGCGCAGACAGGCAGGCAGGGAGGACAGGCCTGCACCCCGTGGAAGGCTGGCGAAGCCCCTCGATAAACACGGGCATGCCAGGCAGCAACGTGCCGGAGAGACAGGGGTGCTGGAGCAAGGCATGATGTGCCCTCACGGAGCTCATGCCAGCAGGTGATTAGGGCACATGACCGCACAGTACACCATCTGGGGGAGGGCGGGGTCCCTGGGATAGGGCAGGGCCCAGACCTGGAGGAAATGGACAAGGAGGGACAGCTGGAGGAGGGAGGGGCCTGGGGAGGACCCCGAGGCCTTTCGGGCAGCTCAGGGACAGAGCAGCCACTTGCCAGGCTGGAGAGACTGGGTCCGGGGCACACTGGGTGGAGAAGTCACACGCCTTCACTTTTGGAAAGTGTTTGTCATTCAGGCGAGACCTCATGATCCCGCGGAACAAACTGAACCCACGCCTTGGCATTTTCGGCGAGCTCCAGGACCAGGCCTGGGTGAACAGCGTTACCTATGGGTGATCACATTGTCCGCCCTGGGACGTGAGTGAAGGGTGCAGGAGTAAGGAAGCAGTGTAACCTAAGTGCCACCAGGAAGAGGGCTGCGGCTGCCACCAGGAGCGCACCTGAAGACCTGGCTGCTCCCTCACCCTCGGCACGAACTACGTTAATAGGGTTGGCGAATCTCTGTGGTGGGCCGGCCTGTGCGCTGTGGGAGGCTGAGCAGCTGCAGGCTCCACCCACTAGATGCCTGTAGCACCCTCTCCCTAGTGGTGACAACCAAGAGTGTCTGTAGACAGTGACCGAAGCCCCCAGCTGTTCTCGCCCCCATGGCGGAAGGCCTGAGTTAGACCAATCCTGAGCTCTGATCCCAGCCGGCCCAGAGGAAATTTCAGCTCCATGGACAGAGGAGGATCGAGGGGAAGCTCCTCTTCAGAACGCCCACGCGGCCTTGCCAAAGCTGTTTAGTGAAGTGCATTTAGTTTTGACCTCCCCCAAATTTCTGTGCATTCTCTCACACAAAGCGACCACAGGCCTGCGCTGGTTACCGGGAGCACCCCTCCCTCCGCACGGAACGCGGCGCTGCGTAAACAAGGACGTTCTGCGCTGAAAAGAAGGGCCGCGGGATGAAGCACGACATGCAAACAGCAGGGGCACAGAGCCAGCAAGGTTTTTTGGGGGCGAGGGCAGACGCGGGAGCCAACCAAAAGGAGAGCAGAGACTCTAGGGGGATGGCTGGAGGGACAGAGGGAAGAAAGAAGGACAGAGAAAGACAGAGGCAGATAGTACCTCCATGCTATTTTCTGGGCTGGGAATCCCATCATGCCTGAAGCTTCCCCATTTGGAATTTTCTAGCTGCAAGAACCCATCAACCCGCCTCTTTGGAAAAGCCAGTTTGAGTCAGGTTTCTGCTACTTGTGATTGCTTGGGGGGGTGGGGGAGAGGTGCTGGGCAGGGGTTGGAAAGTTCAAGAACCCTGTGGAAAAATCCAGCGTCTAACTAGGATGTTGGCACCTGGAATAAATAAACATCAAGTGAGGTCCGGGGAGCAGGGTTGGGGGTTCAGACTCACAGGCTGGTCCCCGAGGAACCCACCTACGGAGCTATGTTGAGGTCTATGGGCCCGTAGGCCGACACCCGCAGCTTCTCCAGCAGGGCATCCAGTTTGATCCTCAGCATGGTGTAGGGCGGCTTCTGGTTGTACTGGAGGGCCATCACCATCTTCAGGTACTCCTGCAGGTACTCCTGCGGGGCCTCTGTGGCCGAGACACCCCCACCACGGGACAGGCTTCAGAGGGGCCCCCAGCCCTGAGCATGGGTGGCTGCGCCCTGAGGGTTTCACTCACGGAGCCCATCTAGTCAGTGTAACCCCTGTGCCTGGCGTGGCCACAGGCACTGAGATTTAAAAAAAAATTTTTTTAAAGATTTTACTTAGCCCTGGCTGGTATAGCCCAGGGGTATTGAATGCAGGCTGTGAAACAAAGAGTTCCCGGTTCGATCTCTGGTCAGGGCAAGTGCCTGGGTTGCGAGCCAGGTCCCCAGTAGGGGGCACGTGAAAGGCAACCACACATTGATGTTCCTCTCCCTCTTTCTCCCTTCCTCCCACTCTCTCTAAAAATAAATAAATAAATAAAAACATTAAAAAAGATTTTATTTATTTTTATAGAGAGAAGGGAGAAAGAGGAAGACAAACATCAGTGTGAGGTTGTCTCTCATGTGCCCCCTACTGGGGACCTGGGCCGCAACCCAGGCACCTGCCCTGATGGGGAATCGAATAGGTGACCCTCTGGTTTGCAGGCCAAAGGCTGGCACTCAATCCACTGAACCACACCAGCCAGGACTTTAAAAAAATTTTTTTGGAAAACATCAGACATACGCAACAGAGAAACAGTATTGCAAACCCATCACTGGTCTCTGCAACTGTCAATCAAAGCTAATCTTTCTTCTGAACCCTACCACTGTCCCTCCTGTGTTGTTTGAAAGCAGATCCCAGGTAATTGTCATTTTACCTGTAAATCTTTAGCGGACCCCTAAAACGGGGACGTGCAAACTTTTACTGGAAAGTCCAGTGAGTCGACATTTTTGGTTGGTCTGTGTCGGAAAGAACTCAACTCAGCTGTTCTCGCACAAAAGCAGCCAGCAAGTGAGTGAGCGAATGGGCGTGGCTGTACCCAGACTTACGGATGCTGCAGCCTGAATTTCAGGTAAGTTTCACAGTAATGTTTTCATTCCACGCCCCCCCCCCCCCCCATTTCAAAATGCAAAACAGTTCTGGCTTCACAGATGCAGGCCCCAGGGACACAGCTTAAATGATAAAGACTTTTTGCTATTGTTGTTTCTTTCCCTCCTGAATAAGTACAATACCATCATCACTCTCTCAAAAAGCGTCCGTTATCACACCGATAACAGGCATAATAATCCCCACCTGGGGAATGTCCGCCACTAAACTAAGACGCTCGTTTATTCGATAATCAGGGCTGCGGCGGAGCTCTGCGCAGGCCGTTCTGCATTGAATTCCCTGGGCAACCCCGGGGTCGGGGTCTGTTCCTGGCCCCTTTCTACCCAAGCTGAGGCTCTGAGAGGTACATTTATCCACGGAAGTTCCCCCGCCTGGTAGGTACCTGACTAGAGGCTGCGACCTCCTCCTCCTACAGGCGGGCCAGCCCCGCCCTCATCCCCAGGTCAATCACGCAAGCCCCGCCCTGGCCTACGAGGAGCTCGGGACTCAGTCCTCAAGGATCGCGAACGCAAGGCTGGAGGCGTGAGTAACTTGGGCAGCACAGCCAGGACTTGAATTCAGTGGTTTCAGGAAATTAAAAAGTGAGCCTTGCCCTGGCTGGTGTGGCTCACTGGACTGAGCGCCGGACTGCGAACCAAAGGGTCGCCGGTTCCATTCCCAGTCTAGGGCACATGCCTGGGTTGTGGGCCAGGCCCCCAGTTGTGGGCAGGTGAGAGGAAACCCATCACTGCATCTCTCACACATTGATGTTTCTCTACCTCTCTTCCTCTTTCCCTTCTCCTCTAATAGTAATTAAAAAAATGTTTTTAAAGTGAGCCCTTACAGAGTTTGAGGCATCAGAGGAACTATCCGTGTCTGTTTCATCCTGCCTCCTGCTTAGAGGGCGCTGTAGGAGTTCTCCAGAAAGAACACTGGGAGAAAAAAACCACACACAGAAACCAAAAACAGCCTAAATCTCCAATAACAGGGACTGGCCTTAAAAAGGATGGTTTAGCCAAACTACGAATATGGTGCAGCTGTGAAAAACCTCTGCTATGCATGTGTGAGTAACAACATCAAGAGCCCGATGGTCAGGAATGTAAAAAGCAAGATGTTGACCAAAACGTGTGCAGGATGAGACTGTTTTTATTTCAGAGTTTTGTAAAAACCAATGGTTTTGTAAAACAAAACCACGCGTGCAAGCATTTATCCATGCTGGCACGTACGCAGATGGAGTACTGGCTGCAGCTGGCGGAGTCTCCACTCCTGCCGTCCCTGCTTGCCTGTCCCCTCACCCTGTGACTGCTGCTTCCCACCTCTGGAGAGTGGGCTGGCCTTGCTGACGCTGGGAGTGAATGTGGAGGACCTGCCGTTCCTGGACCCCCATGCTTGGCAGTGTCCACGCTTGCCTTCCTGGAAGGCTTCCCCAAGGGCACCTCATGAGGAAGCCCCCTCCAGCCTGCTGGAGGGTGCGGGACCCAGGGAGCAGAGATGAGCCATCCCACCTGAGGACTCCTAGGCCTGCCTGTGACAACCAGACACCTATCGCCAGATGGGAGGGAGGAAGAGGAGCCACTTGAACTCACCAGCCCCCGCCCCGTGGAGCCACCCGGGGCATGAAGACCAGCCAATCAACCGCTGGGCTGAACCCGGTCTGACAGTTATTCCAGAGTCGTAAAGAAAAGAAATGGCTGTGGTTTTAGGTCAGTCTGTTTTGATGTGGTTTGTTACAAAGCAGTAGGTACGTGATATGTGCTCACTGGATTTCTCTAAAAGTATGACTGGGGAGGGGGCAAGGAAGGGTCAGGAACTTTCACTTTTTATGTAATGTGTTTCTGTTTGGTTTAAATACTTTTTTAAAAAAATTATTTATTTTTTAGAGAGGGAAGGGGGGAGAGACACACACACACACACACACACACACACACACATCAATGTGCGGTTGCTGGGGGTCATGGCCTGCAACCTAGGCATGTGCCCTGACTGGGAATCGAACCTGCGATGCCTGGTTCGCAGCCCGCGCTCAATCCACTGAGCTATGCCAGCCAGGGTGGTTTAAATAATTTTATAAGCAAAGATTAGATTGGTATTTACACCAAAACCCAGTAAAGGAAAAAAAACGTGTAAAGAGTTTATAATATCAGAAAGTTGGAGACAATCTAAAGGTTCTAAAGGTTTATCAATGAAGAGTTAGCAAAATATTTTGATACATTCATTCATATGGTGCATTATATCGTGTATTGTATGGTGGGCTGATGCACCCAGATGCAGTACTGGTTTTCAAGTATTTAAAAACTGAAACATAACTAGAAATACAGTTTATATTATAACCTGTTACCCACATATGTACATACGTGTATAAACATGTATCTCTGAAACTTACAGCTCATATTTCCTTAATACTTGTGAGGCACTAATATATTTTCTGTTCTTTTAAATTTTTAAAGATCCACCCCGGCTGGTGTGGCTCAGTGGATTGAGCACTGGCCTGAGAACCAAAGGGTCACCAGTTCGATTCCCAGTCAGGGCACATGCCTGAGTTGCAGGCCAGGCTCCCAGTAGGGGGGTGTGCAAGAGGCAACCACACATTGATGTTTCTCTCCTTCCTTTCTCCCTCCCTTCCCCTCTGTCTAAAATAAAAAATATATTAAAAATATATTTTAAAAAATTTTAAAAATCTTATTTTCAACCCATTAAATTGGTTTTCGTGACTAATGAATCACAACTGCAGCATTAAATTACTGACATTAGGTGTATTTTACCACAGATTAAAAAATACGAAACTCTACAAAAACTGATACAGAAAATCTCCAAGGTAGACTCTTCTTACATAAAAAAAAAAACAACGTGGAGACCAATATACAAAATATGATTTCATTAAAAAAAAATCCCCTGCTGGCATAGCTCAGTGGATTGAGCTCAGGCTGCAAACCAAAGCATTGCAGGTTCGATTCCCAGTCAGGGCACACGCCTGGGTTGCAGGCCATGGCCCCCAGCAACCGCACATTGATGTTTCTTTCTCTTTCTCTTTCTCCCTCCCTTCCCTCTCTAAAAATAAATAAAATCTTTTTTAAAATCTTTAAAAAAAATCATTATGTCCTGGCCACGTGGCTTAGTTGGTTGGAGCATCATCCCATACACCAAAGAGTTACAGGTTCAATTCCAGTCAGGGCATGTACATAGGTTTTGTGTGCATGTGTATTGTTATTATTCAGAGACACTTCTGAATTTTGGGTAGAATATTTTTTTTTTTAAATTTTGTTTTTAGAGAGAGGGGAAGGGAGGGAGAAAGAGGGAGAGAAACATCAACGTGTGGTTGCCTCTCACATGGACCTCACTGGGAACCTGGTCGGCAACCCAGGCACCTGCCCTGACTGGGAATCGAACCAGTGACCCTTTGGTTTGCAGCCTATGCTCAATCCACTGAGCTATACCAGCCAGGGCAAGATTTTTGTTTTTCTACGATGAGCACATACACATATGCAAATTGAAATATTCAAAGAAGGACAACAGAGGTGTGTTAAAGACAGGCGACCTTGCATGGATCCAAGCCCCCCCAACCCTGTCCTGCCATGGCCCCCGCCTGTCCCTCCCCTTCAGGACATACCTGAGAGACTCATCCGGCGACTGTACTGTCTCACCAGGGCCTCCGGATTGTCAAGGAACCTGAGAGGACAGAGGTACATGCAAAGGTCTTTTGGGGAAGGGACAGCAACCATTTAGACAAAGCGTCTCATTGCTGCACAGTAGATCCTTATTATTCATGGTAGTTACGCCCTGTGGAGTCACCCTGAACACTGAATTAGCGACTTCTGAATCTGCTTGTAGGGGAAATGTATTAGGTGCCTGTGAGCCTCCAGTCACAACATTCTCTTTTCTTTTTTAAAAAAATATTTATTTTTAGAGTGAGGGGAAAAAGGAGGAGAAAGACACAGAGAGAAACATTGATTGGTTGCCTCTTGTACACACCCCCAACTGGGGACCTGACTGCAAGCCAGGCATGCACTCTGACTGGGAAGCAAATCAGCAAACTTTCAGTCCCCAGGCCAGTGCTCAATCAACTGAACCATACCAGCCAGGGCTTTTTTGGGGGGGGAAGCTTAAAAAAAGATTTTATTTATTTACTTCTAGGGAAAGGGGAAGGGAGAGGGGGAGAGAGAGAGAGAGAGAGAGACATGGATTGGCTATCTCTCATGTGCCCCCTAATGGGGACCTGGCCTGCAACCCCAGCATGTGCTCTGACTGGGAATTGAACCAGCAACCCTTGGGTGTTCAGGCTGTCACTCAATCCACTGACCCGCACCAGCCAGGGCTGCTCCTGACATTTTCATCGACTTATCAATACATAAGAACCTTGTTTTATGTGGTTATTTTCGAAGGCATCTTATTTAACATAATGTGGATTTATCCACATGGAGCTCGTGGCCAGCAGCACTGGGTGCGTGCCTGAGGGAAGCTCGTCTAACACACGGCCTTTCTCTGGGAGCACATCACTGCTTCTGACGCTGAGGAACACGAGACAGCACTGCAGCCTGTGCTTGGGGCCACTGTATTATTGATTGATTGATTGTGAGAGTACATTCATTAAAGTGGGGCACAGTGAAGCAGGGAAGGGCTTAGCATAGCAGCAGCAGCAGAAGCACCTGGGCCAGGCTGCCTGAGCTCACTGGAGTCAGAGGAAAGGGGCCTTGGGGACAGGTACAGGGGGTGAGCCTGGGATGAGCTGCCGCTGCCCTGGCTGCAAGTCTCGTGGGTCCCTTAGACTTCAGGAGATGCCTACCTGAGAGGGAAGAAAGGTGTGGGCAGGCGCCTGAGAGGGAGAGCGCACCTTGGGGCCACTTGAAACAGCAAAATCACCGACAAAAAGCACAAAAAGGTGGAAAGTGGGGCATAAAGTAGGCCACATGCTGGCTTACAGTGAGAGAGCCGACCCAAAGAGGCGGGGCACAGCCTGTCTGACCTCCACCGGGACCGTGGGCAGCAGGCCACCCTAAGTTCTGCCCACTCTGCATGTGTCTGAGAATGACCTCGAGAGCACTGTTGAGTGTTGATGTGGGGGTTACAGATACATTTGAGTGAACAGGCAAATTCACACACATGAAATCCGTGAATAATGAAGAATGACTATCCACACAGATAGTTGTATACAATATACATACATAAACACATACACACCCTTCTTGGACCACTCAGGAAAAACAGAAATTCATCTACGTCCTTGGCTCATCTCCAATGTCCACCCAGACCCTGGGCACTGTCCTTCCCTTCCCCCACCCTCCTGGAAGTCCCCAAGCCCCACCCGCCTGCTTCCTAGCCCTTTCTGCCCCCCCGCCCCCCCACTCTGTGCATGACTCTGGGCCCAGCTCAGGCCTCACCCTCTCCCTGGACCCCAGCTTCCTCCCTGGTCTCCCATCTCCCATGCACGGTCCCAGAGAGTTTTTCTATGCCCAGAGCTGCCTCTGCCCCTCCCAGCTCGCAGCCCTCCTATGGATCCCCAGGAAAGTCCCTGGGAGCAGGCGGGCCCTTCTGACCCTGTCTCCCTGATTTCCTCCCCTTCATCTCACGCTCTGGCCACACCAAAGTTTTTCCAGCTCCCCAAACATCTCTGGCCGCATAATGCCCTCTCTGCCCTGGATGGCCTTTCCCTTGATTCCCTTGACCCCACTGGGTGGCTGCTCCCGCTTCAGGACCCAGCTCAAGGGCTGGTGTCCTGGAAGCTTCCCCTGGCCTTTCCAGGCAGAGGAAGTCCATCCCTCCTGAGTTTGCTCGCACCCTGTACAGAAGGCCACAGATGCGCTATAGCACCTGGCAAGATGCATGTACAGCCTCAGGATGTGTGTGGTGAATGAATGAATGAGTGACAGAGCAAGTGAGCAGTCCTTCCCCCACCGGCAGTCGCTGTCAGTGGTGGTGGGATTTTCCTGCCCAGCTGGCAGCCTTAACAGCAGGGACCAAATCGGGGTCACGTCTGTCCTTTCCTGGCTGGGTTCTTTGCACACCAGAAAGGCACAGGGCATCCCAGTGTCTCTTCTGTTTCGTTTTTTTTTTTTTTTTAAGATTTCATTTATTTACTTTTTTAGAGAGGAGGAGGAAGAGAGGAAGAGAGGGAAACATCAGTGTGTGAGAGATACATCAATTGGTTTCCTCTCACCAGGCCCACAACCCAGGCACACGCCCTGCCTGGGAATCAAACCAGTGAGCTTTTGGTTTGCAGGCTGGCGCTCAGTCCACAGGGCTTTTGTTTCTTTTAGCCATTCATTCTGGCATGAACTAGGATGTACAACAAAATGAACAAATATTTGTTGAGTGGAAAAAGGCCACACGCACCAACCACTAAGATGTCCCAGAGGAAGACAAGTTAGGGTTCCAGAAAAGTTGCAAGCTCCAACATCGCCCCCTCGTGGTTCTTTTCGTTACTGCCTCGACTCTGGGTGGTGGGGTCCAGAATGACGGCGATATTACTGCGCAGGTCTCCAGGTGGAGCCCGTTCACCTGCCCCACCCTCCCTCTGTAGTTGCGGTGGGAATCGGGGGCTCTGGAATGAAGTGCTATTTGTACTGAAATCATCAATATTAAAACGCTTACTGGGACCCATTTTCTTTACTCTGCACCACCTTGGCGATTGCGGAGCCTCTGAGCGAGGCACCTGAGGTCATCATGAAGGGGAAGGTGAGAGAGATGTGAAAAAGGAAACATGACCTCTTAGGAGTTAGGGAGGTAGAGGGAGAGAGGATTCAGCCCATTGGAGCCTCAGCAGGTGGTTCCACTGATGGCAAGAGGGGCCCTCAGCTGACCTCCAGCATTTGCTAGCACAGGGCTGGCACACTGATGCCCTAGGAAGATAGGTCCTAGATGAATGAATGAGTGAATGAATGAATGAATGAATGAAGAGTTCACGTAAGTGCCATCCTGCCGGCCTGGAAATCTCGCTTCCCCCTTGCCTACCTGGGAAATAACTCTGTTCTCTATAGACTGAGCCAGGCATCCCCTGGGTCAAGGGTCCCAGTGGGCTGAGGCCAGGTCACGTGCCTCCCCTCTGCTCCCACAGCGGCCCCTGGGGGCTTCCACCACCACATGCAGCGTCTGCTTCCTGTCCAAGTGTCTGCCTCCAGCCTGGGAATCCCCAAGGCTGGGGCCTGTCTGCCTGACCTGCGTGTCTACACGGAAGCCCAGGCCTGAGAGCAAAGGCTCATGTGTTCATTTCACAGCGATCTCGTGGGCACTCACCAACACCCAGCACTGCACTGTGAACGACACGGTGACGGTGACAAAGAGAGCCAGTGTGGCCCCTGCCCTCAGAAACATGACGCCAGCTCATGTGGCACTGTGGAGGACCTGCTCCCTGCCGCCCCCCCAGTGTCACCTCTCCCCTTGGATGGCAGGACCCCCAGGGTCGGCAGCCACAGGCTGCAGACATTTCCCAAGCCCACTGCAGCTCAGGGTGGCCACATGACCAAGAGACACACATTGTTTCCGGTCTTGCCCTTTCAAAGTGACGGGCGACGGTGGCAGCAGGACTGGCGCCCGGAGAAGGACATGTGCCCGAGGAAGGGGGCGGAGGCATCCGCCACCCTCCACCTCCCACCCTGGGGGTGTCCACAGAGGGAAGCAAACGGCTGCCTCCTCTGGGCCACAGCGTTGTTGTGGGGTCTGCTCGCAAGGGCAACTCCATCTTGGCCCTAACTAAGCCAACAGAACATGTAAAGGAGTGGGCCACACGCTTTAGGCCCACTCAATGCGTCAGTGGACAGGCGGCACATTCCTGCCGCCTGTGCCCCCGTCCTATGACCCGTGTTCTCACCCGGCTGCACTTCGAAGGTGGAAAGCTATGGGAGAGCTGGAGAGCAAGTTCCAGCAGCAGTGAGTCCCAAGGAAACAAGGCAGTAGGCATGTCTGCCAGGCTCTGTGGCAGAGGCAGCCTGCGGAAGCCTGGGAGCTGAAGGCCTCTGTCTGTCTTTCCTTCCTTCTGCAGGGATGTTAGGGGCACATCAACCAAAGTGAGGCCTCCTCCTTGCCTCACTGCCCCTCTGGAGGTGGCTGGCCCGTCACCCTTGCTGTGACACCCACACTGACCATTAAGTCTACAAGAGTGGCAGGTGCTCGCACCCTGCCCGTCCCCAGCACCCTGCTGGATCTCCCCAGGGCTCTGACTGCCCCACCGGTCTGACCCCTGACCTGCACTGTGCTCCACTCTTGGTATCTCCCCTCTCCCCTAGCAGGTGTGGAAGTTCCCCGAGGGCAGGGGTGCGTGTCTTACTGGATCCTGTGCCCCAGGGCCTAGAACGACTCATGAGCACAGCAGGTGCCGCACAGCTGAGGGCTCAGTGGAGGGAGGCTGTGTCCAGCCTCCCGCCCTGGGGACACACGGGCTTCAAAGTGTTTCGAGGACAGAGGTGCATTTAAACAAGCAAAGTCAGGAGAAGTATTTAGAGGTGGCGAACCAGCGACGTAGATGATGGTTCAGAAACACAGCACTGAAAGAAGGCCAGAAACAATGGAATTTCAAGCAGAGCACTATTTATGCAGAGTAAGTACACTCATCGTACAGTGTTCAAGGACGCAAACATGTCTGTACAAACTTCTTTAAAAGCAGTGGTCAGAAGCAGGAAACCCCAGGCATGTGGAACACTGGGGTCAGAGCTGGCGAACACAGTGGCGCAGGAGAAAGGCCAGGAACAGGTTTGCTTTAGCGAACACCATTTGTGCAAGTCAGACCACACAGTGCCGCCACCATCACGAAAGATTAAGGGTACAGATATGTTAAAGCTGACATGTCAGTAGAACATGAGTGTGGCATGCTCGCGTGGGTGGGTATCCATGGGTGAGAGGGGGCAGATGGGGCACATTGAAGGGGAAGGATAAAGCGAGCGAGGCTTGGGAGGAACACAGCAAGCTAAGAACGTAGAAGCTGCGGACGCAATGCTGTTCACTGGAGAGTTTTCCTGCTTCCCACTCTTCACGGCCTCCCTGGAAATGCTCACCCCTCCCAGCGCCGCGGCTGACAACTCCCGAGATACCGCTGAGGTCTGAATCTCCGTGCAGACCTCGTTTCTGCACTTCAGACACTGACAGCCAACTACCCTCCAGGTGGCCCTCCGGGGGGGACTCCTGGACAGCTCTCAGCCTCAAGTCTGCACCAAATTTTGAATCCCGTCCTCTGGGCCTCTGCAGTGCTTCCCTGTGTCCCTCCAGCTGTCCACTGACTGCCCTTGGTGCCCAAGACCAAGGCCCCGCGCTTATGTCCCTCTGCCTGTGCTGTTGAACCGCAGCGGCAGCACTTTTCTTTGCAAACAGGCACCTTTGTCCTTGGTGCTGAACCTTACACCTCAGCACTTCCCTTCCCAGCCTCCAGGGGCCGGGTGGGGGCGCTGTCCTTGGTGCTGAATGTGTAAACAGAACTAGCAGGCTCTGGAGGTTTTACACGCAGAGGTGAGGGAGGGGAGGTGTGAGTACCAGCGGCTGCTGCTGCTGTGCTGAGGAGGGCCCAGACCTACTACTGCTCAGTTGCCCACATGCTCGTGAAGGAATGAATGAGTCACACGGTCCAGTGCGTGGTGAGCGTTTTTTGCAGGCTGGGCTCTCCACGGAGTGCTGTGTCCCTGCCTCCCCGGAACCCTTCCATCGCCCCCCACAGTGGGTGTTAATAGGATCCCATCTCACTGAGGACACTGAGGCTTTCGGAGGTTAAGGTGCCTCCGCAGTCCTCCATAGCCGTGTGGCCGGAGTTGGACCCCAGGCAGTGGGGCTCCAGAGCCCACACTCTGGTCTGCTGGAAAAGGCTGTAGAGCAAACGCCTGAGCACTGCAGAGGCCCTGGCTCTGCTGGACGCCGCCTCCCCGTCCTTTCTGCCCCCTGTGGGGTTCTGAGCTTCTGCCCCTGCTGCAGGGGTGCCGGGCCAGTGCTGGGCTCCGATGACCCCCAGACTCACTTCTGTTTCAGCTTCATGACGGCCTCGATGTCGGGCAGGCATTTTGTCCACGGCAGGGTCCCGTAGATCCACTTCAGCAAACAGTAGCCCAGGGACTGGAGGTCACTGCGGCGGAAGGGCCCTGGGGAGAGGGTAGGAGGTGGCAGTTCGGTCTGGATGCTCCACTCACTGCCACGCCCAGCCCCTTCCTCTCTCTCTCACTGACTCAACCAAGCACTCACACATTCCACCACCCAAACACACGGGCTCTTGGCTGCTCATTCACTCTTTGTTTGCCCACTCTCACGCGTCTCTAAGTCACTCATTCACTGTCTTGGCCCTCCCTCCATCTCTGCTCGCACTAGCTCACTCCCTCATCTCCTTGTCTTTCATCTATTCGATGAGCCCTCAGAGCCCTGTGCACCAGCCCATCCAATTTCTCAAATTGTCGACAAGAGTGTGGCTGGGTCCCAGTCTTTTAGTATAGTGGGGAGATGGCTGTATTGTGGGGTTACCAGAGCCGCAGAGGACACAGAACAGGACACACACAGCCTCAGCAGGGGAGCAAAGACGACCACTGGGTTTTATTTTTGTTATGCTGGCCAGATGTCATGATTTGGACAACTCGAGTAGGCATTCGCCTGACACCGAGAGCCCACTGTACCTGGCCTTCTGCCACCTGATGCCTCTCCCCGAGGTGGGCTCAGAGCTCAGTCTGCGGGGAGGATGAAGGCACATGGACGGCCAAGGCTCAAGGGATTTGGGAAAGAGAGCCTGTGACCTCCTCGGGGAACCTGCCCTGGGTTCTCTGCTCACTGCACACTTTGCTTGGATAGTCTCACTCCTCTCCCAGGGCTTCGGCTGACAGCTCTTGAGATCCTGTCGACCTCTGAGTCTCCGTCCGCAGTTTACTCCTGAGCTGCAGACAGAGGGAGCCAACTGCTTCCTCAGCGGCCTCTCCTGGGAGACTGGTGGGCAACTGTCATGTTCCAAGTCTCCACCAGATCCTGAATCTGGGCCTCTGGACCTGCAGGGTTTCCTTGTGCCCGGCTGACCTCTGTCCTTGGTGCTGAACCACTACCCCCAACTCCCCAATGCTTGGGGACACTATTCTTCATTCGAAAGATTTTATTTATTTATTCTTTTAGAGAGAGGGGAACGGGTGGAGAGAGAGAGGGAGAGAAACATCAATGTGTGGTTGCCTCTCACGCACCCCTACTGGGGATCTGGCCCACAAGCCAGGCATGTGTCCTGACTGGGAATCAAACAGCTGACCCTTTGGTTCACAGACTGGTGCTCAGTCCACTGAGCCACACCAGCCAGGGCTCTATTCTTAATTTTAAGTCCCTGTCATAGCTCCTTGAGATGACTCCAGTGTCTGGTCCTCTGCTGTCCGTGGCTGTGAAAACCTAGAGCTGCCCTTGTATGAGAAGCGTGTTTCCAGGGTCCTGACCCCTTTCTCTGGCCTCTTACCGCATCCCTTGTGCACGTCCATGCTCATGAGCTCCAGGTCCCCCTCGTGGGGGCTCCTGCTGCCTTCCACACAGGCCACGTGTCTGCCGCTTGGGGAGTAGCGGAAGGCGAAGCCGTAGCCTGCCAGGGTCACCTGTGTGGGCATGGGGAGAAGCCATGCAGTTTGGAAGTTAGGACCCTGGACTCTGAAATCAGACAGTTCAACTGGGCGTATAACCAGAAACAAATAAATGCCCAACAGCACCAAAGAGTGGAAAGTGAAAAGAACCTAAACCGCTCATCCCTACTGCAACCCAGCTCCCTAAACCTATCACCCAGAAGTAACCACTGATAATAGCACCTTATTGCTTCAAACAGTTTCCTTTAAATAACTGGCAAACACGTGTGGACGGGGCAGGGGCTCTAGTTTCCCACAAAGGGATCTCACTGTACCTCCTGTTGGGCGTCCAGCTTTCTGTGCTTCAAGTGCAGTTCAGGGCATTAACTCTGAGCCAGAGAGATCAGATTCAAGTGCCAGCATGGCCCTTAGGGGTTGTGCAACCTTGGGCAAGTTATGTTAACTTTTCTGTGCTTTGATTTCTCCGTTTGTAAAATGAAGACAACGATAGTCCCCACCTTGCAGGCTGGCTATGAGGCTTAACTGAGTTGAAAACCGAAAGTAAAGTGTTTTTTGGCCAGGCACGCAGTCGGTCCCACCTGCATTTTAATGGCTCACTGCATTCTGCCATTTGGACAAAGGACAACTATTGGTTTTGTCCAAGACAGATCTACAGCCTTTTCTTCTGGTCACAGTTTGTGGTATTTAATTTTAAATATAACCTCTCTGGGTGCTCAGATATTTGACCAAACATTCTAGGTGTGTCTATGAGGGTGTCTCTCAGGAAGATTAACATGAAAAATTTCCCCCCTTTTATTGGTTCTAGAGAGAGGGGAAGGGAGGGAGAAAGGGAGAGAGAAACATTCATTGGTTGCCTCTTGCATGCACCGACTGGGGACTGAACCCACAACCTAGGCATGTGCCCCGACTGGGAATTAAACCTGTGACCTTGCGGTTTGCAGGATGATGCCTAACCAACTGAGCCACACCAGCCAGGGCTGGATCAGATGAACATTTAAATCATAGTCTAAGTAAAGCAGATCGCTCTGTCTAATGTGGGTGGGCCTCAGCCAGCAGTTGAGGGCCTGAATAGGCTGTGTGAGCGGGGACAACTCCTGGCTGACTGCAAGAGCTGGGACATTGGCCTTTTCCGGCCTTGGACTTGAACTGAAACATTGACCCTCCTCGGGCCTTGAGACTGCCAGCCTCACACAGTCAGTTTTCCTGGTTTTGCAGGCCTCTGGACTGACCAGAAACACACCATCATCTCTTCTTGGCCTTCAGCTTGCCAGCGGCGTATCTAGAGGTTCTCAGTCCCCATAATTGTGAGCCAATTCCTTATAACAGATCTTCTGTACAATTCTGTACACTGGTGAGTTTCAGCCTTTTTCATCCCACGGCACACATAAACAAATTATTAAAATTCCACAGCACACTAAAAACTGTATTTTTTGTTGTTCTGACAAAAAAAAAATAGGTATAATTTTGATTCATTCTCCCTGGACAGCTACTGGTGTGTTGTCATTTTCAAAAAAATTTGATAATCTAAGTGAAAAGAGGTCAGTGTCTCTGACTAGTCAGATATTGCATGCTTTAAAAATTCTTGTGGCACACTGGTGGAAAATCGTTGCTGTACATCATTGTGAGAGCCAATGCCTTATACTCAGTCTCTTTCTGTGCATTCTGTTGGTTCTGCTTCTCTGGAGAGCTTTGACTAACATAGCCTGAGGGTTTTCCCTGGGATCTCCTTTCTCCAACTCAGCCCACGTGACTGAGGTGAGGCTCACCCGATCTATTTCTACTGGGCTGCTAAGCTCAGGGATTTAAGCCTGATTTGCTGGTGGTGATTTTGTCAGCTGAGGGAAGAGAGTCTTGCCTGGCAAAGACCAGTTGGTCCTAGATTCAGCCATGCCCGAAACCAGTGAAGTCCTCCATTTTTCCATTCCCTGGACCAATATATTGCACTCCTCCCTTTTTAAACTTTTTTTTTCTTAAGTCATGTCATTTGAAAAAATAATTGGAATCTACTTGGAACATGTATAAAGGACACATGGATGAAACCAAAGAGGAGAAGGATCAAGGGTGGAAAGTGGGGATGGCTGGGGTGGGGGGAAAATGAAGACAGTTGTACTTGAATAACAATACAAAATATGAAAAAAAAAACCCCACCATTTAATCAGCACCCTACTGGGAGTATGTATTGAAGGTTTTCCTACTTTACTGTTACAATCAGTGTTGTGAGGAACGCTGCATATTTAAACATACATCTCTGAACAGCCCCCTGAGTGTGTGGGCAGGATATATTCCTGAGAGGAGCTGGTGGGTCAAACAACATATATATTTAAGATTTTGACTGCTATGTGCAAATTACCTTCCAAAGAGGTTGCCCAATTCATACTTCTAACAGAATATAAAGCACTTTTCTTTGTTTAAAGTATATTTTATTGACTATGCTATTACATTATTGATTATGCTATTAAGTTGTCCCAATTTTTCCTTTGTCCCCCTCTGCCTGGTACCTGCCTTCCCTCCAGCAATCCCCCCTTAGTTCACGTCCATTGGTAGTGCATGTAAGTTCCTTGGCTTCTCCATTTCCTGTACTATTCTTAACCTCCCCCTGACTATTTTGTACCTACCACTTATGCTTCTTTTTCTAAAGATATTTTTTCTTTTTTAAAGATTTTATTTATTTGACTTCCGGCAAGATGGAGGAATAGGTGGATACACCGTACTTCCACACACAACCAAGATTAGAACAACAACAATTTAGAGGCAGAATAACACCCAGAATGGACAGAGAATTTATCTGAATGGAAGTCAGACAGCCAAGAAGTTGAAATAGACCTGTTCATCCAGACCGGTAAGAGGAGCAGAGAGGAGCAACCGGGAGTGGGTTGCGGCGCGGGTTGCAGTGCGGGTCGCGGCGTAGAGAGCAGAGAGCAGTGGGTGCATAGGGCAACCGGGAGCATGTAAGGCATCTGGGGCGCACAAGATTGAAGCGGTTGGACCCTGAGTACGCAAGCGGCAGGTGGCGGACCTACTGAGGCAGTGATTGTGGACCGGGGCAGAGTGCGCAGCCCAGGATCCCAGGGAGGGGACTGGGGTCCCAGGAGAACAGAGCTACTGCCATTGTTCCCTCCTGCCCCCACATACAACATCACAATCTAGCGACTGGGGTGCCCAGCCTTGGTGAACACCTAAGGCTCCACCCCTCACTGTAACAGGAGAGACCAGACCAAAAAAAAAAAAAAAAAAAAAGAGAGAGAGAGAAAGACATGTCTTAAACAGAAGAACAGATCAATGCTCCAAGACTCATCCTTTTGAGCAACTAAGAGATAGCCAATCTATCAGATGCACAGTTCAAAACACTGGTGACCAGGAAGCTCACAGAATTGATTGATTTTGGGTGCAAATTAGATGAAAAAAATGCAGGTTACCATAAAAGAGGTGAAGGAAGATGCATGGAGAACTAATAGTGATGGGAAGGAAACTGGGACTTAAAACAATAGAGTGGACCAGAAGGAAGAAAAAAACAACCAAACAGGAAAGAATGGAGAAATAAGAATTCAAAAAAACGAGGGGAAGCTTAGGAACCTCCAGGACATCTTTAAATGTTCCAACATCCGAATTATAGGGGTACCAGAAGGGGAAGAGGAAAAGCAACAGATTGAACATGTATTTGAACAAATAATAAAGGAGAACTTCCCCACTCTGGCAAAGGAAATAGACTTCCAGGAAATCCAGGAAGCTCAGAGAGCCCCAAAGAAGTTGGACCCAAGAAGAAACACACCAAGGCACATCATAATTACATTAGCCAAGGTAAAAATGAAGGAGAGAATCCTAGAAGCAGCAAGAGATAAGGGGACAGTCACCCACAAAGGAGTTCCCATCAGACTGTCAGCTGATTTCTCAAAAGAGACCTTACAGGCAAGAAGGGGCTGGAAAGAAGTATTCCAAGTCATGAAAGACAAGGACCTATATCCCAGATTGCTCTATCCAGCAAAGCTTTCATTTAGAATGGAAAGGCAGATAAAGTGCTTCTCAGACAAGGTCAAGTTAAAGGAGTTCATTATCACCAAGCCCTTATTTTATGAAATGTTAAAGGGACTTATCTAAGAAAAGAAGATAAAGAAAAAATATGTATAGTAAAAGGACAGCAAACTCACAATTATTAACAACCACACCTAAAGCAAAACCAAAAGAAACTAAGCAAACAACTAGAACAGGAATAGAACCACAGAAATGGGGATCACATGGAGGGTTAGCAACAGGGGAGTGGGAGGAGGAGAGAGGGGGAAAAGGTACAGAGAATAAGTAGCATAGATTGTAGGTTGAAAATAGATAGGGGGAGGGTAAGAATAGTATGGGAAATACAGAAGCTAAAGAACTTGTAAGTATGACACATGGACATGATTAAAGGGGGGGATATGGGTGGGAGAGGGTGTACAGGGTGGAGGGGAGTGAAGAGGGGAAAATGGGACAACTGTAATAGCACAATCAATAAAATATATAAAAAATGAAAAAAAGATTTTATTTATTTATTTTTAGAAAGGGAAAGGGAGGGAAGGAGAAACATCAGTGTGTGGTTGCCTCTTGTGCGCCCCCTACTGGGCACCTAGCCTGAAACCCAGGCATGTGCCCTGACTGAGAATCAAACAAGCAGCCCTTTGGTTTGCAGGCTGGGGCTCAGTCCACTGAGCCACACCAACCAGGACCCATTTATGCTTCTTAATCCCTGTACTTTCCCCCTCACTCTCCCCCTTTCCCCTCCCTGCTTTTAACCCTCCAAATGATCTCCATATTTAGGATTCTGTTCCTGTTTGCTTTAGTTTTTTAGACTCAATTGTTGACAGTTGTATTTGTTTTCATTTTAATGCTCATAGTTTTGATCTTCTTTAAATAAGTCCCCTTAGCTCTGGCTGATGTGGCCCAGTGGATTGAGAGCCGACCTGCAAAGCAAAGGGTCACTGGTTTGTTTCCCAGTCAGGGCACATGGCTGGGTTGCTGGCCAGGTCCCCAGTGGGGGGACATGTGAGAGGCAACCACACATTGATGTTTCTCTCCCTCTTTCTCCCTCCCTTCCCCTCTCTCTAAAAATAAATGAGTAAAATCGAAAAAAAAATAAGTCCCCTTAACATTTTCATATAATGAGAGCTTGGTAATGATGAACTCTTTAGCTTTACCTTGTCTGGGAAGAGCTTTCTCTGCCCTTCCATTCTAAATGATAGCTTTGCTGGACAGAGTAATCTAGGTTGTAGGTCCTTGCTTTTCATCATGTTGAACACTTCTTGCCAGTCCCTTCTTGCCTGCAAAGTTTCTTTTGAGAAATCATCTGATAGTCTTATAGGAACTCCTTTGTAACTCTGCTTTTCTCTTGCTTTCCCTCTTTATCTTTAAGCTTTGACATTTCAATTATGATGTGTCTTGGTGTGATCCTCTTTGGGTCCAACTTGCTTGGGATTCTCTGTATATCCTGGACTTGCATGTCTATTTCCTTCACCAAATTAGGGAAGTTATCTTTCATTATTTTTTTTCAAGTAAGTTTTCAATTTCTTGCTCTTCCTCTTCTCCTTCTGGCATCCCTATGATTTGGATGCTGGCACTTTTGGAGATGTCCCAGAGTCTTCTTAATCTCTCACTAAAAAAAAATTCTTGTTTCTTCATTTTGTTCTGGTTGATGGTTTATTCCTTACGTTCCAAATCGATGCTTTGAACCCTGGCTTCCCTCCCTTCACTGTTGGTTCCCTGTGGATTTTTCTTTATTTAATTTAGTGGGGTTTTCATTTCTTCCTTATACTTTTGCCATACTTTTAGAGTTCTTTGAGAATCCTAATCACCAGTGTTTTGAACTCTGCATCTAACAGGTTGGGTATCTCCATTTTGTTTAGTTCTTTTTCTGGGGTTTTGTTCTTTTATTTGAGCCATATTTCTTTGTCTCCTCAGTCTGGCAGCCTCCCTGTGTTTGTTTCTATTAGATAGAGCTGGTGTGACTCCCTGACTTGGTGCACCTGTTACATTGTGTGGGGCAGAGCTTTAGGTAATTTCCAGGGCAGGGCAACCTGCTTCACTGTTTTGTAGCGCTGTATGTGGGGAGGGGTCGGATAGGGGACAGTGCTGCTGTCTGGCTGCTGGAGGCTAGCTTGGCACTTGCCCCATTTCCAGTCACCTGGCCCACTTCCTGTATGCAACTGGTGCCCTCTAGCTGTTGGCCTGGTGGTGGTTCCAGAGCGGGTGGGGTGCGTATGTTCTAGGACCGTGTGGGCCCTTGAAATGGACTCTCCTGAGAGACTGACCGTTTCTTCCACCACCCTAACCCTTCACTGGTTTTTACAGCCAGAAGTTATGAGGCTTTATTTTCCCAGTACTGGAACCCTGGGCTGCGTAGTCTGCCCCAGGGCTGTGATCGATTAATCCCCAGGTATCCCCCCCAATTTCTACCAACTGCACGTGAATGTGGGACCACCTGTTCTGATGGCTGCCATGACTGCCATCACACTGCGTCTCCTGCACCCTGGCTCTCTATCTCTGCCCCTCCTGGCCATCTGGATGAACATGGCTTCATTAGATCCTTGGCTGCTGGACTTCCATACAGTTTGATTTTCTGGCAGTTCTGGGTGGTTTCTGTTCTGAGGTTAGTGTGGCCCTTCACACAGCTGTGCCAGGAGGTGAAGTGTGTCTACCTACATCTGGACCAGAAGTTCAGATCTGAACTTTTATTTCTTTATATCCTTTTATCATCATAGTTGTTACCATTTTTAAATAATTTTGTCTGCTCAAAGGGTTAAAAAAAGTATGTTTTGCCCTGGCTGGCGTAGCTCAGTGGATTGAGTGTGGGCTGTGAACCAAAGTGTCCCAGGTTTGATTCCCAGTCAGGGCACATGCCTGGGTTGCAGGCCATGACCCCCAGCAGCCGCACATTGATGTTTCTCTCTCTCTTTCTCCCTCCCTTCCCTCTCTAAAAATAAATAAATATATTTTTAAAAAGTATGTTTTAATTTTGATTTCAATGATTATTAGGGAGGTTGATCATCTTTTCATATATTTAACTAGCCTGTGGATTTCTTTTTCAATGAACTGCTTTTCCTATCCTTTACCCATTTTTCAATTAAGTTGCTACTCATCTCTAGTTTCGCCCCAGCCATGTAGCTCAGTTCATCAAAGTGTCTTCCTGACACACCAAGGTTGCAGGTTCAATCCCCAGTCAGGGCACATATAAGAATCAACCAGTGACTGCATCCATAAGTGGAACAACAAATCGATGTCTCTCTCTCTCCATTCCTGTCTCTCCAAAATCAATTTAAAAAGCTGTAATAAATGGAAGTCTTAAGATAGGTGAGATCCTGAGCCCAGGGAGCCCCAAGGTGGGGAGGGCCTGATTATTACCTGGCTCAGGTCCTCTGGGTTCACAAAGATATTGTCAGCTGTCACATTTCCGTGAACATACTCGTTCTCGTGGAGGAACTCCAGGGCATCCAGCTGGAAAGGAAAAAGGAAAACTCTTTTTTTAAAAAAGAGTTTATTTATTGATTTTTTTAAAGAGAGGGGAAGGGAAGGAGAAACAGAGAAAGACAGAGAAACATCAATGTGCAGTTGCTGGGGATCTGACCTGCAACCCAGGTATGTGCCCTGACTGGGAATCAAACCTGTGACACTTTGGTTCACAGCCCACACTCAATCCACTGAGCTATGCCAGCCAGGACTTAATAAATAAACTCTTTTTAAAAAATGTAGTATTAAAAAAAATTTCAGTAGTAGACCTGGCTGGTATAGCTCAGTGGATTGAGCGCAGGCCTGAGAACCAAAGTGTTGCCAGTTCAACTCCCAGTCAGAGCACGTGCCTGGTTTGTGGGCCAGATCCCCAATTGGGAGTGTGTCAGAGGCAACCACACATAGATGTTTCTCTCCCTTTCTTTCTCCTTCTCTTCCCATCTCTCTAAAAATAAATAAATAAAATCTTTTAAAAAATTCAGCAGTGAAGCCAACATTTGGTATTCCATCTCTTAGATCTATTTCTTAGTTGACTGCAAACCCAGGAAGGGGAGAAGTTGGTTACTTATTGCCTCCTGCCAAAACCCCCCCAAAGTCTGCATATATCAAAGAGTTCTCATTTCTCCTAGAGAACAGAAATAACTTTAGTCAAGCAATTTATATTTTTATGTCTCACTCCGACTTCTCCACTGAGCTCCAGACTCATACACACTGAACTGCTTCAGTGTTAGTTACATTGTGACAACATCCCCGAGGCCCCCTTGACTCGTAGGGTTAACTGTGCACCAAGTTCTGCTTGTCCTACAAACTCTCCATCCTCACAGCCTGATGCCTCTCCTCAGGCCTCACCCTCTCCTGGTCCTCCCCTCAAGGCCCACAGGGGAGGGACCTCTTCTGCATGCAGAGTTGACAGCGCTCCTCTGCTGCTCCCAATCCTCCCATGGCTCCCCAGTGCCTCAGGGCAGAGTCCCAGCTCCTCAGCCTGGTACTCAAGGCCCTACGTGAGCCGGTCCCTGCTGATCTCTCCACATAATCTCTTACCCTTCATCCGTCCACATGCCGCAGTGCAGACACTCTGAGCATAAAAACCTTTGGGACTCCTCTAACGTGTCACCCTCTTGCCACATTCATGCCTTCCCCAATTTAAATTTGGTCCTCTTATTCACCATCATAGCAGGGGGACACTTCTACTCAGGAACTTTTCTTAATTTGTGCAACTGTTTAACTTCATCCTCTTTGACTAGACATAAAACCCACGTCTGTGCTATTCCCTACCATGCTCCCAGCCCCTGGGACAGTGCCTGACACCCAGCAGGGACCTGGTAAATATTTAATGAAAGGATGGCCCTGGCTAGTGTGGCTCAGTGGACTGAGTGCCAGCCTGTGAACCAAAGGGTCGCCAGTTTGATTCCCAGTCAGGGCACACACCTGGGTTGTGGGCCAGGTCTCCAGTGGGGGGCACATGAGATGCAACCACAAAATGACATCTCTCTCTTTTTCCCTCTATTCCCCTTTCTCTAAAAATAAATAAATAAAATCTAAAAAATAAAAAAAAAAATAAAAGGATGGATAAAGGAATGAGTGAATGAACCAATGCCTTATGCTCTCTGCTCCATATAAGCCTTTGCTCAAGCTGTGTCCTTGGCCTGAACATTCTCCTCACTTATCCCCACCCCCACTCTGCCCAGGGCCTTGCTCCATCCCACTCCTGCCTCAGAAAGGGTCTCTGCCAGAAAGCCCAGTTGCAGCCCTAAATTTGAGGCTGGGGCCCTGTCCTCACCTCCCACGGCCCTGGAACACCCCTCTTGCTTATCTCCTGGTTCTGACAGCCTGACGTTCTCCTGCGTCAGTCAGTGAGTGTGCAGGTCCTCAGGGTCTGGTGGGGGCAAGTGTGGATTGGACGTGTCAGTGGGCAGTTTGGTAAGCCAGAGCCCGGCAGCCATCCCCCCACCGGGAGCCAGGGTGCTTGGGTACCTACCAGCCGGTAGGCCAGCTGGAACACAGACAGCATGGGTATTGTGTGCTGCAGGCTGTCGTCTAGGGCTGACTGCAGGCTCCTCCCCAGCATGGGGAACACCAAGAACCTGGAAGACATGTGTGTCCCATGAGGTGGGAGAGATAACCAGGGGAGGGGACAGAACGAAGGCCACCGAAGATGGACTGTGGCTGGGTGGCTACGAGGCCCTGGTCCTGAGCAAGATGAAGGGTTCTGACTGACGGGGGTCAGCCTGGCTCAAAGCGGCAGAAAGAAAGGAAGCAGCTATCTGGCCCAAGGCCCCAGGGTCCTGGACCCTGAGCACATGATAGGGAAAGAAAAAAAGGGCCCAGTGAGGTGGTGACTCACCTGTACCTGTCCTCATGAATGCCAAAACCGACACAGGTGGGGATGGCCAGTAGGGGAGTCGATTGCAGCTTCTTCCATTTGTCCACTGTGGGAGGCAGGGACCCGAGAGGTTAGAGCCCCCTGGCCCCAGGCCCATGGGGACAACAGCTTGTTCCCAGACCAGAAGCAGAGTGCGCCCAAGCCCAGGCCAGACCCCGGTCTCCTGGTTGGAGACACCACCTCTGTGGGCGAGTTGACAATGGGTGTGCTGACAGGGTCAGCCTGGTTGACCTCTGAGTGTCAGTCATCTCTGTGTGCAGGTGACGAGGGGTGAACATGGGAGAAAGAATATACAGATCTGGAGTGAGCGCCAGGGATAGGAATGGCAGAACTTCCGGATACACACACACAGCGGATGAGATCGGGAAACGTCTGAACCGGTCATGGTGTCACCAGACGTCAGCCTGTGGTCCGGGGCCTCAGTGGGATGGCACGGACCCAGAGCTGTGCGGACAGAAGCTGAATAAACAGCTGTCCAGGGGGAACAGCCCTGGTTTGTAGTACTGGCCAATCTCCGTGGTGTAAATACTCTCACTGTGGCTACTTTCAAGCTACTGCTATGACACCTCAGAATGTGGAGATGGGAGAGATGCCCCGCAGTGCTCAGTCACGTGGTGTGTCTGTCACCCGGGCACAGCAGACGCCAACAGGGTACGGATAACAGAAACATAGACGAATAATTGAGAAGGGACACATTTTGAGTGTTTATCACCCTTGCTCTGAATCTAATTTATTTGATGGTTCGTTGATGTAATTAATTTAAATAATGGCTATGTTTTAACAACTGGCTTGAGCTAATTTTGAACTTAATCCTTGGCTCTCAAGAGCTGGTGTGAGCTGGCCTCAGCGCATGTTGTCTGTCCTGTGGGGCCTGAGGCCTGAGGGGTGACAGGAGCAAAGCTGGGTCTTCCCTTTGACCCCCACGCCTCCCACACCTTCAGGGAGAAGCTAGTTGCCTGCACTAAGCTGGCACCCCCAAGTCGCTCTCCCTCGCCCGCCTCCCTGAGGAGTACCTTGCAAAGGCTTGGCGGCCCGCAGGAAGAAGTGCTGCTCGTTGAACAAGCGCCCATCCTTGGCATCCTAGCGTGGGATGGGGGGAGAAAGCTGTCCCACTGGAGTCTCTGGGCCAAGGGACCCCAGCTCAATCCCCCAGGGCAATGCCAGCCACAACCCAGGTTCCCCACCACATCCTGCACAGCAGAACCGAATTCCCCAGGGTGTGTGCTACCCATGAACACGTGTCGGAGGCTCCATGTTATCTCCCACTGCCCGGGCTCTTTTTCGTTCTCTTATGACGAGACTGACACATTTTCCCTACATGTGTGGCCTTCAGCTAAAAGCTAGATTTCTGAGCTTCCTCTGAAGTGAGGAATGACCACACGGCAGGTTCTGGACAATGAGGGTGTGATTCGGGCAAGTTCCTCGGCCATGCCCTTACTGGGCTGGGGACGGCCCTCCCATTCCTCTTCTCCTGCTCCTGTTGGCTGGAATGCACGTGTGAGGGTGGGAGCTGGAGCAGCCATTTCCACCCACAAGATGAAGGCTATGGGTTCAGGATGTTGAAGCAATGAGAGAAGGAAACTGGGCCCCTTGGTTATGGAACCATCATGTCAGCCCTGGACCACTGTCCCCAACTTTTAAGTGAAAGGGCAATAGAATATTATCTTTCCTAGGACCATCTGTTAACATTGGGTCATCTTTTTCTAGCAGTAAAGCCAAATATTTTAATTAAATACAACTAGCACAGCTGAGTTCTTAAAAGCATAGGGTCAAAGAGAAGCAGGTTCCAATCCCAGATCTGTCATTCACTCATTCTTTCTACAAAGCACCTATTATGTGCTGAGTATTGTTTCTGGCACTGGAGCTAAAGCTGTGAACAAAGAAACTTGCATGCTGAGTGTCCCTGGGCAAGGCTCCCAGTCCCCATTTCCTCGTCTGGAAAAAGGGGAAACGCGGTAACCTCCCCACAGGCTTGCTTGTGAGGCTCTGGGCCCAGAGTGGGGCTGGAATGAGCTCCCCACAGCAGGTGGAGCCTGGCCCTGGAGCCTTCGCTCAAACCGTTCACACCATTCACACGGCCTCTGTCTCGGGCCAAGGGAGGGGCCCAATCCAGCTGCCCTGGTTTTTCAGGGGTGAGTGAGAAAATCTGAATAAATAAAGGTCACCTGTAATTCCTGCACCCAGGGGTGACGGTGAGACCGCTGACCATGCCCATGCCCCCTGGTAGGTGCTTCCTCTGCACTGAAGGCCGGGACTTGCCCGCCGGGTTGCTCTCACTTTCTCGGTTTACTTTCCCTTTGGGCCCCGCTTGAGTGCATGTTTCCTGTATTCTAAGGTCAGGCGTGATTCACTGACTCCTCAGCCCAGGGAGGCCATCTGATTGGTTCTCTGTTGAACCTGAACACCCGGCACAGTTACACATTAGAGCAGGGCTTGGTACACCCTGCCTGCAAGGTGGGCTGTGAGTGAATGGGCCACCCAACGTGGGTATTGTTGGCTCCATCTCACAGATGAGGCAAGTCAGCCCGGAGAGGGGAGGCACCTGCCTGATGGAACAGCGGGAGGCATCAGAGGCAGGCTTGGGCGTGGACCTGGCTGCAGCTTCGGAGGGGCCCTGTGAGAGGAAGAACCTGAGGCCTCGAGGCAGATGGGCCCTGCCCAGGGTACCACTGGTCCTTGCTCTCCTGCCTGCCCCAGCCCGCAGAGAGGCGTGGAGATCTGGTGCACTGGCCAAAGCCCCAGGCCCGCTCCTCAGCGCGGCCCTCCCCCACCCCACCCCCACAGGGCCACTCACCAGTTTCAGCGAGAATCTTTGTTTCTGGGCACTTGACTCGCCGGTGGACTCACAGGTGGAGAAAGACTCAGCTGTGGACGGACAACAGCAGCGAGGTCATAACCTACAGGGAAAGTGAGCGCACGGCCCCCACACTTCCCGGGAATGAGCAGGGGTTTCAGTTGCCTGGTTCCCACAGGGTCGGGGTGTTCTTGGCTTGTAAGACCTGTTCCTCCTCATTTTCAAACAGGTTTCTTTTTTTTACCCTCTTTCACTCTTTGTTAACAGCTGGCTATGCAAAAGGGTTAACACAGCTAGCCGGAGACCACTCTCCTTGGAACGGCCAGCTCTCAAGGCTGCCCTTGGCTGTATCTGGGAACCTGGATTTCTGGAGGGTTCCAGCCTTTTCTAACCCAGGGGTCCCCAACCTCTAGGCTGCAGACTGGTACGGTAAGGGCCTGTTAGGCACTGGGCCTCGCGGCAGGGGGTGAGCTTGAATGTAATGTGTTTGAGTCATCCCAGAACCGCCCCTCCCCACCCCAGTCTGTGGGAAAACTGTCTTCTGCATACCCAGCCCCGGGTGCTGAGATGGCTGGGGACAGCTGCTGTGACCAATCAGAGGGGCTCCCTGTGTCCAAACTGTTCTGCTGAACATCTGCTTTCCTTCTGGAGGCGGGCATGCTGCTATGTTCCAGGCAGAGGGTGCCCACATGACCAGCCCCCAATAAAAACCCCAGGTGTGGAGTCTCTAACAGTGCACACATGCTGTCCCATCTTGCAGTGTGTCCTGTGTGACTCCACAGGGAGAAGTCTCTGGAAGCTGTGCTGGCTGGTCTCCCCTAACACTTTACCCTGTGTGCCTCTCTTCTTTGCCAACTCTGCCATGTCCTTTTGCTGTGATGGATCTTGGCGTGAGAGGCCCGTGGTCCCCTAGTGCATCCCTGACGTTGGGGTGGTCTGGGGGGCCCTGACCCACCCTGTCAGCCTTTGTCCACATATATGGGTGAGTGCCACGTGATGGATGCAGACCCCCTCCAGGGAGGACTTGCTGCCTTAGTCCAGCCCCACCTCGCCTGCCTCAGGCAGCTGTTAGCCCCTCAGGGGTCCCTCAGCTGCAGATCCGGGGTGGCCCATACCCGATGTCCAGTTGGTACGCTGTCTGACGATACTAAACTCCAGTGAGCTGTGGACTTGAACATGGTGAATTTTATGTTGCATAAGCTTTATCTTAAAAGATGACCTAAAAGTCCCCAAAACCACCTAAAGGGCTAAGAACAGGGCCTGGCCTTGAGTAAGAACTCAGTGAATGTTAGGCTGATTATTACTAACACTTCTAGCACGCTTATTTTCTTCACTGTAATAAGGTGTCCAGTTTTTGATGTTTGACTGCTGACAGATTTTAGGTCTGGCCTTGCCCCTTCCCTTTCCATCCCACAGCTGCATGAGCTGGTGGGAAAGCCTGGGGTTCTCTCCTCGAGTGCTGGTGGGAGAGTCAAACCACATGAGGCCCTGGCCCCGTGTGGGACGCTCAACCTGGCCCCACTTCTTAACCACAATAAAAACCTGGCCCAGGTGCCTTTCCTTGTCATCTCAGGACATTACAGACCTGCACCCCCCCCCCCCCCCGGTTAACTCTGAAGGAAATAAACCTTTCATGTCCTCTTGGTGTGTGACATCATCAGGCTCAACATTGAAACCAAATGTGTGCAGGGTAGGGGGCCATCCTATCTCTGCAGGGCAGAGTTGTCATCCTTATCATTCAGTCACACTGGGCTTGCATTCCCACATGACAACAGTAGGTGGAGCTGAAGAAGAGTGCTTTCCAGTTGGCCACAGTCGCCACTGCTCCCAATTGCCTTACTCCTAGCCTCCTGTACTCATTTACTCTAACTGCCTAGCCGCTGTAGGTGGGTAGTCTGCAGTCCCAAGTTTAAGAAGATGCTGCCTAAAGGCAGGTCTGCAGCTGGGACATGACTTCCATTTTCATTCTCAGAAAGGGGTTTCCCTCCCCATGCCCTGGTTGCAAGATGGCCTGACTCAGCCCAGCACCTTACCTCCCCACCCCCACCTACAAATAGAGTGTACCTTCATAGAGAATGCCCTGGTCGTCCCTGTTCTGAACGGCTCCTAGCTTCCAGTGTCGTCCACACTTGTCTGTCAGCACCGTCCCCGTGGGCAAAGCCTTAAGCAAGGTGGTCGCCCAGCTCCGCTTCACTGTCTGAGGGCTTCTTTTTGTTGCCTGCAGGTTCCTTTTGCGGGTGGGAGGTGTTTTCGGGGACCCTGCAGCAGGATGGCCAGAATAAAGAACGGGCATCCAGGAGAGAAAAGTTGAACAGGTAAGGAGACAATACTCATAGTACTGTTCATTTATTCATTTGTTTAATGAGCAAATGCTTCCTGCCACCTTTCATGGGTCAGGTCTTTGTGGGACAAAGCTGGAGACCCAGACACGAGTCAGACCTGGGCCCATCCCTCAGGAGCCCCTAACTAGGTGGGGGAGTCTGACATGGGCACAGCTGGTCAAACAAGGCACTTCAGGGAGATATGAGAAAGAGACTAACTGTGCCAGAAAAAGTCAGGGAAGGCTTCCAGGAGGAGGGGACACCTGAGTCTTGTTCAGTCTTGTTGAATGGATAGAATGTGCCAGGGGAAAAAAACAAACATTCCAGATATTCGACTAAAAACACCCTGAGACAGCACCTGACCTTGTGCTAAGTATAAAGAAATCTGTTAGAGTGGCTCCCAGACGGGCAAGAGAATGGGGTGGTGTGGAGAAGAGGAAAAGATATTGGCAACTGGCTATGGACACAAGAAATATTAACTACGTCACTCCCCCACCTACCATCCACCCAAGGCACAGGATGGCAAGAGGCAGTGGGGCCTGGAGGAGAACAAGGGACAAAGAGGAGACACCAAGGGCTGTGGCTTCCGATCTGAGGGCCTGGCAGGACGGGGACCAGCATATGGTCCTCAAGCCTCCCTTGTTCTCTGGCTGTCGTGGGCCACACACAGATGACTACCTGGTCCCTGTCCACAAAGGGCTCTCAGTCCAGCAAGTGAGGCAGTAAGGAACAAGAAGCCTGGAGGGGACATGTATGCAAGTGAGTGGCACTGGCACTGGGGGCACCCAGACAAAGGATGAAGAAGAGAGGCTCTGCGGGGAGACGAGACAGCCTTGACTGGCCTAGGGTGCTCAGAAGGGGCTTCTGAGAGATCTAGGCCTCTGAGTGCTGGAAAGGCGGCAGCAAGCCCGGCTTGGGAGGGAGGTGAGAGTGCGCTGGGCCGAGGGGTCAGGCCTAGCGAAGAAGGGAAGCCGCAGACCCTAACAAGAATTTCCAGAAAGCAAGTGTCCCGCACGGAGGGTCTGGTGAGAGCTCCAACGGGAAGCAGACCCCACAGAGTCCCAGACACCAGACTATGGGGCGAGGGGATGAGTGAGTGACTGTGAGCAGGGAGGGTGGGGTCAGAGCCGGACTGCAGGGGGAGGATGGGGCCAGGGACAAGGGGCCAAGTAGGTGTGAGAGACTCTGCGCAGGGGATGATGCCCCACACACTGTCAGGTGACCCGCCTTTTAACCATCTACAGTCAGATCGGACTGACCCTGGTTCTTACCTTTGGGTTTCTCAGGGGGACTCAAGGTATGTTCAGACCCAGAACTGTCATGGTCTGAGGAGAGGGACGATGGAGGAGAAGAGACACAGCCGGACCATTTCACTTTCTTGACAGAGAGTTCGGAACTGCTGTTCCCCCCTCTCCTTGAGCCTAGTGAAGGGAACGCTGAATGCAGATGGGTTACAAAGGCCCTTTCCGGAACCGCAAACCCAGAAACCCTCGGTTCGTACCCGCCCACCCCACCCTCTTCTCTCTGGCCTTTTCACCCAAGTCTTGCTGCTTCTCCTCTGGGGGTCTTAGCCTCTGTATTGTATCTTCTATCACTTTGTCACTCTGTTCTACCTTCCAGTTAATTTTTCAGATCTATTTTCTAGTTCACTATTCTCTTTTCAGCTTTGTCTAGCCTGCAGTTTCAACAATCCAATGAGTTTCTGATTGCCATGATATTTGTTATCATCATAGGAGTTATTTGGTTCTTTTTCAAGCCTGAAAGGTCAATTCTTACTAACTTTTGTTCCTTCATTTTTTACATATATGTAGATATAAATATAAAATGTATAACATAGATACATATTTTATATATGAATATATAAAAAACCCTCACCAGAGGATTTTTTTAGATTTTAAAAAAGATTTTTAGACTTTTAGATTTTGGATATATTTTTTAATTTTAGAGAGAAAGGGAGAGAAAGAGAAAGAAACATCGGCTGGTTGCCTCCCAGACGCACCCTCACCGGGGATCCAGCCCACAACCCTTTGGTGTGAGGGATGAGGCTCCAATCCTTCATTATAAATTTCTTCCTTGATTTCCTCAAACACATGAAAGGTGTTTTGCACACAGTTTCAAATGTGAATCCCCAGGCGTCTGGTGAGTCTGCAGCCTGTTGTTTCTCCTGACAGTGGCTTGTTTCCCGGTGTCTTTGTTGATCCACTGAGAACACATGTGCCCACGGGAATTCTGACACCAGTTTTTAAAGCGTGTTCCACCCTGACTGGTGTGGCTCAGTGGATTGAGCTCAGGCTGCAAACCAAAGGGTCTCTGGTTCGATTCCCAGTCAGGACACATAGCTGGGTTGTGGGCCAGGTCCCCAGTATGGGGTGCTGGAGAGGCAACCCCACACTGATATTTCTCTTCTCTTTTTCTTTCCCTTCCCCTCTCTCTAAAAATGAATAAATAAAATCTTTTTTAAATAAATAAAACCTTTAAAAATAAATAAAGGGTGTTCCCACAAAAGATTTGCCTCAGTTGGGGAGAAGCACCAACATTTCATCCTTTTACACTAACTTTTCTGCTTGGGGTTTTGGGGGGCTGCACGGTGCAGTATAAATTCTTGCCCCAAACTGGTGAGGATGTGTGATTTTGGTTTGGAATTCTTAGAACATTCTTCCTTTTCTTCACCCACAACCCAGGCTGAGACAGATACATGCCTCCAGCAATCTTCTCTGTGAAAAGTTTTTTGTTTTAGTTTACCTGTTGAGGAGTCCCAGATTTTAGAGGTTTCCAATCTCACTTTCCATGCTGCTGGGGCTCTGAGTTAAAATTTTATTTTTATTAAAATTATGTCTAAATTTTATTTAGGTATTATTTATCTAAAATAAATAAATTAAATCTTAAAAAAAGATATTCTTTCCATTTCATGCAGAATTTTGTGGCATGCTAGACCACAGGGGCTGTAGCCTGCCATCTGGCCTGCCCAATTGCTGAAAACAGAGGTCGTCTTTCAATCGACACCACCTCAGCCGGCACATTTGGTCCCTGGACTACTCAAATGGTCCCTTAAGTGGCTTCCATGCCACCAGCCCATTTCTTACACAGAGCACCCAGAGAGGTCATTCCAAAATACAAATCATATTGGGCCCCCCACATGGCTGAGACCCTCCCACAGCTCCCCGCTATCTCAGTGATTACTAAATTCCTTACCCAAGGTCTGCAAGGCCCTGCGTGTCTTCCCCCAGGTAGGCTGTCCTCCTTTATTCCTCTGCTTTGCATGGCTCCTTCCACCACACACCCCAATGCCTAGAACTCTGGTTCCAAACTCCTCACCTTGTCCCTACTCTTCATTAGCAAAATCTTAAAAAAAAAATTTTAAGATTTTATTTATTTTTAGAGAGGGGAAGGGAAGGAGAAAGAGAGGGAGAGAAACATCCATGTGTGGTTGCCTCACACACGTCCCCTACTCAGGACTTGGCCAGCAACCCAGGCATGCGCCCTGACTGGGAATTGAACTAGCAACCCTTTGGTTCGCAGGCCGGTGTTCAATCCACTGAGCCACACCAGCCAGAGCTTCATTAGCAAATTCTTCTATCCCTAGGTCTCGGTTCAAATGTTACCCACCTAGAGAGGTCTTCCCTGATCCTCCTGTTCTGTGGCCCATCCATTTCCCTTCAGTTACCACGCACTCTACTGGTAATGGTGTAGTTAATGTCTATTTGGTCTCCTGGCCTCCAAAAGGTCTGAGAGACCAGAAGCCAGGTCCATCCTGTCTGTTACCACTGCCTTGGGGACAAACACTGCACCTAAGCACACAGTAGGTGGTCTGTGTGTATCTGCCGTGATGACTGGGCGAATGAATGGTGAGCTGGCCCTAGGTTGGTGTAAGAGAAGGCTGGGGCTAAGAACTCAGGCTCTGAGGTCAGGCCAAGGCAAATTCTGGTAGCATGTGCCTGGAATGTAAACAGTGCTGGAGATGAAGGAGTCGCCTTGAAAATCAAGGCCGTAAGCATGGGAAGAAACTCCACATGCTGAGGAAGGCTGAGCAGAAAGACAGCCGGAGCCTCGGCCCTCACTGCATCACGGGGGCACACCCCACACTGAACTGGCCCCATCAGACTTTTTTAGTAAGAAAAAATAAACCCAGTCATTGGTTTCCACTCTCTCTCTCTCTCTCTTTTTTTTTTTTGGTTTCCACTCTTCAGGCAGCATTTTCTGTTGCCGGCAGCCAGACACAAACCCGAATGATAAAACGAATGCTGCTGAACTTTCTGCCACGTAAAGTAAACCCACTTCTGTTTACCAATGCAGGACCCGTGCCTGGGCCCTCCATTGGCCAGGATTCAGAGCTGAGTTACAAACCACAACCAACAGCCTGCAAACCATAACAAACCCCTGCCCTTATGGGGCCTAGAGATGAGAGTGATTTAAATAGAGTTGACACTTCCAAGAACCAAAAGGCAATACAAAGCAGGGGCAGGGGATACGGAGTGTCATAGGTAGGAAAGATGGGATTTTAATTAGCAATGTCAGGGAAGGCCTTCCTGAGAAGGCAACGACCAAGTAAAGACCCGAAGGAAGTGAGTGAGAGAGGGGGTCACGCACCAGATGTGGGACGAACCACCTCGACAGAGGGAACAGCAAATGCAATGGCTTAGAGGCCCAGGTATGCCGGAGTGTGGAGGAAGAGGGAGGAGGCCCGGGTGGCTGTGTTCCCTCCCTGAACACCTGCACACCTCACCCACTTCCAGGGAAAAGGTCAGAGCTGTGGTCCTTACCTCTGAAGGATGACACGAGTGGTTTGACAGAGGTCTGGGAACGCTCCGGCTCCTCTTTAGACAAAGGCTTTCCGCAGTACGGGCAGAATTTGAACACTGTCTTGATACTATTGCCACAGTCTGAACAGGAGGTGCTCATGCTAAAAGACAAAAGTTGTCAGAGGGAATAAGAAACTGAAAGAGAAACTTAATCCGCTGCCAAAGAACAGTCAGCCAAGTTCCTCGTGGTAACAAGACTACAAAGGAATGAAAAGTATACGCCCACAGGATCCACTCAGGAAGTGGCCACTCCTAAAGTGAGTTCTGCCTGCTGTGTCCAGCCTGTAGCTACCAGTCTCTCTCTAATGGCCCAGGGCAGTTATAAAGCAGAGCAAAGGTACAAAGCAGAACCGCAGATCTCACAAAAGATCCGGGAATACCTCAAGGTCAATGAAAATTCTGCAGGACCGCTGCTCCAATCACAGAAGCACTGAGGGTCTTCAACTGCATTTGTGATGTTCATTTCTTGAAGCACAGGATGGGGATGGGAGAGGCAGCGAGCTGATGCTCACCAATTACCCACATATTCCTCTACACTTCCCAGGGTTCCTTGCAGTTAGATTGGGGCCACATGACTAGTTTTGGACAATGGGGTGTGAGTGGAAGTTACTTCCCTGCTGAAGCCACTAAGAGCCAGAGTACCTCCTCTGTCCTCCCCTCCCCTGCAGGGGTGGCCCTGGAGGCTACATACTCCAAACACCACAGCTATGAGATGAAGGAAGGCTGCCCGACCCATGCTGGAATCTCGTGATCAGCAAATAAACTTATGTTGTATTGAGCTGCCAAGATTTCAGGGTTTATTTGTTACTGCAGCACAGCCTATCCTATCCTGACTTAGTGAGACAATGGGTATTTGCTGCATTACCCTCTAAGCCTTGTGTATATCTGGAATATTTCCCAATACTTTGAAAACCAAAACCAAAATCACACAAATGAAGATAGGGCAGGTGTATTCATTTACTAAGGCTGCCATAAATAAAAGCCACAGACGAAGTGGCTTAAACAACAGGAATTTATTTTCTCATAGTTTTGGAGGCCAGAATTCTCAGGTCAAGGCATTGACAAGCCTGGTTTCTTCTGAGGCCTCCCTTGGGCTGGCAGATGGCTGCCTTCTCACTGTGTCCTCGTGTGGTCATCCCTCTGTGCCCTAATCTCCTCTTCTTATAAGGACACCAGTCACACTGGGCTAGGGCCCTGTCATCATCTGTTTGGGCTGCTACAGTAATATGTCACAGACTGGGAGGCTCATAAACAACAGAAACTTGTACCTCACAATCCATGGCTGGGTTCTGGTGAAGGCCCTGTTCTGAGCTGCAGACTGACCAGTCCTGTGTCCTCACACAGTCGAAGAGGCCAGGGTATTCTCTGGAATCTCAATTACAAGAGGTTCCACCTTCATGATTTAATGCCCCCTGCCCAAGGCCCCACCTCCTACTACAAACACAATGAGCATAAGGATTTCCATCTAGAAACTTCAGAGGAACCCAAACATTCAGACCACAGCAGGTGCACTCTAACAACCTTATTTAAATGTTAGTACTCCCTTAAAGGCCGTGTCTCCAAATATGGTCTCACTCTGAGGTACTTGGGCTTAGGGATTCCACATACAAATTTTTACAGGATACCGTTCAGTCCATAAAAGCAGGGTTAGACTAGTTAATAAGTGAAGAGAACATCAGGAAGGATGACAGTGCAATAGATACTTTAAACGAATATGTTTTAAATAGCAAAAGGAAAAATTATTTTTTCTTTATTGTAAGATGGGGTGTCCAAACTTTTGGTGTCTCTGGGCCACACTGGAAGAAGAAGAGTTATCTTGAACCACATGTTCAATACACAAACACTAATAAAAACTGATGAGCAAAAAAAAGGTTTTAAGTAAATTTATGATTTTGTGTTAGGCCACATCCATAGCTATCCTGGGCTGCATGTGGCCCTTGGGCTATGGGTTTGACACCCCTGTCAGACTTAGTGTACAGTACGAATTATAAGCTGGACTATCGAAATGGAAGTCAAAATAAACTTGGGCTTGTGGCTTCATTTCATCTTGCAAGAGAAAGTTCTTCCCTTTTTATTCTTGGCAAATAAAATTTGCATATATTTAAGGTACCTGTGATGTTTTGATATATGTATGCATGGTGAAATGATTACCACAATCAAACTAATTAACATATCCATCACCTTCCATAGTTATTATTTTTGGGTGTGTGGTAAGAACATTTGAGATACTCTTAGCAAATTTCAAGTGCACAGTACACTATTATTTACTATAGTCACTGTGCTATACATTAGAGGGCACCAGAACTTGCTCATTTCATAACTGAAAGTGTGTACCCTTTGACCCATATCTCCCCCTTCCCCCCACAGCCACTGGTACCCACTATTCTACTCTAGCACTAGGAATCAAACTTTTTTTAGATTCCACATATAAGTGAGATCATAGAGTATTTCTGTGTCTAGCTCAGTCTAACTAAACCCTTGTCCTTTCTTCACAGCAAAGGTTGGGCTCGGTTGGAACTGCAGAACAGAAGAGTTCTTTAAAATCACAGGCTCTTGTCCCAGGCTACCTGGATTTGAATTCAAGATCTGTTATGTGCTGGGCACCTAACCTAACACATCTGTGCTTCATGCTGCCCAGCCGTGAGATGGGGCTTCTAACTATGTGACAGAGTGGGTGTTGAGGCCTAACTGAATACATTTACCCATATTTTTGGGACCATAAGATGCATCTAGGTTTTAGAAGAGGAAAATAGGAAAAAAAATTTTGAAGCAAAAAATGTGGTAAAATATTTAATAACATAAATAACATAATATTTCACCAATGTAAATGTAAACAGAACAGCAGCATTAACAATCATTATTCCTCCCAAATTTGGGCGGGGGGGGGGGCGGAGAGTGCATCTTATACATCTTATAGTCCAAAAAATATGGTACAGCAAGTGCTGAGAACAAGGCCTGGCTCATGGAAAGCCTTTTATGGTAGTGGCTGTTATTACCATGTCATGCCCTGTATCTCATTTAATAGATTCTACTTGTTACTATTTCTATTTTCCCCTTTTCTCCTTCCATACTGTAAGTTCTGAGCTTCTCAGGCCTCTCAGTTCCCACTGGTGCTGCCTTGTGGAATTCTGGGGCCCATCCTTGAAAAAACACAGGCAGCCCAAACAGCTAATGAAAGGCATCTCAGCTGGAGAAAAGGGTTCCTCCTCCCCTAGGTCTGCAGAAGAGCAGAAATCACACTGTGGAGTAGAACTGCCCTCCTGTTATTTGCCACACAGGAGACGCCAGCTGCCTGCAAAGACTGCTGGCAGGCATCCTGCAGCTTCTTGGAAGTCTGTAATTCTGATTGGTCGTGTAACTTCATAATTTGTTGTCCTGGCAACAGCGCTGAAATGGATATCCTCTAGATCACAACTGTCAAACTCATTTTCACTGGGGGCCACATCAGCCTCGCGGATGCCTTCAAAGGGCAGAGTGTAGAGCTCCTTGCCCCTGGTTAAGGAGTAGTTACATTTATACAGTCCTAACATTACATTTACATTCTGCGCTTTGAAGGCAACTGCGAAGCTGATGTGGTCCCGGATGGAAATGAGTTTGACACCCTTGCTCTAGGTCAAACTGCCTGGAGGATGGCAACCCTGGGGAGTTGTTCCAGACTTTGTATTAGTGAGAAATGTGTTTGGAGTAAGCCACTGAGGTTTGGGGTTGTTACTACAGCACACTCTAGCCTTGTCTGACAATACACTGACACTTTGCTAGATTACTTATGGAAACAAACATTTGAAAATCTGTGGGGGTTTTAAGCGGCTTTAAGCAGAATTTGCCGAGTGTCCTTGCATAAAGATGGCCTCTAGGATGGGGCAAACGCCTGCCCAGGGACCATGTCATGTCCATGACAATGGTCCTCTTGGGACTAAAGTAGCAGAGCAGTGATACAGAAGAGATGGAGCAGTAGCAGGCTGTTGGTAGTGAACAGGGCTTAAGGGGCATGTGCCTGCAGGCATGGTACCTTTATGGGGTCGAGGTCTGGCCCTCAGATTCACTGGGCTGCAATGTGCATCTAAACCGAGTCCTGTAAGTGAATAAAGGTGGAGAGGCTGACTCAGGTCACTTCACATGTAAGAGAAAGATAATGGTTAATGTTTATTGAGCATTGGCTACTGTAGCCAGCCTGTGCTAATTTCATTCATTCACTCAATACTTATTTACTGAACTCCTAATATTTGTCAATCACTGGGAGTATAGCAGCAAAGGAAACAAACATGGCTCTTCACCTAACAAAGCTCACATTCTGGGGGTGGGGGGGAACGAAGATAAACTGTGAGCAAGTCTATTTATTAGGTCAGAGAGAGATAGTGTTATGGTAACAGCTCAATAAATACGGATGGAAGAAAGGAGTCTCAAGAGTACAGAAGTCGCCTGTCCATGGTCACACAGCTAGTTCGGGACTAAAACCTGACTCCAACATTCAGGCTAGTCTTAATCACTCATTCACCCATTTATTTTATTTATTCAAGAAGTATTTACTGAACATATACGTGTTAAACATTGTGTCCCTTCTTAAAGGTTATGAGACCCAGCACAGTAAAAGAACTAGAAACTAGACTCCAGTGTGGCGCAAGAGGGACCGTTGTCAAGGAAACCGTGACTCGCCTCAGGCCCGCCCTAAGCAGAAACAAGAACTGTCTTGCCCAGCTGGGGCCTGTCAAACTCTCCATTCGCTCCGCCAGTCTCAGTCGTAGCCACGCCCACCACGAAGAGCCGAAAGAATTACCCCAGCGACCAGAAGCGTCTTACATCCCAAAACCTCTCAGGGGCTTCGCATCTCACAAAGGGTCGTGCTGACGTCACGGCAACTCGACCGAATTGTGTGTAGGGTACCAAGAGACTTCCCCCTGCTACACCTCGACATCACCTCACTTCTGGACTTGAGCGGAGTGGAGACCAAATACCTATGGGGTAGATCCTCGGACACCTGGGGGACTGGGACTCACCTTCTCAGTGACCCCCTGCAAACTTCCGCTTGAGAGGAAGGATCTGCGCACGCATTCTCAGCCCGGAGGCAGGACTGCGCCCGCGCAGGCACCGCTGACCCTCCTGCCCCCGGCTGCCCCGGCCGTGCCTACCACAGAACTCCCTTTCCCAGACGCCTTCGCGGCTGGTAGTGGGGTCTGTCCCCGACGGCTCAACTCTATTTCCCCTTTTGGAACGCTGCCTCGTTCTACTGCGCATGTGCCAAGGTGGAGCCAATGGTAAGGAGGAATAAACTGCGGGGCGTCTCTCCGCCAATCAGCAGAGGTCACATTATTTCTCCCGCCTCTATTTCGCCCCTTCCGCGCGTTTTTTTAGGAATCCAATTGTCTCAATGTGTTTCTATGGCAACCCTCCCGCTGTTCCCTTGAGCAATCAGAAGCCTCCTCTTCTAGAAAAGACTGAACGTTGATTAGGTTGTTTTTCAACAGAATAAAAGCTGGACTTCAATACCCAGTTGCCACCTGACGCGTATTCTGTTTCTCCTCACCAGAGTGCTCGGCGGGACCTCTAAAGACCGGGATGTGGATGAAATTAGGGAGACAAGCGAAAGCGTCCACACAGCGCTCCGGGAAACGTGGTCTTTGCGCTGGGGCGGAGTATCCCGCGTGAAGAAATTCCGAGTAAGCTCAGGAGGCACTGATAGTGGCTGTGACGCAGCACCTGTGACGCGGAACCTGTGAGAGGAATCCCGTCTCCGGCTCTCCCTGGGCTGGGTTCGCGGCTGTTAACTGCGCACCGCAATATCGAGGTGAGGAGACGCCGGGATTGGGATTACTGAGAACTCTGAAGGCTTGGGCGGCGGGGCGCTCCGGTCTTCCCTGAGTGCTAATGAAAAATTCTCTCGGCGTCCGCGGCGAAGGGCGCGTTGCCTTGGGCGGTAGCTCTAGGTGGACTCTTGAACCCTGGTTCAGAGCATGTTACGGGCCAGGCTGTCGCTTAAGTCGTTTCAAGTCCTCGTTGGCAGCGTTCCATTTCACTTTATTTTGGGGTGAGGAGGGGTGGGTTGCTTGAAGTTGTTGTCAGAGTTGGGCAGGATCTTGAGGGATGCACGAATGGGAGTTCTTTCGGGAGGTCAAAGGACTGAACATTTAATTGAGCGCTTTCTGTGTGCCAGGCACCGTGCTGCCCTCGCATTTTCTCCTCTAACCTCCTCATCAGCGCTGAGAGATTAGTGTAGCTCCCCGGTTTTCTCGGATGTCCTTGGCACCAGGATCATCTTGGGAATCAGACCCGGGAAATCGAGTATTTCTGTCAGGAAAGGCTTGAATACACGCTGAAAGGACTGTACGTTGCTTATGGCAATTCAGGTTAAGTTTTGCTGCTAATTTATGAATGAAGTTCTGGTTTTCAGAGCTTTTTTGGTTTTTAAAATTACGGGTGAGTGCCTGCGGATCTGTTGTGCTTGCCGCATTTTGTACATGTGGCAACTGAGGCATAGAGAAGGTGAATGATCTGGCCGTCGTCCCACACTAAGCAGCAGCAAGACCTCAGGGCCCATGGTTTAGTTTAATTCACTCTGACAGGCTGGGTGGTGACCTTGAGGGTTCCCGTTTCTTATCTCCCAGGGTTGAGGGTGCATGAGATGTGGACAGATCGTAATTTGGAAACTAGGCAGATATTGCAAGCTCAGCTAAAGGAGAGAATCTGCCGGGTGAGGACTGTGGGACATTAGAGAGTATTTACCTCCTAGGGGTGGGGTGGAGGTAGATTTAAATGAGCCCCATCTAGCTAGCTTCGTGGGAATGCAGACCCAGCATGGCCAAGTCCTAAGATTTTTTCAGAAGCTGGAGAGCGAATTTATAGGTGGAATATCCCAGTTTGGGACTTCTTAAGGTAATTTTCTTTCAAGACCTCCCATTTGCCAACACCGTGTGGGCCAAATATAGTATCTATGGACTGAAGTATACTCACAAGTTGAGGCTTACATCTGTCATGTGAAGAAAATCATTGAGAGTGAATGTTAGCACTTACTGCCATACTGCGTTGCCTTATCTGTGATCACAATACCTAGAAAGCCTGGAAGATGTTTTTTGTTGTTCATAAATTTGGTGCCCAAACCTGACCAGAACTGCTGTAATTTATAACCTTTAATTAACCTTTAATTATCCTACCTAGCGTGAGTATTTATACCCTTCGCTCTAGAAATATTGAAATGTTCAATAGCAAAATACTGCCTGTCCTGTTACAGAACAGACAGGGGGGGGGTGAATGATATACTATTACCAAAAAGGACCTCCCCTTTTTTTCTCTGGGGATCCCCCCCAACTAGGTTTGCTATGCCTACTGCCAGAGGAAAGATGTTTCTCAATGCCAGAGATTTGTGAAAACGAAAGGAATTATTTATTTAAAAGCTATACAGACTTAGAGTAGTGACTTAATGTCTTCATTAAAATACTAAAGTCCTTTAGAATACCCACAGATGCACACAGTCCTTCCTTCTCCCTCTGCCCTAGTCTGGGGTACCGTATCTCAGGAAAAGAAGTAGCAGTCCATGATTCTAGTTCCTGGCACCATCCGCTGTGTTGCCGCCACGATCTCCAGTGAATCCAAAGCCATGTGGCACCTTCTCATGGCCCACCAGCAAGAGTCCTTTCACCCCTTTTCTTCCAGGCAAAGTCTGTCCTATATCCTAAGCCACGTGGTAAAAGGGAGCACCCCAAAGCTGTGAGGTTCTCCCTTGTATGGCTGCTGTATCTGGGTTTAAATCCCCGCACCAGTCTTCCTCTGCAGCCCCATTTCCGATTCCTCCTACAATCAGTTACACCTGCCAGCATTCCTGTATTCTTTCAGCTTTCCTGGGCTGCCATAGTGAGCCTGGGCAGGTATGGCTCCATGGCATGGAGCCAATCTTTCACACAGGCGCTGTAACCAGGGGGAGTTGCTCCCAGTTACACCTTGGGTGGAAGTCACTTCCATCCCCCTGGCTCAAAGCACGGCCACAGCTATTTAACATATCCATGAAACCAGTTAAAAGTTATACCGATGTTAAATGCCCATGCCAGAGGTTAGCTGCAAAGCTGTTGCTGTACAACACAGCTCTGGTCCTGGCTGGTGTGACTCAGTGGATTGAGCACAGGCCTGCGAACCAAAGGGTAGTGGTTTGATTCCCAGTCAGGGCACATGCCTGGGTTGCAGGACAGGTCCCCAGAAGGGGGTATGTGAGAGGCAACCACACACTGATGTTTCTCTCCCTCTCTCTCCTTCCCTTCCCTTCTCCTCTCTCTAAAACTAGATAAATAAGCTCTTAAAAAAAAAAAAAGCAAAATGGCCCTGGCTGGCGTAGCTCAGTGGATTGAGTGCGGGCTGCGAACCAAAGCATCGCAGGTTCGATTCCCAGCCAGGGCACATGCCTGGATTGCAGGCCATGGCCCCTAGCAACCGCAAAAAAAGATTTATTTATTTATTTTTAGAGAGGGGAAGGGAGGGAGAAAGAGAGAGAGAGAGAAACATCAATGTGCGGTTGCTAGGGGCCATGGCCTGCAACCCAGGCATGTGCCCTGGCTGGGAATCGAACCTGTGATGCTTTGGTTCGCAGCCCACACTCAATCCACTGAGCTACGCCAGCTGGGGATAAATAAATCTTTTTAAAAATTTGTTTAAAAAATGCAAAACAACACAATTCTGAATGGCCCTGCTCCATGTGCCCCATTCCCCCAGCTCAGACTTGGGGGACAGTGAGGCCATCCTATATATATTTTTCTAATATTTCCTGGACATCTTGAGTTCTGGACCCTATTACATATCCCTGTTTGGGGCCCCCCTCTTGGCTGCACCCTGTTACAGTCCTACATTGCACTGGGATTCTAATGAAATATATTGTATAAATGTGTGTCACCTTTATAAAATCTGAAAGTTTGTGGGCCTTGGTCATTAAGTCATCCTGCTGCTTCATGATATGGAGTGTTTTCAGTGCTCTGTGGACACCTGCTCCTTAGGAAATTCACAGGGGCTACAAATTTGTAAAAAGCTGTCAGTGTTTTGCATATTGTGGGTCATGAAAAGAACTCAGTTGAGCAGTGACTATAATTTTTTTTTTCATGGAAAAAAGTGACTAGAATAAAAACCATGCCAGACATTCTGCTTTGTGAGATTAAGTGTTACCTCATGAAACTTTTTAGTTATGCATGTGAATGAGCAGTCATGATATAGATTGTCCATGTTACTGTGGGTCAAGGTTAAAAAAAAGAAAGTTGAAGAATTCTGCTGCTGTTGAAATAGCAACAGTTTGGAGGCCAACTGACTTGGATGCAAATCCTAGAGATGACAGATAATCCAGGTTCTCAGAAGCATTGTCCCAAGGGTTCAATGAGAGATACGTGTTCTGTTAGCAGATATTCTGTTCTCGTGCACAGAGAAGTGCACGAGACAGGTCCCAAGTATGTACTTATTGTGATTAAGTGCTGAAAATGGTTGTGAAGTTGCTGTGTCATCTCTGAAACACAGTGGAAACTTGGGGCTGGGGTAGTTTCAATAAATAACAATTGTGATTCCTGCAGGGAAACTGATGTTCTGACTGATCCTACTTCTGGACATTTTGGGGACTCATTCAACATGGCCAAGAAATCAGTCCTAGAAGGAAGGAAGACTTTCTCCCAGTTTCCTTGTCCTTCCTGCAGCCCTGCCAGCTGGGAATGTGGAGGGGAAGGAGGAGGAGCTTAAACCAGACTGCTGGGCCTAGTTGGCTACTACTGAGGTGAGTTGAGGGTCCCTCCACCCTAACAGATCATCCCTAAAAGCTGCACAGTTGGCCTGCCTTTGTTCTGGGCTCACTGTCCTCTCCTGGCTGTGATCTTTTTCTTTTTAATCCTTATCTGAGGATATGTTTATTGATTTTAGAGAGAGGAAGGGGGAGGGAGACAGAAGAACAGAGAAAGAGAGAGAGAAATGTGAGGGAAATGTGAAAGACAAACATTGATCAGTTGCCTCCTGTAGTGATCGAACCTGCAACCTTTTGAAGTACGGGATGACACTCCAACTAACTGAACCATCCAGCCTGGAAGTCTTGAGCAATATTAAAGTAAAGCTTTCACGTTCTTACTCTCCTGCTTAGTACCCTTCCAGGTGCCTCATTGCTTACAGGATAAAATCCAGGTTTCTCAGCTTTTTCCTGCATGATCTGGGTCCTGTGCCCCTCCATGGCATCTTACCTTCCCTTGTACTCACATAAGCCATACTCCCTTGTTGGACTTGTAGTAAAATGTTCCACTGTACTTTCCAGCCCCCTAGCCTTTTCTCAGGCTCTTCCCTCAGGCTAGAATACCCTGCCTCCCATCCATGGCTGGTAAGTCTTGCACAGCCTTTGAGACCCAGCTCTGGTCTCCTCCCACAGCACTGCCTGCTGCTCCCACTATGGAATGAATCACCCCAGATGTGACTGTCCTTGTCTATGTCCGTCAGCCCCGTCAGGTTAGACACAACTGCCTTTTGGTCGAGTCCTTCCTGTCTGCTAGGAACAATGCAGGGGCTTCCTAGCAGCATCTCAGTCACTTCCCAGAAAAGCCCTTGAGATGGGGTAGAAAGCAGGGCTCTGAAGGGGGCATGTGACTTAATTGCCAACAGTTACCCACAGAGGAAAGTAGTGGGGCCATGCATCAGACCCAAACTACAGACAGGTTTCATTCTTATTTGAAATGTGTATATGTGTGTGTGATGGTGGAGGTCTGGAAGGAACACACCAGATAGCCATGGGTTCACGTGGAAATAGGGTGCTGGGGAAGGCTGCCACTTTTTGTTGTCAGTACTTCTCCAGCTTTGAATTTCTATTCTATTCCCTGGGAACTTTTAAAGTTAAATAAGATGGCATCACTAAAATTGGCAGAAAGGTGCTTCTAGCTGTCATGCAGCCAGAAGTGGATGGAGCATCATGTATGAGGGCTCTTGCCCGCTCCGTGTTGTACTGAATCTAATCAGGCTGCTGCTCCACTGACTAGTTTCCAGGAAGTACATCAGGCAGAGGAGCAGCTAAATGACACTGAGAAGCACTGTATCCAGACTGGGACTTGCTGAATCAGGAGCATGGGATTCAAAAGGCAGAAAGGTGCAGGTGTAGATAAAAACTCTTCCGAAGCATATCAGCCCATTCAGTACAGAGCATAGGCCTCCTTGGTTTCTGATTCAAACAAGCCAACTATAAAAACATAGCATTGAACCCAGTCAAAATCAGAGACAGAAGGCAGAATGGCGGGTGACAGACTGGGGGTAGGGAAATGGAAAGTCAGTGTTTAATGGGGACACAGTTTTAGTTTTGCAAGATGAAGAGATTTCTGGAGATGGATGGTGGGGATAGTTGTGCAACAGTGTGGATGTGCTTAATGCTGCTGGACTGTACACTAAAAATTGGTTGAGATGGGAGATTGTGTATGGCTTTTACCACGAGAAAAAAATTGGGAGGAAAAAACCACCATTGCAATGCAGGACAAATCCGAATACTGACTCTGGATGTGGCATACATACGTGTGCTGTAGTAAGGGGTTCTCCTGTGAATACTGAAGTTTTCACAGGTGAGATCTGATGCAACCTGGGATTAACTTTGAAGTCTGTTTTCCTCTACCAAAAAATAAAATAAAAGTGGGGAAAGAGGTTTAATGAACAAAACAAACATGTTAATAGGATGGGGATTGGAGCTGGGTGATGGATATGTGGCTGTTTGTTGCATGCATGTCTCTATTTGGGTATACATTTGAAAATTTCCATAATAAAAGCTTCAAATCTTGAACAAACACTGAAAAAGTGAAAGCCAGAAATCAATAGATTTTAGGATCAAGCAAACCTGGGTTTAAGTCCTGCCTGTGTCCCTTCACCAAGACTGTGTGTCCTTGCCTACAATATATGGGGATGCCCAGTCTCTTAGGTTGGAAGGTCCTCACAAGACCATTTTTCCAAAGGCCTGGTGCACGGAGGGTGGGGGTGGGGTGCACTGAGTGAACCATTTGGCCCCTCCCCAGCCCTGGAGTCACTGACAGTATGTTGTGTTTCAGTAATTTGTGACCCTAAAGGACGTGGCCATGGACTTCACTTTGGAGGACTGGGAGCAGCTGGGGCTGGACCAGGAGGACCTGTTCTGGGACAAGGCACTGGAAAACTACCAGAATCTCTTCTTGCTGAGTGAGTGTGCACCCCAGCCCTGCTTGGTGATTCCCTGTGGCTCCCTGTCACCCCCAGGATGAACTTCCAGCTCCTAAACATGTCAGAACCAGCATGATCTAGCTCAGCAGTGCTCAGTTGGCTGAGCCTGCCCCCCAGGGGATATCGGCAATGCCTAGCATGCAAGGGCAACCCCCACGACTAAGGCTTACCTCACCCCAGTGTCAGTGGTGGCAAGGTTGACAAGCCCGGCTCTAGCCTGTCTGCTACCACAGCTTCAGCAGCACTTTGCTCTTTATTTCTTGTCCTGACACTTTGGGGTCTTCACATTTGCTCTCCCCTCTGCCTAGAATTGCAACCCCATTAACACTCCCTCCTCTCTCTCCTGCTTAGCTTGCCCCCCACCCCCTTCATTTTCTGGTTGCTGCTTTTATGGTCTGTCTCCTCCTGCCAGATGGGAGCTTCCTGAGGGCACCTGTGTTGCTCACTGGTGGACGCCAGCACTTGCAGCAAGCAGTACCTACCATGGGGACTCAGTAAACGGCTCCTTAGTAAATGAATGGTGACAGGTGCTGTGTTAGGAGCCAGGTCCTGCGCTGAGTCGGTCCTCAGAACTCCTTCAATCTTCCAGTCACCCCATGAGGAAGTTTGACTGTCCCTATTTTGCTGAGCTTTTTAAACCTATCGAAAGAGGGGGAGTCATTTTTGTAGCCGCATTTAGGTTCCCAGGACTACCCCCAGGTTTGGTGATTTACTAGGATGTGCAGGACTCACCATATAGTTATCCTTATGCCATGATCCGTGACAGTGAAAGGATAGACAGCACAGTTAGTAAGGGGAAAGGCACGTGTGGTCAAGTGCACGGGAGATTAGAGACAAATTCCAGAGCCCTCTCCCCGTGGAGTCATACAGTACATGTTTAATTCCCCCAGCCACGAGTGTGACAGCATGTGTGAAATGTTGACCAGGGACGCACCTTAGAGATTCCACACCCAGGGCTGGTCGTGGAGGCACTCTCTGCTTGGGACACACCAACGTTCCAGACACTCAGAAGGAAAGCAGGTGTTCAGCAGAACAGTTTGGGCATGCAGAGCCCCTCTGATTGGTCAGAGAATGCTGGAACCCTCCTGAAATCCAGGTTCCCAGACACCAGCCCAGGGCAGCCTTGAGAGTAGGCTTTTCTGTGGAGAGCAGCCAGCCTGCTCTGTTAGCCCTTTTCACAGGCTGTGACCACCAGCATCACACAGTAAGCAAGCGGTGCGGCTGAGACTCCGCTTGGGACCTACCTGTGCAGCTCCAGGTCCCAGCGTCCCAGCTCCATAATACTCACCTCAGTTGGATCAGCTCATTCCTTTTTTCCAGTGTCTCAGTTCTTTCTTTTCCCAAAACATAGGAATTTATTCCAAAAGATGAGAAAAAGATTATATACTGGAAACTATATGTAATTTTATCACATTGGGACAGATTTTCTCCAAACTGTACCCAATATCTGCTATCGAAGCAGCTTTGGGGAGGTCTGGTCTCAGCATCTTTTCAGTTTTTCAACTCCAGCCTGCAGGAGAAATGCATTCCCTTTGATGCCCTTGCTCATCTGTGTATATGTATGGGTTTCCTATGGCTGCTCCTACAAATGCCACAAGTATAATGGCTTAAAACAACACAATCTTACAGTTCTGGGGGTCAGAAGCTTAAGATGGACCTGACTGGGCTAAAATCAAGGTGTTGGCAGGGCTGGTTCCAGGGGAGATCTGTTTCCTTGCCCCTTTTCAGCTTCCAGAAGCTTCCTGCTCTACTTGCATCATGGCGCCTTCCTTCATCTTCGAAGCCAGCAGTGGCCTTTCCCCTGGATTGTGACTCGGCTCCCTTCCTTAAGGAAGTTGGGGGAGGGCAGTACAGGACTGCTTGAGTTCTAGAACCCCGACATCCTCTATCACAGGGCCCAACCCCCAGAGGCCTCGGGCGATGTGTGGTCCATAGGCAAATGAGTGAACCATGAATGATTAAGTATGGACCTCTTCACTTTGCAAGCTCTGCTAACCCCTTGACGTGTTGCAAGTCCTGTGCCCACAGCCCCAGCTGCCATATCTCTGATCATCCTGGATTATGACTGTTTCAGGCTCTCTTCCACTAGACCAGGAACCTTGTAGGGCGAGTGTCCCCAAAATCGGCTAACGCTGCAGCTAGATAAAGCATGCTGGATAAAGCATTGCATAGTCGAGATCCAGAAGGTAGCTGAACGTCCTCCACATCCTGGTTGTCAACAATGCTGTTCTTTCCCTGCAGACCCCCTGAGACCCAGCCTGACCAATCCAGATGGTGGGGAAGAGCTGAAGACCCTGGTGAGAGGAAGTCCAGAAGTGACAGGCCCTGGTGAGTGGGAGAGGAGGGGCCACCAGCCCCTGGTGGGAGGGTGGTGGGATCCTGGGGCATGGCCCTCTGTGCTCTCATGGAGTATGTCTACCCAACCATCAGGACCCACAGCTTCTGGGATTTTAGTCTTCCACATGCTGGCTTCTGTCCCTTTGTCCTGACAGAGATGGGACCCTCATTCTACATGCCTGTCGTGTCTCTGTCTACCTCAGCATTCAGCACATGGCTGTCCTGGTACCTTTCCTGTCCTGTCCTTGGTCCTTCCAGACTCAGCAGGGGGCAGCCTTCCATTCCCTAAATTGGTCTCCATCTTCCTGCTTCATGCCCCCTGATACTGTGGACACCCTGGTCTAAATGTTTTGACCCCTTCATGCAGGCCCAGCCCTCCTTCCCGGCCCATGGAACACAGCAGATGGCTACAACTCAAGCCTGGGCATTTGCTCTGCTCTCTCCCAGGCCACAGTTCCCCCAGGGGGATCAGGTTAAATAGTAAAGATTCCCTGGTGTGACACTGGTCAAGATGTCCCCACTGAGAGAAAGAAGAGGCAGGGGCCTTGTCTAGAGCATGACAGACTTTTCTCATGGTTTGATTGTTAGTAAGAGAACGGTCCCTGAACCAGAAACCATGGAGTGGTGGCTACACAGCTTGATCAGTGTGCAGCTCCATTCTTGGCTTACCCAGGAGCTCATGAGCGTGAGTCCTCTGCAGCCTCCTGCAGTGTTTTCACGTAGGTGACTAACCCAGGCACAGATTCCTGCTCTCTTGGATTTCTCTTTCTGCCACTTTAACATAAGGCTGTTTCCAAGCACGTGGAGCCACAACTTTATCAATGAGCAGATATAGCCTTTGTGTTAACAGTTGTATGGCATTGTTATCATTTGTATCTCTTGTCCCTTGATCAGTGTTCTTCTCTAGGAAGTAGGTCTCAGCTGATGAGGATGATGGTGGAGAGTGTCTGCTGAGAGGCCCCCCACTACCCCGTGGAGGCCCTGCAGTTGCCCAGCTCCTATCTTAAATCCCCTTGGACATGGGTTCCCTGTTTCCTGTGATGCCAGTTCCAACTGGATCACCATTTTGACCTCTTCTTCAGCCCCTGATAGACAGGCCTGACTCAGGACCCATCCCCTGTTCTCTCTCTTGTCAGTGTCCTCACCCTGCAGCTCCTGTCTTTCCACCCAGGGGAACTAAGGCATTTGCACTTTCTCTCTTTCAGACACAGCTGAGGCCAAGATCTCCATGCTGCAAGAATTCTCAGAAGAAGGACTCTCTCAGGAGATTATGGAGACATTTTCCAAGGACGGCCTCTGGAACCCTAACTTGGGAGAAGCCTGCATGGATGAGAGCTGGTTGGATAGTTTGCTAGGAGATCCAGAAAGTCTTTTGAGCTCTGACACTGTCATCAACAAGGAAAGTTCCACAGAGTACACGGGTCATGAACTCAAGAGCAGCCTCAGTCGTGAGTCCTTCCTTTTCACCAAAGAGGGTTCCCTGATCTCTGATGTTTCTGAGAAGAGCCTGATGCCAGCTAGGTCTCAGGAGTGTAGGAATGACTTCGACTCCCACTCAGGCCAGAGTCAGCAAGATACGGTCCAGGAAGGAGTGCAACCATATAAGTGTAGTGAATGTGGGAAGAACTTCAGCCGGAGTTGCAGTCTCCTCCAGCACTGGATTATTCATATGAGGGAGAAACCACCTGGGAACGAAGAGGACGAGAATGGTTCCGACCAGAGTCCTTGCCTTTTTGAGTATCCAACGACTCACACAGGCTACGCATCCTATGTGTGCGAAAAGTGCGGGGAAACTTTCAGTCACAACACACACCTTCTGTTACAGCAGAAAATTCACACTGAAGAAGAAACATGTAAGAGTCAGGACAGTGACCACCCATCAGGTCCTGGCTTACAGCCTGTTGAGCAGCATAAAACCCACAAAGGTGGTAAATCCTATAAGTGCAATGAGTATGGCAAGAGTTTTGGCCAAATCATTCATCTTACTAGGCATCAGAAGACCCACATGCGGAAACGCTATGAATGTGCCAAATGCAAGGCCGCCTTCAACTTTAACAAACACCTCCTGCAGCATCAGAAAGTTCATTCTGTGAAAACTACCTCTACATGTCAGGAATGCGGGAAGGCCTTCAGGCAGAGGTCAGCCCTCATCAAACACCAGTCTGCTCACACTGGAGAAAAGCCTTGTAAGTGTGATGAGTGTGGGAAAGCTTTCAGCTATATCTTGACCTTAAGGAGCCACCAAAGGGCTCACAGTAAAGAAAAGCCTTACAAATGCAATGAATGTGGGAAAGCCTTCTACCGAAACACTCACCTGAGTGAACATCAGAGGATTCACACGGGGTACAGGCCCCACAAATGTGACAAATGCAACAAGGGTTTCAGCCGGCCTTCCCACCTGATGCGACACCAATCTGTTCATGCCACAGAAAGGCCCTACAGCTGTGCCGAATGCAAGCAGACCTTTAGCCATAATGAACACCTTGTTCAACACCAGAAAATCCATGCTGTGGAAGCCCGCCATGAATGTCAGGAGTGTGGTGAGCACTTTGTTTGCAGGTCGACCCTAATGAGCCACCAAAGCGTTCACACCCAAGAACAAGGACTTGGTAAGAGTGGAAAGATCTTGAATCAGAACCTACAACAAAAAGAGCATCTAGGGACTGGTGAGAAGCCCTTTAAGTGTAACAAATGTGAGAAAACCTTCGACTGCAGCAAATACCTGACTCAGCATGAGAGGCTTCACACCAGGGAGAAGCCCTTTGAGTGTAACCAGTGTGAGAAAGCCTTTGGCCAAAGTACACAACTCATTCGCCACCAGATGAGCCACTCTGGGGTGAGGCCATATAAATGCGGGGACTGTGGGAAGGCCTTCATCCGCACCACCTCCCTCACCAAACATCAGTGCCTACACGAGAGCAAGTGCCCCTTTAAGTGTAAAGAATGTGGAAAGACTTTCAGTCACAGTGCACATCTCTCAGAACATCAGTTAATTCACACTGTGGAGAAACCCTTTAAATGTAACCAGTGTGCCAGAGTCTTTGTGCACAGTAAGTACCTTATTCAGCACCAGAGAAGTCATACTAGAAAGACATCTTTTGAGTGTAATAAATGTGGAAAGACATTCATACACCGCTGGCTCCTTTCTAAGCATCAGAGGGTTCACACACGTGAGAAACCCTATAAATGTGGCGATTGTGAGAAAACCTTCAGTATGAATGCTCTACTTATTCGACACCAGAGAGTTCACACTGGGGAAAAGCCTTACTTTTGTCAGGAATGTGGGAAAGCCTTCAGCCAGAGCTCATGCCTTTCTGTTCATCTGAGAGTTCACACTGGGGAAAAGCCCTTCCTTTGTGTCGCATGTGGGAAATCCTTTTCCCAGAAAACAAATCTGAGGCAGCATGAGAGAATTCACACTGGGGAGAAGCCTTACATCTGTGATGTGTGTGGGAAAGCCTTTGGCTTCAGAGCGCATCTCAGTGAGCACCAGAGAATTCACGCCCAAGAGAAACCATATCAGTGTCAACACTGTCAAAAAGCCTTTCGCTTCTATGTAGGTCTCCGCCGACATCAGAAAGTCCACACTCAAAAGTAACAAGTAGCAATACTTCTTGTGGCTGCCAGGTGGCAGCAGGGCCCAACATCTGAGACCTAAAGTTGAAACCATCACATGGTAAGTACATCCTCCCCGCATCCCCTGCAAAATAGATAAGTCTCTTTATTAATAAAGATTGACTAGGAAAATTTGCACACAAGTTTCATTAAAACAATGAAAACACAAAAGAAGCTGTGTAGCATCCAAATTCAGAGATAGACTCTGGAGACAGTCTGCTGGATTAAATCTCACCTCTGCCACCTAAGTGACCTGCAGACTCTCAGAATCTCTCAGGGCCTCAGTATATAATAGTGACCTACCTCAGAGGGCTGTTGTGAGGACAAACAGGTGCAAAGCACTTAGAACTGAATGCCCTGCACATAGTACTCACCAAGCAAGAGCTATATATGTGCATCACATATAAATATACTCTTTTATGTTAAAAGGAAGAGAAGACTTAGCAACATTCTCTTTACTGCAGTTAATGTCTTAATTTTTTTTTAAAGATTTTATTTATTTTGAGAGAGAAGGGAAGGGAAGGAGAAAGAGAGGGAGAGAAACATCAATGTCTGGTTGTTTCTCATGCATCCCCTACTGGGGACTTGGCCCACACCTCAGGCATGTGCCCTGACTGGGAATCGAACCAGTGACTCTGGTTTGCAGGCTGGCACTCAATCCACTGAGCCACACCAGCCACAGGTAATGTCTTTTTTTTTTTTTTTTTAAGTTTTTCTCCAAAATGCCTTTGACTTAATTTGGTTCCCCAAACTCAGCACATGAATCTTTTTTAAGTCTAACCTTGTCTTCCCCTCCATCTCTGCTCTGTCCTAGTATTAACTAGTCCAGAAAGCCAATAAGAACATTTAAACTAACATCAAATGGCCAAAACATTCCACTCTTAACCTTCCATACCCCTCATTCAGAAGGACCCTTTCTACATTCACATGCCACCTTTTCCCATAATCTTCCTGCATTTCAAGTTGTTGGTTAAATTTAAAACAATATCCAATTTGTCATGGGAGTTAATGATACTGGAAACAGCTGGATTCAGTCAGGAAAGCTGCACTAGATACTGTCACAGTTAACACTATACAAAGGATAGGCTTGTGAAAACTGTGATGGATTGCCAGAATGTTCTTCATACGCCATTTTTCTAAGCTGACCACTCACCAGGCGCTTTGCTAGGCACCAGGGCAGGGAATGTCATATGGTAAACCCTGCCCTTGCCTTGAAGTTTCTGGAATCCAAGGGAAATGGATGGTGCCATTTTCATAGGTAGTGCTGTTATTGACAAGTAACATCTTAAAATGCCACATTTCCTCATGCCACAGTAAGTTCTGGGGCCACTGAGGATTGCTGGAGAGCCCATTAAGGAAATGAACCTTCATCTTGGAGCTGTCAAGTCAACAGATCACCTTGGCCAGGCCTGTTCTACAGCAGAGACTCACCTCATGGAACTACACAGCCTTCTCCCTCTTGATGGTGCCTCATTTCTGGGCTTTTGTGCCCTACCCACTAAGTGAACAAGTCATGTGTTTGCTGAAGCACAAACAGAATCTTATTAAGACATTGGACTCTTAATATCTTTCATATTCTTGGTGCTAAAAAAGTTTAGGAGTAGGTACCCTGTGTCCTGGGCTTTTAAAACCTTGTGCCTTGAGTTCTGCTGATTGGTTGTTGTTGAAACTTGGAATTTAATGGTGGATCATTCGGCCCACTGCACAGTGAGGAGCACACTGGTTTTCTGTTGGCCGGAATGTACAACTCCCTGTGCATGGTCTGGTCTGGGCGACAGGCCTGCTACATGCCAAAGGGGACTACAAAGTGTGCAGGTAGGCCAGAGGTGGGAACTCAAATCAAGAAGTGTGTTCACTGAAGTTTTGACAGCACACACACAAGTCAGAGACCCTTTGGAAAATCAGCAGCCATGGGAGGGACAGGGGAAGTAGTTTCTGTAACTAATGACTGGTATTGAGGGACAGAGTAGAAATGCCCTTGTGTGTATGTTGGTTCTTTGATTAAAGTTTTGAATCTAAAGGTGTTGGTTCCTTCTCTCAGCCTGGTGCCACATGCCTGGCCAGGTACTGGGTATATAGAGTCCCTGCCTGCCAGTTTTCCTTTTCCAGTGGGGAGGGCATGCAGTGGTGAAAACCATCCCATATTAAGAGGGCAGTTAAATATGTTTACCCAAAGACTGGGAGGGAAACCACACAATTTCAGCCCATCCTCAGATGCATCATCAAACCACACTTTTTCATTCTGGTGCAATCCTAATTAATCAAGGAGAAAGCACGGACAGCATGGTATTTACTTATCTCTATAAAGACACAGCAGGCCTCAGGCTCTGGCAATAATTTTAGCTAGAATTTAATATTTGGCTCTGTTGGCATTTATTTTCATTCTCCCCCCTTTTTCCTTTACTAACAAAAGATACTAGTTTCCCGCTCATGGTAGTGGTAGAAAGTCCTCTTTAAAAATAAATTGATTTAAGGGGAAAAAAGTAAATTGATTTAAAGGGAAAAATACACAGTATTCACACAGCAAAAACTGACGGTGGTGTATAGCTGAAAGAGGGTTGGGGAACACTGAGTTAACTAAAGCCTAGCATGCACCCCTGTCAATAGACTGCTATGTCAGGAAGAACTAGGTTATGCTGTGGCAACACCGTTAAGTGTCAGATCTCAGTGGCTGAACAGAACAATGGTTTATTTTGGTCACTCACACTACATGTCCTCTGTGGATTGGCAGGGGTTGGGGACAGTGGGTGGCTAGGTCTGGCCTATCCACCTGAGAGACCAGGGTATAGCCCGACCAGCTGGAACATGTGACCTTGGTTACCATGGCAGGAAAAAGAGGGACCTGGAAGCTTCTGCAGGAGTTTATCACTGCCTTAGCCTGAAAGTGCTGCTGGTCATTTCCATTCATGTTCCCTTAGTCAGAACTAGTCACTTTGACTCCACTAAAAAAGGGCTGGGTAGGCCATCTCCTCTGTGCCCAATAGACGAGAACCAAGCCCTGGCTGGTGTGGCTCAGTGGATTGAGTGCCAGTCTGTGAACCAAAAAGTGGCCGGTTGGATTTCCAGTCAGGGCACATGCCTGGGTTTCAGGCCAGGTCCCCAGCTGGGGGCATGCAAGAGGCAACCAATCATATTTCTCACACATCAATGTTTCTCTCCCTCTCTCCCCTCCTCTCTCTAAAAATAAAGATTTTCTGAAAAAAGAAGAGAACCAGATGGTCTCAGTAATGTCTAGCCTCATCAGCACTTTCTTGAAGACTTCCTGATGATATTGGGAAGAGCTCGTGATAGGATATAAGCAGGAGTCCAGCCTTTAGGATACTCCCAAGAAATGGTGATTACAGAAAAAAAAGGTGAAGAAAATCGTAAAATAAGTATTTGTTTCTGAGTTAAATAAGTTTCTTCCTTATACTTTGTGGTATTTCCCAGGCTTTTCACAATGGCCAGTACTATTTAATTACAGAAATAATGCACAATTACATTCTTAAAAAAAATCTAGCAATATAAAAATGTTCAGAGCAAAACAAAAGTCCCTTTTCCCCTTCTGCAGCACCACTTTGAAGGTAACCCCTTGCACCTAGTATGTATTAGCTTCCCGTCCTCTTGTGTGCAGATTCTGGAAGAGTTTTAAGTATTGGGATGCTATAGAAGAGGTTTCTTTAAATGCCTTTCTAAAGCCTTTCAAAAATCCCAGTCCCAGCCTGTTTTTCCCCTCATAATTTGGGATTACTGTGACTTACAATAATGGTTTTCAAGTTTCCTGCTCACAGAACTCTTTCTTTTACTAGTGTTTTCTGAAGGGTAGGAAACACCAATATTTTGGACGATGACAATGAGAAAGTCAGTCCCTTTTAAAGTCTTTTTTTCCCCCAATTTTTTAAGATTTTATTTATTTTTAGACAGAAAGGCAGGGAGAAAGAGGGAGAGAAACATCAAGGCATGGTTGCTTCTCATGTGCCCCCTACTAGAGATCTGGCCTGCAACCCAGGCATGTGCCCTGACTGGGAATCAAATCGGTGACCCTTTGGTTCACAGGCCAGCACTCACTCCACTGAGCCACACCAGTCAGGGCTCTTTTCAAGTGTTGATGCTTCTGAGTTACCTCAATGGCTTTAACACCTTACATCTGATGTCTTCAGATGGGCAGAGGAGGACTCAAACTCAGCACTTTGGGTGGACAGTGCTATCCACAGAAAAGATGAAACCTGCAGCTTTATCACCTTTACACTTACCACCAATTTCCATTCATGGCAAGCAACACTGGTTTTCTATTCAGAGTTATGATCACAAGTGTTCAAGGGCATTGACTGAAATAAATAGAATCTTGGTGGAAGCAGCTGGTATCTCAGGAGGACACAAACCAAGGTATCATGTACATGCCTAACACTGAGAAGATACTGTTTGAAGAAATCGTACCTAAGAGCCTACTGTATAAAAACAAAAGTGGACACACTCTGACCAAAGGGTTAAGGAAACTTCCCTCTGTTGACCTGTTGTTCAGTGTGAAAGTGCTAGAGCCAGGATTTGAATCTAAGCAGTCAGGTTCCAACCCTGAATCCCTAACCGTTATGCTAAAAACAAAAACTTGCATTTCTGTTCTTTACCATCTGGTGATCCTGGGCAGGCGCCATCACCTCTGTGCTCCTGTTTCCTCATACATAACACAACAATAACAATAGCAGGGACTCCACTGGGAGGTGGTGAGGATAAATGTTTAGAACTGTGCCTGGCACCCAGTATGCGTACATATTAGCTGTTTCAGGATAATACTTTTTAGTGATTACTGGCATTAAAAGCAACCCCCTATTTTCCAACACTACCCTTGGTTCATAATAAGCACTCAACACATTTTAATACTATAAATTTTAATTACGTATTTCGTAAGAGTATCATTTATAAACTTGGAACCCTAGCACTTAACCTCAAACTTAGCGCAACACCTAGCAATAAATGATTGAAAAATAAAACAGTAATACTTATACTAAACATTTACTTCCTTAAAAATTGAGCTTAGAAACAGAAACTGAGCAAAAAAAATGGTGCCACAGCATTCAGTTCAGTCAATGAGTCCCCAGACCAAAAGGAGATCTGTGAACAACCCTGGACGGATTTGCAAACCATACCGAGTATAAGGATTCTCAGAACAAGTATCAGCGCGTTCGGCTCACTCGGGCTTCATTGGCTCAATCCTACCCAAAGTCCGCTTCCCTTACCAGCCAATCCCCGCGCTAGCCCTGCTCATAGCCACGCCCCTAGACCACGAGGCAGCCCCTAATCTTGCCCCGGCCCGGCCTCACCCAGCCAGCGCCCTCTTCTCTAGTCTCTAGCCTCTAGTCTCTAGCCTCCTAAATGGCCTAAGACCCCCAGAACGCCTGAGGCCGCTCTTCCGGCCAAAAATGAGGTCCTCTAGTACCTGGTAATTGGGTCTTGAACCTCCGGTCGGCCTCCCAAACAGAGCTTACCTCCCCACTACCGCGGAGTGGCTGCGTGCGCAGCCCCTTTCCCATGTATGCCTCTGCGCATGCACAGATTCCCAGATGCTCTACACTTCCCAGAGGTCTACGGGTTTCTGGCTTCTCAATGCCATTGCCATCCTCGACTGAAGATGGCAAAGGTGAAAGGTACCCTGAAGTCTCGGGTGGCTTCCGCTTGGGGTACACGAATGTCAGACACTTTTTCTGGCTTCCGGAGGCGGAATAGAGAAAGAGAAGAAGTATACACTGATCGTTTCCCCAGGCTACGTTCTGAAAACTAAGCGTCGCCAGCGTCCGTCTCCAGGGCAACCGTCAACTCTGGAAAGGGCGAGTCTGTCTCCATGCCAACTGTCTAAGCGCTGGTTCCAGGCGAGAGTCCGTTCATTCGAGGTACTTTTAAGTTGTACGGATGCGCAACAAAAGAGCGTGCTTTGCTCAAACTTAATGGAATATGTTAGAGCACAAGGAAGGGAGGAATATGGAGTTTGGCAGGACTGGAGGAGTTGATGTAAGGAAGGTTTCTCACAGGAGAGAAGAGTTCCTACTTCAGTCCAGAAGAGAATAAGGAAGGAAAAAAATACTATTTTACTTATGTAGCTAAAATTTAAAGTTTTTAAAACATTTATTGATTGAGCCTTGCTGGTGTGGCTCAGTGGGTTGAGTGCCAGCCTGTGAACCAAACCATCACTGTTTCGATTCCCAGTCAGAGAACATGCCTGGGTTGCCCGCCAGGCCAGGTCCCCAGGAGGGGGCAGGCCAGAGGCAACCAAACATTGGTGTTTCTCTCCCTCTTCCTCCCTCCCTTCCCTTATATCTAAAATAAATTAAAAAAATTTTTTTAAAGGAAAGAAATACATCCCTTTGGGCATGAATAAAATCAGAAAATTATGTTAATAGGGTAACTGCTTTGTAAAGTACAAATCCTGAAAATGGAAAAGACAGAAAATCAACAGAACATAAAAAATGGCTGTAAACATGACACACATTCAGTGTTGGAGCAAGCTGCAGATTTTGCAGTGAAATTTGTATCAAAGTTTTAAAGGAAACTAAAATGGTCTAGTATTTAAATTCAGTGACATATAGTTGAGAGTTTTATTCTATAGGGTTATTCTTTCCAGCTGTCTTTTTTTTTTTTAATTTTCAGTTCCAATTTAATGAACGATCAAAACATTTAAAAGCTCGGAGAGACCTTATTGAAGATCCCAGGTGTATCTGCACCCCAGTTAGATCACCCCCCTAGTGACATGGTAGGATTGAGAAATAGGGAGGATATTGAGATATGAGAGCTAAAATGAGAAGCTGTCCCAGCTGGAGATAAACTCTCTTTCCTCCTTTAGGAAAGAAAGAGACCAGTTGTCACAATGTATAGTGTTTGAGTTCCCCTTTGGGAAGAAATTACCAATGCTGATGAGGGCTGAACTGAACCTGGCAGTGGAAATGCCGGTTTGTTTCATTCTCAGGTTTTCTAATCAGCATGAGTTCTCTGGTGATCAGCAAGCTGTGTCCTCCAAACAAAGGTTTTCTCAAAATCATCACAGACATAGGTGCTGTATACAGTGTGAAGTCTCTGATGTTGGGCCAGGTGTGAGCTCCAGCTGAAATCCTCTCCATATTCTTTACATGCATAGTGCCTGTCACCCATGTGAACTTTCTGGTGTTGAATAAGGTGTGAGATCTGGGTATAGGTTTTCCCACAGTTGCTACATTTGTAGGGCTTGTCTCCGGTATGAATCCTCTGATGCTGAATAAGGTGAATGCTCTGGTTGAAGGCTTTCCCACATTCCTTACAGGCGTAGGGTTTCTCACTGGTGTGAATCCTCTGATGCTGTGTAAGGGATGAGTTGTGACTGAATGTCTTCCCACAGTCCTTACACTTATATGGTTTCTCTCCTGTGTGGATTTTCTGATGCTCCATAAGGTGGGTGCTCCGACTGAAAGCTTTCCCACAGTCACTGCACTCGTAAGGTTTCTCCCCGGTGTGAACCCTCTGGTGTTGAATGAGGTGGGAAATCTGGGTATAGGCTTTCCCACAAATGTTACACTCGTAGGGCTTCTCCCCAGTGTGAATCCTCTGGTGGCGTGTCAGGGACGAGTTCTGGCTGAAGGTTTTCCCACACTCATTACATTTGTAGGGCTTCTCACCAGTGTGAGTCGTCTGGTGTTGAGTAAAGGAGGAGTTGTGACTGAAAGCCTTGCCACACTCATTACAGGTGTATGGTTTTTCCCCCATGTGAATGCTCTGGTGCCTCATGAGGTGGGAAATCTGCGTGTAAGCCTTCCCACACTCGTGACACTTATAGGGCTTCTCACCAGTGTGAATCCTCTGGTGCTGAGTCAGGGACGAACTGTGGCTGAAGGCTTTGCCACACTCGGAACACTCATAGGGTTTTTCTCCTGTGTGAACCCGCTGATGCTGGGTTAGGGACGAGCTGTGGCTGAAGCTTTTCCCACACTCGTTACATCTGTAGGGTTTCTCCCCTGTGTGGATTGTCTGGTGCTGGCTCAGGGAGGAGGTGTGACAGAACGCCTTGCCACACTCGCCACATTTGTAGGGCTTCACGCCTGTGTGGATTTTCTGGTGGCGGGTGAGGTGGGACACCTGAGAGTAGAACTTCCCACACTGGCCACATTTATAGGGCTTCTCCCCAGTGTGGCACCGCTGGTGCTTAATGAGGGAGGAGCTCTGAGTGAAGGCCTTCCCGCATTCCCGGCACTGGTATGGTTTCTCCCCAGTGTGGATCCTCTGATGCTCGGTCAGCGATGAGCTCTGAGTAAAGGTCTTGCCACACTCGTTGCACACATAGGGCTTCTCTCCTGTGTGAATAATGTGATGCTGAATGAAATATGAGCTGTTGCTGAACGCCTTCCCACAGTCACTGCACTTGTAGGGTTTCTCTCCCGTGTGAATTCTCTGGTGCAGGGCGTAGTCTGAATGGTAGACGAAAGCTCTCCCACATTCTGTGCAGTGAAACTGTTTCTTCTCTACACAGGCCCTTTGGCATTTTGACCCATCCCATTTCCGAGGCCCCTCTATTCCAGGCACTCTGTGCTTCCTGACGAAAGCTGAGGTCTGCCTGAAGCTTCTCCCAAGCTCCTTACAGCCCAGGCCTCTCTCCCCACAGGCGTTTTCCTTGGGAGAAGCAAACAAACATCTCAAATCTCTCTCCTGCTTTCCCTGGTTCTCCAAGTGGCAAGTGTATGTCCAGGATTCCCCCAACTTGGCATCTCCAAGCACTGCCTTTAAAATCCCCTCCATCTTTCCCATTGGGGAAGCTGCCTCTTCGGAAATACTCTTTTCTGGAAGTTTCTCCTGAGTCATGGCCAAGCTTGTCTCCAGGTCTGAAAGAAGTGGGAAGTATGAAAGTGGTCTGTTCCAGGACATGGGAAGCTGATTATTTAGAACTGGTATTGTAAACATATAAAGGAAAGTTTCGAAGTTTATGTTGCTATTTCAAAAGGCATGAGGTAGATAGATTCATGTTCTGACATGGAAGGATGACCTCAGTATGTTCTAAAATGAAAAGAACTGAGTTGGAAGACAGTGTATATATGTGCGCAGTTGTTTATTAGCCATAAGAAAATACATTTTTACAAATAAAAAAAAACAACTCTGGCTGGTGTGGCCCAGTGGATTGAATGCTGGCCTGTGAACCAAAAGGTCACCTATTCTGCTCCCAGTCAGGGCATGTGCCTGGGTCCCCATTTAGGGGTATGTGAGAGGCAACGGATAGATGTATCTCTTGTACATCAATGTTTCCCTTCCTTCTCCGCACCCCCTCCACTCTCTCTAAAAATAAATCAATAAAATCTTTAAAAAAATAAGAAAAACAGTCTAATCCAATAGTGGAGCAAGAGTATGAGTGGACATTTTGCAGAAGAAAAACAAGTGGTTGATAAGGCTGTGAAAAGATGTTTGACATCAGTAACATTCTAAAAAATATAACTGCTTGATGTCATTTGAAACTGTTTAGATTGTAAAATATTAAAAATACCCAATCTTGGCAGGTGAATGGCATAACTGAATTACATCTCAAAATGTCATGACATGAGATTATAAGGGAATTTCACTTTCTACATGACATATTTAAAATTGTGTATTTTAAATATTAAAAAGTAAACTTTAAGAGGTGATCACAATGAAAAAAAATATTCCTATTTCCTTTGTTCCTACACTGTTTCTTTATTTTAAATTTTTTCTTTCTTTTTTTTAAAACATTTTATTTTATTTTATTTTTATTTTTAGAGAGAGGGGAAGGGAGGGAGAAAGAGAGGGAGAGAAACATTAATGTATGGTTGCCTCTTGCATGCCGTCCACTGGGGACCTGGCCTGCAACCCAGGCATGTACCCTGACTGGGAATCAAACCAGCCACCCTTTGGTTTGTAGGCTGGCACTCAATCCACTGAGCCACACCAGCCAGGGCAATGCTGCCTCATTCTTGAATGATCATCTCTGATCACGATAGATGAGACAGGAAGATGACTCACATCTGCTAGACATCCTCACCTACCTGGACAGGTAACTTGCTGGGCTTCTCTCTTCTCCATCCTGGGCTCTTCCCCTCGCTCCAGACGGGAGATCACGTCGGGTTTGGACCCCAGAAGCCCTGACCCTGGAAGAGACATGAGACCTGGCCATGGGTGCCACTGGGGTCACAGGCAGGACTCAGGGCTGGGCCTCAGACTCTGGGTCTGCAGAGGAGATGCACACATCGGTGCCTTGTGGTCAGACACTCTAATGGTCAGTGCAAGACTCACTGGCTGGCTCTGGCTGGTGTAGCTCAGTGGATTGAGCATGGGCCTGTGAACCAAAAGGACACTGGTTCAATTCCCAGTCGGGGCACATGCCTGGTTTGTGGGCCAGGTCCCCAGTTTGGGGAGTACAAGATGCAACCACACATGGATGTTTCTCTCCTTCTCTTTCTCCATCCCTTCCCCTCTCTCTAAAAATAAATAAAATCTTTAAAAAAACACAAAAAGATTCACTGGCTGATTGCCCACCGAAGAGGAAGCTCGAGCCCTGGTGTCACTGTTGAATGCCCTAGCTCTGTGCTATTGAAGCTGAGAGTGAGATGCAATGCACCCTTGTTCCATAGAACTTTGTGTGGAGAAGAATACAATATATCTCATTAACAATTTACATATTGACTATGATTTTGACATGTGCTGAAATGGTCTTATTTTTGTTTATTTTAAAATTTTATTTATTTATTTATTTATTTTTAGAGAACAGGGAAGGGAAGGAGAAAGGGAGGGAGAGAAACACGGATGTGAGGGAGAAACATTGATTGGTTGCCTCTTGTACACGCCCCGACTAGGGATCAAACCTGCAACCTAGGCATGTGCCCTGACTGGGAATCGAACCAGCGACCTGTCGGTTTTCAGGACAATGTCCAAACAACTGAGTTACACTAGTCAGGGCAACCATATTTTTGGAGGAAGGGGGTGAAACAAACTATGTTAGTAAAATTCATTTCATGTTTCTTTTTATGCCTGCTGCCTTTGTGATCACCAACTTCTCTCTTCCTCTAGTGGGCTGAGCAGCACTCTCCCAAAATTATGTCCATAGGAACCTCCTAATGTGGCCTTATTTGGAAATAGAGGATTTGCAGATGTAATTAGTTAACACAAGGTCGTACTGGATTAAGGTAAGACTGAAATCTGACAAATGGTGTCCTTGTGAGAAGAGGAGAGACACACAGATGCATATGGAGGGAAGAAGGCCATGTGTGAAGGTGCAGGCGGAGGCTGGGGTGAGGTTGGTAGGACCAGCACCCAGGAAAAACCACACCAGGAGTCTGATGAGCTTCTGGGTACACAGCCATGCTGAGGCCTGTGAGTCCTCCTCGTGTGTCACTGAGCCTGGGAGTGGTCCTGGGGACCTCACACAGGCACTTCAGCTGAGTTTTTAATGAGTTTGTTCAGAGGAAGTGTGTGAGTGAGGAGGGCTGAGGTCGGAGCCTTCCTACCATGGTAGCCTACAGGGAAAAGGAGAGCCAGAGGAGCCCAAAAAAGGAATTAAGAAGGAAAGACAGCAGAGAGGAGGCTGGTGTGGGGAGAGGACAAGGCCAGAGCAGGGCCAGGCTGTGTGGACAGAGAGGAGGGGACATGCAAAGAGTCAGCAATGGGTGGGTGGGTGGGGCCTGATGGTTCTCAGAAAGAGAAAGAGGAAGAGGAAGGTGAGGATGGAACTGGGGATCTGGAGGACGTGAGGCCAACCACAGATGGGGACCTGGACGGGGAGGGAGGAGCAGGTCAGTGTGGAGACTCTGAGCTCAGAGTGAGTGTGGTGAAGGTGGCGGTGACTTGCACTGGGGTGGGGGACAGGAGGGGGTACGAGGACAAATGTGGGACTCAGGAGACACTTTGGGAAACAGCACTTAATGTGCTTTGGGGTGAGGATTCGACATGGAGCCTGTGGACTGGAGGATATCTGGGGAGAACTTGGAGTCTGAGACTCTGGAGCAGGCTTTCCAGCGGGAGCCTGAGGCACCCACACGTGGAGAGGGAAGCCAGAGAAGAGGGTGGGGGCACAGAGAAGTTATGATGGGGCAGGCAGAGGACTCGGGCCCTCAGAGAGGCGGGACTCTGGGAGAGACAGAGACAGACAGAGGACAGCCAGCAGGGACAGAGGAGAGTCAGAGAGGGTACCACATGACCCCAGGGACCGCCCACAGTTAAGCAGTGGGTGACTGCTTAGGAAAGGAGGGCAGGAGGAGGCATCGTGCCTCCTTCTGGGAAGGCAGAGAGCAGGGCCTCACCTAGTGAGAGAAGGTTCTGGTAGTTCTCCAGCATCACGTCACGGTACAGCTCCCTCTGGCCAGGACCTAGCTGGCCCCATTCCTCCAGAGTGAAATCCACAGCCACATCCTTGAAAGTCACTGATACCTAACAGGGTCAAAAGTGGAGGGACACAGACTTCTGGAACTCTGGGGCAGGAGAGGTCAAAGGTCAGTAGCCTACCACTTGCTCCCTGTGCTTGAACAGGTTTCAGAGAATGGAATAAAACCAGCCAAAGGAATGTATTAAAGTAAAAAGCCTAGGCAGCTGTTAGCCCACTGGCACTTGGGTAGAAAGTAGACCAAGCTCCACCTTTCGCATGACTCTTTACTGCCATCTGTTGGAAAATTGTTGTAATATGCAATTATTTTAGTATATGAGAGTTTGCCATATGGGTGAAAACTGTCATAATAAATATGTCAATGAGTTCTGGCCAAGTAGCTGATTTGGTTGGAGTGTTGTCCCATAAACCAAAAGGATGAGCATTGGATCCCCAGTTAGAGCACATACCTAGGTTGCTGGTTCAGTCCCTGCTGGGGCGTGTACAGGAGGGAATCGATCGATGTTTCTCACATCAATGTTTCTCTCTCTCCCTCTCCCTTCCTCTTTCTTTCCCTCCCTCTCTCTTTCCCTTCCTCTTTCTCTCTCAGATAAAGGCCCTCTCTCTAAGGATCTAAAATATATCCTTAGTGAAGGTTATTTAAAAAAATATGAAGCCACTGTGTGTGAGAGCCGCACATTCCCAAGTCGCACTCCATCCCAGACACCATTTCTGAACCCAGCCCCCACTCCCAACTCCACATAAGGCTCAGGGGGGATAAGGCTCAGGGGGGAAACCATTAAACCACTGCCCATTTCACCTGGGAACCAAAAGGCTGCTGAGCTTTAACATTATTGACTGTCAGACCATGTCATAATGTGCCAGCTCAGAGCAGCCCACCCCACCCTCCCCTCTCCTCACACCCCCAGAGCTCCTCCCAACACAGCCTTTCTCCCGGTATGGGAGGGGCAGAAGATCTCCCAGCCACAGACAGAGATGAGGATGGCCCTCTGGGGTCCACAAAATCATCTCAGGGAAGAGGGGACCCAGACTCACCTGGTCCTCAGCTGTCAGGGTCCTGGTGGTCACTGCTGGCTCCTGGGGACGCATCTCCAGGACAAAAGGCCAGGCCTGAGTCTGCAGAGCTGGAAGAGGAGACTGGAGAACAGAAATGGAGTCAGTTCTGGCATAAACAGACAGACAGACAGACAGACAGACACTTTCCTAAAGAAGCCTCATGGCAGAGCGGGCACTGGTGTCCTAAGAGCCAGAACAAAGGCTCAGGATAGGAGGCCTGAGGTCCCTGTTCTGAAACAACCACACGTCATCAGTGGGTTCGGCTCACCGCACCCACACCACAGCTCTCGGAGCGGTTAGCCCCAGATGAGGAAGAGGAAACCACTGTGCAGGCCCTAGCTCAAGGTCATAGAAGTATCAAGTGTCAGTGTTGGAGTAGAGCCCAAAAGTCTGGCCCACAAAGCCAACCCTTTCGATCTGAGGACCCAGAAATGAGTGAGATGCAGCTATGGCCTCAAGAGGCTCCCTGCCTGGTGGGGGAGACGGCGCTGGATGTCAATCAGGTGGTGGGCTGAAGAGCGGCCCTAAAAGATTTCTCTGGGGTGAATGTTGTTGTGAAGTTCAACACCTTTGGATGGGAGGACTGCCCTTGATGATCTGGATGGGCCTATGCCCCTGGCTTTGAAGTGGAGGAAGGGGCCACACCCAAGGCGGCTTCCAGAAGCTCAAAAAGGCAAGGAAATGAATTCTTCCCTAGAACCTCCAGAAAGAGCATGGCTCCACTGACACCTTGGTTTCAGCTCAGTGGTCCCTGTGTCAGACTTCTGACCTCCAGGAGTGTAAGAGAATACATTTTGTTGTCTGAAGCCACCAGGTTTGTGGTCATTTGTTATAGTTGCAAAGGGGAAACTGATAAAAATAAATAAAATAAAAAGATTCAGGACCTGACTGGTGTAGCTCAGTGGATTGAGCGTGAGCTGCAAACCAAAAGGTCACCAGTTTGATTCCCAGTCAGGGCACATGCCTGGGTTGCAGGCCATGTCCCTAGCATGGGGTGCTCAAGAGGCAACCACACACTGATATTTCTCTCCCTCTCTTTCTCCTTCTCTTCCCCTCTGTCTAAATAGAAATAAAATTTAAAAAAATTAAAATAAAACATAAAAAGACGTAGAGCCTCCCATGTGTCTCCAAGGCAAACAGCTACAGGCACACTTGGCTTCACAGGCTTCAGGCACCGGAAGGCTGAAACCACTAGGTCACTTAACTGTCTCCTTGCAAGTCATTTATTACTTACAAAAAGAAGAGGGTAACTTTGGAATGGAAAAGTGGTCGAGGCTGATGTGACCCATGATGGGCAAGCTGACATCAAGGGCTCTTGATCTGATGAGAAGGACACAGCGTCACTCCTAAGGTATCTCTGCTGACAACCAATGCAGTGGGTGATATGGGGTTTTCTTCTGCCATTAGGAATATTATTGGGGCCCTGGATGGTGTGGCTCAGTGGATTGAACGGTGGCCTGAGAACCAGATGGTCACCAGTTCAATTTCCAGTCAGGGAATGTGCCTGGGTTACAGGCCAAGTCCCCGGTAGGGGGCAGGCAAGAGGCAACCACACATTGATCTTTCTCTCCCTTTCTCCTTCACTTCCCCTCTCTAAAAATAAATAAATAAAATCTTTAAAAAGAATATTATTGGGGCCCTGGTTGGTGTGGCTCAGTGAGTGCTGGCCTGTGAACCAAAGGGTCGCTGGTTCGAGTCCCAATCAGGGCATATGCCTGGGTTGTGGTCCAGGTCCCCAGTAGGGGGTGCTTGAGAGGCAGCCACACAGTGATGTTCCTCTCCCTCTCCCCTCTGTCTAAAAATAAATAAAATATTTAAAATTAAAAAAGAAGAGCAGAGGTAAACAATTAAAAAAATAATATTGAGACATTTAGTAAAATTTGAAGAAGGCCTCTAGGTTAGCTAATAGTGATGTATTCAGGTTAATTTCCTGGTGTCATCATGGTGCCGTGGTTTTGGAAGAAAAATAACCTTGTTTTTAGAAAAAAAACACAGAGACTCTTGGGGCGAGGGGCTGCACAGAGACCCAGAGAAAGGGGGCCAGAGATTCAGGGAGGTGGCAGAGACCCAGAGAGCAGGCGACAGACACATGGAGACAGAAGAGCAGGAAACCTGAGAAAGAACAGGGAGACAGAATGGTGGCATCGGGGTGGTGTGTGGGATCAGAAAGAGGACAGCAGAGACCTAGAGATGCTCACAATAAGGTCAGAGATCAAGGGCGTGACTGTGCGGATACTCACAGGCGCTCAGGTCAATGGGATCCCAGGTCTGTCCCTTATTGGCATTGTGACCTGGGAGAAGCCGCGCTGATCTCTTCACCTGCAAATTGAGGAAAGGTAAATCCTCCCTCTTAGGGATCGAAGTAATCCCACGCTTGACCAGTCTCCTGGCAAATAGCAGGCGCCCAACTGCAGCGCGCTGAGATCGTCCTAGTCGCGCAGAGGGCAGGGGGTTCTGGGGCTGCCTCGGGAATGACAGGAGGTGGCGGGGCACCGCCCACAATGCCCCTCCCACTCTCACTCCCGCCCCGCCCCCTGAGTGCCCGCCTCTCGTCTGGGCCTGCCACACCTACCCGCTCCAGCTCTGGTCCCCCAGGTCGAGACTCACCTGTGAGCCTTCGCAGTTTTCAAAGGGTGACCAGGCCTTCCCACCCGCTGGCTGGCCGCGGAATGCGCCTGCGCAGTCTCTGTCTCGAAACAAGTCCTGGTGCTTTAAACGGGGTTTCTCACCAGGACTACATTTCCCAGAAGCCTCTGCGGCTCCTCCACGGCCTAAGGTCTCTGAGGGGAATGCTAGGAAACAGTGTGGAAATAGGATGTGGGTCAGGAAGGGAAAAAAGCTCTAAATTCACAGGGTCTTTGCATTTCCCAAATAAATATAGTATTTTGGAAGTGTTTGGCTGCACTAGCATCGCGAATATTCCCTCTTAGTTAAATATTTTCAATTGCAATTTGGGGTCACCGTGAGACTGAGTTCTGGCCAATAAAATGTGAGCAGAAGTAATGCGTGCCTCGCCCAGATCCGGCCGTTAAAACCTCCCACTTGTCACTTGCACAGTCTTTTCCCTTCTGTTTATTCAGATGAAGAGTGTGACCTTGAGAGTCACATGTTGCAGATGAAAGGAGTCTAGGTCCCTGAAGTGCAACTTGGAAGAAGTCAAATTCCAATCAGAAACAGAATAACAAAAAGCTATTTTTAATTGTATGGACTCAGGGGTTCAGTTAAATAAATAAATGGCGGTACATTCCGCCTATAAGACGTTATGGAATCCTGAAGTACTTATGGCAACCAGACGATGACATGGTGAAATGCTTGAGAACGAAGGTTAAAAGAACAAGAACCGCAGTTATATAGCTTTCATGTTTATAAAGATGTAAAATATACATATGTACTTGAGTAAAGCCAGATGGGCCATGCATTGCCAGAATGAAATAACAGCTGTCACAACACGCAGCAGGCCTTATTGGCTTATTTAACTTGCATGAGCGCCCTATAGAAGTGCGTCAGGCATCCCCAAGGAGATATATGCATCTCGGTGGCTTGAAGACCCAGCCAGGGCCAGCAGGTCGAGGGAAGCCCCTTCTGTCAATGCCAGGCTCCTGGTGCCTGCTGCCCTCTCCATGCCCATGAACCTGGCCCTGGTTCAGGCCTTGTCCTCTCACCCAGAGCCTCACTCCAGTCTCATTCTGAACCTTCTGGCCTCCAGGTCTCCCTTCCAGTCTGTTCCCCATGTAGCCCCAGAGGGCCAAGTCATTAACCTCCCTGTTCCCCCATTTCCTCATTGTACATGGGGAGAAAATAAATACCCTCTTCATTGGATTATGAAATTTGAATAGGTCCATATAGATAAAGCCATTAGAACAACATGTGGCAGAAAACGCCATCTACGTGGTTGCTATCAATATTATTAAAACAAGCCATGAAGTTTCACCTCTTGACATTCGTATTTGTGGTTCCCTCTGTCTGGAATGTCCTTTCTCCTGTACCTCTTTTTAAAAATATTTTATTTTATTTTTTTAAGACTATTTATTTTTAGAGAGAGGGAGGGAGAAAGAGAGGGAGGGAAACATCAATGTGTGGTTGCCTCTCACATGACCCCCACTAGGGACCCGGCCCGCAACCCGGATATGTGCCGCGACTGGGAATCGAACCACCGATCGTTTGGTTCGCAGCCCGTACTCAATCCACTGAGCTACACCAGCCAGGGCTCTCCTCTACTTTTGGAAACTATTTTTTCTGCCAAGAACAAGCTCTTTTTCTTTAAATTTTATTTTTCAACTACAGTTCACATTCAATATTTTGTATTCATTTCAGGTGTCCATGCTAGTGGTTAGACAATTATATACTTTACCAAGTGGTCCCCCTAGTATAGCAAGAACACGTTCTTACAGCCATTCCTGTACGAAACTTTCTCCTCTTCCCACCCTGCCAAGCCAGAGTTGGCTACTCCCCCTCTGGGTTCCCACAGGAACATCCCAGAATCCAAGCACTGATATTATAATAATTGTTGTATTGTAATTATTTGGTGACGGTCTGTCTCTCCCGCTCGATACTCTGCGCACTCCGGGAGTTCTCATCACACTATAATTAATGCACAATTTAATTATCCGTTTACTGCATTGTGCATTGTTCCTAGGAAATTCCCAAGCAGTTAAGGTAATGACTGGACCAGTAGTGTGAAGACATTTTAATATCCAAACAACACTACTACCCAAGCGGGAGTGAGCTTCGGTGTGGCCACCAATTGAAGAGAGTGGAAGCCTAGCAACTCTGATTCGTCTGCAGTAGCTCCGCCCTTGGCCAGTCGCTGGTAACGGTGACGTCATGCACGCCCGGAGCGACGTTGCCAAGGTGACTAGCGTTTGTCGGTTCCCGCTAAATGGGCTGTCTAGCGTGGGGAAGAAAGTTGGGTGTGCGGTGGCGGGGAGGTGAGGGGGAAACGGTGGAGAGGCCAGAGGCCGGAAACTACCATTCCCAGAATCCTCTCGTTTGGAGCCTGGTGTAACTAAGACCTTTGAGCCTCTTCACTACCTCTTCAAACCTCTAAGTTCCTATGGTAATAACTATGTATGGTGGCCGATAGGTACTAGAAATGTCGGGGGAGGGGGAGGAACACTTTGTAAAGTGCATGAGTCTCTAAACGCTGTGCTGCACACCTGAAACTAATACGAGATCATATTGAATGTAAACTGTAATTGAAAAATAAAAATACAAGAAAAAGAAAACCTCTCCGCTCAAAGCGCTTCACCGCGCAGGTAACGAAACTGTTATCTCGGCTCGGTGTGGCTAGAACAAGGAAGTCAAGGGTTTGACCAATCAGAAGTCCAACTCTACTGTGCACACCTTCTACCTTTAACTAGACTAGGATATAGTATTTAAAGGACTCATGGTGGAAGGCAGAGGTTTCTGGGAAATGTAGTTAATTAGGGGCTTCAGTGGGATCCATCAACACTTAGAACGTCCTTTGCTAATACCTAAATTATATAAGTAATGCCCAGCCTTAGATATTTCCCCATCACCTTAGAATGGTAAAAATGTCTTGAGTTGGTCTTCAGTATTTGAAAAAGTTAGTTGTCCACACTATTTTAATGGAGAGATTTCACATTTTACAAAAATCAGAATTTCTGGGTCTATTGAAAAATATGAAGACCTGAAAACACTGGGGCTCTTCATCTTATTCGCTCACTGTGGGATGGAGCTGAGTATTTTCCATCCTCCATAAATAGGACCTGCAGTTGTTCACTTTACCCACCTGCACCCATGAGATATTTGAGGTTTTGCCCTGGCTGGTGTGGCTCAGTGGACTGAGTGCTGGCCTGCAAGCCAAAGGGTGGTAGGTTCGGTACCCAGTCAGGGCACACATCTGGGTTGCAGGCCAGGTCCCCAGTAGGGGGTGTGCAAGAGGCAACCACGCATTGATGTTTCTCTCCCTCTCTCCCTCCCTTCCCCTTTCTCTGAAAATAAATAAAATCTTCAAAACCAAAACAACAACAAAAAGATATTTGAGGTTTCGATGTCAGGCCCTGGGAAAAACTGCCAAGCTCCTTTCCCTGGCATTAGTTGCATTTTGGTGTATGGGCCAATGTCATCTTCGTAGGCTTCCTGCGTCCCCCCATCCCTCACCCCAACACTACTATCCTCGTTAATCTTCATTTATTCAACAAATATTTACTGAGTGCCTGCTACCGAATCTACAGCTAAACTCCGCCTTTCTTATCAACCCCTGTCCCTCCCACCAAACATAACAGCGGAGGCAGCAACAGTTCTGCTGGCAGGACCCGAAACGGGACACCATGCGACCCAAATCTATTTGCTTTCTGCTTTGAGTTGGTGAGTAGTAAGAGTCCAGACAGTAAAAGATGTCCATGAAAATGTATCCGAGTCTTTTCAGGACCACAGAGGGTGACCATTTAAGAGTTCAGATAGGGAGGGACACCTGTCCTCCCACACTGACCACTGCTGTTCCTCTGCCTGACTGTCCCTTATGGTCCCACTGTGGTGTCATCTCATTTTGGATGCATTCCCCCCCAGATAGGAATGGATGCCCTTTCAAGCCCTCACTGGTGGTTTAGCCCTCTTGGAAGTCGGGTGTCTAGAGCTGGACCATTGCTGGGAGGGTCCTCCAGTAACTGATGGAGACATTGAGAAATTTGTCACAGACTTTATTAAATGTCTTTTCAATTCCCCCTCACAACCCCCAAACCACCATCCTACTGCAGCAGGAATTTTCGGTTTTGCCTGTAAGTGATAGCCCTGGTCAGAGAGAAAAAGCCTGGAGGTTAGAAAAGAGATCTTCAGGCCCCTCTAGGTCAACCAACCCGCCACCCCAAACTTCCCTCCAATCATCAGTCTTATTTGGCTTAGTTAGTGACATCATGGGTCTCTGGGCAGATTTCCAGGGTTCTCAGCCAATCAGTGTTGGCTCACGAGGAGGGAGGAATTAAAAGTTGGGACAGGGAGTAGGGGTAAAGTGTAGAAATAGAGTGGGAGAAGTCACTGAGAGACACAGTCACAGCAAGAGACTCAGAAGGGAAAGGCAAAAAGAGACATAAGTAAGGAAAAGAGAGAAGCAGGTGTAGTAGGTGGAACTGTGTTTTTCAAAAGATATATCCAGGCCCAACTGCCAGTACCTGTGCAGATGGCCTTACTTGGAAATAGGGTCTTTGTAGATGTAATTAAGATCAAATAAGATAATTCTTGATTTAGCCCTGGCTGGTATAGCTCAGTGGATTCAGCACAGGCCTGTGAACCAAAGGGCCACTGGTTTGATTCCCAGTCAGGAGACATGCCTGGATGTGTGAGAGGCAACCACACATTGATGTTTCTCTTTCTCCTTCCCCTCTCCTCTCTCTAAAAATAAATAAAATCTTTTAAAAAAGGATTATTCTGGATTTAGGCTGGACCCAAGAGAGAGAGGGAGGAGCCATATGAAGACTGAGGCAGGCAGAGATTAGAGGGAAGCCACACACCCAGGAATGCCAAGAATGCCAGCAGCCACCAGAAGGTAGAGGCAGGTATGGAATGGATTCTCTCTCAGAACCCCCAGAAGGAACCAACCCTGCCAACCTTTTGATTTGGGACTTCTGGCCTCCAGAATTGTAGGAGAGTAAATGTGTTGCCTTAAGCCACTTGCGACAAGAAATTAATATACAGGGAGACAATGGCAGAAAGCAAGGAGAGAGTTCTGTAAAAGAGAAACTGAGAGGCGAGGCAGAACTTGGGCAAGAGGCTGAGAGAGAGAGAAACAGAATTCAAGACAGAAAGGGAGTCCAGGAGATGGCAGAAGGGAAGGCAGAGACGAAGACCGGTTGAAGACAGGGAGAGAGGTTCAAACATGGGGAGAGGGGAAAGGCGCTGGAAAAAGAGAGGGAAGATGGGAGACAAAGGAGGTGGCAACAGTGAGACAGATAAAGCAGCAGACAGGGGCTGACAGACAGTGTGCAGGCCATGTGGGGTGGGAGTCAGGAGCAGAGACCCAGAGACCGGGAGGGACATTCAGAGAGGCAGAGAGAAACTGAGAGCCACAGATTCAACCTGGGGGCAGCGGGGAGGAGGGGGGGAGTGGCAGATTTGGGACTGGGACAGAGGAAGGGAGGGGAAAGCCCAGTGGAAGAGGCAGAGAGATGAAGAGTTTCAGAGAGGGAGAAAGAAGGGGACATACCAGAACGAGCTCACACTGGAGCTGACGTTCCTTGCGCTAAGTACTGACTTAATGCTCGCCACTGCCCCTGAGAGAGCAGCACTGGGATTGTCTAAAATTGCATATGAAGACGCTGAGGTGTCAGGGAAAGGAGGGCGGGGGGCAGGCGGAGGAGGTGGAGAGAGGCTGGAGAGGGTAAGCAGATAGGCAGGGAGATGCTCCAAGGGGGAGAAAGTGCAGTGAGGGCGTCTTCTCCCCTTGGCACTGTGGGGTTCATGCTTGGGGCCTATGGAAGTGTTTTCATTTTAAATGCTTTTCAAAGCAGAAGGAAATAATGTAACAATTAATTATAAGAATAATTATAAGAAGAATAATATAATAAATCCAGTTTGGACTATATCTGTCTTCAAACCAGCACATCCACAAAATATAATTTTTAGTTTAGTTTTTTTGTTTTGTTTTGTTTTGTTTTGTTTTTAATGGAAGAAGAGACCCACAAAGGCAAAAGTGCTGAGGACAGAGGAAAGACATAATGTAGTGGGGGGAGGGGGAAGATGATGAGAGACAGACAGAGACACAGAGACAAGCAAGAGAGAAGAGATGGAGAGAGGGAAGGAGAGACAGAGATGAAAGAGGGAGAGACAAAAAGAGACGGAGACAGAGACAGAGACGAAAAGTGACTGACTAGGAGACTCCCAAAGGACACGTGACCTATCCAGGGCATTGCCATTTTTGTGGGGCTTAGAGGCTGCCTTTGGGGGCCTCAGGAGACAGCGGGGATGACTCACGAAGCCACGATGACCACAAAGGCGAAGATAGCCAGAAACAAGGAAAGGATGATGCCAAGCAGGGCCTGCTTCTGCGGGTGGATACTCTCTTTGTCGTACTGCAGGGCCACGCGGGGCTGCCTGTCCACTGGGCGGGTGGGCGGAGACAGCGCGGCCTCTGTTACCACCCTTCCCCGGCCTTGAGCACACCCACTGCTCGTTCATTTACCTGGGCCCTGTGCACTCTACGTGGTCCTCTCCCTTCTCCCGGCTCTCACTCTCCCTTCATCCATTCCTCACATTCTGCGTCCCAGGCACCGTTCTAGGTGCCTGGGATACCACTGTGAACCCACCCCTGTCCACCCTCAGCACGTCACAGTGCGAAATGCATTTCATGGGGTTGGGGTGAGGGTGGGAGGAGAACTTGGTTCGTTCCTCTGCCCAAGAACACAGGAGGGGGATGCAAAATGCTGGCGATTTCATGGTAAGAAGATAGTCCGCCTGCGTCTTAGCGGGCTCTGAAAGTGGCCTTGGGAGTCCCATTCTGCACCTTCCACTCGCCCCCTCGCTCCAACTCTTTCCTTCTGTCCGCAAAGCTTCTTGGCTCCACCTTCATAAACGTATCCAGAATTTGAACCACCTCCTCGGCTCCTGACCTGGTCCAGCCCCATCCTCCTCCTCCCGGCTTCTCCTCACTACAGTTCCCCACGTGGCCGCCAGGGGCGCCGGTTAACACCTAAGTCCACTCCTGTCCCTCCTCGGCTCACAGACCCCTCCCACAGCTCTTCTCTCATTCAGAATGAAAGCCCAAGTCTTCATGGTGGTCCATCACCCCGCACGGCCTGGTCCCCACGTGGCTAGCTCCCCTACTGCCCTCCTCTTGATTCACTCGGCAATGGCCACACTAGCTTCCTTCTCGTTGCTCAACTACGTCGGATCTTTGCACCTGCTGTTCTCTCTGTCTTTCACCTGGTCCCCCAATCCCTTTAGATCTCAGACACCCCTTCGTTAGAGAGGCCTCCCCACCTGCACTCTCTAAAGTAGCACCACCCCCCGCCACCCCCAGGGACTCTGTTTTATTTTCATTAAGAGCCCTACTGCCATCTGGAGTTAGTCCCTATATTTGTTTATGTATAATTATCATCTAAGAGTGGCTCTCAGCTGGGGACTCTTTTGTCCTCCAGGGGATATTTGGGAATGTCTGGAGGCTGGAAATGAGTGTGATGCCTTTTGTGTGAGTATGTGGGCGGGTACTACTGGTGTGTAGTGAGTGGAGGCTGGTGGAGCCGCAATAGGTAGGACAGCCTTAGAGTAAAGAATTACCCAGCCCCACGCGCTAGCAGCAGCAAGGCTGAGAAAGCCTGGTCTGACCCTTCACTCCATCAGAATATGGGCTCAGTGAGACATTTCTCTTCCATTCTGCTGATCCTCAGTTTGGGGCATTAGAGGGTGCTCCAATTTTTTTTTTTTTTGTAGGTAAACACCACCCTAACAGAGCAAATAGACACATTCTTTCTTTTCAATTGCTCAATGTCATGGCAGGGTGGAGATCATAAAAAAAGAGAGAGAGAGAGAAAAAAAGATGTGACCATTGAATGAAATGAGAAGTCCTTTCATTGGACTTCTGTTTCAAAGAATCAACAGAGGAAAGTATTCTGGGGACAGTTAGGGAAGTTGGAAAAAGGACTTGCAATTATTTGATATTGAAGAATTGTTGTCAGGTTTGTTGAGTGTGGTCATGTAGAAATGTCCTTATTTTTAGTGAAATAAGTGTCCTTATTTCACCTTATTTCACTACGAATGGGTGAAATCTCATGATGCCTGATTTTTAAAAAAACACTGTGGCAAAAAAATAAATAAAATAAGTGAATCAAATGGGAAGAATGTTCATTGTCAAGATAATTTGATGGAAAGCACTACTTTACAGAGGTGATCGAAGAGTCTTCTCTGAGGAGGGAAACTCTGAGACTTTGTTGAAGTGATGGGGTCAGAGGAGCAGCATGACAGAGAGAGAGGACAGCATATGAAAAGGTCCAGCGTGACTATCCAATCTTGATGTATATATGGGGGTTCACGGTACCATTTTCTCTGCTCTAAGGATATGTATTTTTTAAAAATTCTGAATGAATGAACAAATTCAGCCCATCCTTCCTGACTCCCCAGGTACGGCTACAGGGAAAGCATTTTCGCAGCACCTGCCACTCTGGCACTAAGTGCATCGTAAAGTTACAGAGGAGGCTTCCCATTCGGCGGCAGGGAAAAATGAGTTTCAGAAAGTGGCAGCACCTGCCAGGCCACACAGTGGGGAAGGGTGCAGGGCAGGCTGCAGGGCTGCACGTGGGAGACCTCCAGACCCATATCCACTGGGACACGGCGGACTGCATCTCTCATGCACCTGTCCCGTGTCCTCCCCACCCCACAAGAGCTTACCAAAACAGTGTTCCCTTTTCACGCACTTGGGGCTGACATTCAGGCATTGTAAACAGTCTAAGACCTCTTCTTTTAGCGAGTCTGGACAAGGGAAGGGGAGAAGTGGGCTGAGGGCAGGGAGGAGGAAGGGGAAAGAGGATCTGGAGTCCCTCCACCCTGACGAATTTGGAGGCCCCACATGCAGCAAGGCAAGCTGAGCAAAATACACTGACGATTCACATCAGAAATAATGTTTATATATTAATAAAATACGTAAGTTGACTAAAGAGTTGAATTAAGTTGCAGCTGTCCAGTTAACCCAACATTGTTTGTAGACAATTAATTAAAGTCAAACACATGTGTAATTAAATATCTACAAAAGAATGCTTTCATGTCTCTATTCCTATTTGCAGCCACCTGTGGCATAGACTAGCTGGATGCTCGCTGATCATCTCCTTCACCACCTGCTACTCAGGAAGACTATGTTTCCCAGGTTCCTTTGCAGTAGGTTGCAAGCATGTGACTTAGTTCTGCCCAAAGGGGACAGAGGGACGCAAAGCTACTTCTCAGGCTTGGCGATAAAACTTCATGCAGAATTCCATATCCTTTTTCCCTTCCAAGGCTTGTTTAGAAGCTACAATATGGGCATAGCCTGGATCCTTGACTCATCAGATGGAAGAATAGCTCAACTCTCAATGGATTTGGGGTGAAAGAAATAAACCTTTCTTTTGTTAAACCACTGACATGTGGTGTTTTGTTTTGCTTTGTGTTGTTTTGTTTAACTAGGATGTAGGCTTTCCTATCCTGCCTAACATTCTCCCCAAAGTACTTTTTTTGTAGCTTGCAATTTTCATAAGCCCCCCAATAATCAGATATCCCTAGGTACCAGAGCTTTGGAGTGGGGGGTTCCACTAGATGGAGTAGGGATGATAGTGGGCCTTATTTGTGGGAGACAGGGTAAAGAGGAATGGAAGGGTAGAGAAGGAAGGGACAGATGGTAAGTCCAGGACTCACGGCAAATTCTGTGGTTGCAGGCTGCAAGAGAAGAGAGCTGAGGTGAGTTAAGTCAGGAGAGCAAGTTGAGAATTTACTGGGAAGGGACCCGGAGAGGGAGGGAGGAGTGAGTCTGGGAAAGACAAGAAAGGCCTATTGGGGAGGGGCAGAGAAAAGGGGAGGTGAGTTTGGGAGAAAAAGTGAGGGGAGGGGCTCAGTGGGGAGATGCCGCACCTTTTAATTCATACACACTTAAAGCTCTTTTGAGTCTCATAGTCACCTTCTCCCTGAGAGTCACCAGCTCTTCCAGCAGAGGCTCATCTGAGGAGAAAGAGCCCTGTGAGGCACTCGGCACCCATCAGCAGCTTCAGAGAGGAGGGATGAGGAAACTCCTTTTCACTCATCAGGAGTAACCAAGATCAGGTATGACTCAGGGTCCACTGGGCCTATCTACGGGCCTGGGAAGCACTGCACCCAGCTTCCCGTTCACGGTGTGGCCCCAGGTTAAACCACCTTCCCTTGGCCTCTGTTTCCTCATTTGGTAATGGCAGAGGGGTGGGCTCCATCACTCCCCCTTTCCTTTCCTCTGATTTGCTCTCCTGTCCTCTTTTTGAGTCTACGCTCACTCCATGATTTCATCCAGCCTCGTGGCTTCATATGTTAATTACCTGGACCTGCACTGTCCAGTATGTCAGCCACTAGCCACATATGGCTACTGAGCCCTCGAGAGGGGCTAGTCTGAATTGAGATAAGCAGTTCGTGTGAAATACATGCTGGATTTCAAAGCCATGGTATGAAAAATAGTAATTGTAAAATATCGCAATAAATCATTTTCATGTGGCATGCATGTTGAAATGACAACCCCATATTTTAAGTATGGGGTTAAATAATATATATTAAAATTAACTTCACCTGCTTTTGTCTACCTTTTTAAAAAAGGGGGCTACTCGCCCTGTTTGGTGTGTCTCTGTGGATTGAATCCCGGCCTGAGAACCAATGGCGTGATGTCCCAGATTCAAATCCTCATCTCTCTTCCTAGCTTTGGGGGTGTCTGAACCTCAGTCTCCCCCTCGGGAAAGGGCTGTGCGCACCTAAACTCTGGTAGATTTGTAAATAAAGCACTTAGAACTGTACCAGACTCACAGAAAAGGCTATGCGCGCGTGTTTGCTTTAAGGTTTAAATCAAGGGGAAGGATGGTGGACAGGTGGAAAAGGAGGGAGGAGGGGGCTGGGAAAAGGTTTTCCCTCTTAGTTCCTACCTCTCAGAGACTTAACCCTTAAGCTTTTTGCCTGAGTCTTGATAAAGGATGCCAGCAGTTTCAGGTGACGTGTCTCTGGAGACAAGAGGGGACGAAATGCCATTGGGTCCCTCAGAGAGCCAAGAGACTCGTCCCCATCCCGGACCTTTATCCAGCATAGGCCCCGCCCTCCCCTCTAGGGGGCGTGGTCTCCAAAGGGTCTCTCACCCCCACCTTCCTCTGGCTTGGACCCCCTGTTCCTTTCTCCACAGTGCTAGGCACCCACCCCTCCTCAGCACGCACCCACTTGCCCCACAAACGCCTTCACCGCGTAGTTCTGGAAGAAAGACCCCTCCATGCCCAGCAGCAGGGCCTGAGCGCGGGCCCCCTGCTGCCCCCAACGGAAGCGGCTGGGGATGATGGCCAAGCGCAGCTGCCTCAGGGCCAGCCTCACGGAGGTGTCACACTGCAGGCAGCCACAGCCTCCGTGGGCGCTCAGGCCCACGAGCAGCGCAAGGGCCAAGACCAGAGGCATGGCGGGGCCTTTGTGACGTCACAGAGAGGACCCAGCCGGCCCCGGGCGGGGTCAGGGAGGCCGGGGAGTAGAGGGCAGGCAGGTCTCTGCTGAGCGCCTACTCTGTGCTAGGCCCTGTTTCAGCCACTGCAATGTATTGTGAGGCACACAGCCTCTGCTCCCAGTATTTACAATAAATGTCAATGGAGCACCCACTATGTTCCAGGCACTGGAGGGAGTCCAGTGGTCAAACAATATGTGGTGTATCTATGCAATGGGATATCATTCTGTCTTCAAAAGGGAGGAAATTCTGACACGTGCTACTAAATGGATGGACCTCAAGGCCGTTACGCTGAGTGAAGTAAGCCAGCCAAGAAAAGACGAATCCGTATGATTCCACTCACATGAAGTATTTAGACTACCTAGAAGAGTCAAGTTTACACTCAAGATATTTAAAATTGCTTTAATCTACTGAACAGTGCTCTGATTTCCCCAAATACCTCCTAGCTCTTTTTTGCTTCCATATCAACTTCTCTACTATAGGAACGGGAAAGCAGCCACATGCAATGCGGGAATGGTACTGACATTTGAATCTCAAACAATTTTTTTAAGTTTTTAAAAATATTTTATTTACTTATTTTTAGAGGGGGAAGGGAGGGAGAGAGAGAGAGAGAGAAACATCAATGTGCGGTTGCTGGGGGCCATGGCCTGCAACCCAGGCATGTGCCCTGACTGGGAATTGAACCTGCGATGCTTTGGTTCACAGCCCGAGCTCAATCCACTGAGCCACGCCAGCCAGGGCTCAAACAATTTTAACACGTCCCAAAATATCCTTTGGACTTTTTTCAACCATTTAGAAGGATAAAAAGCCATGCTTAGCTTGGGGGCTGTAATTTGCCATCAACTCTAACTCATCCTTTTCACTCATCACAATTTTTAATTCTTATTTTTAAAAAGATTTTATTTATTTATTTTTAGAAAAACAAGAGAAACATCGATGTGAGAGAGAAACATTGATTTGTTGTTCCACTTATTGATGCATTCATTGGGTGATTCTTACGTGCACCCTGAGCAGGGATAAAACCCTGAACCTAGGCGTATCAGGATGATGCTGTAACTAACTGAGCTACCCGGCCAGGGCTTTTTTAAAAAACACTTTTAACATGGCTAGCAGTGTAAAATTATGTGTGTATTTCAACTGGACATCGCTGGTTTAGCACACAGATGGTGTCCAATAAATATCATTTGAATTTAGATGTAAATTAGCAGGCAGTTAATGGTTGTGGAGGAGTGTAATGGATGATTAGACCACAAGGGGGCGCGCGCACCCGACTGAAATTCTCCCCTCTCTCCCGCCTGAGAAAGTTGCATCCTTAGCTCTCTGCTCTCCTGCCTACCTTTCTCAGAATTAGCCCTTCACAATAGCTAATGCAGCGACGTAAGGGGGAGCTGTCAGAATGGGAGGGAAAACAAAGACTGTAAATTCCTCAACTTCTAAGCTCCAAAGCCTCAGGTCCAGGTGTGAGGCAGGGAGAATCTTGAAGCAGAACCGGTTTTATGTCTCTGATGAGCAGCTGTGTTAAATTGCAATTTCGTAAAACTTAGTTAAATGAAGTATCTGCAGATTTCATGGCCTGGCAATCCCCCTGTTTTTGATGAAGAGGCTGAAGAAGTTGTCACCTCTCCCCCCCGGGGACATGGATGTTCTTCGTGCTGTTGTTTATGGCGGCGGTGGTGTACACGGAAGCCTGCCAACGATCACTGGGGGAGGGGAGGAGGCGCCCGTGGTGTGCAGGGCGGGCATTCTGCAGCCCTGGAAACAACAGGCTAAACTGTGCACAAAACAAAAAGAATGGATCTGATGAATGGATAAGGAAGAAATGGAATTTACTCAGCCATAAGAAAGAATGAAGTCTTGTCATCTGCAACGACGTGAATGCACCTGGAGGGCATTATGCTCAGTGAAATATGCCAGACAGAGAAAGACAAATACCATGTGATCTCACTTAGCTGTGGAATCTAACAAAACAAACAAGCAGATAAAACAGAAACAAACTCATAGATACACGGAACATTTTGATGGTTGCCAGGTGGGAGGAGGGTTGGGGGAATGGGTGAAACAGAGGAAGGGATTAAAAAGTGCAAATTGGTGGTTACACAATAGCCACGGGGATGTAAAGTGCAGCACAGGGAACATAGTCAGTAACAGTGTAATAACTATGTACAGTGTCAGGTGGGTACTGGGCTTATCGGGGAATCACTTCGTAAATCATGTTAATGTCTAGTTCCTATGCCGTGCACCTGGAACTGATGTAATATTGTATGTCAACTATAATTGAAAAACTAAACAGTTATTTTATTTTATCTTTAAAAAATATTTTATTTATTTATTTTTAGACAGGGGAAGGGAGGGAGAAAGAGAGGAAGAGAAACATCAATGTGTGGTTGCTTCTCGCGCGCCCCCTACCTGGGGACCTGGCCCACAACCCAGGCATGTGAGAACCCTTTGGTTTGCAGTCCAGTGCCCAATCCACTGAGCCACACCAGCCAGAGCCATTTTAACCGTTTTTAAGTATACAGTACAGCGCAGTGCTCTGAGTACATTCACGCTGTTGTGCAGCTATCAGTGGAGTTTGTCTCCAGAACATTTTTCTTCTTGCAAAACTGAGACTCTGTCCCCATCAAACACCAACTCCCCCTTCCCCCTCCTCTCAGCCCCTAGAATTCAACATTCTACCTTCTGTCTCTATGACTCTATCTGTGCTGAGTAACCTCCCCTAGTGAAGTCATGCAGTGTTTGTGTTTCTGTGACCACCTGCTTTCCCGCAGCATAATGTCCTTCCGTCCTTCCGTGTGGTAGCTTGAGCCAGCATCTCCTGCCTTCCTAAGTCTGAGTAACGTTATTCCATTGGATGGATGGATCACACCGTGTTTATCCGTTTATCCTCCGATGGATACTTTGGTTGCTTGCGCATAATGTGTTTTATCCATTTCAGGGTGTGTGTTACATTTCACTGTACAAAACCTTTAAAAATGAATAATGTGCCATTGCTAAGTAAGCAGTGCACAAGTGCACACAGGCACACACACACACCTGGCCAGGACCTGGGTGTCTCCCCGAGGCAGAGTAGGGCCCACGACCTGTCTCCTGGGGTGCTTCTCCCCTAGTTTAGTGACTCACATCTGCAGGGTGGGGCTCCTGGTGCTGTCACACCCACCTGTCAGCTTCCTCTGGACTCTGTCACCTGCCCTAGGGGCAGTCTACCACCTCAGCTCAGACCTCAGCTCTAGGTTGCCCCCAGGGATGGGGTGCCGCTGCAAACAGCTGTCCTTCCACCTTCTCTCCCAGCAGAGAGCCATCCACCCTCCTGTCCTGGTGTCCTTCCCGATCCTCAAACTCAGTCCCTTACTCTGCTTTCCCCCTCTTTCTGTCCTTCCTTCTCTCTCTGGGTCTTTATCCCCCTCTCTGGAGGTCTCCATATATCCATGCCTCTCCTTTTCCTGGCTTTCAATTCAACAATTAAAATTTAAGTAAATTAGCTTTGGCTGGTGTGGCTCAGTGGACTGAGCTCCAGCCTGCGATCCAGAGGGTCACCAGTTTGATTCCCAGTCAGGGCACATGCCTGGGTTGCGGGCCAGGTCCCCAGTAGGGGGCAAGTGAGAGGCAACTACACACTGATGTTTCTCTCCCTTTCTCCCTCCTTTCCCCTCTGTTTAAAAATAAATAAATAAAATATTTGAAAAAAAGTAAGAAATGTGTGAAGAACTGGAATATATGTTTCCCCAAAGACGAGCAAATGGCCTATGGCCACATAGAAAGATGTTCACTGCCGTTAGCCACAGGGAAACACAAAGATAAACCACAACGGGATGCCACCTCACCCCACCAGGATGGTTTAATCAAAACCGGGAATGTAAAATGGCACAGCCACTCTGGAAAGCATGGACACTCCTCAACATTTAAATGTAGAGTTACCTGTGTCCCAGAGATTCCACATCTGGGAATTCCACTCCAAATGAATCGAAAGCACATGCCCGCGGAAAAATGTGTACAGGAACGTTCGGAGAAGCAGTACTCACGAACGCCAAAAGGTGGGAAAACTGAGGAATGAATGGACAACACATGGTCTGTTCGTGCAATGGAAGATTACTCCGCCGTGAAAGGGAATGAAGCCCCGACCCGGGCTACAGTGCGGACGAGCCTTGAAGGCGTGTTCAGTGACAGAAGCCGGACGCGAAAGGTCACCTATTGGAGGGTTCCATTCCGGGGTGTCCAACCTGTGGCCCACAGGCCTCCTGCAGTGCAGGATGGCTGTGAATGCGGCCCAACACAAAATTGTAAATTTACTTAAAACATGATGAGATTTTTTTTGTGTGATTACATGTTGCAATGTATTTAGTGTGTGGCCCAAGATAAGTCTTCTTCTTCCAATGTGGCCCAGAGACACCAGAAGGTTGGACACCTCTGTTAAGTGAAATGTCCGGAATAGGCAAATACGGAGACAGGAAGCAGAGCGGTGACCGCCTGGAGCTGAGGGTGGGGAGAGGGAGGGGCTGGAGAGTGACTGGGGAGAGTGCACACGTTTCTCTTGGGAGTGAAACTGCTCTGCAATGAGACAGCGATGCTGGTCACACAGCATTGGGAATGTACTTCAAGTTCTGAGTTGCCCATTTTTAAAAAGATTTTATTTATTTATTTTAGACAGAGAGGAAGGGAGAGAGAAAGAGAGGGAGAAAAATACCCCTATGTGGTTGCCTCTCATGTACCCTCTACTGGGGACCTAGCCCGCAACCCAGGCGTGTGCCCTGATAGGGAATTGAACTGGCGACCCTGTGGTTTGGAGGACAGAGCTCAATCCACTGAGCCACACCAGCCAGGGCTGAGTTACCCATTTTAAAGTGGTGGATTTTATTGTATGTGAATTATACCTAAAAAGATTTTATTTATTTTTTAGTTATTGATTTGAAAGAGAGAGAGAGAGAGATAAAGAGAGATTGATTTGTTTTTCCACTTGTTTATGCATTCATTGGTTGAGTCTTCATGTTCCCTGACAGGGGATTGAACCCACAATCTTGGCGTATCAGGCTGGCACTCTAACCAACTGAGCTGTACAGCCAGGGCCTGCCCCGCCCCCCCACCCCCCTCCCCCGCAAAGCCAAAATAAAACAAAAAACACATGATTTTAAATAAGTAAAACAAACAAAAACCTATGAGTTGTGGAGTCAGATCCACTGCCTGGCTCCTTAGGAGCCATGTGACCGGGAGCACAGTCCCCTCCCTGAGCCTCCACGTTGAAGTGAGGACATGTTGGTAGATCCACCACACTTTTGTAGTCGGGGCAAACGGGATGATCAGTTTAAGTCCTTGGCACACACACGTTGTCCCACAAAGGTGAGCTGGAAGCATAGGTCGTTTCCTGTTTGAACCCCTAGGAATTCTGCTCGCAGAAGAGGTCTCAGCCCTTGTCCCCTCCTCTGCCCCTGGCCCCACCTTCGCCCTTGGCCTCTGGGCCTCCTGCCTCCTCACTCCAGGCCATTCCCTCCAGGGCCCCAGAGCTGACCCAGCCCTTCCTTTGCTCGCAGCCCCATCAGGGCTCCCTCATGTCTCCAGGACAGAGTCCAGCCTGGCAGGTGAGATACCTGGCCACACTCTGCCATTTGCCTCCCATCACTTATCACATTTGCCTCGTAGACTCACCCACTTGGCACAGCCTGACTCACACCTCCAAACCCTGCTCCATGCAGATCCCTCACCTGGAGCGCCTGCCCGTTCCCTCCTTCCCCACCTTTCCAGTGAACTCAGCGAAATACCGAAGTCATTACCTGGCACATGCCCTTTGAACCAGCCACACCGAGTCTAGGAATTTAGCTTTCAGATAAGGCTCCCACGTGAGCTCCAAGAACTAAGCACTGAGGGCTCATCGTGCAGAGGAGGAGACGACCTAGAAGTTCATCATGAGGGGGCTGTCAGATGAACCCAGGCAGAGGCTGTCTGATAAATGAGTGTGACTGATATACGTGGTTACAGACGGAACCCTCTCCAAGGTGTGTTACAAAGTGAAAAACGCAAGGTGCAAACCCAAGCGTACTTGGTGCTCTGCCCCTCCCTCCCTTGCTGTGTGACCTTGGGAAAATGATGTCACCTCTCTGAACCTCCATTTCCTCATCTATAACACGGATATCCATGATCTCAAAGGTCATGGTGAAGATAAAATTAAAAAAAGCTCAGCAAAAACCATGCATATAGCATATAACAAGCATTCTGAAAAATGTAAGGTTTTAATGTTAGTTTGCCAGAGGTTTGCAAACTTTTTCTGTAAAGGGCCAGACAGTAAATATTTTTGGCTTTGCAGACCATATGGTCTCTGTGGAACCTCTGAGCTCATTCATTCATATTTATTTATCTTTAGAGAGGGGAAGGGAGGGAGAAAGAGAGGGAGAGAAACATCAATGTGTGGTTGCCTCTTGTGCACCCCCCACTGGGGACCTGGACCACAACCCAAGCATGTGCCCTGGCTGGGAATCGAACCAGTGACTTTGTGGTTCACAGGCCAGCACTGCATCCACTGAGCCACACCAGCCAGGGCTGCAGGGTCTCTTTTATAAGGTCACAAATCCCAATCAGGAGGGCTACACCTTTGTGACATAATCACCCCCCAAAGGATCCAGCTCCTAATACCTTCGCCTTGGGGATCAAGCTTTCAACATTTAAATCTGGGGGCAGGGGCACAAACTCACAGACCGTAGCAACAACCCAGATGGTCTTTAGACACTGCAAATGCCCCCTGAGTGGCACAACTGCTTCCTGCTGAGAATCAGCCATCTAATGTGATGAGAAAAATTTTAATAGCTCCCATACTAGAATGTTCTTACTGGCCCTATTGTCATCACCCCAAATTGGAAACTCCACAAATTCCCATTCACAGTTGGATGAATAAATCGTGTCATATCTGCACACTGGAATGTCACCCAGCAGGGGCTGACAAACTTTGTTAAGGACCGGATAAAAAAATATTCTCAACTTTCTGGGTCATATCACCTCTGCCGCAATCCTGCAGCATGAGGAGTGATTGACAACAGGAAATGAACAGCGTGACAGCATCTCAATAAAACTTTATTTATACAAACTGACAATAGGTCCTGGCTGGTGTGGCTCCATGGACTGAATGCCGCCGGCCTGTGAACCAAGGGGTCCCTGGTTTGATTCCCAGTCTAGGGCACAGGCCTGGGTTGTGGCCAGGTTCCCAACGGGGGGCGTGCGAGAGGCAACCACACATCGATGTTTCTCTCCCTCTCTTTCTCCCTCCCTTGCCCTCTCTCTAAAAATAAATAAAACATTAAAAAAAAAAAAAAAAAAAAAACAGGCAACAAGCTGGATTTGCTCCCACTCCGGATGCAGTTTGCAGACCGCACCCCTCCCCCGCCCCGCCCGCTATACAAGGTGAGAAGGGGGAGGATAGTGACCCCTGGAGCCTCCTTTTGTGGCAATGAAGCTGGCAGGGGTGATGGTTGGGAAAGCTGGACACGTGGCACACACCCGAGGCCCCGGCCTCTGGCTGGAAGCGGGTCTGAGAGCCGTGCAGCCTCACAGCTGTTGGGGCTTCTCAGAGCCGCTGATGGAGTGAATCCGACACGGCGGAAAAATTCTCAGGTTCTTAGGAGAACTGCGCCTCACGGCTCTTAATCTTACCGGTTCCCAACCAGGAAATGAGCAGGGGAAAGAAAAACAGATTAGACACCTCTGAGATGCCAAGGGAAATGCCATAAATTCCAGGGGATGAAATTCAAGTTCGTTTCTCACAGGAGAGCATTGTCAACACCTGTCTTTCAGGCTGTCACGGGAGTGTCCCCTCCACAGGGACGCCTCCCCAGGCCACCCAATCTGAGGGAGCAGCTGCGCACGCCAGCACTTCCTGTCCCCCGTCCCTGCTTTGGGTTAGGGGTTAGATTGCGTGCTCCCAAAAGAATATGTTAAAGTCCTAACTCCCAGGACATCAAAATGTGACCTCACTTGGAAACGGGGTCCTTACGGATGGAATTAATTAACATGAGCTCATAGTGGAGCAGAGCTGGCCCCTAATCTGACAGGGCCACTGTCCTCACGAGAAGACACAGACATACAGAGGGACGATGCAATGGGATTGCAGAGGTACAGATTGGGGTGGTGTCATTGGAAGGCAAGGTGCATTAGAGAGTGTCAGCAACCTGCAGAGACTAGGAAGAGGAGAGGATGATTCTGTGCTGCAGGGCTCGGTGGGAACGTGGCCCTGCTGATGCCTTGACTTTGGACTTCTGGCCTCCGGGACTGTGGAGTAACACATCTCTGCTGTTCCTGAGCCTGTTTCCACATTGGAAAATTGAGAAGCCCTGACTACTTATTTTTTAAAAGATTATATTTGTTTATTTTTAGAGAGAGGGGAAGGGGAGGAGAAAGAGAGGGAGAGAAACATCAATGTGTGGTTGCCTCTCTAGCACCCCCTACTGGGGACCTGGCCTGCAACTCAGGCATGTGCCCTGACTGGGAATCAAACTGGCAATCCTTTGGTTCTCGGACCTGTGTTCAATCCACTGAGCCACACCAGTCAGGACTGGCTATTTATTTTGTAGAACAGCCTTTGGTCTCAGTTTACTTCATGGTCTCCTTATGGTTAGACTGAGGTGAAGCGCCATGGGTGGGGCACCATGGGAGTGATCCTGTGTCCTCTCCCATGAATGGCATCAGGAGGCCCGTGACGTCGGGACGTCTCATTCCTGACCAGGTTAGCTTTGACAACATGCTTAAGACACTGTCTTCCAGGGCCTCTGTGTGAACTACTATTCTTACACAGGGTTCATTTGATGTTAACTGTTACTTATCATTTTTTCCCCAGCACACATCTATGGAGCATGTGCTATGTGCCAGGCCTTGTCCGAGATGTTGTGGCCACTAAACGAATAACACTTTTCCCTCTGGAAGGTCACAGTCTCACAGGGAAGACTGATGGATGGCCAGAAACTCACAGCTGAGAGAGACCAGTAGGTGACCACAGAGTCACAGGGTACGTCAGGGGCTCAGAGGGTGTGTACTGGTCTGTCTGAGGGAGTCAGCTAAGTCCTCCCGGAAGAGGGGATATTTGAGTTGGGTGTTGCAGGATGAGTAGGAGTTCGCCAGGGAGAGCCAGGGGAGAGAATTCTGGGTAAAGGGAGCTGTGGTTATGCAGAGATGAGAGCATTTCCAATGCTGAGTTGAAGGGCTGGGATGTTATCCTAGAAGCACCGAGAGGGCTGTGAGCAGGGCACGCGCAGGAGCAGCTCTGAGTATAGAAAGACCCTCTGGGGTCAGATGAGGACCGGCCAGGGGAGAGAGCCTGGAGACTTGGGAGGAGGCTGGGATAAGGATCCAGCGGGGAGAGGACGAGGCCTGAATGGGAGGTGGCACCGTAGGATGGAGAGCAGGGCTTGGGGCAGAGACCAGCGTGGGGGCGGGGAGGCAGGAAGGCCCCTCTGTGGCGGGCAAGGCCACAGTGGTGGCCCTGTCACCTAACTTAGACAACTAGTTATACCAACAGGCCATTTACCACGAGGGGACATGCAGGTCCTGGAGCAGGTCTGGCAGGGGAGGCAATGAGCCATGTTTGAGTATAAATGCATGGCCCGTGTCAGAGAGGTTTCCTCCCAGGATGACCGGCCCCATGAGGGATGTGGAGTGTGAAGAGTGAATCCCTCTGCTGCTTGGAAAGAGACAGGGCTTGGCTGGAATGTTCTGTCTTGCTCCTTCTGTTTCTCTGGGAATAAACGTATGTCAGATCCTATGGACGAGAAAGTCCTTGGCACTCAGTAAATACTCATTAGATGCCGGTTATGTGGGTATTTTTTTTAATTGTAATGAGTACTTACTAAGTGCCAGACAATTATTACTATGGCTCACGGGTTTTTCTCCTCACCTCTCCTTCATTTCTTCCTTTCCTCGCCCCCACTGGGAAGGCAGTTGTCTGGCACAATGATAACACATCTGTGTAATCATAGGAAAGGCAGTCACTACTGCAAGGGACAGGTTGGTGTCTCTGTAGACACTCCTAGAACTTTCTGCGGTGGTGGACACGTTGCGTCTCTGTGCTGCGGACATGGTAAGCCACTGACCTCATGTGACTCTTGAGCACTTGACATGTGGCAAGCCAGACTGAGGAACTGAATTTTCAACCTTATTTAATTTTAATTATTCATACTTAAATGTACTCATGTGACTAGTGGCTACTATGTTGGGGGCAGTGTAGTGCTAAAACTAAGCCTACTGCCCAGGAAGTGTAGAAGTTCACCCTGTTTTCCCCGAAGGCACCGAGCTTCCAGGACCATGGAGGAGGCAGGAGAGGGAGGAGATGAGAGGAAGACAAGAATTAGAAGGCAGGGCACACTGGGACTTTGCTACGTGGAGGATGGGAGTGTGGATTGAATCAGCCCAATAGAAAAGGCACGCGTCCTTCCTGGGACTCAGTAATGAAAAGACAAACAACCCAATTCAAACATGGGCCAAAGATCTGAACAGACGCTTCACAAAGGAGAAGATACAAACAGCCAGTAAGCGCATGAAAAAAAAAAATACCATTAGTCATCAGGGAAGTGCCAGCTGAAACCGGAACGAGATACAACACACACTACAATGGCTCATATTAAAAACGACGGACAGTGTTACATGTTGCCAAGGAGGTGGAGCAACCAGAACAGCTGGTGGGGATGTAAAAGGCAGGCAGAGCCCTGGCTGGCCCGACTCAGTGAATTGAGCGCCAGTCTGTGAACTGAGGGGTCGGTGGTTCAATTCCCACTCAAGGCACATGCCTGGGCCTTGTGGGCCAGGACTCCGGTTGGGGATGTGCGAGAGGCAACCGGTATCTCTCGCACACCGATGTTTCTCTCACTCTCTTTCTCCCTCCCTTTTCCTCTCTCTAAATAAATAAAATATATATTTTTAAAAGGCAGGCAGAATGATAGCCCCCAAAGATGACCATGTCCTAACCCCAGGACCTGAGAGTGTCAACTTCGGTGGCAAACAGGACTTTTGCAGATGCGATTGAATTAAGGACCTTGAGTTGGGGAGATAATCCTGGACTAGCTGGTGGGCCCTAAAGACCAAAATGTCCTCGCCATAGTCTTCATAGGAGGAAGGCCCAAGGGTCCGAGTCAGGGAAGAAGAGGGGCCGATGGAAGCAGGGGTTGCAGTGATGAGGCCACAAGCGGAGGAGGGAGGGCAGCCTCCAGAAGCCACAGAAGGGGTGGAAACTTCCGGTGACACCTTAACATTAGCCCCCTAACACGCATTTCAGACGTCTGCCCTCCAGGACTGTAAGATAAATCTGTGCTATTTTAAGCCACTAAGATGGTGTTAAGTTGTTAGAGCAGCCACAGAAAACTAATACAGCCACCTTGGGAACAGTTCTGGGATTAAAACATTCTTTATTCTTAATTAAGAAAAAAATTTTAAAAGATGTATTTATTTTTAGAGAGAGGGGAAGGGAAGGGGAGAGGAAGAGAAACATCAATGTATGGTTGCCTCTGGAGTGCCCCCTACTGGGGACCTGGCCGGCAACCCAGGCATGTGCCGTGAATGGTAATGTTACCAGCGACCCTTTGGTTCACAGGCTGGTATTCAATCCACTGAGCCACACCAGCCAGGACTTTTCTTTAAACAACAAAAACAAAAACCCAACTTTTATTTATTTATTTTTAGAGAGAAGAGAGTGAGAAAGGGAGGGAAAGAAACATCTACCGGTTGCTTCTAGCACACTCCCAACCAACCAGGGACCTAGCCCACAACCCAGGCATGTATCCTGACCCACAATCTAACCAGCGACCTGTTTGCTTTGCTGGATGACGCCCAACCCCCTGAGCCACACCAGTCAGGGCAACACTGAGACTTTTGCTGAGTGGCCTCAGACCTGGCGCTGGTGACAGGTTTGAAACTGTGTTAAGCTAGTGAATACCACTCACCCCCAACCGGCGACTCCCTGAGAAACTGCCTCACACAACTCGCGTGCCGCCCGAGGCTCTTTCAGTGGCTGAGCCTAACGGGCTACCTGCAGGTCCTGGGATGACGCTCCAACCAACTGAACTACCCAGCCAGGGCTTTTGGTTTTATCTTTAATGAAGAATATGTGGACATATGACAAATAGCAATTTTGAGGCCATACTATTGTGCGCAGTGCCGCCCGAGTCGTAGGAACAGGAACTTCAAGAGGGACAAGGGAATTTCAGGGGTGGACGGATCTGTCCTGGGTCCTGAGTGCCTTGGTGGTTACAACGCTGTGAGCATTTGCCAAAACTCACAGATCTCTTCACTACAAAGGGTGGATTTGACCTCATCTAGGAACTTGATATATGTGTCTATTATATGATTATGCATTATGTAAATTAGATCTCAATAAACCTGACTTTAAGAAACAAACTATTCTTAGAATCTGCAGGTTTTATCCCATGCTGAAGGGATCCTCGACGAGGTTAAAAACCATCAGGTGCAGAAGGGAAGCTGGTGGGCTGGGCGTGGGCATCGTGTGGGCACACCTGTGCCACCTGCCTGGAGTCCAATGGGAGGGGAAGGAAGGATATGCCGAGGAGAAGCCCCTGCCTGGGCTCAGGCTGAGGCTGACAGGTGGGTCCTAGGACAGGTGTGTGAACCAGGGGGCTGGGAGCGCAAGGAAACTGCAGGGGGGAGTGCCGGGGGGGGGAGGCAGGAGGTGAGTTGAAACTAGACAAGGACTCTTGGCGATTTCTACCCTGTCACCAGGCTGTTGTTCGATACAGCCCATCATATATTCGTTAATTATACACCTGCCTTATCTGCGTTCCCAGCCTGTGACTTATTCAGGTGGTCAGATGGTTCTGGAGGCCCAAGGGACACCAGCCACTTTGCTGAGTTCTGAGAAACTGGAGGCAAAGCAACCCTGGTCCCCACCCTTGCGGAGATCCCAGACCAGCGGAGGGGACACCAACAGGTGAGCAGGCAGTGCCCACACCTGCGGGAGAGGCTATAGTGGTGGGGCCACAGGCGCCAGCAGAGTCCCCATACTAGAAATCATGGAAGGCTCCCTGAAGAAGGAGGCATTGGCAGGGGACAGGGGGGAGGCCTTGCTTAATGTTCTGAGGCTAATCTCAAAATAATCATGATAATAATAGTTGCTAACAGTTATTGAGTGTTGGCAAGGTGCCAAACATTGCTGCATTAAGCACAGGACAGGAGTGAATTGATTTAACCCTCCACTGATGCTGTAAGGTGGACACGTTGATCATCATTCCCCTTCCACCGATTAGGAAAATTAAGGCACAGACTCTGTTCCCTGTCCCCAAAATGTTCCTGCTATGGCTGGAGAGACATGCATGGACAGGGTCTCCATTGAGTGAACTTGTACTTTAATGATGACAGCAGAAGGCTTCGGTGGGACCTGAGTCCAGGGAGTGACAGACTCCGGCTGGGGAGGGCGTGGCGGGCGGGGGAAGACCTCCAAGAAGAGCTGACCCCTAAGATGGTTCCTTGTGCAGGGCGTGGAGTGAGGCTCGTGAAGTTCCATCGTATTTTCAGTTCTCGTCTCTATCAGTTTGTCCGTGCCATTTTTGCTGCTTTTTTTCCCCTTTGCCCTTTAAATGTCTGGCTTATTCCTGTTTCCTCCCTGGCACCCCATGGACAAACCCAACGTGTTTAACATCCGGGCACCCTCGGGCAGGGATGAACACCTACAGACCAGACAGGCTGCTTTGTGGAACCTGTCTTCTAAATTGATACAAAAGATGTAAATTGTATCTTTTGGTTTGTGCTATTGAGCTAGGTTCATTTCTTACTTCTCACCCTTGACATTAGGTTTTTAGGATCTCTCCAGGTTCCACTATGTAACTCTGATTTTGTGTTTCTAGAATGACATGGGGAATCCACTCCCTTAACTTGTCCTGTCCCCAGGTAGCAGGTCTCACGGTGTTCTCCGTGTTCCCAGTCTCACACCATGCCGCCCTGTGTACCTTCAGACATGTCCTTGTAGTCATCCTTTCCCGTGGGTTCCTATGGGGACATGGGGTTGCTGGGACACAGGATAAGTGTGTAGTCAGTGTCACAAAAACCCCATCCCATTATCTAAGGTGGATGCTGAGGTCCCAGCAGTGTTCCACCAGGTAGAGAAGGGTGGAGAAGGGAACAGCCAGCCCAGGGGGCTGAGAAAGTCCACTGTACATCCTGGGGTCGGAAAATTACAGGTGAACCTCCTCAAGGGGTGGAGCCTTTCACAGAACAGCTGTGTAATAAATACTTGGCTGGATTGGTTTCTTTTTCTTTTTTCCTAAAAAGGAAACTAGTATTGTTGTGGGTGGTGCTTTCGCAACATCTATTAAAATCTTAATTGCATTATAGTCTTTGGCCCAGCAATATCCCTCTGTGCACATGAGGAAGTAGAAGGAAGGGTGTTCACTGGGCTGTCATTTGTAAAGGCGACAAATCGAAACCACTAAAAGCTCCATCAGCCTTGGCTGGTGTGGCTCAGTGGATTGAGTACCGGCCTGCGAACCAAAAGGTAGCAGGTTTGATTCCCAGTCAGGGCACGTGCCTGGGTTGTGGGGCAGGTCCCCAGCTGGGGGTGTGTGAGAGGCCACTGGTCAATGTATCTCTTGCACGTCGATGTTTCTCTTCATCTCTTTCTCCCTCCCTTCCCCTCTCTCTAAAAATAAACACAATCTTTAAAATAAAAAAAAAATAAACAAAAGCTCCATCAGCAGGGGAGGGGTCAAAGGAACTACAGACTGGGACTACAGAATACTATACAGGTGTGAAAAGGACCAAGGTAAATTTAAACATAGGGGCATGGAAAGTTTACCAACTTTGCTTATTAAGACAAATTGCTTAGTAAGGAAAGTAAGTCACAGTTCAATAGTTCAATAGATCAAGTATTATCCTATTTCCTAAACACAAGAAATCATTGGGAACGCTTTTCAGTTGCTTGGTTATTTCAGCAGGTCCTCTAATAACACTGCTGTGTTCTATGTTGCTTCATTATAAGATTGATGAGATGCTATAGTAAACTCTCGTTCATATGGATCAGCTTATGGTAAAGTTGGTTTCCTACACATTGTTTCACCTAAAGCCTCAGAACTTGTTGACTCAGTTAAATGAGGACGTATTGTGGATAAATCAGAGGTTGGTAAACTTTTCCTGTAAAGTCTCAAATTGTATTTTCAGCTTTGAACATCATTGGTCTCCATCATAATTTCCTAACTTGCCCTTTAGTGTGAAAATAGTCATAGATGCTATGTAGACAAATGAATGACCTCAGCTGTGTGCCAATAAAACTGTATTTACAAACACAGGCAGAGGGCCAGATATGGCCTACAGACTTTCATCTGATATAAATAATAGTACATGTTTTTGGAAGACTTCACAGAAAAATATTACCAGGGACACACCTGGAAGGGAAGGTGAGGAGGAAGGTGCTGGCCAAGGTCAGTGCTACCCTCTTATTTGAATGTTTCCACCTTGTGTAATTAAAATTATTTTACTTCAGAAAGAAAATAATGTTTTAAAAGTAGCTTGGGTGGCCCTGGCTGGTGTGGCTCAGTTGGCTGGAGTATTATCCAGTGATTGAAGGATTGCGGGTTCAATCCCTGGGCCAGACGGGTACAGGAGGCAGTTGATCTGTGTTTCTCTCTTGCATTGGTGTTTCTGTCTCTTCCTCTCTTTCTAAAAGCAATGAAAACAACCTTCCTGGGTAAGGATAAAAAAAATTAAGAATAGCTTGAGTAGCCTTTCCACCCTTCCTGATTATAAGGTAATGACTGTCATTGTAGAAACACCAGCGGCAAGGAAAAGTTGTGAGGAAGTAAACGTTCCCTGCCATTCTCCCAGCTTGAGCAGAATTCCCTAAAGGGTTTGTGTGTTTCACTCACCCCACAGAGATTTTCAGAGCACTCACTGTGTGCAAGGAACTGTCCCAGGTGCTGGGCGCAGAGCCGTAAACAAAGCCGAGTCCCCACCCTCTCTAGGGCTGACATTCTTCTGTCAGAGAGGGGCAGGTAATAAATAACAAGCACAGTAAATAAATAAGTGATGGAGTATGCTGGCAGATTAGAAGTGCTATAGAAAACAGAAACAGGAGAGTCGTTGCGGCTGGAGCAGAGTCATCAAGAGGAAGGGGTTTGGCAGGCAAAGGCAGACAGGGGGCAGAGGGCGAGGACTTAGCTTTAACCCTCAGCAAGCCCGGAGCCAGGGGTGGACTTTGCTTAGACGGAATGTGTTCCCTTTGCCTGCTGTGCAGGTGGAGATTATAGCTGAGTTCTGTGAGGACTGGAATCGCCTTTGTTCCCTGCAGCTCCTCAGCTTGGGGAATAATGGGTCCACCCCCTGTGTGTGTAAAGTTTTATTGGAACACCACCATGCCCATTTGCTTATGCGTTATCGGTGACTGCTTACCCTCTACAAAGGCGAGTAGAGTAGTTACAACAGAGACCATCTTGCCCTTGAAGCTGAAGTGTTTCGAGTCTGGCCTTTTACAGAATGTATTCCCTGACTCCTGTTCTGGAGCAAGGCCTGGCATGTCGTAGGCACTCAGTACATGTCAGTCACTGCAGAATGCCCCCCATCACTTATCTGTGACCCCCACGAGGTTGCCAGCTTGCTCTTGTCTCAGAGCCAGCTCCAGCTGCGAGTCACATGCAAGAAAACAACCGCCCAGCGACCAAAAAGAAAATGCTGGAATGACTCAAATCTTTGTTGCAGAGAGAATGCTCAGGCAGGATTGGAGTTGGGACCCACGGTGACACTTAGCATGCTCTCTGCCCCTCTCTTTTTCTCTATGAAGACTTGAGCCCCTTAAACCCTGCAGGCACAGAAGCTGCTCCCCCCCAATTATTTTCTTGTTCAAAAATCTCCACAAAAGGCAAACTCCCTTCCATTGAGCAGCCCCCTTCTGGTTCTCCCATCTCCTCCTCTCTAAGCATCAAAGTTTTTTTTTAATTATTTACTTTTAGAGAGGGGAAGGGAAGGAGAAAGAGATGGAGAAAAACATTAATGTGTGGGTCCCTCTCACGTGCCCCCTACTGAGGACCTGTCCCATAACCCAGCTATGTGCCCCGACCATGAATCAAACAGGTGACCCCTTGGTTCGAAAGCCCGAGCTCAGTCCACTGAGCTTCACCAGCCAGGGCTAAGCATTAAAGTTTTATTCTAGCACATGAACTTGGCTGGCCCCTGCCCCCCCCCCCCACACCTGTGCTGCCCATTACTCGGATGCTGTATAACAAGGTAGTGACGACTCTAGGAGATCAGGGCTGTGGCAGATGGCAGGAAGCCCTCTCTTTCTGTGGGATCTGTCAGTTCTCCCACATTCTCATTCCCCTCACCCCCTACATCCACCCTAATATTCCATCCACCCCCATTTCTGAGTTTCAGAGCTTACAGTGCATCCTCAGGACCCACAGAGGAATCAGACCTGGCCACTGACAGCCAGGGGCTCACGATTTAATGGGGACAGTTCCAGTTCCCCAGGGGAGGAAATGGGTGCATAGTCGAGGCATCCCCTCTCGGGCAGACTTGGACGGAGGACATGGAAGGCTGTGAGCTAGCCAGGTGCCTCCTCCTCAGTTTTCATTTCTTGGGCCTCCACCACTCTGGTGGTTTTTGCACAGTGATCTGTGACCCAAGCTCTGGTGGCAGAGTGCCTGGGTTCAAATTCAGACTCTGATGCTTCCTAACTGTGCAACCTTGGGCAGCTTTCCCTTGATGTACTCATCTGCAAATGGGGTATGACAGTAGTCCCTACCATGTAGAGTTATTGGGAAGATTGTGAGACTGAATACATACATAGGGCTTAGGACTCTGCCTGGTGCATGCTAAACAGTCAATAAATAACAGCTATTAGAGTGCTTAGCACAGGCGTCCAACTCATAGAACAACCTCAGTGGAAGGAAGCTTAATATTATCATTCAGTGATGTCATAAACTACCCAGACACTGAGCAGAATTAATGATGTCTCCAGTTTAGACCTTTGGTGGGAATGATGACATCACTAGTTGCCTGGTAGATTTAACCCTAAATAGAGTTGATGACATCACCAGTCACCAGGCAGAATATGGTTAGAATGTGGGTGTCAGGGCTTTCTCTCCTGCTGAAATGTCAGTTGTGTCCCAGTCCACACTCTTCCCTGGTGCCTTCAGGCACGTGGATTTTTAAAAAAGATTTTATTTATTTATTTTTTAGAGAGGGAAGGGAGGGATAAAGAGAGAGAAAGAGAAACTTCAGTGTGTGGTTGCTGGGGGTCATGGCCTGCAACCCAGGCAGGTACCCTGACTGGGACTCGAACCTGCCACACTTTGGTTCACAGCCTGTGCTCAATCCACTGAGCTACGCCAACCAGGGCACACATGGAATTTTTATCAGTCCGAGCCTAAGTTTTCTATAAGTCAAATGAAGATAACAAAAATATCAATCTAATAAGATTGTTGAAAGAATCCAAAGAGAGAGTTAATACATGCAAAGGACACAATGTCCAGCACACAGTTGGCACTCAATGAACAGCAACTGCGCCCTGGACTGTGTATCTCAGTCAGTTGGAGCGTCATCCCATACACCAAAAGGTTGGGGTTCGATTCCAGGTCAGGGCACATACTAGGTTGGGGGTTTGATCCCTGGTCGGGGTGTGTATAGGAGGCAACCAATAGGCATTTCTCCTCTCTCACAATGATGTTTCTCTCCCTTTCTCTCTCTCTCTCTTTATTTTTTTAAAAAAGATTTTATTTATTTTTAGAGAGAGGGGAAGGGAGGGAGAAAAACAGGGAGAGAAACATCAATCAGTTGCCTCTCACCTGCCCTCAACTGGGGACCTGGCCCTCAACCCAGGCATGTACCCTGACCATGAATCAAACCCATGACCCTTCGGTTTGCAGGCTGGTGTTCAATCCACTGAGTCACACCAGCCTCTCCTTTCTCTTTGAAATCAATAAACATATTTTAAAAGAGAGAGAGGGCTCCTGTTATCCTCACTGCAGAAGACTCCCATGGAGGACGCTCTGCCAGAGTAACAGGTGCCCTCATCTCAGTCTTGGCGAAGAGCACAGACTCGGGGGTCTGACTCAATGAGCCCACAGTCTGAGCCCAGATCTGCCACCAGGAACAGCCAGGACAACCTGGGCACATCTCTGGCCTAGAAAGTGGGGTAATGACTGTGCCAACCTCATAGGGATGGCATGAGGGTACATCGAGATAATGACAGTCATGTGCCCAGTGCATAAGCAAGCTTCATAAACATGAGCTGTATTATCACTGCAGATGCCTTCAGAAAAGTCCTTGCCTCCCTGGACCTCAATTTCCTGATTTGCAAAGAAGTGGGCATTGCCATGGCAATTTCAAACCTTGTGGTCTGCCCACAAGGGCTTGTCTTTTCCATTGCCAAGCAAATGAGCTGGGAGCTGGATGCTTGCACCTCTGTCTGCCCTTTACCCAGCTCCAGCCTCTCCTCCTGTCTCTTCATTCCCCATCTCTTACCTTTCAACCTTTCCCCTTCTCTGGCTCTTTCCCTAGTTAGTTCTGGACTTTCTCTCTTGTTTCCCTCCTGTATGCTATCAAAAAGCTGTTTTAGAGCAATAAATAACAATGGTAATAATAATAATAATAATAATAATTCTCTGTTTATTTTGCCTTTTCTCAATGCATCAACTCTGTATGCATTGACTCATTGAATTCACACAATACAAAAAACTTGTTAGCATTAATTCAACAAACACTTAGTGAGCGCCTACTGTATGATAGGCCCTGAAAATCCAGCACTGAACAAATCATGCCCTTATGGAACTTACATTTTAGTGGGGAAAGAGATGATAAACAGATAGACAAAAAAGCAAACTCTCCAAGAATCATGAGCTGAAACAGAGAAGGGTCAGAGGGAGAGAGGGTGACTAGGGGAACTTCCGACAGAATGGTCAGAAAAGACCTCCTGAGGGAGGTGATGTTGGAGCAGATGTGACAATGTGAGAGGGATGCAGCCATGCACAACCTGGGGAAAATGCATTCCTGGTAGAAGGAAGAGCAAATGCAAAGGTCCTGAGCCTGACCCATGCCTGGGAGTGTCTGAGGAACTGAGGAAAAGCCAGAAGGCCAGTGTGGCTGGAGCCCAATGAAGGGGAGATGAGATCAGACAGACCCCCAGGGGTGGGGGGCTGGGCCCATCATGCAGGCCTCTGTGGACTGTGGTGTGGACATGGGCTTTTTTACTCTGAGATGGAGCCATGAAAGATTCTAAAAAGAGCAGGAGAGCAGTCAGAATAAAATTTAACAGGATCCCATTGGCAGTAGACAGTCTGTGTGTTTGGGGATTGTCAGAGTGGAGGCAAAGAGGCCATCATCCTCATTTTATAGATGCAGAAATAAATGCAATCTCAAAAAAGGCCAGCAACTGAACCAGGCCCACACAGCTGGTAAGCAGCAGAGCCAGGCTGCCAGGCTGGGGCTTGATTGACATGCAGCTCCCAGTTCCCACCCCAGCTGCTTGTCCCTCTTGGAGACTCTGGGTACACCTGTATAATGGGGATACACCTCAAAGACCAATGGTGCACTGCTCACCAGCAAAAGGTGAACTTTAGACATGGCCAGCACCTCAGGGTTCAGCAGAACATTTTCTTTGTGAGTTTGGGAAGTCGCTTCAGTTTTTCCATTTGTAAGCTGGGAAGCACTAACCAACATTTGGGTGTAGCATAGTGGTTAAGAGCAGAAATTCTGGAGTCAGATTTAGTGAGATCCGAGTTCTTGTTCTTCCACCTGCCAGCTCTGTGACTTTCCGCAATTAACACCCTCTTTCTAAGCTTCGGTTTACCTCATCTGAAAGATGAAAATCTTAATAACACCCATTTCAAATGCTAGTTGTAAGGATTAAATGAAATCATGCAGGTAAAGCGCTTAGCCCAGCTCCTGGGCATACATCGGGCACTCAGTACAGGATTGTTATTACTGACAGTATCGCCCACACCTCCCCTGTGGGTGAGAGCCCGGGAGAGTGCCTGGTACGCGGTCGGTGTTCTACAAAAGTGAATTCTCTTTCCCGTCTCTCCTGCCCGCCAGCTCCCCGGGGACCCAGGCATTCCGGCCTCCAGCCGCCCCCCCACACGCGGGCCCTCACAAAGGCCCCCATTCATTCCTCGCTTACAAAGCGGCCCATTCACCCTAGTCCCTTGGGCCTCCCGCCCCAGGCCGCCCCCCGCGCCTGATCATTGGTCGAACTCGCTGCTCGTCAGACCTCGGGTCCCGCCCACAACCGCACCGCCAAGCTCAGAGCTCAGGCGCGGTTCTTTTCCCACGGCTGGCACACTCCGACAACTTCTGATTGGCTTCTTCTGCCAGGTGCTTCTCTTGATTGGCGGCGCGCCCCCCATGGGCGGGGCCGTGGCTTGCCGCAGCGGAGGCGGATTGGCCCGCGCTGCGCTCGTGTGGGCGGGGCTTTCCGGAGGGGCCCGCCCCTCTTTCTCCTCAGGCCGAAGCCTCGGGACGGCCCTGGAAGCCGGTGAGTGCCCCGGGGCTCGCTGCCCGCTGGAGGCGGCAGAGCAAGGCAGGGGCCTGGGAGGCTGGGGCCTCGGGGCTGCGAACGGGGCCCCGGAGGCCTGCGTGAGCGCAGGGGCAGGAGTGGTGACAGGGACACTCACCTTGGGCGTGCTGCGGGACAGCCCCGTGCGGGGTGGGGGGGGACGCGGGGCGTCTATATTCCCCCCAGTCCGTGTCCCTACTGTGTGCGAGGCCGGATCGGGGTCCTCGCTGACGGCCTCGGGCCGATTCCGGAGATGGGGAAACTGAGGCTCGCTTCGGAACCTTAAACGCTTTAATACCTGAGTCATCGCCTTCAGTCCCCCGCCCCCAGATGACAGCGTCTCTGTTGTCACTTGTAAAAACTGCGGAGCGGAGACACGGGTCAGGACTGGCAGAGGCAGACGGGTGGGGAGAGACTTACGTGAGCGCCTACCCAGCACTCGGGCGCTTTTGTTTGTTGGAACTAAACCATGTCCTGTAATTATGTGAACTGGCAGTGGGCTCTGTTGTACCCATTTGACAGGGAGGGGAAAACCGAGGCTGGACAGGGCGACTGCAGGGAGCCGGAGTCGAGGGTCCCGCTTCGAAGACCGACTGTGTGCTGGGTTCCTTAACCCTTTTCACCCCCCAGTAGTCCACTGAGGAAGGCTGGGGTCCCTGTGGCTTAGATGGGGGGGGGGGGACGGTTCGATAAAGTTACCAAATGAGCGGAGAAAACTGACATCTTTGAGAACCTAACACCTTACGTTCTCCCCCAAACTCCTCTCTATAATTGGCAGAAAACGATCGGGGCTTGCACCCAGCTCTGCCTCTTACCGACTGATGGTATGACCTTGAACGCGTGACTTCGCCTCTCCGTGCCTCGATTTCCCCTCGGAGAAACGGAGATGCTCATGGTCCCCATCCCCTTGTTTTCTCTGAGATTGTTTTAGGAGTCTGAGCTCAGAGAGCTGTTCTAAGAGCAGAAAACACGGGGTACGTAGTAGGTGCGCTTACCGCTCTTTAGGCCTCGTTTCACCCGTGAGGAGCCTGGAGCTCCGGAGGCCAGGGTAACGCTCTGTGGTCCTCGTCGGTGCTTCTGGTGCCCTCTGTAGGTTGCACTGTCTCATTTCCTGGGTCGGGGACACTGAGGCTGAGAGAGATTAGATGATGTCACGAGGCATTCTTTTTGAAGCCCCGCCCTTCTCCCACATTGTTTGATTTACTTCACCGACTGAAATTCACGGAGAGGAAAGTTGAGGACCAGACAACCTGAGCGGGATTCAAACTCGTGAGACCTCAGCGCTCTCCGCAGCGGGCACCTGACCTTTACCCGGCCAGAAGGAGGGGCCCCCTGGCGCCGCGGCTGCCTCTGCCGCCCACCTGGCTACCGGCTCTTCCCCTGCCTCCCCGCGTCCTCTTGTCCCGGGCTTGCAGCTCCAGGACCCGCCCCCTTCCCAAGCCAGGCAGGTGCTGGGTGACATCAGAGCCAGGCTCCCTCCTGGTGACGCGACGTGGCCCCGCCTCGCGCTGGACCGTGGAGGTAGCCGCACCTGAGAGCTCTGAAGGGGACCGGGGAATCCTGTGCCCCCTCCCCACCTTCCCGCTTCCTGCACCGACCGGCGCCCCCAGGTAGTGCTAAGGATCTTCGGGATAAGGGGGCGGTAACCCAGGCGCTTGGGGCTCGGGGAAATGGTGGCTTGGGCGTTCGGATTCCTGGATCCGAGGAAGGGGGTTGGGGGCCAGGAATCCCAGTCCGAGTACGGGCGGCGATGGGAGCCGGAACTCCTAGGTCTTGAGAGAGAAAGGCAGTCGGGCCAGGACTCTGGATTTGGGGTCAGCGGCTCCTGGGTCTGTTGGACCAGGGGCTGGGGGTCTGGAATCCTGGGTCTGAGGGAGGAGGGGTTGGGGGTCCAGAATCCCGGGGGGACTGGGGGCCTGGTTCCTGGGTCTGTGCAAGAGCAGCCCGAGGTTTTAGACATCTGGGCCTGCGGGAGGAGGGGGCTGGGAACCCAGATTTCTGAGTCTGGGGGTGGAGAGGACTCGCGAGGACCAGCGCTCTGCTGAGGTCAGAGGGCTGGGTGCCAAGGGCCCCAACCCTTGCCCCAGGGGCAGATCCCTGGCTCCTTTTCCTCTCCCAGTCTGGCAGTCTCCACTCCTCCCAGGGCAGGTGCTTTCACCTGCCCCGGTGACAGTAATGAGTCCGGGCAGAGGCGTTCCTGCTGGCTGAAGAGGGTGGGGCTGCCGGCCGTTGTCAGTCCTCAGAATCAGTCCCCAGGCATCCTCACCTCTAGCCTGGCTGCCGTGAGGTGAGGGGGCCTGGAGTCATGGGGCTGAGGGAGGAGGCAGCAGAGGGTTCCGACTCCTTGGTCGTGGAAGATTAGGGTGCTGGGGGCCTAGGCTCCTGAGTCTGGAGGAGGAGGGCGTAGGGTCTGGGCTCCTGGCTCTAGGAAGGGGAAAACACAGGACTGGCTGGTTACCAAAGCTCCCAAACTCTTCCCGGTCAAAGGCCGCGGGCTGGAGAGGAAGTGGGTGGGGTGAGGTAAGGTGCATGAGGGTAAAGTCCTAGGGACAGGGCCGGGCTCCGTGTGCACCATGGCCACACAGGGCAATTTGGGGCCCTTGGGGCCCAGGAGGTGGCGAAACGCCATGCGATGGTGGTAGAACCCTGCCGTCTGAGGGCAGGGGCCCAGGGCTTGAGGCCCAGATCATCAGGAGCAAGCATGGGCAGGGACTGCTGGCACTGGGCGTGTGAGGAGAGGGTCCTGGAGGGCAGTGGGACGTGTGGCCTGGAGCCAGGTTTCTGGTGGGAAAGGCTCTGCAGGAAAGACGAGAGCCTGAGGGGACCAGGCCTGGGAATGCCTGGAGAGGATCTGGGTGTTTGGGGGGACCTCTCCAGGGGTGTGTTAGAGCCGGGGAGGGGGCCCTGGAGGCCAGAGGCAAAAGCACCTTATAAGGTGGGGGAGACAGGAATGTTAGGGTGTTCCCACGGACGTCTGAGGCAGTGGAAAAGAGTAGAGGCTCCTTCTTCAGGAGCAGAGCATAAGGAGGGGCAGGGAGCATATTTTTCCCGATGGTGCTTGGGCTGTTCTGGAACTGCTGTGTTCTGTTCGGTCCTGGTCTGTGGCCCCTTTGAGGGCAGGGAGGGGCCTAGTACGTTTTGGCTCACCCAATGCCTCCGTTACAGCTCACAGCTCACAGTGGGTTGGTCTGAGAGCAGAAGTGGATCACTCCAGACCAGGAGCTCTGCCAGGTGGGGCCCTGTCTGCTCATCTCAGGGTCCCCAGGCTCCTTGGCCTCGGCCTCCGGGAGGGGAGACTGAATGAATGGAGGAGTGAATGAATGGGGCCAGTCTCCGCATTCATTACACAGACAAGGAAGACAGGTCACAGGGAAGGAGGGCCCTGTTAACTGAGGGAGGAGATTCTAGTCTGCTCTGCAGGTATGGGGTAGACCAGAGGGAGTCTAGGTACCTGAGTGACAGACATCAGGTTGATACCCTTAAAGACTCCCATCTAAGAGGTCAGGTTCCTCATCATGACCTAATCGGGCCCCCTTTGTCCCCAGTCTCACCTCACCTACTACCTTCTCTCCTTCCATCCCTAGACTCCAGCCTCCCTGGCCTCTCACAGTGCCACAGACATCCAGATACACTCCTCACTCCTGCCTCAGGGCCTTTGCACTGGCTGTTGTCCCGGCCCTGGAATATGTTTCCTCCGACATTCCCATGGTTTGCTCCCTTCCTTTCCCTCAGGTCTTTCTTCAAATGCCACATCAGAGAAGCCTTCCCTGGCCACTCCAGTTAAAGCGGCAACACCTCTCAACCCTAACACCCACCGTTCCCTGCCTTATTTTTCTCCTCGGCATTTCTCACCGTGTAACATGCTATATAATTATTTATCTTTTTATCTGTCTCCTGGCATCACAGCAGTGCTATTCAATAGAAACATAGTGCAAGCCAAATATGTAATTTAAATTTTTCTAGTAGCCACATTAAAATTTTTAAGAGTAAAAATGTCAATGCTATATTTTATTAACTCGATATGTCTGAAATATTATTGCAATATGTCATCATATAGAAATCTAGTGTGTATCTTAAATTTAGAACTGCACCTCCATTCGTAGTTTCCATCTCAAGTGCCCAGTAGCCACATGGGGCTATTTACATTTAAATTTAATTAAAGTTGAATATAATTAAAATTTATTCCTTGGTCCTCCCTCCCTCCCTCCCTTCCTTCCTTCTTCCTTCCTCCCTTCTTTCCTTCCTTCCTTCCTTCCTTCCTTCCTCTCTCACTTTCTGACTGATTATAGAAAGAGAGGAAGGGAGGGAGAGAAACATTCCTAGTCAGTCCCAGTTCAGGTGAGTGAACTGGACCTGAACCCACAACCTGGGCCCTGACTGGGAGTCAAACCTGTGACCTTTCAGTTTTTGGGAGGACGATCCAACCAACTCAGCCACACTGGTCGGGGCCCACTTGCCACCTTTCAAGTGCCCAGCAGCCACATGGTGCCATGGCTTGGTGCTGGACAGCGCAGGGCTAGACTGGAAATGCCTGAGGAAACAGGGGTCTTTTTCTGGCTTCTTCATTGCTGTACGATCAGTACCTTGAGCACTGAGTGCCTGGCACCACTGCCTGGCTTATTACGTAATTATTGAAAGAATGAATGGATAGAGAGGTGAATGAATGACATGAAGAAAGAGGTCTGGTGAAGAAGAAAGGCAGTAGGGACTGACCTGGGGGTTTGGGGCCAGGATGGAGCCACACTTGACCTCCTTCATCTTCTGTTCCCTTGTAGACCATGGCAGCGGTGACCATGACCATGCCCAGGAGAAAGGTGTCCCCCAGAGCGGGCCCGGTGCCCGAGGCGGCCCAGCCATTCCTGTTCGCACCCCTGGGGCCGGGCGTGGGTGCTGGGCCTGGAGGCTCAGGCACCTCCCCGCAGGTGGAGTGGACCGCGCGGCGCCTGGTGTGGGTGCCTTCGGAGCTGCACGGGTTCGAGGCGGCGGCGCTGCTGGATGAGGGCGAGGAAGAGGCGGAGGTGGAGCTGGCGGAGAGTGGGCGACGGCTGCGGTTGCCCCGGGACCAGATCCAGCGCATGAACCCACCCAAGTTCAGCAAGGCCGAGGACATGGCGGAGCTGACGTGCCTCAACGAGGCCTCGGTGCTGCACAACCTCCGCGAGCGGTACTACTCCGGCCTCATCTACGTGAGTGGCCTCTGGCCCGGGAGCGCGGTGTGCGGGGGTGAGGGGTTGGGGGTCAGCACCCTGATGTGAACGAACGTGAGGCTGTGTATTATCTCTGTCCCACCTCGTGTGACTATTCCCACACTTAATGTGCCAAATCATGTTATCGGATTTCCACCACTGCCTAGGGCTCTGCTGGGGATTCCCCCTAATATTATATGGCAGATGTATGTTATGATTTTCCTAAAGTGTAAAAAAATTTCTGAATTCTCAACTATCATGCATCCAGCGTGTTTTGAAAAGGGCTATGGGACTATAATAATAATTAGTGAGAACCACTGAGTAGGGGAAACCACGTGCCAGGCTCTGTGCTAAATGCTGCCGTGTGTTAATTCATTTCCTCTTACCTTCCATGAGGAGAGTCTATCATTATCCCCATTTTATCTGAAAGGAAACGGAGGCCCAGAGAGGTTGAATGACAATACAAACTCATTTATTAAGTATATACTAGGCACTCTAAAATATATTGTCTCCTGGGGGTGGGTGAAAAAAATATCATAGCAGATTATAATGAAATAATCCATTACTTCGAAGAGATAAAAAAACTACTGAGAACACATAGTTTACATAAAGATTATACATTGTCTCAGTACACTTTCACCAGTATAAAGCATTTTATAGATAAAGAAACTGAGGTGCAGAAAGGTCAAGTTCCTCGGCCAAGGTCACCGGTTGAACATGGCAGACCCAGGCTGTGCAGCTCCCGGGCTCTGCTGTTTTGCAGTGGTGCTTCTGAAGATTAAGACGGGATAGACAATGGGGAGGTTGAGTGTGGCGGCCTCGTCTCTCTTAAGCATGTAACGTCCCTCACATTATATAATCTTTACCGCAAACAAAAGAAATAGGATAGCGTTTCTTAACCCTGCCTTCGAGTTAGGATTATCTGGGGAATTCGTTTTTTTTTTTTTTTTTTTTTTTTTTTTTTTTAATACCAACACCTGAGTTCCATTGCAACACATTTAAATCAGGCTCTTGGGGGTGTGATAGGGTATGTGGTATTTTTTTTTTATCCTCACTGGAGGATAATTTTTTAAAATTGATTTTACAGAGACAGAAGAATCAGTCAGTTGTCACTTGTAGGAGCCCCACTTGGGGATCAAACCTGCAACCTTTTGGTGTGTGGGATGACGCTCCAACCAACTGAGCCACCCAGCCAGGCAGTGATTTGGTGTTTTTAATAAGCTTACAGGGTGGTTCTAATGGGCAGCCAAAGCGTTATTAAGAGCAAACAGGATTGGAGAGATTGACAAGGAATGTCGGCAATAATAATGAAAAATAATAATAGCGGGTGGCAGGCAAATATTTGTGGAGCACTCACGGTGTTCCAAGCACTGTTCTAAGTGCCGTGTGCGGGTCATTGGCGCACCTCCAGGCCAGGGACTCTTGCTATGGTCTGATGTTCAGGAATGTTAAGTGGCTTGGGTTCCAGGTCACGGAGCTGTGAAGGAGTCCTACCAGGATTTGAACTCGGGCAGCTGGCCCCAGAGTTATGCTGCAAACACCAGCTCGGACGCCTGGAGTCTCACTGCCTTGCTCGTTTAAATTGGCCCCATGGTGGGGGGGGGGGGGGGGGGAGGAATCATAAAAATGCCTAACTAAAAGCCTAAAAGGCAAAGCGCTTGTTTTGTGTGTGTTTTAAATATTTTATTTGTTTATTTTTAGAGGTAGGGGAAGGGAGGGAGAAAGAGAGGGAGAGAAACATCAATGTGTGGTTGCCTCTCACAAGCCCCCAGCCAGGAATTTGGCCCACAGTCCCGGCATGTGTCCTGCCTGGGAATCGAACCGGCGACCCCTTGGTTCACAAGGCAACACTCAATCCACTGGGCCACCCAAGCCAGGGCAGTGCTTGGTTTTATATTTAAAAAATACTACAAAACCTCAATGAGAGGAATAAAAGAATTTCAACAAATGATGTGATGTATAAAAAAATGGAAAGAAGAAAACTGGCCCCAACGGTCACCCGGAGAAGGGCCGCCAAGCACAAGATGGGAATGTCTGTGTGAGTTCTGTCCCCAGTGTGGGAAGGAGGAGACGCGCTGGGAGAGGGCCAGCGGCCGGCTCAGGGCCCCTCGGCGGTGGTGGCAGATGTGGGATTTGGATCGAGGGCTGTCTCACCCTGGTGGGTTGGCACCTCTCCCAGGCCGCGCTGGGGATTCCTTCCTCACCTTTGGAAGTGCTGGGGAAGAGGCCTCTGCCCGAGCCCCTTCCCTGGGTCTCACCAAAGGCAGGGGGATCAGAGGGACCCCCCAAACACCAAGCCACCCTTTGCCTTTTAACAAATACTCTAAACCCTCACGGCATCCTTGTAAGGTGTCTATTATCATCCCTTTTCTTCAGGTGGGGAGACTGAACTTCAGAGAGGGGCCAGGACTTGAACTAGGCCTCGGAGTGAGGAACCGGCTAAGCTGGGATTTGAACCCAGATCGTCTGACACAGACCCTACATCCTCGTAGGAGGATCATTGGGAAAGTCCTGGGGGGGGAATTGGCGAGGCCTAAGCTGAGGCTGTGGCTCAGGAACTAGAGAACTGGGGCCTGACAAATGGAAGTGAGCTGGAAGATTCCAGAAGCCCAGATGGGAAGCGACTTGGCACTTAGTGAGGGCCAGACTTCTTACTGGGTGCTGTTCTCAACTTCTTTCCAATGTGATCTTGGCCGTGACATGGCTGTGAGGTGGGGATTATCACCTCCTTTTCCCACGGCTTGCAGAGGGGAAGCATTGGCCGGGCAGAAGTTTATAGCCGATGCATTAGGCACCCTTGCCGTTCCGGGGCCCGTGCTGAGCCCCGTACGTTCAACATGAACTTGTGGATGGTTCCTAGCACCTGTATGTGGGAGCACCGTTCCCGTCCCCACTTGATGAGGAAATGAGACTCAGGTTGAGGTGGCCATGGAGCCGCCCTGCTAGAAGATGCTACAAGTGCCATTTAAGCTGTGCTCTGCTGGTCAGGTGTGGCGCGTGCTTAAGATATCTTTGTTGACCAGTCCAGTGATGGGAAGGCAGTGCTGCCCAGTGGAAAGTGGTGCTTCCAGGCCTTCGGAAACCTGGTTTCTGCCTCTAATAAGCTATTTGGCCTTGAATCACTCTTAGCCACCGTCCTTCATTGGGAAGCTTGGGGAAGGGAGGACACCCATTTATTTTAAAGATTTTATGTATTTTCAGAGAGGGGGGGAGGGAGGGAGACAGAGAGAAGGAGAAACATCAACGTGAGAGAGAAATGTCCATCATTTGCCACTCATATGCCCCAACCAGGGACGGAACCGCAACCCAGGCCTGTGCCCTAATCGGGAATCAAACCAGCGACTTTTGCTTTGTGGGAGGACGCCCAACCCACTGAGTCACACCAGTCGGGACCGGGCACCTGGTTGTGGAGCACTTGTGATGCGCCCTGCTCTCGGGGACACTGGGAGATGCACTGTGGGTCTTCACTTTTAGAGTCCTTCTAGGTGGTGGGTGAAAAGCCCCATTTTCCAGGACTGGAGACTGAGGCTCAGACAGGACACATCCCTTGTGTAAAGTCACACAGCTAGAACCCCGGGCTGACGTGGTTTCAAAGTCTCAGCGAGCTCTTAGCTCCCAGGTGGGATGGGTACCTGGGAGTCTCTGGACCCATATTTAGAGCGCCTTTATGGGCCCCGCCTTGGGCCGCCTGGTTTTTGTTCTTTATCTCCCTTAATCCCCACAGCCACTGTAATGAAGTGGGGAGTGTCCGTTCCCGGTTTCTCAAGGAGGAAACTGAGACTGGGGAGAGTCACGGGGCTGAGCTGGACCCGGTGGGTCTGCCTTCAGCGTCCCCAGTGCTGGGACAGCCCCCTCAGACCCTTCCAACAGGTCTCCCCAGCTGTGCTCTGGATGCTCGGGTGGCTCCAACCCTCTCTAGGTACGCCAGCCTCTACCCTTTGCCCCCTGGCCTTGGCAGCCAGCTCAGGTTCCTGTCAGGGGTGTCGTCCAGGCGACGAGGTGTGGCTGGCAGGATGGGGCTAAGGTGGGAGGATGGCAGGGGGCGTGGGCTCCTCCGCCAGCCAGGAGTGCAGCCTGGGCGCCAGCAGCCATGAGATACCCTCCCAGGGAATGTGGCCTGGCCGCCCCGCCCTCTTGAGGCGGGGGCGGGGCTCCCGGAGCACCCAGCAAACCGGTTGCTCTGCTCCCGACTGGCCACTCACCCTCCCACCGTTAAAAGGTTGGCACCTGGGAGCTGGGCAGCCTGCGGTGGCCACACCCTGCCCTGCTTGGGAAGCACCAGATGTCAGGGAGTTGAAAGCGGTCCTGCTACTCACCAACTAAGTAACCGGCTGGCCGGCTAATTTAGCCGAATAGCTGGCTAAGTAGCTAACTGGTTTAATAGTTGACTAGTGAAGCCACTAAGCAGCTAGTTCTGGTAGCTGAGCTAACTAATTGCAGCTAGCTTAACTAGTTTGCTCTCTGGGTTGGTTTAGCTAGGTAACCAGCTAGTTCTCTAGTTGCGTAACTACTTCTATGTGTCCTGAGTGCCTGTTGTTTACCCCCTGCTTTGGGTCGGCTGGAACAGATTTTGTTTTGTTTTGTTTTGTTTTTTAAGGTTTTATTTATTTATTTTTTAGAGAGAGGGGAAGGGAAGGAGAAAGAGAGGGAGAGAAACATCAATGTGTGGTCGCTTCTCACACGCCCCCCCACACTGGGGACCTAGCCCGCAACCCAGCCATGTACCCTGACTGGGAATCGAACTGGCGACCCTCCAGTTTGCAGACTGGCACTCAGTCCATGGTGCCACACCAGCCAAAGCATACTGTAGCATTCTTTATGAGGGCAAGGACTGGAAAAGGCCCAAAGACATGTTTGTACAGTGGATTCCTATAACACTCTCAGTGTGTGGGCAGGGAACGATCTCCAAAACACTATCAAGTGACAGGAAACCAGGCGAGAACTGTTGGCATTGAATGGGGTGGAAGAGGAATAAATATTTTTATGTACATGCTTGAACACACACGGAATATCCCGGGAAGGGCGCTCACAGTGTCAGCAGCAGCTGAAACACGATGACAATATTCTGTGGTTTCTATTAATAACAGCCTCTCGGGGTCCGCTTAGACGAACGAGGTTATATAATCAGCTAAGTTTACCTATGGTGAAATATTATTTATAATGTGAATATAAAAACATGGCATCTCAAAGTGTCATTGCAGAAAACAGGTGTAGGGTAGATTGTCTGTTAGACCACCGGTTCTCAAACTCATGGACCACTCTTCTTGGAGGAAATGCTCAACTTCAGGTTCTAGGCACATGGCAAGTAAGACATAATTTTTTTTTTTTTGCATCCAAGTTCACAGACTTCCTGAAGTCACCCACGCACCCACTGGGCCTGGGTTCAGGACCATGGGACCATTTAAGAACTGTTCCAACTGCCCTGGCTGGTGTGGCTTAATGTATTGAGTGCTGACCTGCAAACCTAAGGGTCGCCAGTTCGATTCCCAGTCAGGGCACAGGCCTGGGTTGCTAGCCAGGCCCCCAGTAGGGGGCGCACAAGAGGCAACCACACAGTGATGTTTCTCTCCCTCTTTCTCCCTCCCTCCCCGTCCCTCTAAAAATAAGTAAATAAAACCTTAAAAGAAAAAGAATGCTGCAGTAGATGGGCTTGCCCACAGCCCTTTCATGGGGTGACAGGCTGTGACTGAAGTCTGGCCAGCCCTCCTTACCCGCACAGCACCTTTGTGCAATTTGGAAAGATTCTCTCCCACCCATAGCCTGTAACAATGCTCGAATGGACATTGTCCGGTGTGAATGGCAACCGCTTTGACAGATGTCATTGTGCAGGGCACCACCTGCCCAGCTGTGTACCCCTGGGCCGCAGGCTGGTGGCTGAGACCCTCCTTCTTGTCCCCCGCAGACGTACTCGGGCCTTTTCTGTGTGGTCATCAACCCCTACAAGCAGCTCCCCATCTACACGGAGTCCATTGTGGAGATGTACCGGGGCAAGAAGCGCCACGAAGTGCCACCCCACGTGTACGCAGTGACCGAGGGGGCCTACCGCAGCATGCTCCAAGGTGAGTGTAGGGCCGGGCTGCTGGAGGCGGCCCTTCGGTAGGGGCGGGGCTGGGAATCAGGATCAGGTGACAGGTCAAGGGTTTTAGGACCTGTGAGGCTTCTCTGCGGGGTGGGAAACACAATGCAGGGCTGAGTGGGTGGGGCTCTGGGTCCCAGTTAGGCCCCTTTTGTTTCTTTCTTTCTTTTTTGAATATTTATTTATTTATTTATTATTAAAGAGGGAAAGGGAGGGAGAAAGAGAGGAAGAAAAATATCAGCGTGTGGTTGCCTGTTGCATTCCTCCTACTGGGGACCTGGTCCGTAGCCCAGGCATGTGCCTTGACTGGGAATCGAACTGGCGACCCTTTGGTTCGCAGGTTGGCGCTCAATCCACTGAGCCACGCCAGCCAGGGCAGACCTCTTTTCTATCTGCCTCTATGTTCACCCCTTCTCTGGATAAGTACCATTTGGGAGCCAGTTGGTACCAGGCTCCTGCCAATTTCTCCTGAGACAATGATACTTAGATTGTCCATTCATTCATTCAACGCTGATGTTGTTGACACACTCTGTACTATCTTGGGGTGAACAGCAGCCCCTTGCATGATGGGCGGATGGGGTTGCTGTGTATGGCTGGGCAGGCGGTGCGCTATTAAAGGGGCCGCCACTCACAGCATGGCAAGGTGAATCAATCCGATGGAGTTACGCAACTCACATGTAACGTGAGGGATACGCTTGTTACTTATTTATTAAATGTCACCTATTTTTGTAAATATTTTGTATCTATTAGAATACATATGAAATAGCCCTGGCTGGGTGGCTCATTTGGTTTGAGCATTGTCCCATGGACCAAAAGGTTGAGGGTTCGATTCCCGGTCAGGACACGTACCTAAGTTTTGGGTGAAATTGCTGGGCAGGGCGGGTACAGGAGGCAACCCGTTGGTGTTTCTCTCTTGCGCGCGCTAAAGTCAATGAACACATCTTCAGGTGAGAATTAGAAATTTAAATATTTTTAAATTTATACCTTTCTATCATATGCCACATAATAGTATGCAGCAGTATAGTTATATTATACGTATTAAACTTGCAGTATTTAGTACATGCTCTGTTTCAAAGGTGTGTTATAATAATATATTTGTATCGTATTACGCAGTGGTTCTCAGAGTGCCGTCCCCTCACCAGCCGCATGAGCGGCACCTGGGAACTTGTCAGAAATTCACACTCGGGCCCCAGACCTGCTGAGGCAGAAACTCCGGGGGAGGCTCAGGGTCTTCACAAGACCCGCCCCCACCTCCTGCAGGTCCTGATGCAGGCTCCCTGGTCCAACGGGCGATCTGTAACACACCTGCTTTATGCAATAGAGCAGGGGTGGCAAGCTCATCTTCACTGGGGGCCACGTCAGCCTCACAGGTGTCTTCAAAGGGCCGAGTGTAGGGCTCCCTGCCCCTGGTTAAGGAGTAGTTACATTTACACAGTCCTAACATTACATTCCGCCCTTTGAATGCACCCTTGAGGCTGATGTGGCCCCCAGTGAAAATGAGTTTGTCACCCTGCAATAGAACATATTTAGATGTCATGTCTTTATATTCACTTTATACATTTATTAAAACTTAATCATAGGTGACACTTACCTGGTTATATAATCTGTTATACATTTATTTGTATAACTTTCAGCTGTTCTTATATCCTTTTTTAAAAAATATTTTATTTATTTATATATTTATATTTATTTTTAGAGAGGGGGAAAGGAGGGAGAAAGAGAGGGAGAGAAACATCACTATGTGGTTGTCTCTTGTGCGCCCCCTACTGGGAATCTAGCCCGAAACCCAGGCATGTGTCCTGACTGAGAATCAAACCAGCAGCCCTTTGGTTTGCAGGCCGGCACTCAATCCACTGAGCCACACCAGCCAGGGCCCCTGTTATTGTATCTTAAGAGTGAAGGTACAATAAAGTAAGGGTGAGTGCCTATTCCACAGCAAGGGCTTTTCATTGGTTAACACATTTGACCTCATAGCAAGCTCACGAAGCAAGTGAGCTCATCTCCTGGCTTCCAGATGGGACGCTGAGGCACAGGGCAGTGCAGTCATCTCTCATGGTCCCATTGGTGGGTGAGCGGCTGAGGTGGGATTCGAACCTAGAGTCCTCAACTGCTGCCTCTCTGGGGTCCAGGATCTTGCTCTCTTGTCTTCAGATCTCATGCTCAGCATAGGGAGGGCCTCAAATTGAAGTCTGTTGAGTGAATTTCATGCTGTTTAGTTAGAGTTTATTGTTTCCTCAGGTGAGGAAACTGAAGCTCAGAGAGGGACAGTTGCTTTCTCAGGGTCACACAGCACGCAAGAAGCGGAGCTGGGTGGGGCACTGGAATCCAGAGGGATCACACATCAAAACCTAAGCTTTCCCTTATCCCCTGGGGGGATGATTTTGAAAAGGGAGTGGCCAGCATAAGCGGCCAGGGTCCTGCAGGAGAGACCATCTCTGGTGACATGTGTCCCTCTGTCCCCTACAGATCGTGAGGATCAGTCCATTCTCTGCACGTGAGTAATCCTGAAGGGCTTCCTGGTGGAGGTAGGGTCTGAGCTGGGTGTGGCTCTCCTTGGAATGGGTGGGGTTTACCTGAAACCATTGCTGACCCTCTTACTTCCCCTTGTTCCCCTGCATAGAGGGGAGTCCGGAGCTGGGAAGACAGAAAACACCAAGAAGGTCATCCAGTACCTTGCTCATGTGGCATCATCGCCAAAGGGCAGGAAAGAGCCAGGCGTACCGGTAAGTGACCTGCCTTGGGACATGCTCTAGACCCTGCCACCAACAATGCCCTCTCAACCTCAGTCTCTGTTTCCTCTGTAACATCCCTCATGGGGCACCACAGTTGTGGGTCTTCTCCTGGCTTCCCATGCTGCCTGTGCACCTACTATGTGCCTGATGTAGTGCTGGGAGCAGTGGCAGGTGGACAAGAAATGCAAGCGCCGGCTCTTGGCCTCATTGGCCTTTGTAACATCACCAGGCACATAGTAGGTGCTTACATTCCTGAGCACCTACTGTGTGTCAGGCCTGGTTTAGGTACTTGCAATGCCCTCATGGACTTTATAAATGGGCATTTGTATATTGCTTGTCCCTTTGCTCACATTAATTTAACACTCCAGTGGGGTGGGTGTTGTTTTCCTGTGTTAAAGATGAGAAACCAGAGACACAGCTGGGGTGAGTCAGTTTTGGAGGTCACACACCCAGCAAGGGCTAGAGTAGATTCAGACCCAGGCATCGTGGTCCTCCCAGGCCACACCGCTCCACACACCTTGTATCTCCCCCTCATCCCCCCCTGCCCTGGCCACCACCCGAGACCGCTGGTTCACCTGTGTGTCTGTCCACGTTTCATGTGCCGTGTCCCGATCCGTGTCTCGTGTCCTGTGACTTCCTCAGGCCTCCACCAGCGCCGTGTCTTATGTGAGTAGCAAGGAATCGCCTCGAGTCATGCTGTCCTAATGCCACCCAGATCATCCCAACACATGGCCTTTCTGACAGACAGGGCCCAAGGCACTGGTGGTCACACATGCCAGGGGGCCTCCCTGCTGCTTATGGCAGTCCTACTAGGTGCACATTGGACTCTGCACTGTCATTTAATGCAATCCTACTGTGTGTACACTGGGTCACTCACTGTTGTTTACAGCAGTCCTACTGCACAAACACACCCAGGGTTTGTGCTGTCATTTCGTGTGGTCCTACTGTGTGTCTATAGAGCCCAGTTTGCATTACTAATTATGTTAGCCCTACTGTGTATGTGCAGACTGGCCACAGATACCAACATGAAATAACTTAGAAACCAAAAGTACAATGTATTGCTAATCTGCTAAATGTTCGTTGACAGGACCCATAGACCCTATGAATTCACAAACCCAAGAGACCCACATTGCCATTTATTTCAGGCCCTCAGCTCAGGCTGTCTCTGAGGGCTCACAGGGAAATTAAAGAAACAGTCCATGCGCTAGAGAGCCTGACTAGGAAGGAGGCTAAGAAACTGCTATATATCAAGCACCTACTATGTTCCTGGCTCTGACACCAAGATGGCTGTGGGGAAGTTTAGAGTAAGACCCCTACCCATAGGAAGGACACTAGCATTTCGTGAGTGTCTATGATGTGCCAGTTTGAAACACCTTATATAGGTGGTGTAGGTTTTTCCTTAACTAATTCCACAAGTGATTCATGAGTACTTGTTCATTCACTGCAACAGCAAGAACCCAGAAATCAGATACAGTGAAATTCCTTTCTTTCTCTCAGTGCCCCTTCCTTGGAGTGGCTTGCACTGTTGCCAGTTTGGTGTATATCCTTGTAGACCTTTCTCTATACATTTATATATATATATATATATATATATATACACACACCTGTAGAAATGGGAGTCTTGTTTGGTGGGTTTTTTTCTTTGATTTCTTTTATTGATGGGATCACATTGTAGGTATTGTTCTGCAATTTTTTTTGTATGTTTGTTTTACTTTGTTTCTGCTCAATGATTTAGCCTAGAGATGTTTCCTTGTTCCCTTGACAATAGACTGACAGGCATCCCCAGGGTACTGGGTGTAGGCACACACCCAGATCCACAGAGGTCCTTCTCACACACACACACACACACACACTCCTGTCAGCTGTAACCAGACCCCAGCCTCCTGCCCATGTTCTCGCTGAGGTGCCATTTCCCCCTGCCCCGCCCCCATCCCGCAGGGCGAGCTGGAGCGGCAGCTTCTTCAGGCCAACCCCATCCTGGAGGCCTTCGGCAATGCGAAGACGGTGAAGAACGACAACTCCTCCCGATTCGTGAGTGCTGAGAGACGGCAGTGCCTGGCAGCCTGGCAGCCTAACAGCAACTGGGCATGTGGAGGGGGGAGGCAAGATGTGGGGGTCTACTGAGGGAGGAGGGGCCAGGACTGCTGGGGGCCTGGCTCTTGAGGAGAGAAGGCCTGGACCTTGGATCTCCCAGGGAGCCCCTTGCTGAGACCCCCAGGATGGGGGCGGGACTCAGGGGATGGGCAGGAGAAAGTCAAGAGGCCCGTCCTGGCTCCGGGAGGGGTGTGTGGGTAGGGGTTGCTCTTCAAACCTTCTGGAGGAAGAGGACCCTTAACTCAGCCCCCTCCACCCTCTTACCTCCCAGGGCAAATTCATCCGCATCAACTTTGATGTTGCTGGGTACATCGTGGGCGCCAACATCGAGACCTGTATCCTTCAGGGCCCTGAGCCCGCTGATGGCGGTGGGGAACAGGGGCAGCTGAGGAGGGAGGCTCTTGGGATCTCACTACTTACAGGACACGGGCGTTGGTCCCGCAGGGAACCCCGGCTCCTGAGGCTCAGAAGCTGTGCCTCAGTTTCCCCCTCTGTAGAAGGGGAAGGATCGCAACACCTTGGGAAGGGAGGGATACAGACGGCATTGGGCACCTGGGAGGAGGAGAGCAGGGGCTTCCGCTGCTTTTATCGGAAGGCCGGCACGGATTTGCTGCGGGGTGGTGGGTCGGGAACTGTCCTCAGGTTCGTGGATGCACTCGGAGCTCTCACAGGCTGCAGCACGTAGTCATACTCACGCCACAGTTCAGCTCCCGGGGTTTTTTCTGGGGGCTGGTCGCCAGCCCGCACCCCCTACCCGGAACATACCGACATCCCAGACTCCCCAGAGGAAAATGGGCGTTCCGCACCAGGTCATCTCGGACCATGCAGCCTCCGGGAGCCGCTCTGAAACCCAGGTTCCCAGCCCCCAGCCAAGGGCAGTCTCGGCCCTGCCCTGCGGAGTCCACCCCGCTGTGCTCAGGAGGCCTGAAAGCTCGGCAGGAATTTACAAAGTTAAAAACACGGGAGCTCCCGGAGTGCAGACCAACCCAAGGTCGTGCAGACCTGGGCTCCCCATCCAGCTCTGCGGCTTGGAGGCTGTTGGGACGCTGGGCAGGTGATGAGACTGCTCTGTGCCTCAGTTTCCCCCTCTGTGGAAGGGGGAGGCTCACAGAACCTGCCCTAGAAGGGTTTAGAGGACAGTGTGGGTCAATTCTTAGCGCGGGCACCCAGACCACATAGTAAGCAGTCAATAACGAGCTCTGGTTATTGGAAGTTAATGATTGGAGCGAATTAACAATGTCCTTACTGATGTTCGTATTATCAATTAACATTATTCATTGTAATGTGAATGATATTACTGAGAAACCATATCCCCGTGCCCAGGGGTGACTGATGAGCTCCCTGTCTTCTGAAGCCTGGGGAGCAACACCGGGAGGCCTGGTGTCTGTCCCCTGCAGTCACCAGCTCCTGCTGCCCAAGTCCCCGAGGCCACGGCTTCTCTGCATTGTGGCTCCCGCACACATGGGCTCTGAGGGCTCAGGACCCTTCCTGCCCCATCCATCCTGCCAGCTCCCACCTCCTCCCACCCCGTGGTCCCTGCGGCCCTCTTTTTATCTTCATGCTTGTCCTCCCCGACTGCGTTTGAACGCTAACTTTCTCCCGTCCACACTCCTCATGCACCTGCAGCTGCTTGCCCCACTGGACACAGCTCTCTCTGCCTCCTGGCCTATCACCAGCTGGTGGAACAGATGCTCCTAGGAGCAGGTGCCACTCCCAGGCCAATCTGATGGGTGTTGGGCTCTGTCAGACACCCCCCACCGCCAGCACCCCACATGTCCTGAGTGTTTCCCGTGTGCCTGGTGTGGCCCTGGGGCCTCTCTATACATTATCCCCCCCACCATTCTTTCTTTCTGAGCCCCAGAGGCAGGGTCTGGCATCTCCCATTTAACTCGAGAGGAAACCAAGGCTCAGGGCTGTCTGGTTGCGTGTGCTTCCCCCACCCCACCCTGCCTTGTGGGGCCCTCTCCCCCTGCTCCCCATGTCCCCACAGGCTAGTGACCCCACGGCTTTAAGCCAACAGACCTCGGTACACAGTGAATCTTGGGCCAGGCTCCTTGTTACGACTGCCAAGCAAAACTGTGGTGGGGAGGGGCAGATGCGTTATTGGGTGTTTTATTTACTCTAAAGTGTGTCACCAGTCTGTGAACCAGTGAGGGGACTTTCCTCAGAGGAGGAGCCAGCAGCCTCAATACCCAGACAGGGAACCTGATGCAAGGGGAAATGGTGCCAGGAGATATTCTTTTTTTTTTTTAATTTTTAAAGATTTTATTCATTTATTTTTAGAGAGAAGGGAAGGAGGGAGAAGAGAGAGAGAGAGAGAAGAAACATCAATGTGTGGTTGCCTCTCACGTGACCCTCACTGGGGACCTGGCCTGCAACCCAGGCATATGCTCTGACTGGGAATCGAACCTGTGACCCTCTGGTTAGCATCCCACATCAACCCACCGAGCTACACCAGCCAGGGCAGCGGGAGATATTCTTACTTCAACTTTTATTCCTGCAGCAACTCACCAGTGGGTGTGGTGATCCAGCCCCTTGCACAGATGGGGAAAGTGAAGCACAACTGCTTAAGTGACATGCCCTAGGCCACTCACCCGGTTAGTGGCAAGGTCACTGGCCAGGGCTGCATTATGGGATAGCAGGGGGACAGAATGGACTGAGGGGGCCGGGGCCCCGCTTCCATGGCACCTTGACTCGCCCCCACCCAGACCTGCTGGAGAAGTCTCGGGCCATCCGCCAGGCCAAGGACGAGTGCAGCTTCCACATCTTCTACCAGCTCTGGGCGGCGCGGGAGAGCAGCTCAAGGGTCAGTGTTGCTGCCCGCTGCCCGGGGAGTAGGGGGCACACATGGGCCTCCGGCTTCTCTGGGTCCCCTGGGGGAGGAAATGGGAGGCGTTTGTACGCATCAGGCCCTGTTGGGCAGCGGATTCTGTCCTCTCCTGGATCCTGCTGCCTCACAACTTTTGCCAAAAGGAGTCTAGCCAACATCCCCCAACTCCACCCATCCCCACCACCCGCGCTGCTGGGTGGATTCTGCTGCCCTCTGGTCCCCCGTCTCCTGGGTCTAGATCGCACTGGCCACATGGCCGCGTGGCTCCTGGTCCCACTCACGTCTCTTCTGCTTACTCCGGCGGGTGCGACTCCAGCTTTGACTCGGCTCCCCCTGCCTCCTGGGTCCCTGGGGTCCTGGTCTGTGCGGCTTCGAAGCTCCCCTCACTCTGGCTGCTGCCTGAGGTTCTTCCTACCTCCTGCTCATGCTCCTCCTGCCTGCTGGCTACGGACTGTGGCCCCGCTGCCCTGTGGCTCCCTCTCCTTCCGACTTCTGCTGCCCCAGAGCTTGGGCCTCCTCCTGGCCTCCTCACCCAGGCTCCTGCTCACGGTGGCTTCTGAGCCGACCTGCCCTCTGCTGCTGGTCCCTGCTGTCCCCCCGCTTCTGCTCACTCGGACGCCGTAGGGCCCATTGCTTCTGCCAACTGGCGCTCCTGCCTGCTCTGGGCAGTTCCAAGACTTGAGAATCTCTATGGAAAGAGGGAAGATTAAAGACCTAAGGTGTGCTAAGCACCCACTCCATGCCAAGCCCTTGCACTGAATCTGTGAGGAAGGGATCCTCCTCACTCATTTCACAGAGGAGGAGACAGAGGTTCCCAGCGGGGTAGTGACACGTCTGGGGTGGCCTCTGAGGAAGCGGGGATGTGAGTCTGACTCCACAGTTCGCCCTTGACCTTGGCCTCCCCTTGTTCCCCCTGCAGCCGACCTCCTCCTGGAGCCCTGCTCCCACTACCGCTTTCCTCACCAATGGGCCGGCGTCCTCTCCTGGCCAGAGCGGGAGCTCTTCCAGGAGACGCTGGAGTCCCTGCGGGTGCTGGGATTCACCCACGAGGAGATCACCTGTGAGTGAGGCCTGCGTCTGTGGAGGGTGGAGGCGGGCTCTGCAGGGCAGGCGGTTGTGGAGGGGCCTGGCCATTCATTCCTTGGTTTATTTGCTCAAGCGTTGATTGAGCAAGAACTGTGTGCGGACACCGGGGCCACAGCAGGAAATGACACTGATAAACACCCCTGTCCTGGGGAGACTGCCTGAACCAGAACCACGGCCCAGATAGATAAGGAATTCTGTGGTCTATGAGGAGGTGATGAGTGCTGGGGAGGAAAATAGAACATGGAATTCGAGGAGGGGGGAGGGCACAGCTTGAAGCAGGGAGTCAGGAGGGGCCCTCTGAGATGGCGATGACTGAGCAAAGGCCTGGGGGAGCTCGGGGAGTGAGCGTGGGTGGCACCGGGGAAGAGCACAGCAGGCAGGGGGAACAGCCTGTGCAGAGGCCCTGAGGCAGAAAAGGCGTGGCAGGTTTGAGGGATTGAAATATTGTCTAGTATGTGACTGAGGAGAGTGAGGGAGGGCGCTACGGAGACACGCAGGCCTCAAATTCCAGCCTGAGGGGCTGGGACATTGTCCTGGGGGCGCTGGGAGCAAGGCAGGGCCGTGTGTGGAGGGTAGACTGGAGGTTGGGAGGAGGCTGCAGCGGCCAGGGTGCAGGGAAGAAGGCCTCGGTCTGGGCTGTGTGGCCCTGGTGTGAAACGCTCATCAGATCCTCAGCCTTCGTCATTGTTGGTTTGCCTCTGACCTTGTCACCCAACACGTTTTCACAGTAGTCCTGTTGCAGTACCATACTCGTCTACTAGGGCCACCATCACAAAGCACCCCAAACCGAGCCCCTCACACTGCAGAAACCAACTGGGTCCCGGGTGTGGAGGCCAGAAGTCTGCGATCCAGGTGTTGCCGGGGTTTGTTGCCCTGCCACTCCCCTGGCATCTGGTGGTTTCCTGGCAACCTTGGCGTTCCTCCGCCTGCAGGCGCACTGCCCACCCTCCGCCTTCCTGTTCACGTGGCGTTCTCCCTGAATGCACACCTGTGTGTGCAGTTTGTACCTGTGATAGGGACACCCTTCATCCTGGATTAGGGGCCCACCACCAGTGCAACCTCATCTTAACTGAAATGATTGCATCTGCCCTGACCCACTGCCCATAAGGTCACATTCTCAGAGGTCCTGGGGATTAGGACGTCAGTGTATCTTTTTTTGGTGGGGGGGCGGGGTGTGATTCAACCTATAAGAGACATGTAGAGGCTGGCCTCAGTCTGTTTCGTCAGCCGAAAGTTTTGACCTTTCGGTGAACTATGATTACTTTCACCGGGCCCGTGAGGAAAGACCCTGGTTTCCAGGGCTGAGCAGGGCCAGGGCCGGTCTCGCTGTCCTCTGGTCCCTGGCAGGGCCAGAGGCCCTGGGAGCTATTGCTGGTGGCTCCAGGGCCCAAGGGGAAGGGCTGCAAGCCCAGTGCCTGCTCGGCCGTCTGCCCGGCTGCCCACAGGCTGGCCTCCTCGGGCGTATTGACACAGGGTCTCAGGCCTCCCTGCTGGATTTCCCAACCGAGGTTGCATAACTGCCCCGCCTGCCCGTCTCCACTCTCCTCCCTGGGCAGCTGGCAAATACATTCAGATGAGGGGCAGGGCTGGGCCTCCCCGCCTGGCCCCTCAGATTCCACCTGGCCTCCTGACACACGTCGCCTCAAATAACCCTCTGGCACAACGTACAACATGTGAATATGGCCAAAGGTTGTCCTGGGAGAACCAAGTCTGCTAAAGCACTGCCTGCTCCAGCCTTTCTTTTTCTTTTTTAACTTAGTTTTTTATTTAAAAAATATTGTATGTATTTTTAGAGAGAAGGGAAAGGAGGGAGAAAGAGAGGGAGAGAAACATCAATGTGTGGTTGCCTCTCTTGTGCCCCCCCTACTGGGGACCCACCTGCAACCCAGGCATGTGCCCTGACTGGGAATCGAACTAGCGACCCTCTGGTTTGCAGGCTGGCACTCAGTCCACCGAGCCACACCTGCTGGGGCACCATTGACCTATTTAAAGTATACAAGTTGGCGGCTGTTCATACATTCAGGGGGTTGTGTGCCCATCACCACCGTCAATTTTAGAACATTATCAGTGGCCCAAGGAGAGAACTTGCACCCTTTGGGGTCACCCACCAGCCCCTGGCAGCCAATCAACGACTCCCTGTCTCCACGGGTTTGCCCATCCTGGGCCTTCCCTATAGATGAAGTCGTGTGACACGAGGTCCTTTGTGACTGGCTTCTTTCACTCAGCCTGATGTTCCGTGGTTCACCCATGACATAGCATGGATCAGAGATTCATTCCTTTTTATTGCCGAATACTTTTGATTTTTATCTTATTATTATGGGACATTTCAAACACATATGAAAGTAGAGAGCAGAGGGTAATGGCCCCCTGGGCATTTGGCATCAGATCCAACATTTACCCACTCGTGGCTTATTGGGTTTCACCTCTAACCCCACCCTCCACTCCCCCAGGTATGGTCCTTAACCCCCGTGAATTTTAATTGTAGACAATCCACCTCGTCACTGTCCAGAAGGTGGCGCTAGTTTCCCATTCTCTGAGCCTCTGTTTCCTCCCTCTACACGTCAGCCGGACCTCTGTGAGTTTTTTGGCTTTTGCTGGTGTGATAGGTGGGCCGAGTCCTTATAGCTGATTTTGTGTTTCACGCACAAGGACTGAAGCCAGGGGTCACCTTTTCATAGACTCTCCTTTTGACAAAAGGAGACAGAGGTCCAGGGAGGTGGGGCACCTGCCCGGGGCTCCCCGCAACTGATCAGGAGGTACTGACTCCAAAGCCAGCCCTGGACCCTTCCCAGACAGGCAGGCGGGCACCTCTGGGTCGCCCCCTGGGAAGCCCAGGGCAGCAGGTCAGACAGCGTCGGGGGCCAGCCTGGGCAGGACAGCCATTGTCCGTGCGCCTGCACTGGCGCTGTAAAGGCCACCCCAAGAGGCTGAGTCGGAGCCTGGCCTCCGGAAGGTGGGTCGTCACTCACCGAAGGCAGGAGCGCATCGCCAGCACTGGGCCTCCGCAGGCCGAGGCTTGCTTGCGATCGGCTGGGCTGAAGTCACAGTGAGAGCTAAGTGCCAGCTCCTCAGGCGTCAGGTTCATCTCGGTGCTTGGCACCAGTGCAGGTTCCCAAGCCAACTGTAAAAAGCTATTCTGGGCCAGGCCCGAGCTGACACTAAGGACTGAATGATATTTCAGTTTCTCAGGGGTAATATGTATATTTTGGGAGGCACCCCGCTAGGAGCTTCCCAGCATTTGGGGGCTCACTGTTGCCCCAACCACCCCACCCCCAGATGAGCAGAACCAGAGACCCCTGAGCCCAGCCCCTCCCACTGAGCAGCCAGGGAAACCGAGGCCTAGGAGGCCCCCTGCTTGCCCAAGGTCACAGCAAACTGCCACCATTCAGTACTGTGTCCCCCCTTAGTTAATTCTGCCAGTTATTCATTAATATACATCTATTCACTCAACATGAGGAAATCTGTGGGCCTGAGCGAAGCTAACAGTGACCTGGACAGAATGAGCCCCGGACTCCTGGAGCACTCAGACCCAGGGGGATTCACACCACAGCGGTGGATTAAAGCTAAGCCTGTGCAAGGGTGACTGCGTGTCGCGGGTGCTGACAGCCTGGGGGGAGGGTCAGGGTGGCGGCTGGAGGATTTGGGCCTTGGCCGAGCCCTTATTGTCCACCAGGAATTACCCAGGTGCAGACAGGGTGTGAGAGGCGATTCGGGGGAGGGAACTGCCTGCGCAAAGGCCTGTGGGAGGAGCTGAGAGACTGGCGCAGCTGGTTGGAGTCAGGGAAGGGACCCCCCGCTGGAGGGTGTGGGAAGGTAGGAAACAGGAGGCTGAAGACTCAGACAAGGGGCTAGACTGAGAGGCAGTGGGGATCATGGAAGGAATTCTTCCCCCGAAACTGACAAGCTGGAGTTCATTCACGAGAACATTTATGCAGCCCTTCCTGTGTGCAGAGCACACAGTTCGGAGTGAGTAAGGAACATTTTCCACAAGGAGTTATGAATGGCAGTGGAGACGGAGAGGGAAATTAATATCTGTTTGCATACCCAGCTCTCCTCCTGCAAACTATACAAAAGCTTTTATTTAGATAGAGTTTACACACTTAAATTCGTCGTCTGTGAGGTTTACGGTGTAGTTCTGGATAAACTCACAAGGTTGTGCGTACAGTCTCACTCTCTAATCCAGAAACCGTGTTCTTTTTGGACATTGATTTTTTTTCTTTTGACTAGGCCTCACATTTCAAAATGTATGAAAATCTCCAAAAGGATAAAAGTGTATAATCCAGTTCAAGTGTCCCCAGCTCCCAGGAGGCCACATCTCTTAGCGGTTTCTTGTGTGTCTTTCAGGGTAATGCCTGCCAAAGCTGTCAGGCCAGTGACAACCTTCTTTTGTTTTCAGGATTTAGAAAAAAAAAACACTTTTTTACCCCTGGCTGGTGTGGCTCAGTGGATTGAGTGCCGGCCTGCAAACCAAAGGGTCTCTGGTTAGATTCCCAGTCAGAGCACATGCCTGGGTTGCGGGCCAGGTCCTCGCTAGGGGGTATGCGAGAGGCAACCACACATTGATGTCTCTCTCCCTGTCTTCTCCCCTCTTCCCTTCTGTCTAAAAATAAACAACTAAAAAAAAAAGAATACGGGAATTGCCACATGCTCTTCTCCAGAGTCCCCTGTTGCCACATGCGCTTTATCCTGTTTTATCTAATTGCTGAGCCGTGTGAGAACAGGGGTGTGGGCAAGGTGCCCTTTTACCCTTCGTACTCATTTCCTAAGGCTACTGTCACAAATGACACATAAACTCAGTGGCTTAAAACAACACACATTTATTCTCTTACAGTTCTGAAGTTTGGAAGTCCAAAATCAGCCTCACTTGGCAAAAATCAGGGTGTTGGTAGGGCTGGTTCCCCTGCAGGGCTCCAGGGAGAATCCATTTTCTTGCCTTTTCCAGCTTCCGAGGGCTCAGCCCTTGGCTTGTAGCCACTTCCTCTGTCTTCAGGGAGAATCATTCTAACCTCTGCTCACATAGCTTCTCCGTTTTTTAAAAAAGATTTATCTATTTTTAGAAGAGAGGGAAAGGGAGGAAGAGAGGGAGAGAAACATTGAAGTGTTGAAAAGAGGAAACATCGATATGGGTTGCCTCCCGCGTGCTCCCAAATGGGGGCCAAGCCACAGGCCCAGGCATGTACCCTGACCTGGAATCAAACCAGTGACCTTTTGCTTTGTGGGACGACATGCAACCCACTGAGCCACACTGGTCAGGGTGGCTCCTCCATTTCATAACAGCCTCTCGGATTACCTTTGGAGCCCACCTGGATAATCTGGGATAGCCTCCCATCTCATAATCCTTAAGTTAATTATGCCTGAAAAGTCCATTTTGCTCTGCAAGGTAACCCTCACAAGGCCCAGGAGTTCAGAGGTGGCCGTCTTAGCACTGTTCAGCTACTGGCCCCTGAATCTGTCATGTGTGTTTGCTAAGAACATGGTCTGTTACAGTCACAGCGCAGTATTCTCATCGGGTCGGTAACATTGCCATGATTGGTACTATATCTAATCCAAAATCCATGTATCCCACTGATGTCTTTTATACAAAAAAAGTTTTTCACAGACCCTATGCCAGTTTTCCCAATAATGTGCTTTATAGCAAAGAAAAAAGTTCTTTTAAGTTGCACACACACAGACACGTTTCCCCAGCCTGGGATCACAGGTGGCGTCTAGTCATCACATTGCTCTCTGTCCTCCTGCACGGTTCCTGAGCCTGTCTTTATCGTTCATGACCTTGACACTTTTGACAATTACAGACTAGTTGTTTTGTCTCAAATTTGGGTGTGTTTTCCTCGCGATTAGATTCTGTTACGCATTTTGGCAGGAGTATCCCAGGAGGGTACACCCTCCTCACCCCTGCACCATCCACTTTTTCTAGGTAAACTACGTAGTGCGATAGCACAGGCACCAAAAAATGCGCAAGGGTTGCAAGCGTCATTGTGAAATTCATCCGTGTTCAGTGAGTTGCCAGCAGGGGGCGACGAGGAGTTGGCTCCCAGGAGCCTTCTCTTCGTAAAGACTCACTGAGCAGGGTTGTTTGTACTGTTCTCTGTACGTTTGCTTCTATGTACGTGTTTACATTAGAATTTTATGCTAGAAGAGGGAGGAAAAGGAACCCACAGTCGATAAGAATATAGACCCCAGAGTCAGACCACCTTCGTTCAAATCTCAGGTCTGCCGTTCAAGCTCATTCCCAGATGTGCCTCGGTTTCCCCATCTGTCAAATGAGGATTTTACTGTTTCCTGTCTTGTAAATTGCTATCTCAGAACTTGCCTCATCGAGTTGTTACAAAGGTTAAATGAGTTCTTTTGTAAGTGGAACAAGACCTGGCATGCAGAATGTTAAAAAAAAAGTCGGTGTCCAGTTACAGTCCGTAAATCATGAAGACTGTCCTAGAACTGGCAGTTGGTGAGGCGCCTGGGTGCGTGCCCTGATCCGTGGCATCCCCATGAAAGCGGTGGATACAAGCCCAGTCCAGTGCAGGTGTGTTGCGTACTTGACACAAATACCTCACGCAGCTTTGCTGTTGGAAGCGAGAGGGTTCTCAAATGCTGACCGAATCTAAAGGAAATTCTGAGCAAAACAAACAACAGTCTTTCCTCGATTGCACAGTGGCTCCCCTCCTGGAAAGTCACTGTGTGTTAAAACCAAAACTCTTTGGTGTTTATACAGATAGCAGTTGGGATTCGTGTCAGATCAAGAGAAACCATTATTTCACCGATGTGACTGTCCAATGGGACGCTTAGGAGTCTCACGGGATGTGGGCAATTCTTTGCGGCCCAGAGGGGTGTCTGCTTCCTGTCCTCGCCTGCCCACTCCTGCGACATCCAGAAACACCCGGCACTTTGCCTCAGTGGCCCCCAGTCCTTTATGTCAACCAAACCCTACACCTTCCTGAGATGTACACTAGGAGGCAGCATTGCCCGCTTTTGATGCGCACTATCCGCTTTGGTACAGAGGAGCTAAGACAGATGGTCTGAGACTCACGATGGGGGTTACCACCTGGATAAACCCAGTATCGTCTCTACTGAAGGTGTATCACTTTGCACCTTTGTAAATCTGAAGAATCATAATTCAACCATCGCACGTTGGGGACCATGTGTACATCCTCATTTCTGCATTTGGGAACTCCTCTGTACACTACATGGTATTTGTAACCCCATCACTCCTGGAGGCTTTGCAGTCATTACCGGGGGGGGGGGGGGAGGATTTGCGTTGCCCAGTGCCACGTGACGTCCTGACACCTTGTTTCAGCTCTCGTGCTGTAAACCAGTGTCCTTACTGGTGGCCTGTTGAATTTTAGCATTTTTGTGCTTTTTTGGTTGTTGTTGGTGAGCTCACAGTATACAATGCCTTCCAGCACAGCTCTGGAGTGCTGGCTGGCATCCCTGAGCACAGGGAGGATGGGATGTGCCTTAGGGAGAAAATGTGCGTGTTAGATGAGCTTCCTTCAGGCATGTGTTTAGTACTGTCCGGCCGTAGAGTTTAAATGTGAATGAAGCCACAAGATACAGGGAGGGGCAGATGTAGGTGCACAGTTGTGAGTACTCGAAACATGGAATTTATTGCCTGTATTATTATTTTAAAAAATTTAAAAGATTTATTTCTTTTAGAGAGGGGGAGAAACATCAGTGTGTGGTTGCCTGTCGTTCATACCCAACTGGGGGACCTGTTCCACAACCCAGACATGTGCCCTGACTGGGAATTGAACCAGCCATCCTTTGGTTTGTAGGCCCTCGATCAAACCGCTGAGCAACACCAGCCAGGGCTGGCACAGGAGCTTAAAGCTAGATTTCTAAGGGGCTAGTTAAGCCCATACCAGTGTCTGGACGCCATAGTGGATATCTCTCTCTCTCTCCCGTCTGCCTCCTTCCTCTCTCCCTCTCATCCCCCCCCCGAGCCATGCTGCTATGGTCTCGGCGGTTCTCCAGTTCGGCAACATTGTCCTGAGAAGAGAGACCGCAAACACCGATATCAAGCCTCACATGCCCGCACAAAAAGGGGACCTCCCCTGGCCTAGGCTGCCCCACCCAACGCGACCTTGCATTCCTGTCTCATGCACATGGCACCCTCCTCCCCAGCCCGGCCACTCTCCGATTTCCTGCCCTTGCTGAGTCTTACAAAAGCTAGCGTTTTCCCCCCACCCGTCTCCTGTTGTAAAAAGTGTGATCCTTGGTAGTAGAGTCTGACAACCACCAGTGTGCCATATGGGGGGATCAGCAGGGTCCGGGCACCCAGCCCTTGGAGAGACCTGCCATTGGCATTTGGCCATACAATCTCCAGTCCTGGTCCAAATATATATATTCAAAAGCAGTATAATTCAAAATGCAGAAATTATAGTCAAATAGCATTTTTTTCTTTATCAAAATGGAAATAACTGTGCTTCCTTATTATTACAAAATAATACAAGCTGGATGGGGAAAATCTGACAGATGGAGCAGCGTAAAGGCAGGAAAATTACCCATAATCATACTCCTGAGGGATAATTACTGCTAACACTTCAGGATATTTCTCTCTGGGCTTTGTTCTATGTCGGTATCCGTGTGGAAATAATTGTCACAGAAATGGAATCACGCTTCATATCCCTTTCCACTTGAAACGGAGAGAGCTTTCTGTCCTGATTATAAAATCTTAGGGGCTCATTTTCAAAAGTGGCCTGGCACCAAAAATGAAGGAAGGGGCGTCACCCACGGTGTGTGGGTTAGAGCCATCACCTGGGGCACTGGGGCTCTGTTCACACACCTGGCGGGTGTGCTCTGCACACGTGTTCATTTGGTTTGCAGAGTTGGGACCAGATTTTATCAACTGTTTGGAAACCTGCTTTTTCCCCTTCATTCATTGAGAGTGACTTTTCAAGGTTTTTAACTAGAACTGTACCAGAGTTCCTTCATCTGAGGCCTATGAGAACTGGGTGTCGGTGTAACTGGCCTCCTTTGAAATCTGGTGTATTTCACTCTTTCTGCATTTGCAAACATTAACAGGAGAAGCAGCATGCGGGATTCCCCAGCTGTCAAGGGGCAAAAGGCTTAAACCCCTATAAAGCCACTTTGTCGCTGGCAATATAGTACTCCAAATGACTTCTTTTGGTTCTTAACTACTTCCCATATAATGCAAGTTACTGTAGGAGAATTAGAAACTGTAATTGTACCCCCTGCAAAAACCAAAACAACCCCCCCCCAACAAAACAGGAAGGAGAAATTAAATCCTCAGGACCTCTGAGAAATAATCTCTGTTGGCATTTTGTGTGTTTCCTCTGAGGCATTTTTACTTTTTCTTTTTCTTTTTGCTGGGTCTGAGTATTGGTAGTAACTGTTTTTCTTTTCTTTCTTTTTTAAAATATTTTATTTAATTATTTCTGGAGAGAAGGGAAGGAAGAGAGGGAAACATTATGTGTGATTGTCTCTTAGCACCCCCTACTGGGGACCTGGCCCATAACCCAGGCATGTACTCTGACTGGGAATTGAATGGGCAGCCCTTTGGTTCACAGGCTGGTGTTCAATCCACTGAGGTCATGCCAGCCGGGGCTTTTTTTTTTTTTTTTTTTGCAACTTTCTGTAAACCTAAAATTATTCAAAATAAAAGTACTTTTAAAGATTTCATCTATTTTTTTTTTAGAGAGAAGGGAAGGGAGGGAGAGAAACATCAATGTGTGGTTGCCTCTCATGCACCCTCAGCTGGGGACCTGGCCCGCAACCCAGGCATGTGCCCTGACCAGGAATCGAACCATTGACCTTTCCTTTTGCAGGATGATGCCCAACCACTGAGCCACAGTCAGGGTCCATTTAGTGTTTTATCCCCTTTGTTCTATTTTATTAAATAGTTTCCAACATAATTTTGTCCCTTCTTGTAAAATTTTTTTCAGACATGTAGAAAGCCTGAAAGGATTTGTTTAGAAACATGTTGTGTTTCTTCAGTTTTCAAAGTATTTTTTAAAACCCTCACCTGAGGATATATTTGTTGATGTTAGAAAGAAGGGGAGAGAAAGAGGGAAGGAGAAACATAGATGTGAGAAACATTGACTGGTTGCCTCCTGTACAAGCCCTGACTGGGGATTGAACCTGCAGCCTAGGCATGTGCCCTAAGGATCAAACCTACGACCTTTGGTGTATGGAATGATGCTCCAACCCACTAAGCTATTGGGCCAGGGCTGTTTCTGCATTTGTCAAAGGGCTTCATTCCCTGTCCCCATTTTCACTCTCGACTTGTTTATTTTTTCTTGTCATTGTAAATGGTCTTTTTAGTTTATTTTTACCTTTTTACTCTTTTCCACAATATAGAAAAGCAATGAATTTTTAAATGTTTATTTTGGGTTTGGCCACCTCAATGAACTCTTATTCTGATATCTTACCCCCCAACATTTTATTAGGAAATCTTCAAACTTAGAGACGTTGAAAGAATTTTCTAGTAAACTCCCAGATACCCACCACCTAGATAGATTCTACGTTATAACATTAACATGTTACCACACTTGCTTGCTTTACCAGATATTTTTCCCACCCACCATTCAAACAGCCCCCGTAGTCCTGTCTTTGCTCACATCGGGACTATTCTCGCCCACTTGGGGGTTCCAGAAGAGAATTGCTGGGCTCCCAACAGAGGACCCGCACACCGTTAGGACCTGTGATGCCCCCAGTGGGAAAGGCGGCAGGTGGGGGGGTGGGGGGGGGGGGGGGGAGGGCTTCGTTTTCCCACGGCGGGGGCGGGGCCGCTTCCCAGGGCTGAACGCCGAACCGATCTTGGTGCCTGTCGTCCGCAGCTGCCCAGAAGCTCTGCCGCCTGCTGGGACTGGGGGTGACGGATTTCTCCCGCGCCCTGCTCACCCCCCGCATCAAAGTTGGCCGAGACTACGTGCAGAAAGCGCAGACGAAGGAGCAGGTGGGCGTGCTAGGGGGGAGCGGGTATAGGGCCCCCGCCCCACCCCAACCTCCGGCGCCAAGCTCCTGGGTCTTTAAGTGGCTGAGGCCGTGTTTCCTTGCTCACTCAAACCTTTGCCGTTTGCTCAGTTTGAGGCTCTGGGCTGGGTCCCGGGAGTGAAAGCCAGTGAGGGCAAAGTGGAATGCAGGCTGTAGTAGGAAAACACAATAAAGGAAGAGAAGCAGGGTGTTTGCAGATGGGTGTGCCTTCTGTGAAGGAGAGGGTTGCATGGTCAGGAAGGTCCTCTCGGAGGAGGTAAAGTTCTAGCTGAGAGCTAGACCTGTCAAGGCAGAGGGGACAGCCTGTGCAAAGCCCTGCGGTTGGAAGAAGCTTGGCGAGGTGGGGGCATTAAGGAGGCAAGTGAGGCTACAGCGTGGGGAAAAGGGTGGCTGAAGCTTCTGGCAGAGCAGTTGGGAGGGGACAGATCATGCAGGGTCTTAGCAGCCACAGTAAGGAGGTGAGTTTCTTTAGGCTGCTGCAGGAGGCCAGTGAGGGTTTAAGCCAGAGAGTGATTTGATTCAGTTTTTTTTTTTTAAATAAAAACCCACTTGTCTTCTGTGTGGAGAACAGAGTAGGGGGCAGGTGGAAACAGGGAGTTGGGAGAAGGTGCCACCATAATCCAAGCAAACGACAGTGTGGCTCAAACCAGCTGGCACTGGTGGGGGTAGGAAGAAGTCGTGGTTTTCAGGATCCACTCTTGGGTGGAGGCCTCTGCTGGAGCCCAGGCTGGGCACTCGGGGCCCTGGGATGAAGGAGATGCAATGGGCAAGATGAGGACCCGGGACCAGAGGTCACACTGACCATGGTTCCACTCTCAGCTCAGGTTCTATTAGGACCCATTTCACCGATGAAGAAATTGAGGCTCAGAGAGGTTTATTCACAGCCTGAGGTAACACAGCCTCTAAGTGGCGAAGGCAGGATTCAAACCCAGGTTGTCAGGCTCCGGAGTTCACCCTCTTCACTGTTTTGCTAATTGTTCCAGGAGGCAAGAGGAAGAGGGGTTGTTTTAATGAATTAATGAGCCCTGAGGGCTTCACACGGTGACCAGAGCACAGTAGGGCTGAGTAATGGTGGTGGCTGTTAATGTCGTCATCCTTGAACCATGGTGGGGGTAGGGGTGGGGGGATAGGGGCCCAGTGTCTCCTCAGTGGCCCCGGGGACAGGCTGGGCCCTCACTCTGCACCCTGTGCCGCACGCAGGCTGACTTCGCTCTGGAAGCCCTGGCCAAGGCCACCTATGAGCGCCTCTTCCGCTGGCTCGTCCTGCGCCTCAACCGGGCCCTGGACCGCAGCCCCCGCCAGGGCGCCTCCTTCCTGGGCATCCTGGACATCGCCGGCTTCGAGATCTTCCAGGTCTGTGCTTCGTGCCCAGCTGGGGCCTGAGGGCTCCATCATGCTGCCCTGTCCCCTTCTCTCTGTCCTCCTGCCTCTGGGCCCCTGTCCCCCCCTCGGGTGCCTGTTCCCTCTCTCACGCGTCCCCTCATCCCTGCAGCTGAACTCCTTCGAGCAGCTGTGCATCAACTATACCAACGAGAAGCTGCAGCAGCTCTTCAACCACACCATGTTCGTGCTGGAGCAGGAGGAGTACCAACGCGAGGGCATCCCCTGGACCTTCCTCGACTTCGGCCTCGACCTGCAGCCCTGCATTGACCTCATCGAGCGGCCGGTGAGCGAGCCCACGCCCATCTCCCCGCACCTCCTCGGGCCTCGGGCCTCCCAGTCAGTGATAAGGAGAAGACGACATTGCTTCTGTGTGACCGCTAGAAGAGCAGGACCTGGACGGGGCCTGCCATGGGTCCCGGCTCCAGTCACAGGGCTGATCCGTGGCTGTGACTGACTATTGTTCTCATGTTTGGTTCTCTGTCCAAGTGTCACTTATAAAAACAAAAAACTAACTGCAACCTAAGTGTCCAGTATTTAGGGATCTGACCTACTCTCCCCTTCCTGTTCATGGTCAGGCAAACCCCCCTGGACTCCTGGCCCTGCTGGATGAGGAGTGCTGGTTCCCGAAGGCCACAGACAAGTCCTTCGTAGAGAAGGTGGCCCAGGAGCAGGGCGGCCACCCCAAGTTCCAGCGGCCAAGGCACCTGCGGGACCAGGCTGACTTCAGCGTCTTGCACTATGCGGGCAAGGTAGGCAGCTGGGTCCAGCCTTGGGGCCTGTGGGTGGGCGTGGCAATAACTCAGCTGCAGACGTGGGGGAGGGTGCAGAGGGAGAGCAGGGGCCACCAAATGTCCACTGGGACAGGACCCAGGCAAGGCAGGGGCTAGGGAAACCCCATGAGGAGTGAGCACCCTCTGATGAAATCATCAAAGGCTTCCTCCAGGAGGGGATATTTACAATAGGCTTTGAGGGGTGGATAGGAGTTCGCCAAGTGGGGAATTATGTGCATTTTACCCACTCATTCAGCAGACGTGTGTTGTGTGCTCAGCCCTGTGCTGAGCAACGTTGGGAACCCAAGTCAGACACAGTCTGTGTCCTGATGAAGTTCCTTACCTGGAAGGGAGGCAAGCACAGACAATTGGGGCGGAAGGCTGACAAGTGTTCTCATAGGGGTGGCTGAGGGCCGGGTGGAAGTCGAAGCCCAGAGGGGAACGCCAGGGAAGTTTCCACAGAGGAGTGTGACACTTGGTCTTGAATCCCACCCCAGGGTCAGCAAACACTTTTTGTAAATAGTTTCAGTTTTGTGGGGGCACTGTCACAACCCCTCGATTCTGCCATTGTAGTGTGAGGGAAGCCACAGGCAATAAATACAGAAATGAATACACACACAGAGGCCGTATTCCAATAAAACTTTATTTACAAAAAGGGGCGGTAGTCGCAATTTGGTTTGGGGGCTGTATGATCTAAAGGATGTGTAACTGTGCTGGAAAGGCTGGGGGCGGGGGCTGGGGCGGGGCTCTTCGGGCGGAGGGAACGGCAGGCACTGCGGTAGGGGAGGCAGGAGCCCTGCGGATGTTCTGCGTATGGAACTAAGTTTCCCAAACATTTTCTAAGTCTTCCTGGTGCCAGCCCTGTGCTGAGGTGAGTCAGACCCAGGCCCTGCCTCAGGGAGCCCCTGTCTAGTGGGGGGAGTCGTTGTCCAGACCGTGACTCTGTGGAACTCTCAAAGCAAAAGCCCGAATTCCCCCAAGCAGTCATCTGTGGCAAAATCCACAAGGAGGGAATCCAGGTGGCTTGGACAGCTATGGTAAAAATGTTGAGGTGGAAACAAGGTTGCAGGTTTGAGGAAGAGTGCGGAAGCCAATGCGTCAGGAGTAGAATGAATAAGGAAGAAAGTGGTGATGGACGGGGTCTGAGGTGGGCAAGGAAGTAAAGGGAGAGGAGTCTTGCTGGTGCGGGTGCAGTTCAAGATATGCACACAAGGTGGCACCAACGCCCTCTCTTCCACGGTGAACCCTGGAGCTGGCAAATCCTGGGAACCAGTGACCCTGCAAGTTCACCACCCTCCAATATCTGACTCCACGCAGGTCGACTACAAGGCCAATGAGTGGCTGATGAAAAACATGGACCCTCTGAATGACAACGTCGCAGCCCTGCTGCACCAGAGCACAGATCGGCTAACGGCGGAGATCTGGAAAGACGGTGAGGACTGGCTCCCTCCCCACACCTACTCCCTGGGGCTCTGTCCCTGCAGCTCTGGGCATCCCTTCTCCCAACCTGAAGCATGAGCATCTCTGCTCCAGAGGCTGAGTTGTCTGCTCAGACGCAGAACTTAGGCAGGCAGGCCAGACAGTCTGACAGTTGTGTTCCCAATTAGTGTTGATTGATTGATGTCTGAAGCCAGCATCATATTCAACGATAAAACACTCCTCCTTAAATGAGACAAGGATGCCCACTGTCAACACTGTGTGAAACACTGTTTTGACAATACTAGCCTATGCAATCAGGCCAGAAAAAGAAATAAGTGTGTGAGTATTGTAAAGAAAGGGACAACGTTATTTGTAGATGGCATATGATCCCTGAAAAGACATTAGACTGGAAAAGAATTAACAAGAGAGCTTGGGAGGGTGGCAATTTACAGGTGGGCCAACTTTTAGACTTTTTCTTTCTTTTCTCCCTCACAACAAAGTTCCCTGTAGGGCCCCCAGGAAGAAGGAGGAAGCAACAGACTGAGATATAGTTTTGGAGTTTTCTTGCTCCAACAAGACCCATGTGAATTTTCCCATCAGCCTTTTCAGAATGACACCTCTAAGAGGCACAGGCAGAAAAGCCAAATGCCTTTGGGGTAAAACCCTGTACTTCTCTAAGTCTTGTCTGTTGCCCCCCTGCCCCGCCTCCTTAGAGGAGGTTTGAGAGATGATTTTATACAACTGGCAGCACCAGCATCTTGATTTTTTTCTGATTCCGGGTTTCCAGAATCTGTCCATTTACCTTAATCTTTGATTGAAGTGAAAAGCATAATTGTAGAAATGCCAGCCAATGCAACTAGACAAGAGAACAAAATAAGCAAGATGACTGGTCTCCAAAACAAGCTCATGGAGCAAAAAGGCACTTGGGGTACCTTGATCTTGTGAGCTGAGTTGAAAAAGAAAAATTTGATATTTGTGTCTCAGAGAGTTTACATCAGAGGGATTGAAAAGCAGCTCAGCAACCAAACCAGATTCTGCTATGAGAATCATCTCCTTCAGACTGAAAATCGCCCCCACCCAACCCACTTGTTTAAAATCTGTGCCTCATCCATGAACACACGATGTCCCCAGCAATCCCTCACACGTCCCACCCTGTATGTGGCAGACCCTCAAAGGGTTCCAAGAGAGAAAGTGGAAACAGTGGTACAGGGTTACTTCTCCCACAATTTTACCTGAGCCCAGAGTTGAATTGCAGCATCCTGGTGGCCCAGGAGAAAAGGCAAAGGAGATGAGCCTCAGAGAGACAAATGCCACAAGCTGGGTGGAGGCCTCGAGGTGATGCTTGAGCTTCCTGGAATTCAGGGGGAAAAGATACCTAATAAAATGTACAGACTCAACCTCCAGGGAGAGAGATCTTCCCCTAGGCACTAAGTCTCACTGTGGACATTTGTCCTTTCAGCCAACATCGATGCCTTGGTGGGTAGACACAAAGGTGACCAGGACAGTCTCCCTGGCTTTAACCGTTTGTGGCCAGTATTCAGGCTTCTCCTCCTGCTTTGCCCTGTGCTGTTGACTAATAATGCTTCCCTCTGTTTTTTCTTTCCACCACTTTTCCCTCCTCTCATACTGCTCCCTTGGCATCCCCGCATCCTTCACCATCTCCCCACATCTGTCCTCTCCTCCCAGAACACGGGGGCTTCCAGCAATTCTCTTTCCTTGGCTCCTTCCCACTGTCGCCCCCAGGATCTTCAGGGAGGCGCGGCTCTGCTGTTTCTCCGCCAGGGGGTGGGTGTTGCCGTGCGTCGATGGGTGAGATTCACCAGACGAGGAGGGTGGGCCTGTTGGACCGGGAACCTGCTTTTGAATATCCGTCCCCTCTTTTCTCTATAAGGAGGTCTCTCACGCTCCTTCTTCCTCCTGGTTGGCTCCCTCGGCAGTTTCCAGATTCAATGCCTTCTTCTAACTGAACTGCATGCAGAAGTACAATGGTGCTACTACTGGCTGGCATTTATTGAGCACTTACTATGTGCCTTGCATTGTGCAAAGCCCTTCTATGATTATCAACACACAGCATTCTCTGAATGACCCACTGAGGCAGGTATTAGTACTACTACTCCCCTTACACAGATGAGGAAATCAAAGCACAGAGAGGCTAAGGCACCAGCCTAAGATCACACAGCCAGTAAGTGGCAGAGCCAGGATTTTAACCCAGGATATCGAGTCCCAGAGCCTTGGCTCTTATCTGTGCTATAAGAGCTTAATAAATGGTAATTATCATTGTGATAATAACTCTAAGTACAGCGGTGGGAGGGAGAGTTGAATCTCTGGAGGAAAATGCTATGTCTGAGCCCCCACCATACACCCGGTCCTGCCTAAAGGCAGATAGTCTGGCTGACCACTAGTGACCCTACTCGCTGGGGACAGCAGGACATCAGAGTCAGCCCCAGCTGCAGGATCCTGAGAAACGGGACATGGTGTGGTCACTGAATTTGAATGGGTATTTCTCACTAACTGAAATGACACCATCAAATGACAGTAGAGAAACAGGGACCATGAAGTCAGGCCTTTCTAGAAAAATGCTGAATGTGAGAAAGATGACTTTATTTCACATAAAAGCCAGATTCTATGGCATTTTTTAAAATCCTTGCCTGAGAATATATTCATTGATTTCAGAGAGAGAGGGAGGGAGAAAGGTAGAAAGAGAAACATCGATGTGAGAGAAACATCGATCAATTGTCTCCCGTACATGCCCCAACCAGACACCAAACCTGCAACCTTTTCGTGCATGGGATGGTGATCCAACCAATGGAGCCACTTGGCCAGGGCTGAGACTATAACATTTTAAAAAATTATTTATTTGTTTATTTTTAGAGAGGAGAAGGCAACAAGAAAGAGAGGGAGAGAAATATCAATGTGTAGTTGCCTCTCACGCGCCCCCTACTGGGGACCTGACCCACAACCCAGGCATGTACCCTGACTGGGAATTGAACCGGCAACCCTTTGGTTCACAGGCTGGCACTCAATCCACTGAGCCACACCAGCCAGGGCAGACTGTTACATTTTTAACATGACTCTGTTTTATGCTCCTCAAATGCTGCAGCCGTGCTGTGTTTGTGCCTTGGTTTATCACCTATAAAATGGGAGCGATTCTCACAGTCTTGGAAATAAGCCAGAGGTGTCCGGCAGAGAACACGTGCTAACTTAGCCTTTGCTGTCGTTATCCTCACCTGTCAGTAAGGAAAACGAAGGTCATGTCCTTGAGTAGAAGAGGGGTCAGAGGTCAGCATTTGAGAGGACACTCGCTGCCTGGGTTTCTATTCTGGATCTGCACTTTCTAAGCTGTGTGGCTTTGGGCACATTTTCCACTTTTCTGAGACTCGGTTTGCCCAGCAGCCCGATGGGGCTGGTACCGCCTGCCTCACTGGGCTGTGTGAGGTGTTTCGTAGGTAAAGTGCCAGGCCCTGTAGACAGTGAGACCCTTGAACTTTGGCCAACCCAGCCCCCCCAACATTGACCCCTGATCCCCTTCTCACCCTCCATCTGATTTCTTCTTCCCACAGTGGAGGGCATTGTGGGGCTGGAGCAGGTGAGCAGCCTCGGGGATGGCCCACCGGGGGGCCGTCCCCGCCGGGGCATGTTCCGGACCGTGGGCCAGCTCTACAAGGAGTCTCTGAGCCGCCTTATGGCCACACTCAGCAACACCAACCCCAGCTTCGTCCGCTGTATCGTCCCCAACCACGAGAAGAGGGTGAGTGACCGGGGTGGGGGGAGGGGAGCTCTGGGAGTAGGTAAAGGCCTGGCTGCTGGACTTGGCTGGAGCCACATCTGGTCCCAGGCTCAGCTGTGGCCAGATGTGTCACTTGAGGGACTTGCTTCTCTCCTGTAATCAGTGCCCTGTTAAGAAAATTCATGCGTTATGGGACTTCAATTTTATTGAGCACCTACTAAATGCCAAGTACTAGAGATACATTAGGGAGAAGCACAGCCAAACCCTACTCTCACAGTCTAATACAGAACACAAATACTCAACTAATCACCCACCATGGATGTCCGGTTGGATGTGTAGCTGTGGTCAGTACCACGTAGGATTTGAGCCTTATTGCCAAGGACCAGGGGGCACGTATGGTAATACACAAGCTCCATTTTGCCAGAACGTAAACAATCTGAAGTCAAGCACTTTTACCTCTTTTTTTCACTGCTGAGTCCCCAAAACCAGAACAGTGCATGGCATACAGTGGATATTCAGTGAATGTTTAATGGATGCATGAATATAAAATAATATGCCCGAATGGCTGTAGGAAAGGATCCAGACGTGTGGTTTTCATGCCTTAATTCCCACCACCCGGTGGTTCAAATTCTGCCCTGAGCTAGGGCAGAGCATCGGGTGTGGGTTTTTTGTGGGGGGTTTGTTATTTTTATTGTCTTGCTATAAGCTTCCCATTGGTGCTAGTGTTTAGCCAGGGTTGAGAACAACTAATCTAGAAGGTTCCATAGGAAATGGGATTGTGTTGACTGCTCTGGGGGCACAGGCAAGGCAAAAGGTTTCTTCCTTCCTTCCTTCCTTTCTTAAAAAGATTTTATTTACTTCTTTTCAGTGACAGGGGAAAGGAGAAAGAGAGGGAGAGAAACATCAGTGTGTGGTTGCCTCTTGCACACCCCCTACTGGGGACCTGGCCTGCAACCCAGGCATGAGTCCTGACTGGGAATCGAACTGATGACCTTTCCATTCACATGCTGGCACGCAAACCTCTGAGCCACACCAGCCGGGGCAAAAGGTCTTTTTTGGAGTGTATCTTTTAAATTTGTGTACTGTTTAGATTTTCACCCTTTTTATCATTCTTACCAAATACAATGCTTTATGGGCTTTGTTTACACCACACCTTGGCCGACTATCCTATGTGCTAATTCAGCCAGCATGCCTCCCCCCACACCGTTCCACTTTACATTTATGGTTTTTTATTCCTTTCATTTATTAGTCACTTCACCACATTTACTGTCAGTCTCTCCCACTGGACTGAACTCCCCCAGGGCAGGGATCTCTGCCTGGCATGCAGTAGGTGCTCAGGTACTCAGTAGGTGCTAAATTATAGGTTGAACCAAACGAAATTGCCAACCATTGTTGGCCTGCCGAACCGGCCCGTTCCACGTAGTTTCTCCTGACGGCCGCCGTCCAATGAGTGGCGCCCCCCTGCGGGCGCCACTGACCCTGCATGTCCATCCCACTCCCCACACAGGCCGGGAAGCTGGAGCCACGGCTGGTGCTGGATCAGCTGCGCTGTAATGGCGTCCTGGAGGGCATCCGCATCTGTCGCCAAGGCTTCCCCAATCGCATCCTCTTCCAGGAGTTCCGGCAGCGGTGAGCCGGGTGAAGGGTGGGGTGGGGTGGGGCTTGAGTCTGGAAGACACCCTACCTGCTTCTAACCTCCCACTGCTGCTTCTGTGATGGGACACCGGGCAAGTTCCGTAGGTTTTCAGAGGCTCAGTAGTCCCCTCTGTGATACGGGTGAGCAAACACCCATTCGTGCACTCCCAGAGAGAAAGGGCATAGAGCGTCCTAGTGCAATCAATGTGTTGCAATCACTATTTCTTTAAAAAAGCAGTGGAATAGGATAGAACAGAGAAATATCAGCTGTGGCTGGTGTAGCTCAGTGGATTGAGCTTGGGCTGTGAACCAAAGGGTCGCGGGTTTGATTCTCGGTCAGAGCACATGCCTGGGTTGCTGGCCAGGCCCCCAGTAGGGGATGCACAAGAAGCAACCACACATTGATGTTTCTCTCCCTCTCTTTCTCCCTCCTTTCCACTCTCACTAAAAGTAAATAAATAAAACAAAACAAAAAAAACAAAAGAAGTTCTTATAAAAAAGAAAAATATCAACTTGCAAAAAAGCAAATAATATGGTAAATATTATAATAAAAATTACACTTCATACAAGCTGTATATGTCAGTGCTGTACATTAGAAATAGGATGTTAGCCCCGTAATGCAATTAAAAAATTTGTGATAGCTATATTTTTAAAAGAAACAGGCAAAATTAAGGTTGACAAGATATTTTATTTACCCACTACATCTAAGATATAGGATAATTTTAAGATGTAATCAGTATAAAAAATTAGTGGTGAGATATGGTACAGACTTTTTTTCCTATCAAGTCTTCAAAATGTGGTGTGTGGTTTTTTTTTTCAAATATATTATTTATTTATTTTTAGAGGGGAAGGGAGAGAGACAGAGAGGGAGAGATACATCAACTGTTTGCCCCCTTACTGGGGGCATGTGACCCAGTCAGGGCACATGCAACCCAGGCATGTGCCCTGACTGGGAATTGAACCGGTGACCCTTTGGTTCACAGGCTGGTGTTCAATCCATTGAGCCACACAGACCAGGGCTATCAAAGGGGTTTTGTTTGTTTGTTTGTTTGTTTGTTTTAATTCTGAGTTCCACTCAGAAATTTGAAAGAAATTACTGTAAAGCACTTAGCCCAGGACCTGACCCATGAGAGGTTCAAAACATCAGCTGCTATTTAATCATTTTTAAAATTGATTTTTAGAGAGAGGGAGGAAGAGAAAAAGAAAGATGGACAAATAGATAAACATTGATTTGTTGTTCCAGTTACTTATGCATTCATTGGTTGCTTCTTGTGTGGGCCCTGACCAGGGATTGAACCTACAACCTTGGTATAGCAGGACAATATTCTAACCATCTGAGCTACCTGGTAAGGGCTCAGCTGCTATTTTGTTGTTGTTGTTGTTATTTTTACATTCCCATTCTGAGCCCCACCATTGTTTTCCATCTCAGTGAGATGTAATAAACTCTCATAGTTAACACGCAGTCGTTTCCAAGGAGCTGGGTCTTTTGTTGTCTGTGTCAGCGGTGGTGGTATTAATGTCCTCAGCCTGGTGTGTGGCTGAGATCGAATGTCCATTTCTCTGACTGTTCTCCTTATTGTCATCAGTTATTGCTATCTGTCACTCTGAGCCCAGGGCCCGGCCATGGTGACAGTTTGCTGTAACCCTCCACTCCCCACCCCTGCCCGTCCCCGACAGGTACGAGATCCTGACGCCCAATGCCATCCCCAAGGGCTTCATGGATGGGAAGCAGGCCTGTGAGAAGATGGTGAGTGTGGGGGGCAGGGGTGGGGCGTGCAGGGGCACGTGTGTGTGTGTGTGCACAATCCTAGGCAGAGAGGAGAGGGACGGGGACCTTCCCTGTCATTGACCCTTCTCCTTATCACCCCTGTCCCCTCACAGATCCAGGCCCTAGAACTGGACCCCAACCTCTACCGCGTGGGACAGAGTAAGATTTTCTTCCGGGCCGGGGTCCTGGCCCAGCTGGAAGAGGAACGGGATCTGAAGGTCACGGACATCATCGTGTCCTTCCAGGCAGCTGCCCGGGGATACCTGGCTCGCAAGTGGGGCTCCACACTGTCTTCTGGGGTTCTTCTGATTAAGGGTGGGGGGGGGGGGCAGGGAGGGGTTGACCAGATGGCCCCAGATGTCAAGGCCTGAGAAATGGTAGAAGGGCTGAGAGACAGAGGGAGGGACCCACTGGGTGCCCACGCTTCGTGGTTCTGCAGTCCCTGAGGCCCCTGTGAGGGACACTAGAAACACAGAGAAGAGCTAGACTCTGTCATAGGGTGACCACCCATCCCTGTTTGCCTGGGACTAGAGATTTCCCTGGATGAACGGTTTTCAGTGCTAACATAGAGAAAGCCCCAGGTGGAGGTGGTCACCCTATTGGCCAATCCCTCGAGGGACTTCCGTCTGGAGGGGGAGACAACACAGGCACAAAGTGACACAGTCCAGGGCAAGATGTGCTTTGATGGGGGTCAGACAAGTGCACTGGGGGGCCCAGCAAACCAGGGCGCCCGGGTCACACAGGCGCCCAGGTCACACTGACGCCCAGGTGGACCAAGGAGGGTGGGGAAGGGGTTCAGGGCTCCAGGAATGCAGGAGCTTTGCAGGGGCATCTCCTTCCTCTTGGAACTGGCCCTTGATCAATCAGCAAATAAAAGACCCCCAGATACCAGGCTGAGGGGCGGGGACCTTATCTTGGCTCCTGGGGAGCCTCAGGGGGGCTGTGAGCAGGGGAGGGGCAGGTGTAGAAAGACCCCTCTGCAGGCTTGTTGGGATGGGCTGGGGATGAGGCTGGGTGAAGGTGCAGGTGGGTGAAAGTGAGGCCCGAATGGGGCTGGGGCTGTGAGGATTGGGGAAGGGGCAGGGCAGAGGTGGGCAAGGGCAGGAGGACTGATGAACTGTGCACAAGAAGATTTACCAGTAATAGAATGATGCTTGCACACAGTAGGCATTTAATAACGGTTGACGAGTTGAAGGGAGCTCTCTGTTGCTAAGGGGGCAGGGCCTGGAGGAGCAGGGCGCCCACTCTCCCACCCGCCCATCTCCCCGCCCAGGGCCTTCCAGAAGCGGCAGCAGCAACAGAGCGCTCTCAGGGTGATGCAGCGGAACTGCGCAGCTTACCTCAAGCTGAGGCATTGGCAGTGGTGGCGGCTGTTCATCAAGGTGAGGGCACCTGGAGGGGTGGCCCAAGAAGCAAGGAGGTGGGGGGCCTTGGGGGGCAACTCTGCTGGGGCAAGTGACTTCCTTTGTTTGGGCCTCAGTTTGCTGCAGCTGTCAAAGGGGACCAATCAGCCTGACCTTTGTTCATCAGGATTCTCGAGGTAGCAAGTGGCCAAAAAAATTGGACTCCAACCAACATGGATAAAAGATGCAGGACAGCTTCAGGTGCAGCTGGATCCAGGGCTGAGTTAGGGGGTCCAGAAGACCCCTTCAGATTCAAGAATTCACTGGAAGACCTCCCAGAAATCACAAAAACTGTTATATTCTTGGTCACAATTTATTACAGTGAAAGCCTACAGACTAAAATCAGTAAAGAGAGCCCTGCCTGGTGTGGCTCAGTGGATTGAGCGCCTGCCTGTGAACTGAAGGGTTGCTGTTTCGATTCCCAGTCAGGGCACATGCTTGGGTTGTGGGCCAGGCCCCCAGTAGGGTGCGTGCAAGAGGCAACCACACTTTGATGTTTTTCTCCCTCTCTTCCCCTTCCTCTAAAAATAATAAAAGCGTCAAAAATAATAAGAATAAAATCAGTAAAGAGAAAAGACACACAGGGCAGAGCTCAGGAGAGACCAAGGGGAGCGTCCAGGTGTCTCTTCCAGTGGTGCCCCACGGACAGGTCTTCACCTCCCAGAAATGCCGAGTGACAGCACATTGGGATACCGCCCACCTGAGGGGGGGGGGCGGGGGGAGGGTGTTCACCCGAGCCTCAGTGCCCAGGGTTCTCATTGAGGCCGTCACTTAGGCAGGGCTGACTGGCGAGTGGATGACCTCTGATACTCTGTCTCCAGCCCCTCCAGAGGTCAGGTTGATACCATGTGGCCCCAAACCCCCCAGGTCCTTTGTCAGGTAGATATTCCAAGGGCTTAGAGGCTACCTTGCCCCAGGCCAGGGCCAGTGCTTTCTTTGGAATGAGCAGGGTTCGGACAAGCCAGGCCTGCTGACTTAACCCTTTACTGCACACGGAGGGCCCAAGCAGTGAGGTTAGTTACCCCGCACTCTGTCTCCTGCTTGATGTTCCTCCGTGGTGGAGTCACCTGAAGACTTGGCCACGTGGGGCCACCAGCAGACTGAGACTGCCCTCAGCTGGGCCGGTGTGGGCTTCTCTTATCTCAGAGCTCAGAGTCCAGGTTTCATTCTCATTGGCCCAGCTGCGGTCATGTGACCACCCAGACCTCTCACTGCACATCCACTGAAGCAGGCCCACTGCCCATGTGTCCGCCCAAAGCAGAGGGACAGAGCCAGGTCCTCAGGTGCCCTGTGAGCTCAGGAGCAGTGCACCCCCCAGTGGGGAACTGGAGAGGAGGAAGGGAGATGGAGATTTGGAGGAGAAAATACAGCTCTTCGGTATAATTCGGATACCATGTCTGAGCTGTCCATCTATGTGCCCTTGGCCAGTGTTAATTGAGCACCTACTATGTGCCAATAACTTTTTAAAAAAATATTTTGTTTATTTACTTTTAGACAGGGAGGGAGGGAGAAAAGAGGGAGAGAAACATCAATGTGTGGTTGCCTCTTGCACGCCCCCTACTGGGCACCTGACCCACAACCCAGGCATGTGCCCCAACTGGGAATCAAACCTGTGACCCTATGGTTCGCAGGCTGGTGCTCAACCCACTGAGCCACGCCAGCCGGGGTGTAGGTGCCAATAACTTTTTAGAGTACTGTGATACAATGGTGAACAAAAATAGACAAAGTTTTGCCCTGCAGCGCCCACCGTCTGAGGCATGGGGTCGGCAAGCCCACGGTCCAGGCACCTTTTCTGTACACACCCACTGGTTGATAGAGAATACAGGTGTTCTCTGGGGCTGCTCTTGCATTACAGCCGCAGAACAGAGTCATTCAGACAGGGACAGGGTGGTCCGCAGAGCCTCAGATATTTCCCAGCTGGCCCTTGAAGAAACAGTTTGCCGGCCCTAGGTTGGGGGCTGGTGGGGAGGGTGGACTGGCATCCGTGAACGAATCCCACAGATAAATATAAAGTTGTAGCTATGATAAATGCTGTGAATTAGGGCAGAAAAGAAGATAACAGACTAGAAAAAGGCTTGAGCAGAGAAAAATCACGTAGAGCTGAGAACTGACTCGAAAGCGATGGAACAGAAATTAGCAGGTGGGTCCCACTTAGCAAGGGGGAGGGTGGTTTGCCAAAACTCTCATTCCGGTGATTGGTTCACTTAATTGCACTGTGTAAAGTGCATTTCTCCCCACGGACCTGGGACTGAGAACGCTGAGAAATGCTGTGCAGAATACCGGAGTCTCTTGCATACAAAGATTCATGTAACAAAAACAGAAACTCTGTTCTAGGCTCTTTACAAGGGTTAACTCCATCCTTCATTCCGAAAACCCTGTGCAGTAGGGGCCGTTATTGTCCCCACGGGGGCGCTACTGTGCTTGCCCGAGGTCACTCCGCTAGTCAGTGGAGGATGTGGCTTTGGGACCCAGGAATCCGGCCCTACTCCGAGTGTGAGCTCTTAGCTGCTGGGCCAGTCGGCCGCCCAGCCATTTCACCACCTTGACTTGCCCCTAGGTGAAGCCACTGCTGCAGGTGACACGGCAGGACGAGGTGCTGCAGGCGCGGGCTCAGGAGCTGCAGAAAGTGCAGGAGCTGCAGCAACAGAGTGCCCGCGAGGTGGGCGAGCTCAAAAGCCGCTTGACACAGGTAAGGGGGCGGGGCTGCGGGTGGGGGCAGGGATGCGGGTGGAGCCAGGTTACAAGGGGCGGGGCTGTGAGAAGAATGGGTGGGCTGGATCAGAGCCAGGGTGCTTTGGGGCCGAACAGGGGTTGAAACTGTGTGGTGTGATTGGGTAGTGATGTGCAGGAGGCAGGACCCTGGGGTGTAGCAAAGGTATTGAGTGGGGGGCTGGTTCCCGCCGAGCCCACACGCTGGGGCGGGGGGGGGGGGGGGGGGGGGGGTGGGAAGGGCTCCAGGACAGGGCAGAGCACCGGAGCTTCTGTGCAGCAAGATTAGGGTGTATGGGCTGTGGACTTCTCATTCTTTCCAGTGTTTCTGGGTCTGAAAATACTGCTGAAGCAAACCCCTTGAGAATTTTTGTTTGCTTTTCTTGAATTGCGTCCTTTAGTTAAATTGCTGGGTGTAGGAGTGTTAAAAGAAATGTAAGCTGGTGGAGAGGCCTCTGTGGGGCTGTTGGCAGGGTGGACTGGAGAGGGAGAGGCTGAGGGCCCGAAGGCAGGGGAGGGTCCCCAGCTATGAGGACAGAGAGGAGGGGACAAAGCAGAGGGAGTCGGGGAAGGAGGGACAAGGCTGGGGACTGATGAGGTAGTGAGGGAGAGGGCAACACCCAGGGCTCTGACTTGGTAACTAGGGGAATGTGGGGTCACCCCGAGGTGGGGACCTGGGAGAAGAATGGGCTCGGGGGCTGTACCTCAAAGAGCAGAGCAAATCAGGGGACAGAAGGGACCTGATGCTCCACCGCCTGGGAGCATCGCTTGCTAGCCGCTGCTCCCCCACCCCAACCCCACCCTCAGCTGGAAGAGGAGCGTGCTCGCCTGGCAGAGCAGCTTCGAGCAGAGGCAGAGCTGTGTGCTGAGGCCGAGGAGACCCGGGGGCGGCTGGCAGCCCGCAAGCAGGAGCTGGAGCTGGTGGTGTCGGAGCTGGAAGCCCGTGTGGGTGAGGAGGAGGAGTGCAGCCGCCAGCTGCAAAATGACAAGAAGAGGCTGCAGCAACATATACAGGTCTGGTCCCTGTGAACCCACAGGCCACCCACCCCCTCCCTTCTGTCTACCCCGCCTACCTTGGCTTCTGCAAACAATGTCTCTTTTGGCTATGAATTTGCAGAAAACAGCTCCAAGTGGGTTAAGCAGAAAGAACACCTTTTGTGGTTCAAATAATGGGAGACTCCAGAATGTATAAGCTTCAGGCATGGCTGGATCCAGGTGCTGAAGTGATTTCCTCAGTACTCTGCCTCTCTCCATTTCCTGGCTCCATTTGTCTACCCTCCCAGGATTGCCCTTCAAAATCCAGTGTATATTTTACATTTAAGCCTCATCTCAATTTAGAGGCTGAGCCACTACTGGCAATAGTTTTTCTACATTTATAGTCCATACTTTCTCCAGTTGAAAAAGTTGACTTACATGCCCAAGTTATTGCAAACATGCTTTAAAATTTCTCAGAAATTAACAGGATGTCTTATTTTTATGATTTTATTTGTTTTTAGGGAGGGGAAGGGAGAAAGAGGGAGAGAAATGTCAATGTGTGGTTGCCTCTTGAGCACCCCCTCCTGGGGACCTGGCCTGCAACCCAGGCACGTGTCCTGACTGGGAATTGAACTGGTGACTCTTTGGTTCGCAGGCCCCTGCTCAATCCACTCAGCCACACCAGCCAAAGCTAACTAGGTGTATTTTTTTTAAATTTAAGATAAAATAAAGTGGAAAACATAATTGCTCATTCACACAGCTCACATTTCAAGGGCTCAGGAATGTTTTTGTTGCATCCTCTTCACCCGGTGGGTGAGGCTGGCATCCTGCCCTTTGGTTGGGGAGATGGCCAAATGCACCCTCCCAGCCCCGGACAGGTGAGATAGGTAGCAGTGTGCTGGCCACAAGAACTCGAAACCTGAGCGAAGCAGACACCACACCACAGGGAGCCACCAGGGGGCGCACTCAGGAATAGCGTGAACTAGCCATGACTGTAGGAGACAGGCTTTGCAGTGACAAGAGGGTGAGATGACCCCGGTTCGTGCAGGAAGACGTGACTGGTTTGTTTGGCTCGTTCCCGCAGGCAGGAATCTGACGTCCCCCCACAGGGATGAGCAGGCACTGTGCCTGGTGCTTGTGGGACAGGGGGTGACCTGGCTTGGGAACCTTGTCCCTGGAGCAGAGCGGGTAGGAGGGCTTGTGGTTAGGACACCGTAGTTCCCCCCAATGTTATAGGTGTCAGAGAAACTCCTAATATTGAGTTGTGATTTCTGGTTTCACACCAGAGTCTCCCCATGTGCCTGGTCACTACCCTCGGGGACAGGGCCCACCTACATGACGTGTTTATGTGTTATGTTTAGAGTGGTCAAAATCTTCCTACATACAAGGCTGTGGTTTCCAAAAACTCAAAGATTTCCTTTTAAGATTTTATTTATTTATTTTTGGAGAGAAAGGAAGGGAAGGAGAAAGAGAGGGAGAGAAACATCATTGTGTGGTTGCCTCTCGAGTGTCCCCTACTGGGGACCTGGCCAGCAACCCAGGCATGTGCCCTGACTGGGAATCAAACTCGAGACCCTTTGGTTTGCAGTCCTGAGCTCAATCCACTGAGCTACACGAGCCAGGGCAAGACAAAGATTTTCATCTGTCCTTGGTGCCTAGCACAGCGCCTGGAACACACGAGGCACACACTGAATGCTTGCTGAGCTGATGAGTGAGACAGAAAGGCCATGAGGGCTTTGTCTTTCCCAGCCTCGCCCTCAGTGTGGACCTGTCGGAGCCCCAAGCCCCGGGGGTCTGTGGGCCTTCCCTCCCACCCCATCCTTCCCGTCACACCCCAGCCCCCAGGTCCTGGGTCCTCACCCACCCTCCTGCCCACTCCAGGAGCTGGAGTCGCACCTTGAGGCGGAGGAGGGGGCCCGGCAGAAGCTGCAGCTGGAGAAGGTGACGACGGAGGCAAAGCTGAAGAAATTCGGGGAGGATCTGCTGCTCTTGGAAGACCAGAACGCCAAGCTGAGCAAGGTCGGTGCCCGGGAGCCCCTCGGGCCGGGGGAGTGGGCGCGGCGGTGGGCGCATGGGTCCCCCTCTGCCTCCACCCCCGGCTGGCCCTGCCACAGAGTGTCACTCGCAACCCGGGCTGTATCTCCCTTTCTCTCCCCTTGCCTCCCTCTGTCATTCTGTTACTCAAGCAGGCATTGATTGTGCACCTACTGTGTGTCATTACTTGTCGCTGCACCACAAGCTGTGCAAACCACCACCATTGCATTATACCCCGTCGCCCTGTGGCTCGGCCGCACAGGACCTCCTCTGCCCCCCTCAGGCGGCCGGTCCCCTCTCAGGTGGCTGGGGCTGGGTGTCTGGTGTCTCTGAGCTCCTCCGTGGGGCCTGTCTCCCCTCGAGAGAGCCCAGATGTCCAAGGCCGCTGCTCAGGGCTCTGGGCCGGGGAAGCAGAAGCAGCTGGCACCACTTCCCTTACACCCCGTTGGTCGGTGCTGGCGAACATTGGCTCCGGAAGGCCAGGCAGTAACACCCGCAGGCCCTTCTGTTGTGGTTGCAACTGCTCAGTTCTGTCCTTGTCGCTGGGCGCAGCTACAGACGGCTGCTGGTCGGCATGGCGTGGCTGTGTCCCAATAAAACTTGACTTACAAAAACAGGTGGCAGGCTGGGTGTGGCCTGCACACTGATCTGCAGACCACTGGGCTTCAAGTGGTCACAGACTCCAAGGTGGGGAACTAGACTCCACCCCAGGAGGAGGACACAGCGAAGGATCTGCCACTGTCTAACCAGCCACAGCCAGGGCTGCGCTGGGCGCAGGGGATGCGACATTGAACTAACTAGAAAGCCGTCCACACCCTCCCCGGGGGAAGGGATGCTACGCCAGTCCCCATAGGAAATAAACATTATCACGCTCTGTGGCTTAATGATAATCTGTGGCAGAAAAGAACAGAAAACTGTGCAGAGGGGTGGCCTGCTCTGTTCCGGAGGTGGTCAGGGTGACCTCGGGCTTCCTGGGGGAATCCACGCCTGAGCAGAGAGCTCCAGGACACACAGGAGTTTTCTGGAACATTCTGGAACATGCCATGGCTATTCTATTGCACTCTGTTCCGTTGCCTTCTTGTTAAGGGGTCGTGCTGACCCGCTGTATGGATTTCTAAAACGGCTCGAGGTTCTAAAAGTACTGCTCTGGGCTGGCGCCTGTCAAACTCTCGTGAGCTCGGGAACCTCACCCAGAGCTTGTGAAAATGCTGGTTCTGCTGCAGCAGGCCCAGGGTGGGCCCGAGACTCAAGATCCAGCCTCTGGGACAAGCTCCCGTGTGAGGCTGAGGCTGCTGGTCCGCCGTCCGCAAGCTGAGCAGTAGCGAGGGCCGAGCCCTCCCACATGATGCCGCAGGGTCGTTTAGAAGAGCAAATCGTTAGACTCACCCTCAGGGTCCATCAGGGGAGGGGTGGTCAGTGAATGGTGCTGTGTTTCCAGTAAAGAATCTGCATCGCAGTTAGCACGAGGCCCGGTGGGCGGGGACAGGGACAGAGACCCTGGACTAGAATGGACGGGAGGGAGGGACTGGGGGCAGGAAGGTCAGGGGAGGAAGGAGGCGAGCAGACACCCCAATGAGAACAACACCCCAGATGGGGCTCTGGCAGGCACTGCCCCTGACGCCCCACCCCCCCATGGCCCACAGGAGCGGAAGCTGCTGGAGGAGCGCCTGGCCGAGTTCTCATCCCAGGCCGCCGAGGAGGAGGAGAAGGTCAAGAGCCTCAATAAGCTCCGACTGAAATACGAGGCCACGATTGCAGACATGGAGGGTGAGCACCCGCTGGCAGTGGGCACCCGAGGGGGGCTGTGCATGCTCCCCAGGGACACCTCGGGCCAGCCTCCTGTGCCACACAGGGCCTCAGTGGTCATATCTGCTAAATGGGGGAAGGAAAGAAGGCTTGAGACGGAGCGGGGGTCCTCTCAGCTCTCATGTTGTTTCTGTCTCTCAGTCATTCTCTTGTCTTGGGTCTCTCTCTCTCTCTCCATCCCACTCACTGTATCCAACACTTGTTTTGTCACTCCGTCTCTTGCTGTAGACTTGGAATCAGAAGCAGAAGGGACCAAGCACAGGAGGCAGCTTGGGGGGACAGGGAGGAGAGGGCAGGGTGGAGAGGCAGAGAGCAGGAGCAGTGGCTGTCCTAGGGGGCGAGGAGGAGTGGACAGTGTCCGAGGGTCTGGCCGGGAAGCTGGAAAGAGGAGGGAGACGCTGAGCCAAGCTTGACACCCGGCAAGTGCAGGACCAAAAGTCTCCTTGGGAGCCACCAGGCGTGGGGTATGTGGGTGTGGAGCCCTCGTGCATGGCCCCCTGCTCCCGTCTCCAGACCGCCTACGGAAGGAGGAGAAGAGCCGCCAGGAGCTGGAGAAGCTGAAGCGGCGGCTAGACGGGGAGAGCTCGGAGCTGCAGGAGCAGATGGTGGAGCAGCAGCAGCGGGTGGAGGAGCTGCGGGCCCAGCTGGGCCGCAAGGAAGAGGAGCTGCAGGCTGCCGTGGCCAGGTGCGGGGTCGGGGGTGGGGGTTTGGCGGGGTGCAGAGCACTGCACCTGGCCTGCCAGCATCGCTGGCGGGGGTGGTGCACCCCACCAAGACCCTCCTGGGTGTAGAGCCCCTCACCAGCCATGCACATACCACCCCCTCTCTGTGTCCCTTGTGTGAAGTGGCCCTAGCCAGAGTTCCAGGCCCACCTGCTTAAGGGAAAGGTGGAAAAAGGCTCTGTTGTCTAGTAATTCGCACGGTTCCGGGTGCAGAACAGGGGCAAGAACGCGTGATTTCTTCTTCTGCCTCAGCCTCCTATCACAAAGCAGCCCAGAGGCGGCGTGATTGGGAAAGTGATCTGACTATCTTAGCAGTTGGAATCATAGTGACAGGCATTCCCGATTACTGAGCACCTGCTATGTCCCTGAGAGGGTGCTGGGTTTTTCCAATGCTTCTGGTCCACTGTGCCTCGAGCAAATTGAGATGCACTTGATCGTAGCTAAAAATGTGCTTCTTAGAATCGCTGGTACACAGTGTGTGTATGTGTGTGTGTGTGTGTGTTTGTGAGTGGCTAAGAACACACACCCTCGAGTCTGACTTCTGGGTTCAAATCCTGGCTCCTCCCCTTTCTGGCCACATGACTTCACCAAGGGCCATCAACTGTAGCCTCAGTTTCCTTGTCTGTAAAATGGGGGCTAGCATAGGAATTTAATAAGAAGGTGCTCATAATGCCCTGGCTGGTGTGGCTCAGTGGATGGCCTGCAAACCAAAGGGTCACTGGTTCAATTCCCAGTTAGGGCACATGCCTGGGTTGTGTGTGGGCCAGGTATCTAGTTGGGGGCATGTGAGAGGCAATGTTTCTCTTCCTTTCTTCCCCTCTACTTCAAAGTAAATAAGTAATTTTTTAAAAGAAGATGTGAGAGAGAAACATTGATTGGTTGCCTCTCCCATGTGCCTGGACCAGGGAAGGAACCCACAACCCAGGCCTGTGCCCTCACTGGGAATCGAACCAGTGACCTTTTGCTTTGCTGGACAACACCCAACCAACAGCCCACCGGTCAGGGTGGGACTTTCCTGTTCTTGATAAGAGGGACCATATAGCATGTAGCCTTTTGCATTCGCATGAATTTTATTGCTCTTCTCTTGGCAACCCTGGGAAGTGGGCTATTTCTGCCTCTCACAGGCCAGGAGCCTACTGTTCAGAGAGGCAGTCACTTGCCAGGCAGCTGGCCCAGCGAGGGACACAAACAACCCCAGTCTGCACAGCCCCCGGCCGGCGCTGCCCCTCCACACCGCTTCTCTGTGCAAGAGGCTGTGTCCCCTAGGGGTCATGAGGCAGGTCTCTGGGGTCAGCTTGGCCGCTCACTGACCGTGTGCCCGGGCATGCACCTGCCCTGCTCTGTGCCTCGGTTTCCTCATTGGGCGTCAGTATTAAGTGAGACCACAGAGTAAAGGGCTAGCATGTGGCAGGAGCTTAGCAATTGTCCCTGGGATTACTGTCCGTGTCATTCCCATTTTACAGCTCAGAAAACTGAGGCTCTGAGTACTGAAGGCCCATGCCCAGGGGCAGAGCTGGGTTGGAACCACAGACAAGTCATCCACAAAGTCCACATCTGGCCTCTCTGCCCCCAGAAGTCATCCCTGCCCCTGTGACTAACTCTGCGGTCCTTATCTGTCCCCAGGGTGGAGGAGGAGGGGGGGGCCCGGGCCCAGCTGCTCAAATCCCTGCGGGAGGCGCAAGCAGGCCTGGCTGAGGCCCAGGAAGACCTGGAGGCCGAGCGGGCGGCCAGGGCCAAGGCGGAGAAGCAGCGGCGGGACCTGAGTGAGGAGCTGGAGGCCCTGCGGGGCGAGCTAGAGGACACGCTGGACTCCACCAACGCTCAGCAGGAGCTCCGGTGAGGCCGGGCCACCTGGCGGCCAGCACAGCCTGGGCACGTGCAGGGGTGGCGGAGGGAGGGAGGACTGGGGTGAGACTTCTCCCTCGACACAAGGCACTCAACAGTTGTTTATGGAGTGCCAAGTCTGGGCCAGCCTGGGGACAGAGAGGAGTCAGACCCAGACATTGCCGCCGGGAACTCCCAGTCTCGGGGGGGAGGCAGATTGGGGTGAACAACAGACCTGACCCAGAAGAAGTGTGCTTCAGCGGAACAGTGTAGCATGTAAGAGAAGGCCTCTAAGCCACATCTGTGGGAGGGGGTTCAGGAAGACTCCCCTGAGAAGGGGCCTTTCGGATGGGGTTTTGAAAGATCAGTAGGAGTTCACCCCTAAAGCCACATTCCTCCCACAGCATCAATGTCCAGATCCTTTACGGAGTGTGGAGTGAGGTCCCCGTCCTTGGAGGGGGACAATAAACAGAAGCACAACCAGCTGTTGGGGGGGCTCCCGCAAACCCCTGCCTTCCACTGTTCTGAAATTCTGTTCTCTGCCCCCTCCCCACACCCAAAGGTCCAAGAGGGAGCAGGAGGTGACGGAGTTGAAGAAGGCTCTGGAGGAGGAGACGCGCGTGCACGAGGTGGCGGTGCAGGAGCTGAGGCAGCGCCACACCCAGGCGCTGGGAGAGCTGGCGGAGCAGCTGGAGCAGGCCCGGAGGGTGGGTGAAGGCTGGAATTGGGGGGAGATTTGGGGGGACCACGGGGAGGGAGGGCAGGCGGGCTGCTGGGTTGTAAGGGGTGCTCTTGGCAGGGTCTAGGCCAGTCCACCTGTCTGGGGTTCTTTTCTCCCATACTCCTGTCCTGGTTTTAGCTTCACTAGCATTCACTGAGCATGTACGGTGCTCCAGAGACCACGCTGGGAGCCCAGCCATGAGCAAAATAGCCGACTCCCCTCCCTGCGGAGTTTACATTGTGGCAGGAGAGGCAGCGTGTAGGCAAAATAATCACATTTGTCATGGGCATGGGGGTAATAAGTGCTGTGGGAAAGGATGGACAGGAAGCGGAGTCAGGTGCTGAGTTGGGGGGTTGTGGCTTTAAATAGAGGCTGTGCTGGGGTTGTGTGAGAAGGTGCCAGCTGAGTGAGAAAATGGAGGGAGTGGAGGGTCGAGCCATCCCGGCATTGGGGAGGAGGTGAGTTCCAGGCAGAAGGCATAGCCAGTGCAAAGGCCCTGAGGCGGGAATGTGCCTGGCCTGGGTGGTGGAGGACATCCTGAATCATTGCTTGTTTCGCTCCCCTGCCAGGGCAAAGGCGCGTGGGAGAAGACCCGGTTGGCTATGGAGACCGAGGTGTCTGAGCTCCGGGCGGAGCTGAGTACCCTGCAGACCACGCGTCAGGAGGGTGAGCAGCGGAGGCGCCGCCTGGAGTTGCAGCTGCAGGAGGTGCAGGGCCGTGCCAGCGATGGTGAGCGGGCGCGCGTGGAGGCCGCTGAGAAGCTGCAGCGAGCCCAGGTGAGCGGGGCAGGCGTGGTCTCTGCTGTGTGACCTGGAGAGAGACGCCTGCTCTCTCTGGGCTTCTGTTTGGCCCCTTCCAATTTTTCCAGCGTAATCATGTGTGGCTAGCTCGTGTTTGCTGACTGGTTATCTCATCCCAAACATCCTGTGTATTTCAGAGAGTCCTCCTGACTCTCCTTGGATGCCAGTGCTAATATATTTTTAATATTTTATTTATTTTTAGACAGGGGGAAGGGAAGGAGAAAGAGAAGGAGAGAAACATCAATGTGTGGTTGCCTCTCGTGCGCCCCCTACTGGGGACCTGGCCCACAACCCAGGCATGTGTCCTGACTGGGAATCAAACCAGCAACCGTTTGGTTCGTAGCCTGCACTCAATCCACTGAGCCACACCAGCCAGGGCCCTGTGTGTGTTTTTGCATGGACATACGTTTTCACTTCTCTTGGGTGCTCACCTACGAGCAGAATTGCTAGGCAATATGGATACTTTATGTTTCACCGTCTGAGGAACGGCCAGACCTTGCTCCACGGCTGCTGCACCATTTACATTCCCACCAGCCGTGTGGTCGGGATGGGAGGTGGAGGAGCAGCTGGGGTGGGCCAGGGGGAGGCCGCCTCTGGGAGGCCGCCTCTGGAAGGTGCCCCTCTCCCGCAGGCTGAACTCGAGAACGTGTCTGGGGCGCTGAGTGAGGCCGAGTCCAGAGCCATCAGGCTGAGCAAGGAGCTGAGCAGCACAGAGGCCCAGCTGCATGACACCCAGGTGACCGCCACCCCCTCCCTCCGGCTCCCGGCCCCTCCCACCCCTCTGCCCACCCCTGACATCCATTCTTCCTTCTGTCCACAGGAGTTGCTGCAGGAGGAGACCAGGGCAAAGCTGGCCTTGGGGTCCCGGGTGCGAGCCTTGGAGGCTGAGGCGGCGGGGCTGCGGGAGCAGCTGGAGGAGGAGGCGACCGCTAGGGAGCGCGCCGGCCGCGAGCTGCAGACCGCCCAGGTCCAGGTGAGCAGTGCTGGAGGGGGGGGACCTCCGGGGGGCCTCAGTCCGCAAACCTGCTCCTCCCGGTTCCCTGGCACAGAGACGGGGGCCCTTTGCCCAACTGGCCAGAGCCCAGCCTTCTGGGCACCAGCCTCGCCTCCCACTGCCCCTCAGCCCCCACGGCCCGTCTGTGCGGAACCCTGGTGTCCTGTCTTACCCCCTCCTTCCCATCCACACAGCCCCAGTCCTGCTCAGGCCTCCTCCTCTGCTCCCTGGATCCTCATCTCAGCTTCTCTTCAAGCCTCCCTGCCTCCAGTCTCTCCTTGTCTCTCCCTGGCTCATCCTCCACATGGCCTCTCTACCCCAAGAGCTGGCCCTGCCCTTCCCCGGCTCACAGCCCTCCCACTGGCTCCCCAGCTGTCCCTGGACAAAGCTTGTGGCTCTCAGTGGGGTGCCGGAGACCTTGCCTTCTCTGGCCCTTCCTTCCTCTCTGGCTGCATTCACCTCTCTTGTCTGCTTCCCGCTCCACTTTCGAAAAACCCTTGTCACGCTTCAGGACTCCACGATTGTGGGAAGTCCCTGGCCACCACCTCTGAGCTCCCGGCACCCTTCTTTCTCCTCTGTCCCCACTCCAGTCATCTTGGGCTGGAACACTCTCTGCCCCACCAAATGGAAGGAAAGCTCCTTTAAAGTGAGACTTCGAGTTAGATGTGGTCCCCAACGTGGGCCAACCGAGAGCCTGATTTATGGGAAGCCTGGTGAAATGCCTGTTGAGGGAATGGGCGTTGAATGCATGCCTGCAAATACCCTTCTTCAACTGGCAAACTCCTATGCATACCTTAAGTTCCATCTCAAATGCCACCTCCTCCCGGAAGTCTCCCTTAAATGTTCTAAACAGATTCTGAAAGCCTCCTGAGGAATCCCATGGCTCCCAGACTTCTGCCTTCGCCTCCATCACCCTGGCTGGGACACTGAGTCCTCGCCACCAGACTGGGGCTTCCCCAGGGCAGAGCCCTGGTCTGATTCACCTTCTGGGTCTCGGCAGGAATAATTTTAATCTCATGGAAAAGCTGGGGCTCATAGAACTCACAACCTTAACCCCACTCAGAGGCAAAAGAGCCCAGGGCAGGGAGTCATTTTCTTCTTCAGGCCTCAGTCTCCTCATCTGGGAAATGGGGCGCTACCGGCTCACGCCTGGGTCACAGCCATGACTGCCACCCACCGTCTCTGTCTTCCCCATCAGCTCGCAGATTGGCGGCGGCGCCAGGACGAGGAGGCTGGGGCGCTGGAGGCCGGGGAAGAGGCTCGGCGCCGGGCAGTCCGCGAGGCTGAGGCCGTGACGCAGCGGCTGATGGAAAAAACTGAGGTGGTGGAGCGGCTGGAGCGCGGCCGCCGGCAGCTGCAGCAGGAGCTGGATGACGTCAGCATGGACCTGGAGCAGCAGCGGCAGCTCGTGAGCACGCTGGAGAAGAAGCAGCGCAAATTCGACCAGGTGCGCCCCCGAGGTTACCCCGCTGGGATGCCGGGGTGCCAGTCCGTGTTTCCCATCGTCACTGCGGGCAGTCGGGAACGTGTGTGGTGTCTCTGCTCCACCGTGAACTTGAGGGGGACCCTAGGGCAAGACGCTCCTTCCCTCTGAGTCTTTAAAATGACGTGCCCATCCAACCTGATGGCTGTCTCGTCCCAGAGTAACTATTGGTGGCACCCCCTTTACCCCCAAACGTGTCCTCAAGGTGCACCAAAGGGCGCTGTCGAGGATTAAATGAAAACACATCTCGCTTCTCCTGCAGGCTCGCTGTGCCTCTGGCAAGCTGCTTTGCCCATTTCGGCCTCAGTGTGCCCATCTAGGAAATGGGTGTAATATTGAACATCTGGAAACCTGAGGATGAAATAAAGATCACAGAACCCTAGAGGATTCACATCAGGCAACCTGACCCTGGCCAGTATGGCTCAGTTGATTGGAGTGTTGTCCTATAAACAGAAAGGTTGAGGGTTCAATTCCTGGTCAGGGCACAGGCCCAGGTTGCAGGTTCATTCCCCAGTCGGGATGCATATGAGAGGCAACTGGTGGGTGTTCCTCTCTCACCTCCATGTTTCTCTCCCTCTCTTTCTCCCTCCTCTCCCCTTTCTCTAAAACCAATAAGCATGTCTTCCGGTGAGGATTAAAAAAAAAAGTTCCAGCAACCCTGACTATTGAATCCCAGCTCAGCCCCTTTCTGGCTGTGTAGCTTAGGAAAACTGTTCCACCTTCTCTGTGCCTCATTCTTTTAATCTGGAAAATGGAAGCATTATTATTTTGCCTTCATTTTTGGAAGATGTTTTCACTGGATAGAGAATGCTAGGTAGACGATTTGATTCTCTCAGCCCTTAGGAGCGACCTTTCCGCGATCTCTGGCCTCCAGTGTTTCAGATGGAAAGTTAGTGGATGCTGAAACCGCTGTTTCCCCACGGGTCCTGTGACCTGTTTTTCCAGTCGGCTTCAGTTTTTCCCTTTATCTCTGGTTTTTAGCAGTTCTAACTACACGTGCAGCCGTGGGCGTTGTGCGTGTCCTGCTTTGGGTTGGCCAGGCTTCCTGGGTGGGTGTTTTTGATAAAAAATGTACACCTTTAGCCATTATTTCTTCAAATATTTTTATGCGCCATCTTCCCTCTTCCCCCTTCTTCTCAGATGCCAAATACCTGTGTGTATGGCTGCTTAATGCAGTCCCAAAGATCAGCATGGCCTTTTGTGTCTCCACTTTTTTGTATCCTAGAATTCTATATGAATTCTCTTCATACAAATCTCTTTTTTTGTGGGCTTCCTTTACTCACAATATTTTGAGATTCATCTATGTTTTTGCATGTAACAGTAATCCATTCCTTTTTTTTTAATGGCTGCGTATTGTTCCTATATAGGTAAACCATGTTTTGTGTATCCATTAGCCTGTTGGTGAACATTTGAGGAATTTCCTCATTTGGGCTGTTATAAATAAAGCCTTAGTCTTTCTGACAGGATGTAGTGTTTTTCTTTTCTTTTCTTTCTTTCTTTTTTTAAGATTTGTTTATTATTTTTAGAGAGAGGGGAAGGGAGGGAGAAAGAGAGGGAAAGAAACATCAATGTGTGGTTGTCTCTTGTGTGCCCCCTACTTGGGACCTGGCCAGCAACCCAGGCATGTGCCCTGATTGGGAATTGAACCGGCGGCCCCTTGGTTGGCAGCCCATGCTCAGTCCACTGGAGCTACACCAGCCAGGGCTAAATGGTGTTGTTTTTCTTTCCATTTGTGCCTGCTAGGGAATAGAAATACAATCAACTTTTGTATATTGATATTGTTTCCTACAAATCAGCTATATTCACTGATTAGTGCTGGTAGATTTTTTTTTTATAGATCCTATTGGGCTTTCTTCCAGTTCTTCTGGGACTGTAAACACATGTGTGTTTGCCTGCCTAATGCCATCTCATGGGTTATTAAAGCCCTTGTAGTTCCCTTTCCTCGCGCTGTCTAGAGATTTTCTATTGACCTGTTCTCAGGTGTACTGATTCTGTGTCCAGTCTGCCCTCAGTTTCATCCAGTGACTTCCTGAGTTCAGTCACCGTGTTTTTCAGTTCTGTTTGGTTCTGTTTTATGGTTTCTGTCCCTTGTGAAATAACCCTGTCTCTTCACCCGCTGTATCCATCTTGTTCTGAAACTCAACATGGTCCTTCTGCAATAGTATCTAGGTCATCCATGGATCTATTTTCATGGACTGATTTTTATCTTGACTGAATCCCACTCTCTTCCTTTCTTTGTCTATATTGTAAGTTTTATTCTTTTCAATGACTGTGTCTTTAAGAAAAAAGTAAACGTTGAAGTACATTTTAATTTTTATTATTTTTATTTTTTAAAGACTTTATGTCTTTATTTTTAGAGAGAAGGGAAGGGAGGGAGAAAGAGAAACTCGAGCGCCCCCTACTGGGGACCTGGTGTGCAACCCAGGCATGTGCCCCGGCCCCAGTCAAACCGGCCACCTTTCGGTTCATGGGCTGGCACTCAATCCACTGAGTCACATCAGCCAGGGCACATTTTTAAAACAGAGGTATATGTTTTCATTCTACCCCAAGAGGAAGAAACACCCTTTCCTCTGTTCGGTATCTGGAGTGAGAGGCTGATGAGCTTGATCCATCCAATAGCTGAGCTTGTCTGGGACACGGTTGCGACAAGAATCCCTCTGCTTCTCTCATGTATCCCTCCTCTGTCTGCCTGTCTGTGTCCCTGGCTGCTCCCTCTTCTCCAACCCCTAGTACATTCCCTTCAGCTAATCTATTTCCCCCACCCCATCTCCCTCTGCCCGACAGCTCCTAGCTGAGGAGAAGGCGGCGGTGCTGCGGGCCGTGGAGGAGCGCGAGCGGGTGGAGGCCGAGGGCCGGGAGCGCGAGGCTCGGGCCCTAGCCCTGACCCGAGCACTGGAGGAGGAGCAGGAAGCGCGTGAGGAGCTGGAGCGGCAGAACCGGGCCCTGCGGGCGGAGATGGAGGCACTGCTGAGCAGCAAGGATGACGTCGGCAAGAGCGTGAGTGGGCGTGCCCTTTCCCAGAGACACCCATTGGACGACTGCGTGCACATGTGTGTGCTGTCCCATGCAGAACATGTAGAGACCCAGTCATCCAAGTCCATGTTCATGCACAAGCATAGCACAGGAGCAGAGCTGCTGACCAAACACACGTGTCCACATGCACGTAGACCACGAGAAACCTCTTCCATCACACACATGTTCACACACAACACATGAGGGCAGCTCAGCAAACATGCATGCCCCAGTGTGTAAACATGGAATGGGAGCAGACTCTCCCATTAAACACACATGTACACATAGAGCATGCAGATCACATCACACGTGTGTGTGTGTGTGAATACTCAGAGACAGAAAACATGAAGAGAATTCACCGCAGCACACAGGCTGAGAGCCAGCCCCCAAACATGAGTGTGCATGCGCACACTCACACACAGTGTGAGGAAACCCCGCCGCATCAGCCCCGAGCCCACGCAGGCCTCCCCCACCAGGCCTCCATCTCCCCCTGATTCACACGCCCCTCCAGGGCCCCTGAGGGCTGCCCCAGGTCTGTTCCCAGGCCCCCTCACCCAGCCAGTGTCCCCGCCTTCTCAAAGGCCCACCCCCCACTTCATCCTGCCTTCATTTCCCCCCAAACACAATCTTGGGGTAGCAGCCGTGACAACCCGAGGTCACCGGGCTTCGGCGTTGACGAAGTGGAGCTTGTAACCAGGCCTGGAAAGAACCCCTGAACTTGAAATATACCTTTGGCCTTGCCCCCACCCCCTCCCCCCACCGGAATACTGGAGCCAAAAACCCAGCTCACACTCCAACTCGTAAGGCATCTCCTTCGGGAAAACTTTCAAGTTGTTTGTAGTGAGTCCAGAGACCCTTCTTGGGGGGATAGGATATCGATGGGACAAAGTTTGATTCCTTCATGTAAACAAAGTTGATGGGCAGGTGCCAGATAGGAGAAGGGGGAGTCCAGGGGTCCTTGAGCAGGCCCTGTGGAGCCACAGTCCAGCGTGGGAGGCGGCGTGGCACAAAAAGACAGTCAAATGCGTGTTAAGTGACCGCTGTGACCAGGGCTGTGCTGAAGGGGGGCTCAGTGCTGGGAGCATGGGCGGCGAGGAGGCCCTGAGGGGTCAGGGGAGGCTTCTCTGCGGAGGTGACAGTTACCCGTGAGGTGGGGGGGGTGGGGTCTCTGAGAATTCATAAACCCTGACCTGTTCCACAGGGCGTATGGGTTTTTTAATAATGTATACCTCCCTAAAAGTCTGGGAACCGCCCCCCAACCTGAAAAAAATAGAAGGAAAGAGTGGGGAGTCTGGCAGAAACAGACTGGGCAGGCCTGGAGTCACACCTGCGGCCCACTGCCTCACCTTCCGGGAGATGCAGTCCCCGTGAGGTGCACTCACTGTCCAAAGTAATCCGCGCCCCCCCCCCCCCGCCCCCGAGTGAGAGTCAGCTGACCCAACAGACTTGAGTTAGACTCTCGAGAGCTTCCCATAACAGAATGATCGTGCTTAGGTTCTTAATAAAACTTCTCACAACCGTTCGGAATGAGACATAGTAAGTAGGTGCCCAGGAAAGGGTGAAGGAAGGAAGGAATGAATGAATGAACGAACGAACGAACGAACGAACTAGGATGGGCACATGGACTTGGGGTCCCCCACTCCTAGGATACATCAGGATCCTGGCCTCCCCCCTCCCCAGGCACCCTGCTGCCCTGTGCTCACTCTCCTTCCCTGCCTCCCACCAGGTCCACGAGCTGGAGCGAGCCCGCCGGGTGGCAGAACAGGCAGCCAATGACCTGCGGACGCAGGTGACGGAGCTGGAGGACGAGCTGACGGCAGCCGAGGATGCCAAGCTGCGCCTGGAAGTGACCGTGCAGGCTCTCAGGGCACAGCATGAGCGGGACCTGCAGGGCCGGGACGAGGCTGGGGAGGAGCGGCGCCGGCAGCTGGCCAAGCAGGTACCAGCGGCCGATCGGGAGGCTGCGGGGGGTCCGTCCAACTGGCCGGACTTCGGGCTTCCCAGGCAGCAAGCTGGGCGGAAGTTTCACCCACCCACCTGCCTGCTCCCTAGTGTTTCTGCTCAAGTCCGCCAGCCTGCTGCTCCCCCACCCTGTAACCCTAGCCCCAGCAACCCCCACATCTCCATGCGCTCATCACGTGCTCACTGACCAGTTTGTCCACCCCTTCGCCCACAGCCTCACTCCCTCATTCACTTGTTCTTCCACCCGCTTCCTCCGCTGTTCCATCACGCTCCCTCTCTGCACCGTTCATTCGTTCCTCCTCAGTCCTACGGACTGCGGCGGGCGGCGGATGAGGCCCTGCGCTCGGTGACAGGCGACAGGCGCTGAGCGTGGGAGGGGCGGGTCAGCTCTGAGAGTCAGGAAGACCCCTGCTGGGCCGCAGACTGAAGGGGAAGAGACAGGAGCTGGGGGGCCTGGAAGGAGAAATGGAACCGGTGACCCAGGCTGGGGGTCTCTGGGTGTTTTTATCCCCCCATGGGTGAAGGCCTGATCCAGCCATGGGTGAAGGCCCAAGACTTTGCCCCCCCCACTCCTGGGGCGCTGGGGAGCCACAGGAGGGCCATGAGCAGGGGAAGGGCAAAGTCAACTCTGGTACAGAGAGACCCTTCTGGAGCCCCGCTGGAATGGGCAGGAGCGGGGAAATGGGAGGTGTTGGGGGGGCGCGAGGCAGAGGGAGGAGGAAGCGGGCCACAGGCCTGAGCAGGTGCCGGAGGGTGGGCATCGCTGTCACGGGCATGTGGAGGGAGCTTGGGCCTCCTGCGCCCTGAGCTCACCCCTGCTGCCCCCCACCCCCACCAGCTGCGGGATGCAGAGGTGGAGCGGGACGAGGAACGCAAGCAGCGCGCTATGGCCGTGGCCGCCCGCAAGAAGCTGGAGGCGGAACTGGAGGAGCTGAAGGCCCAGATCTCGTCCGCGGGACAGGGCAAGGAGGAGGCGGTGAAGCAGCTCCGCAAGATGCAGGTAAGGGGCGGGGCTTAACCCGGCCGGGGCGGGGCTGAAGCCGGGGCCTGGGTGGCCCCACCACCGCTCCCGGCGACCCGCGGGCCCCGCCCTCTCCACTCCACCGGCTGCACCCAGAGATGCTGTCTTCCTTACAAACATCCATGCCTTTGGTTCTTTTTATATTTTGATTGCCTTTATTTAACGTATTTAATTTTGAGTGCAATTCTCCCATCTTAGTTTTTGAAATGGAAATACCTTAAGTTTCCCCCCTATTATGAAAGATTATGAAAGTTATATTGGTTAGAAAAAAAGGTTTTGGATAATGACGGATCAGGTGAGTACGTCGATTGTAACAAAGCCGTGGCTCGGGCGGGGCGTGGGGGTTGTTGATGACGAGGGAGGCTGCACCTGGGGGTAGTGGGCAGCCGGGAACCCTCTGAACCTTCTAACCAGTATTGATGTGGACTTAAAACTGCTGTAAAAAGTCAAGTCTTTAAAAAGGAAAACGTACAGAGCCGGGCTGTCTGATGCCCTGAGTCCCAGCCCGGTGTGGCTAGTGGGCATGGACAAGGTGCTGGGCCCAAGTCCTCCTTACATGCTGGAGTCTAAAGACTTAGTCCAAAAAAAAAAAAAGTTAAAATAGCTCAATAATTTTTGTGTTATGACCCATGGAAATAACTTAACTTTGGATATATTAGGCTAAATTAGTGTTCAAACTCATTTTCCTGCTTTCTTTTTACCTTTTTCACATGGCTACTGGACAGTGTTAACAGCGTTGCCCTGGCAGTGCATTTATTTCCACTCGGGTAGAAAGGTCCCTCCCAGAAGGTCAAAACTGCCCCTCTGTCGTCCCTGAGAGGAAAACCCCCACCCTGAAAAGCCTTTGTTAACAGCACGTAATATTAAGGACAGTGATAACCACCCAACTTCTCTCAAGCCCTCTGCTGTCCTCATGGTAGTTATCAATAGCTAGGCACTATTCTGTTGTAAAGATATGAACTTTTTTTAATTTTTAATTTTTAAAAAGATGTTATTGCCCTGGCTGGCGCTCAGTGGATTGAGCGCGGGCTGCAAATTAAAGCATCGCAGGTTCGATTCCCAGTCAGGGCACATGCCTGGGTTGCAGGCCACGGCCCCCAGCAACCGCACGTTGATGTTTCTCTCTCTCTTTCTCCCTCCCTTCCCTCTCTAAAAATAAATAAATAAAATCTTTAAAAAAATAAAAATAAAAGGATTTCCTTTAAAAAAAGATTTTATTTTTAGAGAAGGGAGAGAGCCAGAGAAACATCAATGTGTGGTTGTCTCTCGTGTGTCCCCTACTGGGGACCTGGACCACAACCCAGGCAGGTGCCCTGACTGGGAATCGAACTGGTGACCCTTTGGTTCACACATTGGCACTCAATCCACCGAGCCACACCAGCTAGGACTGGAGTGGGTTTTTAAATGGTGGTTTGTGTTTCATTTTTCTTTATTTTAAGCACCGTTGAAGAGAAAAACCTTATGTTGTAATTTTTACACATTCCCAGTAAGATAGCCAGGTAGCAAAGCCACTAGAAGTGTAAGCCCTGAAACAGGATAGCCTGAGTTCAAGACCCGGCTCTGCCACTTGCCACCCTGGCCATTAGTAAACCTCACTGTGCCTGGGTCTCTCCATCTGCCCAACTGGGGAAGAAAACTGTTCCCCCTTCACCCGGGGTTGGGAGGATTGTGGGAGCCAGTGTGTGTATAATGCAGGGCGTGGCCCAAGATAAATACCAGCAAGTATTTGCCATCATGGTTATTTCCACACAGCTAAGATATTATAACTGTTCTAGGTTTACTTTAATTTTAAGGGACTTCTTTTTTAAAGAGGAGGTGGCTGAGGCCCAGAGAGGGGGCAGGCTGGTTCAAGGTCACACAGCAAGCCGCTGGGGGTGAGTGGGGAAAGTCAGGTCTGCAGGGCTCAGCGGGAGCTGAGGAGCCAGTACACAGCTGCTGCGGGGGTGTGGGGCTCCGCATGAGTCGGGACCAGGCTGACCCGCCCACTTGCTCCTTCTGCCCAGGCCCAGATGAAGGAGCTGTGGCGGGAGGTGGAGGAATCGCGCACCTCCCGGGAGGAGATCTTTGCCCAGAACCGGGAAAGTGACAAGCGTCTCAAAGGGCTGGAGGCGGAGGTGCTGCGGCTGCAGGAGGTGAAGCAAGGAGGGGCGGGGTACCAGGGGAATGTGGGAGTAAGAGTGGGCAGAGCCTTGCGTTGAGGGGGTGGGGGAGGCGGGTCCACCTACGCCGGGCCTCGGGTCATGAGGGAGAGTTCGCAGAGTTCGGAGCGGGGCCTGCCCCGGGCCTGATGGAGGACGGACAGCAGTGAGGGAGTGGGAGGCAGGGGAGAGAGGACCAGCCCTGAGTCTGGGCTGTGGGGACATGGGACGACCAAGGCAGAGAGAGTAAAGGGGCGGGATGTGCGTGGCTGTGGGTGGAGAGGGGTCAGAGGAGGTGAGGAGATACCTAGGGGTCAGGCCACAGTGACTGGGGGAACCCTGAGCGGGAGCAGGTTTGAAACGAGGCGCTGGAGCTCAGCGGGAGGTGCTGAGGGTGAGGGGCCTGGGGGCGCACAGCTAGAGGTGGGCGGGGCTCACGGTCCCAGGAGACTGATTTAGGAGACTTGCGTCTGTAGATTGAAGTTCACACCAAAGTCACCCAGGGTCAGTGTGTTCATGTGCAGTGAAAAAAAAATTGCCGAGAGACTTAAGGTGTGAGAGGCAGTGAGGCTGGTGCCCAGTGGCCCCTCCCCCCGCCCCTGCTTACCACCCCCTCCCTCCCCATCGCTGCAGGAACTGGCCGCTTCAGACCGCGCCCGGCGGCAGGCCCAGCAGGAACGGGACGAGATGGCGGATGAGGTGGCCAATGGCAGCCTTAGCAAGTGAGTGGCCCATGGGAATGTGGAGCAAGGTGCCCTCCTCTGGCCGTCCTGCCATTTCACCCCGCATCCACGGCCCTGTTCTCCTAGGGCAGCCATCCTGGAGGAGAAGCGTCAGCTGGAGGGCCGCCTGGGGCAGATGGAAGAGGAGCTGGAGGAGGAGCAGGGCAATGCAGAGCTGCTCAACGACCGCTACCGCAAGCTGCTCCTGCAGGTGAGCGACCCCGGGTCACCTCCTGCCAGCCTGGGCCCCCATCCACCTGGGGCCATACCTTCAGTCCTGTTATTGAACAGACACAGGGAAAGGGAATGTTTGCGTTGGGTTTTGAAGGCTGAATAGGAGGTCTCAAGGAAAGGGGGAGATTTTGATGCCTCCATTTACTTGTATTTATGAGGCTTCTCAAGGGCTGAATCCAGAGATGAGCCATGTGGGGTCTCCGTCCTGCAGAGCTCCCTGGGGACACAGGCATGGAAGTGCACTGTCACATTTTAGGGTGGCATGTGTGACAATAGACGTGTTCGGGGCCTGGAGGTGGGGGAGGGAGGGGAGGGGAGAGAGAGAGAAAGTTCTCTGCAGGAGTTACCAGAAGGCATTTGGAATTTGGAAGAAAGGGTATTTGGCTGTTTGTTTGTGTGTTTGTTTGTTTCAATGCATTCGTTGGTTGCTGCTTGCATGTGCCCTGACCAGGGATTGAACCTGCAACCTTGGCCTCTCAGGATGATGCTCTGAGTGACTGAGCCTCCCGGCCAGGGCCTGGCTGGGGTTCTCAAGCATAAGCAGGAGCTAGGCAGACACAGAAAAGCATACTTTCATTTGTATATTTATTTATAGAATGTTTTCTGAGGCTTCTAGAGGCCCAGGTCCTATTCTGAGTGATGCTGGGGACCTGGGGATGGATCATTTCAGGTCTCTCCACTTGAGGACATCCTAGTGTCGTGCAGGAGACAGGCGACCCCAATACAGACATACCGATGAGCGTGGAGGGAGCACAAGACACTGTGGGAAATTAGATGGGACACTGGCCCAGCCTAGAGGCTGGGGGCTCACAGGAAAGACTTCCTGAGGGAGGTGATGCCCGAGGACTTCTCGTAAGAAGTGAAGAGATTGCTAGGCAGACCGCAGAGGGCTGGGATTTCCAAAATGAGACCTATGTTTCCGTTATTTCATTAATTTGTTTTTAGATTTTATTTACTTTTAGAAAGAGAGGAAAGGAGGGAGGAAGAAAGGGAGAGAAACATCCTCGTTCAAGAGATACATTGATCTGTTGCCCCTCACACACCCCCTACTGGGGACCTGGCCTGCGACCCATGCATGTGCCCTGACTGGGAATCGAACCAGCGACCTTTTGGTTTGTAGGACAACATTCAGTGCTCTGAGCCACACCAGTCAAAGCTGGGTTTCTCTTTTCTTTTTTGCTTTGTTTTGTTTTTAACTTAACATCTTCTCTATGACATCTATACCTGGGCTCTTCATATGCTGAGAATCCTAACAGGATGGACACAGGCGATGATGGAATTACAATATCCTGTTTTAATCATTTACTTTCTCCTACATTATATACACAATGGTCTCAGAAGCACAATGTGGATACTCAGAAGCACAATGTATCACTGCCAATATAATTACTGTGTGATAATAATTTCGTCCATTCTTTCTGTTTAAAAATAGTTGTACTGCCCTGGCTGATGTGGCTCAGTGGATCAAGTGCCAGATAAAATCTTTTTAAAAAGCACTTAGGAGTCAACCTGGACAAGCTCCCACCAGCCCCAAATGGAGCAATTTGAGCTTAAGAAAGCTAATAATAGCAATTGCTTTAAATCTACCAAATCTGTCTTAAATCCACGCATTCACTATATTTTTAAAAATTAGTCACTGTTGCCTTTGCTGGGTGGCTCAGGTGGTTGGAGCATCATCCCACATGCCAAAAGGTTGCAGGTTTGATCACCGGATGGGCACATTCTTGGGTTGTGGGTTCGATCCCCAGTCAGGACACATACAAGAATCAGCCAATGAATGTACAAATAAGTGGAACAGCAAAATCAATGTTTCTCTCTCTCCCTCCTTCTGTCTCTTTCTAAAATTAATAAAATTTCAAAAGTAAAAAAAAGACATACATACAGTTTTTTTAACTGGCGGGATTCAACTACAGGATTTAGGGATGAACCTTTGAGTAATAAAACTTGAAAGAGCGGTGAGGAAGTGATTTCTCTAAAACCCAGGACAACATGCTGTTTTAGGAGGGATGGGAGGGGCTTCTAGAGTTCCCAGCTTCTGCCTCTTGACCTAAGAGGAGGGTGACTGTGGTGTTTTCCTTTTATTAACTCATAAAGCCATATTTGATCAGTTTTTTACTTTATCATAGTTTTACTTATTAAGAGCTTTTTAAAAAAAGAAAACAGCCCTGACTGATGTAACTCAGTGGATTGAGTACCAGCCTGTAAACCAAAGGGTCAGTGGTTCGATTCCCAGTCAGGGCACATGCCCTGGGTTGCAGGCCAGGTCCCCAGTAGGGGGTGCACAAAAGGCAACCACACAGTGATGATTCTCTCCCTCTCTTTCTCCTTTCCTTCCCCTCTGTCTAAAAATAAATAAATAAATTCTTAAAAAAAAAGAAAACAGAAAATGCTAAGCTAATCACCACATCGATGAGTTCCTGTGAGGGTGATACAATGTATGAATCAGACTGGATCTGACTCATACCCGTGTTCCCAGCACAGGGCCTCACTCGAGTACGAGCTGAATAAATAAGCAGGAGCTATTATTGGGGGTGTGTTTACATGTTCCCTGTATAGTAGCTACTGTTCATTGAGCTAGCATTTCTCAGAATGATCCTGCCTCTCACTCAGAACCACCTGAGGTGCTTGTTAAAAAAGCCTATCCACAGCCCTGGCTGGTGTGACTCAACAGATTGAGCACCGGTCTACGAACCAAAAGGTCACCAGTTTGAATCAAAGGGTCGCAGGTTCAATTCCCAGTCTGGGCATATGCCTGAGTTGCAGGACAGACCCAGCCCCTAGTAGGGGGCACGTAAGAGACAACCACATGTTGATGTCTCCCTCCCTCTCTTTCTTCTTCCTGTCTGTCTAAAAATAAATAAATAAAATATTAAAAAGATAAAAATAAAATTAAAAATTTTTTTAAAAAGTGTACTCATGGACCCCGCTCCAGACCTGCTGTAGCACAATCTCTGGAAGGGGGATCCGCTCAGTCGGCATTTTTCTTCACAAGTTTCCCAGACAACCCTGTTGCAAAAAAAAGTGTGATAATCCTTTAATAGACACTTTCACAGTCAGGGTTAGACTTTATAACATTTAAACAAGTTTGTGATAATCTTGTGAACTTATTAAAATAGCAAAAATCTACCCAAAAGGTTGAAACCCAGGGCTGGGCCCTGACCACTGTGGCTCAGTTGGTTAGAGCATCATCATGCAAAGCAAAAGGTTGCCGGTTTGATTCCTGGCCAGGGCACATGCCTGGGTTGTGGGTTCGGTCCCCATTCAGGGTGCATATGAGAGGGGCAGCTGATCAATGTTTCTCTCCCTCTCTTTCTCTCTCCCTTCCCCTCTTTCTAAAAATAAATAAATACAACATTTAAAAAATGGCCCCAGCTATCAGGACCATAATAAAAATAAAAACAAAACAAAACAAAAAAACCAGCCCTGGCTGGTGTAGCTCAGTGGATTGAGCGCGGGCTGGGAACTAAAGTGTCCCAGGTTCGATTCCCAGCCAGGGTACATTCCTGGGTTGCAGGCCATAGCCCCCAGCAACCGCACATTGATGTTTCCCTCTCTCTCTCTCTCTCTCTCTCTCTCTCTCTCTCTCTCTTCCCCCCTCCCTTCCCTCCCTAAAAAATGGATGAATAAAATCTTAAAAAAACAAAACAAAACAAAACAAAACAAAAAAACCCAGGGCTGGCATTGCTGCTGGCTGAGAAGTCAATTTAGAAAAATACACACCACATATGTCTGAGTACTTTTTGCATATTAGGCTTTGTGCTCTGTACTTACAGTAACAGCTGTTAGCTCGCTTAGCTGCAGGTGTCTGGATTTACCTGCCACCTTTGCTTAGAGGCTCCACCATGATATCCTGCCCTTCTCACCATTGCAGGTGGAATCGCTGACCACAGAGCTGTCTGCAGAGCGCAGCTTCTCAGCCAAGGCAGAGAGTGGGCGGCAGCAGCTGGAGCGGCAGATCCAGGAGCTCCGGGAGCGCCTGGGCGAGGAGGACGCTGGGGCCCGGGCCCGCCAGAAGATGACCATCGCCGGCCTGGAGTCAAAGCTGGCCCAGGCTGAGGAGCAGCTGGAGCAGGAGTCCAGGTAGGTGGGGGAGGGGTGCACAGCTGGAGGGTGACGCCCACATGCTGGTCAAGGAGAGGAAGGGGAGTGGTATTACAAACACCTGGTTTAGAAACATCCCAAAGGTGTCGTAATGTTAATGGTTGCTGATTCCCTATATCATTTAAGATGCTTTGGGCTACAAGGACCTGCACTTCCACCGTAACGGTGATTTAAACAGTAATGTAGCAGTTAGCTATAGCTGCATAACAAACTATCCTAAAGCTGAGTGGCTTAAAATAACAACTGTTTCCCTGAAACCGATATAATTTTATTAATCACTGTCACCACAATCAATTCACTTAAGAGTTAGCATTTACAGCCCTGGCTGGTGTGGCTTAGAGGACTGAGCACCGGCCTACGAACCAAAAGGTCACCAGTTCGATTCCCAGTCAGGGCACATGCCTGGGTTGTGGGTGGGGTCCCTAGTGTGGGCACGTGAGAGGCAACCAATCAGTGCTTGTCTCACACGTCGAGGTTTCTCTCCCTCTTTCTCCCTTCCTTCCCTTCTCTCTAAAAATAAATAAATAAATAAAATGTTTTAAAAAAGAGTTAGCACTTACAACATGCATAATAAGATTGAACACATTTTCATATGTTCACTGGCATCTTGGATACCATCTTTTGTGAAATAAATACCTGCTTAAGTCTTTTGCCCATTTCAGACAACAACAAGAACAATTTGTTTTTTATAGATATTTTTTAAAAATCCTCGCCTGTGGAGATGTTTATTGATTTTAGAGAAAGAGGAAGGGGTGGAGGGAGGGAAAGAGAGAGGAGAGAGATGTGAGACTAAAACACTGATCGGTTGCTTCCCGCATATGCCCTGAGTAGGGATTGAACCTACAGCCTTTCGGTGTATGCGATGGTGCTCCAGCCAGCTGGGCCACCTGGCCACTGCAACTTCTGTTTATTATCGCTGATGAGTCTTTGGACTGGCTGGTAGGGTCTGCTGATCTGAGTCTAGTGGGTCTCACTCATGCACCTGTGTTCACCTGAGGGTCAGCTAGATTGGTGTGCCAGTCTCAGCTGGGCTCTCCGGTGTCTCAGGCCTCACCTGGAACAACTGGGCTCCAGGCTGGCCCAGGAGTGTTCACATGCCAAGCTTACGGGAGTGCAGGACAATGCTAAAGGCTTCTTGGGGCCCAGACTCAAAACCGGAACAATGGCACTTCTGCTGCATCCTGTTACTAAAGCATGTCACTTGGCCAGCTCAGATCTAAGGCAGTGGAGAAATGGACTGACTGTACCTCTCAATCAGAGCAGCTGCAAAGTTATATTGCAATGAATATGGACACAGGAAGGGTGAGAGTTGAAGCCATTTTGTCATCCGTTTATCATGAAGAATTTCTTTTTCTCTCATGATGAGGAGTGAGCAGCTGAAAGCTGGCAGGGCTCTGGGTCAGAGTCTGTGTAGTTCCCTTGGTTTTTTCGCTCATGGTCACAAAATGGCTGCACTTGAACCCAACATCACACCCACACATCCATGTTCAAAGCCAGAAAACAGCAGCCATGTAGGGCTGAGAGCATTTCCATCTCTAGCCTTTGGAACAACCAGGAACACCTGCCAATGTTCCCATTTGAAAATGATTGTGCTGCCCCGGCCATTGGCACTCAGTTGGTTAGGGAGTTGTCCCATAACTAAAAGGTTGTGGGTTCGATCCCTGGTCCAGGTGCATGTGGGAGGCAATCAATCGATGCTTCTCTCTTGCATCGATGTTTCTCTCCCTTCCCCTCTCTAAAAAAGCAATGAAGAAAGGACCTTGGGTGAGGATAAAAAATAAAAATAAAAATAAAAATAAAGAACCACTGTGATAACAAAACTAACAGAATACTTTGTCACTAACCCTAAAAAGTCACTATTTCAATGCAGTAGATTTGTCTACACTCGATACTGTTCAGTAGCAATAATAATGGTTTCCATTGATCGAGGTCTTATGTCAGAAGCTGGACTCGGGTACTCGTATATATACATACGAGTCACACCACCCTTGTGAGAGAAGGGCCATTGTCACCCTGTTTTATATACAGGCAATCTTAGGCAAAGACGGGCTGTAAATCTCGGATGTCTGATCTGTCATTCAGTTCCCCTACCATCCATCATCTGGTGGAGAAGAGTTTTGTTTTGTTTTATACCAAAAAGTATATAAGACTCCCTTTTGCATTCATTCATTCATTCAACAAACATGTACCGAGAGCATCCTGCTCACCCTCTCCTGCCTGGGCACGGGGGGAACAACGATGAATGAGACATGGAGGTCGTGGTCTAGCGGGATTCCCCCGTGGAGCTGGGCTCAGGAGTTTTCTTTATCGGTCTTCTCCTCAGGGAGCGCATCCTCTCGGGCAAGCTGGTGCGCAGGGCCGAGAAGCGGCTTAAGGAAGTGGTGCTCCAGGTGGAGGAGGAGCGGAGGATGGCCGACCAGCTCAGGGACCAGGTGAGCAGCTGACGTCACTAGGGAGCCGTGTGGGTGGCAGGGACACGGACAGAACAGTAGAAGCCCATGCGTCTCTGGAGGTGGGGAGTTTCCATCACAGGAGGTGGCACACAGGTGCTGCGCTGAAAGTGCATGCAGACACCGCCCCCGGGCATGGTGCCGTCGCACGGAGCTGGGACCAGGGACTTTGTCATCCATGAACTCTGGAATCTGAGAAAGCTGAGCTTTCTGGGGCCCAAGATAGCCAAGGAGAATTTAGGCCAGGGGTAAACTAACAACACAAAATGTTCACTGGGTGGTTTCAATGCATCAGGCGCTCTGCTCAACACATAATATATCGTGCACTTATTTTTCATCAGAACACTATGGTAGTGAGCTGCTCTTTTCCTCTCATAGTCAGGTGAGAAAACCGAGGCACACAAAAGTGAAGTAACTTGCTTAAGATTATTTAACCGCAAAGAGATGGACCCAGGGTCCAAACCCCAGCCCTGGCTGCTGAGCCTACACTCTTAATTTTTGAGCAGTTACCAAATCCCAAGCTCTGCGCTGGCTGCTTTTTCAAAAACTCCACGCTTGCATTCCCTCGCCAGCCCAATTTCCCACACGAGGACACAGGAACTTGAGAAGGGGATGCAGTTGGCTCCAAAGTCACAGTTAGCAGAGACAGCCCGGATCGGAACCCAGGTCTGTCTGGCTCTTGATAGCATCACCGTGGCCTTTAAAGCTCAGCCGTAGTTCATGTGCCATTCACTGCACAAACAACCACTGAGCAGCCGCTGTGTGCCAGGCACTGTGTGGGGCACTGGAGACATGACAGAGAAGGTGCCTGCGCTCCCGGAGCACCCATGTTCAGCACAGGGAGGAAACACACAAGAAACCTACAAACCGGGAAAGACAATTACAGATCGTGAGAAGAGCTACGAAGGAAACAGGGAATGAAGAGCAAGGGAGACACAGAGGATTGGGGGCTCCTGTCTTAGGAGGTGACATTTGAATTGAGACCTGAAGGATGAACCAGGCAGAGGGCACACTGGGGACAAAGGCCCAGGGGTACGGAAATGAGCTCAGTGGGTTTGGAGCAAAGAGGTTCTCAGGATGGCTAGAGAGAAGGATAGGGTGGTGGGGCAGATTGAGCGATGAGAATGAGGCACCCTGAGATGTGACCCAGCCTCCCTGCTCCCTCACAGATGGAGAAGGGGAACCTTCGAGTGAAGCAGCTGAAGCGGCAGGTGCAGGAGGCGGAGGAAGAGGCGTCCAGGGCTCAGGCGGACCGCAGAAGACTGCAGCGTGAGCTGGATGATGTCACAGAGACCGCCGAGTCCTTGAACCGCGAGGTGACCACCTTGAGGAACCGGCTCCGGTATGGCCACCCTGCACCTGCGCACCCTCGCTCCATGAACCCCTGCCACCCCCTCTGTCTGTCCCCCATCTCCCTCTGTTCCTGTGTCCCTCCATGTCTCTCTCCCTGTCTCCTTCATTCTCTGTCCCCTCGTCTCTCTCTGCCCCTACCCGTGCCCTCTGCCCATCTCTCTCCGTGTCTCCCTGTTTCATCTCTCTCCTCATCACCTCTCTCCACATCTCTCTATCTCTCACTTTTCTCTCCACTCCCCTCATTTAATCTCTGTCCCTGGTCGCTCCTCCTCTCCACAGACGCGTCCCCCTTACCTTCACCACCCGCACGGTGCGCCAGGTTTTCCGACTGGAGGAGGGTGTGGCATCAGACGAGGAGACTGAGGAGGCAGAGCCGGGGTCTGGACCACAGCCCCCAGAGCCTGACGCGTCCCCAGAAGCGCAGCCCCAGTGACCCCTCCCTGCTCCTGGCTGTCAGCCCCTCCCTCCCTGGCCCTGGCAAGTGCTGGTCCCAGGAACCCACCCTGTGGCTTCTTGCACTTTGGAAATGGCGCCACCTGCTGGCACCACAGCACTTACCAACCCCACCCCAGAGGGTCCCCTAAGACCTCCTGTAAACACTGAGAAGCCCGGGAGCAGGGAGGCAAGGACCGGGGCTCTCTCCCTGGAGTGCAAAGTCGGGTGTAGTTGGCATGTTGTGGCCTCATACAGCTCCCACCCTTCCTTCGGTGTAAACGGTTTTTACTAGGATGGGAGTGTGGCCCCCCAGCCCTCTTCAGCCAGGGCTACCCGTGGCCCTCCTCCTTGGCCCCCTCCCTCTCCCAGGACTCCACGGCCTTTGATTCTTGCAGAGGGGCAGGATAAGGGGGCCTGTACTGCTCCCTCTTCCCATGCTCTGTCCTCCCTTCTGGTTGCTGATGTGTGATCACAGTGCAGTTGGAGTCCCCGGAGGGGCTGGAAGAGTCTCCCTGACCCTCCAGCCTCCAACTGTGGCAGAAATAAACTCCAGCCCCGACTGGACCCCACTGGGGTGGTGTGTGTTCCTGCAGGGGGGCGTCTCTGATGGGTCCAGAAGGGCATGGCTCTTTCCACCTGCGGCGGGGGGCGGGGGGGGGGGAGCAGTCTGCTGGTTCTGATCACAGCTGGCCCTTGCCGGGCCACCGCCTGGGTACTGGACACTTCCCACACCCCAGCCTTCTCCCTCTGAGTTATTGCCTCCATTGTACAGACGAGGAGACCGTAGCTCAGAACCGCAATGTCCCTCACTCCAAACCTCCCAGTCAGTGAGGGGTGGAAGGGGTGCTTGCTGTGCTCTGGCCTCTGACTGATTCTCACGTCTTTGCAAAACGGGCAGCAGTGACTTTTTGAGTCTGCGACCATTTATTTAGCTGTGCTGAACGCGGGATGTTTGTCTCAATTCTCAGCACAACCGCTAGAGGCAAGGAGCGTACTGGTTTTCAGCACCCAGGACAGTTCCCGGCTCCCAGTTGGGTTTCACGTATTTGCTGGATGACTAGATCACCCCGTCCTAGCCTTTTAAGAGTGGCAGAGCAAACACAGAGAGGTTGAGAGGCTTGCCCAAGGACACACAGCTACCAAGAAGTTGAGCCCATGTAGATCGCTTCACAGTCAGCGATATGGAGTGCGCTGCCCTCAGCCCCTGAACATACGCAGGACCCACGTCCACTCCACCCCTGTGACTAGTCATGCTCACTCAGGAGCTCAGGCCACCCAGGTGCCCTTACACTTTCCAGTTAGGGGTGTAGGAAGGCACTCACCCCAAATCACAAGATTAGAGCAGGTGATCAAGGGGATGTCTGGGTCCCCCAAATGCACACCCATGCCATTTTAATCTGACCCCTACTCTTGAAGACGCAACCCCTCTGTCTACCCCCCAAAGCTCCCCAGCCCTGACCGGAAGGCCTTCCCAGCACACAAACAGAACGCAACTTTTAAATGAAAAGGAAACTTTAATTTTGGTGGGGAATGAGAGGGTGGGTGGAAGGGGGCATGACACTTTTTCTTTGGGGGGGTGACATGCGGCAGCTTCTGCATTGGGCGGTTCATGCACCCAGGGTGGGCGTGGGGGAGGCTTGGGGGAGGGGCCGTGCCGACCCCTCCCTCTCTGCCCTGGGGGTGGGCTGAGAAGACCCGCCGTTAGCACCAGAGTTGGACGATTTGCAGACCTCCCCTCCCCTCACTGACTCCGGACACCCGCCCCCATCCCTGAGAGCGCCCCCTTGTCACTCCCCCCCCTACACGTGGGCAGGCCAGGCCCGCCCCACCCACATTTGAGTGAGAGAAACTTATTGCTGTGTGTGTTGGGGAGAGGGAGCCGCTGAGCTCAGGAAGCCCCCCGCCATTCACCCCTCCCCAGTCGCCCCGCCCCCGCCCCGTGCCCGTGCGTTCCCGGAGCGCAGGAGCGGCGCGCATGCGTGCGGGGAGCGCGTCATGCAGCGCATGCGTGTAGCTGCGGGCACCCTGGCGGCCGGGGGGGGGGGAGGTGGGGGGAAAGGGGAGCGGGACTTGGAAGTTGTCCCTTTAGCTCGCTCTCTCTCCCTCACCGAATCCCACACTGTTTATTGATTTGGGGGGTGGGGGGTGAGAATCACGTGTTGTAGAGGCTTATAATGATCATGGTTATTTTTTAAAAGCTGAACTAAAAAGCTGGGTACGTGTGGCAGATTGGCGAGCGGGGGGGCGGGGAGACGTTGGGAAGAGGTCTGTACCCTTTGGAAAAGATCCTCACCCCCTTTCCCCGCACCGTTTGGCTTCCGTGAGGGTCTGGGGAATCTGGGGGAGGGGCTTTTTTTTTTTTTTTTAAGAAGTTAAACCCTTTGGCAATATAATCAGTCCCCACCCCCATACCCTGGTGTCTGAAGCCCCTAGCCCTTTGCCCCGCCCCGCTCCCCGCAGAACCTGCCCCACCCCTCACCCCTGATTCGCCAGGGTTTCGGGTCCGAGGGAAGGATGGGGGGGGGGACTCAAAATGCCCCTTGCATAGGAATCGTTGCATCAAGAATCGTGCTCAGTGACCCCCTCCCCAACCCTCGGGTGGGGAATTGGGGCGGAGGGTTCCTGAGGCTGTGGGAGCAGAGGGAGGAAGGTTGCTAATTCTGTGGACCCCCAACTCCAAAAGAGGGGGTCCTCTAAGGATTCTGGGACCGGTGTGGTCCCCGGGCGTGGGGGAGGTAGCGCATCCTTGAGCCAGGATGGGATATGAGAAGTGATTTTCCACCCGCGGACGTGGCGGGGCGAGGAACGCCGGGGGACGGCGGGCTGGGGTGCCAGCCCGAGTGGGTAGGTTGTCCTTTCCTAAGCTCTTGGTGTTCTAGTGTCCGGCCATTCGGGCACTGTCTCTGCTTGAAATGGAGACACTTCTGGCCTAAATAAACGGTGTTCTGGCCAAGCAGTAGTAGTATCTGGACTTACTGGCCTAAGTGCAAAGTGCCAAGAAAGACAAAAACCTTCCCAGCGTTTGTCCTAGCACTGCCTAAAACCTCAGCGCATCAGCAGAGGCACGAACACGACCCTCTGGGAGACAGTGGTGTCCATGAGGAGGGTACCTTTGGGTACCATTTAAGGGAAGATACTGTTGGGGGGCAGGGTTGGACATTAGAAAGGAGGTACCCTGGAAAGGTCAGGCTCCCCGGAATTGCAGACAGGTTGGGCCCATCTGAAAAATTCTAGCGGCAGGGGAACCTGAGGTGGATGCCTGATGCCAGAGATGTGGGGGTGTCTGGTGGTTCGAGGCCTGAGGATTTGGGGGTGTCCAGGAAGTGTCCGGGGCGGGGGAGGTTTTGGAGCATCCCAAAGGCTGAAAGTGAGCTGCAGAGCGCGGCCACCTCTTGGAGGACTGAGAGGTGCGGGATGCACTCCAGGGAGTGGGTGGCAGTGGGGCTTGGGGCGGGGTAGGGGGCAGCATCTGTGCGCAGAGGCTACGTTCCAGGGGTGTGTGGAGGTTTGGGGGATGCGGGGTGCCAGGGCCCGTGTCGGGAGTTCTGGGTGCAGGTCTCATGTCCCAGGAATCTGGAGGGTATGTTGGGGAGTTTTGTGTGCTGGGGCCGGACTGCCCCAGGAGTTCCAGGATGGGAGGTCTGAGTCCATGCAGCGAGACCCGAGGCGAGGGGATGGGGGGGCGGGGCGAGAGGGTGCCATTCACCAGAGGGATCCTCCCAAAGGCTGTGGGAGCAGTTGTCCACAGTGCCCTTCCCCCTACCATCTGAGCTCAGCTCCGGTTTTTGGCTTGGGTCACTGTTCCTCCTTCCCCCACGTTGTCGTTACTTATTTTTTTAAAATCAGTGAATGATGAGCTGCCCTCCGGGGGTGCAGGGCAGGAGGCCAGGAAACCCTCCTGTGGCTTAAAGGCCAGCCCCACCCCCTTGAGGTCTCCACCCCTTCCCAGAGTGCCCCTTCCCTCAACCGCGTGACATGCAGCCCCCCGGCGCTTATTGCTGAGGTGGAGTTGTGGGGGGAGGGGTCCAGGTTGAGGGAGGCATGCAGAGTAGGGGGGAGGTGCCCCAAATGTAATTGGCATAATTTGGACGTATTTACACGAGTTGATGGGAGGGGGTGTCCTATGGCTCATGGAGACCTGAGAAGGCTTTATTTGGGGGGTGGGGCGGAGAGTTGAGGGGCATGGGCTTTGGTCCCTCCCCTCCATCCTGGGGCCCAGGGCGGGGTGAGGGGCCCGGGGGTGTCTGCTGGCGTGGTCGTCTCCGTTGCATATTATTAATGACTTTTTGATTTTTAAAAAAACCCTTTTCCCCAGCCCCCCACCCCCAGCTCCTTTGACCTTCTTCCCTGTCACCCCCGAGTCCCCCCACGGGGGGGAGGGGAGCGCTAGAGGATGGAGGGCAGGGTTGGGGGAGCGCGGCGGGTGGCCCTGGGAGAGCCAGGGGGAGTGGCAAGGGGCGCGAGGCGCAGAGACACCCCGCTCAGGCCCGCGATGCTGCTCAGGCTGCGGGATTTCTCGTAACCTGGGGGGAGGGGCGGAAACACGGGGAGGAAGCATGGAGCAGGGGGGCATGGGGAGGGTCCCATAGACAGACCCCAAGACAGAGGGAGGGAGGCAGGAGAGAAACGGACAGGAACAGCAGATGGAGAGAGACACAGGAGAGCAATAAAAGATGGCGAGAGAGACACCAAGACACAGAAAGACGGAGGGAGGGAGGCAGAGAGATGGACAGAGGCGGACCAAGGAGATGGAGAGAGAGAGAAGTGAACAAATTGGACAGTCAGTCGCATCACGGAGAAAGGTCCAGACATGGGGAGGGGGGAGAGACTCAGGGTTAGGAGGCAGGGTGGCACCCACCGAGCCTCCCCCACCCCATCCCCACGCAGCCCGGCCCTCTCCCCTCCCCGAATTGGCCCCCTCATCTGAGGCAAAAAGGTGTGGGGGGCAGCAAGGCGGATGGTGGCAGCAGGGGCATCGGCGTGAGCTCAGGTGGGAGGCATGTAGGGGAGCAGCGTGGGGAGGACTTGGGAGGGGGCTCACCTAGATGTCGAGAAAGGAGAGGGGGCGCTGTGAGGGGCTGAAGGATGGAGCCGAAGCCCGCAGGGCCCATGGGGCAGAGAGTAGCTCAGAGGGCAGCCTGAGAGTGTAGGCTCACCTGAAGGTCACGTGGGGCCTCTTTCAGGGGCCAGGGAGCCTCAGTGGGAGCCTTCTGATGGGGAGGTTCTAACGGTGTCTGGACAGCCACAGGGATCTAAGATCCGGGCGCAATGAGTGGTTTCTGTGGAAGCTTAGCAGTGTCTTAACAGTTCTGCCAGTGTCAGGGGCTTTTCTAAGCGGAGCCAGGGGGTCTGTCTGGACAACAGTGTCTTGGCCATAGGAGAGCGAGCCTGAGGGGTTGGAAGCCCACTACCTTGGGGACACCCCTTCCCAGCCATTTCCCATTGCTAACCTGGGGGGAAGGGGCAGGGGGGGACCGAGAGTCTCGCGAGGCCTCAGGCGGTGACAAGAGCTGGGGACAGAAATACACAGAGTCATGGCGGGGGGCGGGGGCGGTCATGGGGAACCCCCCCAACACAGCTTCACTGTTGGGGGTCGGAGAAACGCCGGATCTCTTCCTCCTCTCTGGTGTTTTCCGGGGAAAGGGAGCAGTGAAATGGGGGGCCGCCAGAGACATCAAATATGGAAGGAGCTTCCGGGGTGGCTGGGGTTCCAGGGGAGGAGGGAGGAAGGGAAGAGGGGTCAAGGGAGGAGGGGGAAGGCTGGGGAGGAAGGGGGAACACGTGTCAGGTGTTAGACTCAGGTGGCTGGTGAGGGCACATGGAGAAGGGACAGGTCACGGGGCAGGGGGAGGACCAGCCAGGAGGAAGGGTCTTGGGGGGAGGGGGGAGGGCAGTATTGGAGGGTGGGTCATGGAGGAAGGAGAGGAAGGGGCAAGTGAGGAAGGAGGGGTCCAAGATTCAGTCAGCCCCATCAGCTCCAGCCATTATTTGAGTTCAATGAATGGAGTTTGGCATCAGAGGCGAGAGAAGCAGAGACCTCCCACCCCACCTCCAGCCCTCCCTCCCCCGCATCCCCAAATCCTCCCCACTCCCTGTGCCCCTCAATTCCAAGGGGCCCATCCAGACCTGGGGGTGGGGGGACAAAGGGCGGGAACAGGACTGGGTGCAAGCAGGGGCAGGGCCGAGATGGGAGTCGGGAGAGGCCGGTGATGAGATGGAAATGGAAGATGGTGTTGGGGGGGTGGCTGCAGAAAGGAGAGGCGGAGGGACAAAAGAGCCACACAGTCCCCTCTGGTCCCCACGCCCTCTGCTGCGTGACCTGGGGCAGTCATGGGCCTCCCTGAACTTCTGTGAAACAAGGGCGCTTAGGCAAGGCCGTCTCTGGAGCCTCCCCAAGTCCCGCTACAGCCCCTCCTTAGGCTGCAGGCAGGGATTGAGGATGTATCTGTATTTCTAAGGAAGATTCCACAGTAAGTGATGGGTCGCATTCCTTCAGGGGGCTCTTCATTGCTTTTAAAGTCAATCCAGCCTCTCCCCGTGGCCAAAACTGCCCTCCCGATCCTTCCACATAGCCGGTCTGGCGCCCCTCTCCCTTCGGCTGCCCGACTGTGGCCTCACTTCTCTCCTTGCTGTTTCTTTCAAAAACCAAGCTCATCCCACCCCGGACCTCAGGACCTCGGCACTTGCTGCTCCTTCTGGCTGGCTGGCCCCCTCTGCCTTTCAGGTTTCACGTTGCCTCAGAAAGCTCCTCCACAGACCCTCTGATCTGAAGTGGCAAGAGGTTTGTTTTTTGTTGTTGTTGTTTTTAACTTGTTTATTTTCTGCTTCCTCCACTCAGGGAATATCCAGCTTTTCCTGTAAAGGGCCTGTCAGTTTGGACTCTGTGGGCCTCACGGCCTCTGTCACAACTATTCTACTCTACTGTCCCAGTAAAGCTTCATGTACGAGACAGCTAGCTGACCGAGCTGGCCCACAGGCCGGACGGTGCCAACCCACGGCCCGGAGCACAAGCTCCGTGATGGCAGATTCTGGCTGTATGCAATGCCAAACCTCCAGCGCCTGGAACTGTGCCCTCAATCATTAGTTGCTGAACAGATGGATGGGTGGATGGATGGAGAAATGGAGCTAGGGGTCAGCTAGGGACATTGTGGGGGTTACAGAAGATACGTTAATTTCTGGCATGTGCTAAGTGCTTGGTTATGTTTGCTGAATGACTCACTGACAGCTCTCTCTTCCCTCTGTCCCCTGACCTCCCCGCGGCCAGTGCTCGGCTCTTTCTCTCCTGTTCCCTGACTCTCTCTCTCTGCCTCCTTCCTCTCCATCCCCACAGCCCAGGGATGACCTGGGCTCAGACTTATCCTCTCCCCTGGAACCTCGTCCCTGTGTCCTCCTCCAGTCCATCCCCGAGGGCCCGGAGCTGACCCCCTCTCCCAGGACAAGGCCCCAGCCCTCGGCCCCGCCCTGCTTTCCTGCCTCATGGTTCTGCGCCAGCCCCCGGTCTCCCGGCTTTGCTCACACTTGTCACTCTGTCACTACTGTCACCTGGGATCACTTCCTCGCCGGCAGTGGGGATAACCCTGTCAATCTCGATTCCTCAAGAAAGTCTTTCCTGTGGTTTCCTCCTACCCCAGGGGTGTTCCTCTTACTGTATGACCCCGTGTCACCTCCACATCCTCATATGTCGCCTCAAGGAGTGACTTTCTCTTTCTGTGTCTGCCTCTCCCAACAAACAGAGAGCATGAGTTCCGGGCGGGGAACCTACGGGTGCTTTATAAACTGGTCTGCTCACAGGTGACTGAAAGGGAGGCTGAGTCTTTCTCATCCCATATGCACCCCGAAGAGTGTTCTGGGTGTGTACCCCATTTTCTGGGTTGAATTTTTAAAAAACCAAAACGGGGGTGCAAGGAGAGAGATGTCGATGAGGGTGAGGATGGGGGTCAGTCTCAAGGGCAGGGAGGGAGGTCAGGCATGTGGTGGAGAGGGTCGGGGTTAGTTTTGGGGGGTCAGTGAGGGGCAGGGCAAGTCCTGGGCGGGTGGGTGCAGGGTCAGTGTCGGGAGTGAAGGTTAATTGGATGGAGCTCTTCATGGTGAATGGGGGGGGGTCTCGGTCAGTGGGAGCTGCTCGTTCTCAGAGGGGTTAGTCAGGAGGAAGGGGTTCAGAGGGTGGGGGCTACTTACCCCGGGGGGGAGGGGGTTCGTCCACTAGGGGGATATCCAGGCTGCAGCGTTGGCGTTGAGGTCGGGCAAGAAGCTGGGGGGGCCTGGCTTACGCCAGTCTGGGGGGAGCAGTGGGGGAGCACCGGTGGCTGGGGGTGGGGGAAGAGGCCAGAGGGTCGGGGTGGGGGAAATGGAGATGGAATAAAGACAGGTGAAGGGTCAGTGGTGAGGAAACCTGGGGTTGGGGGGGGCTCTGGGAGGGAGGAGGTTGGGGGACGGGATGGCGGAAGTCCAGCACCTCCTCCCCCTTCCCCCTCTCCCCCCTCCCCTGGGGGAGGGGAGAGAGGGAGGGTCCCAGGGGTCCAGTGGGGGGCACCTCACCTTTCCGGATGGAGCCGTCAGGGGAGGGAGCGTAGTCAGTGAGGAGGAAGCAGGCTCGGTCCCGGCTGTAGCGGCCCCGGCTCCCGGGGGTGATGGGGCTCTTGTCTTCCGGGGACATGGCGGGCTGGTCGATGGCCGGGCAGTCCTCATGCGCGAGCGCAGCTGCTGCTGGGTCCCCGTTGGGGCGGGGATCTGCGTCCCCGGGGGTCAGACAGAGACACAAAGGAAAGAGTGAGGCGTGGAAACTCGTGGCGGGGACAACACTACTCAGGAGAAGGTGTCGGCAGACTTGAGGGCCACAAATAGGTGACTAAAGGGCAGGGTGCAGAAGGAGGTGGCGGAAGGGCCCAACTGGCAGCAGGGAGTCAGGGGCATGGCTGATGGGCTTGGGGAGTGGGCCACTGGCGGAAGGGTGTTGAGAGTAGGGGAGGACAATGGGGTGGGGAAGGGTGGACAGGGGACAGCACTGGACAAAGGTGGGTAGAGGGAGGGCATTGAGTACTAAGGAGAGGTAGTCGGGCTGGGTGCTGGGAAGGGCAGGATGTGGAGCATTTGGCACCCATCAGAGGGGGACACGGGGAAGAGGTGGTTGGCATGCAAGTTGGGTGGGCAGAGCAGGTCAGGACTGGGGCTGGGTGTTAAGTTGGTAGGGTGTTGGGTTGGTGCACATGCTGGTGGGAACATCAGGGGCTGGGAGGTGCTTGTTTAGGGAGGGGTGCCAGGTACTGGTAAGGACACAGTGAGGAAGGGTTAGAAGGTGACAGATGAGGGAGGGGGAAGTGGGGGTCCCCCAGGCTCTGACTCGAGCTATTTTTAATTGGTGTGAAACTGGGTCAGCGGCTGAGGGAGCAAGCCAGGGGTGCCAGGCGGCCCAGCTCCCTTTCTTGACCTACTTAAGACATGGGGGTGGGGCCCACCGGCCTGTCCCTCCTCCCCGACTAACACCCCAATCTCCGCCTCTGAGGCACAGAGTCCCCTGGGCATAGCCAACTCTTCTCCCAACTCGCTGGTTCCACCTCTCCCTCTTTGCAACACCTCTCTGAGCCTCTCGGACCTCTCTCAGCAGAGCCAGAGACTGGGCCCCGGGTCCCGAGCCACTGTCCCGTCATAGGGCCTTGCTACCCGCTGGGCCTGTCTCCCCTGGCCACTCTCTGACTCTTAATTTTTAGTCTTAAGTCTCATTTCCTCTCTTGGTCTCACTGTTTGAATAAACCTGAACCTGGCCACAGACCGCCCCAGCCCTCCCTCCTCCTTGGTCCTCTCTCTTTCTCTCTCTCCCCTCTCACTGACAGTCTCTAAGTTTCAGACTCATGGCCTTTAGACTTTTTTCAGGGTGTTCTCCAGGAAGCTCAGGCACTACAACCATCTCTTGGCCTCTTGTCTCCAACCAGCCCATGATTTGCATGTGAGACCCTCTCTCCCTGTGTCTCTCCCGGGTCCCCCTGAATAGGTCGGTTGCAAATCTGTCTCTCTCCAAAACTCTGTCACACAAAATACCCATCTCTGTCCTTGTCCATTTCTGTGCCTCTTCTCTGGCCTCAGCAACTGCCATTCCCTCTTCTCTCCCCTCTCTGCTGCTGGCCACCCTGTCTCTGCACCCTCCTCCTGCCCCCCTCAAAACCTCCCCACCTCCTCCCATGCATCTCTGCCTGTGCCCCCCTCCACCCCATACACCCCTCAGGCCCCCTCCTCACCTGCTCGGTTGATCTCAATTACTTCCTCCTGAGCCAATGGGCAAGGCTCCCCAGGGGCTGGCAGAGGGGGCAGCCCCATGATCCCGAGCCCACCCGCTCCCCCCCTGAGCAGCCCGGGGTGCGTGTGGGGCCCGGGTGGGTAGGCCCCAGCCATAGTCACCCCCATGGAGGGCGGGGTGATGGGTGGCGGGGGGCTGATACCGCCACTGCCATGGTGAGGGTGGGGCGGGGGCGGTGGGGGTGGGTCGGGCTTGCAGTAGTTGGGTGAGCCAGGCTGCGGGGGCCGGGGGATGTGTTTATTCTTCTTCTTGGGCAGCTTCTGCTTGGCCATGGCCAGCGAATAGTACATGCCAAAGTTGTTGACGATGACAGGCACGGGCATGGCGATGGTGAGCACCCCGGCCAGGGCACAAAGCGCCCCGACCAGCATCCCCGACCACGTCTTGGGGTACATGTCTCCATAGCCCAGGGTGGTCATGGTGACCACGGCCCACCAGAAGCCGATGGGGATGTTCTTGAAGTAGGTGTGGTTGGAGCCCAGAATGTCATCTGGGTCGGCGCCAATGCGCTCGGCGTAGTAGATCATGGTGGCAAAGATGAGCACGCCCAGCGCCAGGAAGATGATGAGCAGCAGGAACTCGTTGGTGCTGGCACGGAGCGTGTGGCCCAGCACGCGCAGCCCCACAAAGTGGCGCGTGAGCTTGAAGATGCGCAGGATGCGCACGAAGCGGACGACCCGCAGGAAGCCCAGCACATCCTTGGCGGCCTTGGAGCTGAGGCCGGAGAGGCCCACCTCAAGATAGAAGGGCAGGATGGCCACACAGTCGATGATGTTGAGGCTGCTCTTGAGAAACTCCACCTTGTCCGGGCAGAAAGTGATGCGCATGAGGAACTCAAAGGTGAACCAGACCACGCACACACCCTCCACGTAAGTCAGGAAGGGCTCCGTCTCCACCTCCACGTTGGTGATGTTCTCTGGTGGGGCCCCGGGGATCGGGGAGGCCTGCGTCACCGTCTTGTTGCTGATGTGGATGAAGCCCTCGTGGGTCTCCAGGCAGAAGGTGGTGATGGAGATGAGGATGAAGAAGAGGGAGGCGAAGGCCACATACTGCGGGACAGGGCAGGAGAGAAGGCGAAAGGTGACCCAGGCGCCTGGTCCACTAGCCGTCTCCACAAGACCCTCCCAGTGGCTCCCTTCCCAGCCCCAACGCTTCCCTCTGCTCCTCTGCCCACTAAGACTAGTAAAAGGGAAGGTAGAGGATCAGCTCTGGAGAGGAGCTGGCCCCAGGGGCCAGAGCACATGGGCAACTTACGTCCTGGAAACAGCGATTTCTGGCCCCATGCTCTGTCTCATAGACCGCCTCCCCTCACTCTCCTGTTCCCTGTGCCCTATCCCTGGGCTCTGCTAGGGGACCCAGGTGTAGGAGGGGAGACTTAAGATCACACATCCTGTGTTTCAGAGGGTTTGGGGGTGGACCTGGAGCTGAGGGAAGGGGAAGGTGAGAAGGTGGGTGGGGAGGCAGAATCACGAGATGGCTAACAGTAAAATCTTGGGTTTGATTCCAGCATTTCCCCTGCCTAACTTGGGCAAGGTGGTTAAGCTTTCCAAACCTCAAGTGTTTACAGGATTATTGTGAGGATTACATTAGTAAGTAGACAAAGGTACTGGCTGAAAAAACAAACAAACAAACAAACAAACAAAAAAAAACAATGCTTGGTCCAGTGTCTGGAACTCAGTAATGTTTGAGCTCTTATGAGGGTATGGAGGCATCTTTTTTTTTGGGGGGGGGTGGGCAAGGCCAAGGCCTCAGAAAGGAGTCAGGGTTTCCTTGGGCCCTCACCCAGAGAGGGCAGGGCAGGGCAGGGCAGGGGAGGAAGAACATAGGGGAGGAGGGGTGTGTTTGGGCCCTTAAGCGGGAAGGAAGTGTCAAGTCTGCCAAAAGAAAGGGGGGTACATATGAGGAGAGGTGGGGTTTAGGGCTCTCAGGAGGAATGGAGGGTCAGGGGCCTAGACCTGGGAGAGAGCACAGGACTTAGGGCCAAAGTAGATGAAGGGACTTTCAGAGGTGCAGAGAATTGGGGGTGGGGGCGTGCTTGGCCATCTCAGGATGGGGGATGACCAGAGTCCTGCCAAACTGTGTTGTGGGTTTTGATGAAGGCTTTGATGAGGAAGGGAGGGCGTGGAGTCAAGATCTGGGAGAAATGGGTGGATCGGGCCCCTCGAGATGCTAGGTGGGCTTTATCGAATACACCGGGTGAAAGAGTGAGGTTAGTCCTTGGATAGGGAAGGGAATCAATGTTGGGGCAAAGAGGGGGCTTCCATAAGATGGGTAGAGAGGAGGCAGAAGGCTCTAGGGTGCAGAGAAGAGAGGGGGGCCAGGTCGGGCTGCAGAGAGGACCCTAAACCTTGGGGAGGGTTGGGGGTCAGCATGGGCCCTCTATGCCCCGCCCCCCTCTTCCTTTCTCCGCAGTGGTTTAAGAGGCCAGAGGCCGCCGCAGAGCGCATGCCTAGAGCTCCCCCGCGCCTGCTCCTAGCCGGGCGCACGGCTCAGGATGCGGCACCGCAGTGGGGGCGGGCGGCCCCGACCGGGGGGCGGGGCGCGCAGCGGCCAGCACCGCGGACAGTTCCCCCGCCGCAGTGCGCAGCCGCAGAGGCTGGGAGCCGTCTTAACCCCATCGCGGCTGCAACCGAGCTGGCCACGCGCAGCCGCAGTGCCGCCGCTTCACCGCGGGAGGCCACGGGCCGGGAGCTGTATTAACTCCTTCCCTCCCGAGACATAGAAAGGAAGGTGGGCTTCGCCGCAGTGCGCAGCTGTAGAGGCTGGACAGCGACGGGACTGGTTTAACCCGTGGTCCCAAGAAGGCTCAAAAGCAGAAGGGTTGGGAGGGCATAAAGTCCCTGTAGGAAGGAAAGGAGAGATTACGAGGAAAGGGAGGAGGGGGAGGTAGGGCCGGACCCTCCACTTTTCATTGGTTTCAGCTCCCAACTCTGCCAAGCTATCTCACTTGAGGCTGGAAAGTGAATGGCATGTCATGGACACTCAAAAATATTTGTGAAGTCAACGAGTGACCCCTGTAGCTGTCCCGGACATCTAGCCTCACCTCGGCACCCTTAAATGGGGTCGCAAGAAGGAAGGGCGCCCTAGACCATGGGGGGAAGGGGCCACCTAGAAGCCCGACAGGGCATGTAGGGCCACGTCCCTTCTGTACCTCGTCCTCCCCACCTCCCCTCACCCAACCCCAAATCTCGCCAACTCAGCGCTTCCCCGGGACCAAACTTTATGCGGAGCCTCCGGGCCCCCCTCCCCGTAGTTCCCTCCCCCAGCATGAATGCGGCACTGCGGCTCCGCGTCCTTCCCAGCTCAGGACGCGGCACCGTGGGGGGAGGGGGCGGACTAGCTCCTCAGGGTGTTTAGGTCCCCAGGAGGTTAGGAGGGGTCCCTGGAGTCTCTCTTTCCCTCTTTCTAATTCCCCCCATTTTGAACTGCCCTCCTCTCTTCCAACACGGGGAGGAAGTTAGGAGGAGGGAGAGGTTCCAGGGAGAAGGAGGGGGAAGGGTAGCTATTTAGTTTGGGAAGTTACAAATGTTTGAAGTTATAAAAGTTTGTGGGGGGGGGGGAGATGGAGGGAGCTGGGGAAGATCTGGAATTCAAGGGAGATAAGGGTGGAGGACAGATAAGGCTGGAGTGTGTGTTCTCTCTGGTTCACCTTGGAGTGCAGGGAGAAGCGGAGGGGCTCACTCCAGGGCTTCGGACTGGAGGGAGGGAGTCGAAAAAGGGGGAGCAAGCAGGCCTGGGGCAGGTGGAAAGATACCAAGGCAGGGTAGAAAGAATTGGGAGCTGTTTTGGGGCTGATAACTTGAGGGTGGTCCCGAGGATTAAGGTTAGGTAAACTTCTGGAGCAGAGGAAAAGTCATTCATCCACTAGGGAAGGGGCTGCGGGCCGGGGATGGAGGGTGTCCCAGAGGGAGGGAGTGGGCCGTGCAGCTTAAACGATGGAAGGAAGGAGCTGGGAGAATGTATGGGTGAGGAGGACGCAATTCTGGCAAGCTCATGGGAGGTTCTGAAGAGAACAGGCATATTACTGGGGGCTCAGGAGGCACGGAGGAGTGTGAAAGCCTCTGGGGAAGTCTGGAGCTTTATGGGGAAAGTCCTTGGGATGGGAGCTGGCGTGGAGGATGCATGAAGGGACTTGATGAACACAGAGAGGTGCAGAGGGTCCCAGGAGGAAAGATGTCCCCAGACTTATCATTGCAGTGAAGGGGAGGAGGAAGTATCTTAGCCAGAGCAAGTGGTCTGGACATTCAGAGGGGTTCAGGATGCGCTAAAATTAGGGTGGAGAGTCTTCTAAGACTTTGGTGGAAGAATCAGGTGGGGAGGGTGTTAAAAAAATAGTCAGGAGACTCAAACTTGGAGGGGGGGTGAGGGAGAGGGGCAAAGACAAAAGGAATCAGGGAGGTGTTGGGAGAATTGGGGAACCGAAGGCTGCAGATGGGGCTTAGAGCAGGGGTCTGCAGGGGGCAGGGAAAGGGAGGCAGTTTTCACAGGACTTGGGATACTTTGAGGTTTAGGAAAGGATGTCTTCTGAGGGCCTGGGGCTGGTCCAAGAAACTGAGGGCTAAGGAAGGGGTCTTCAGGGAGTCCAAGGGGTGGCCAAGAGAAGTGAGGAGTTTAGAGGGGTTTCTGATGGCTGAGGGTTGCAGAAAGGTCTTCTGAGAGTGCCAGAGGGGTCCAGGGACGGTGGGGAGAGGTTGTTCAGAGGAGCCCAGGAGCGTTTCTAAGGGTCTAGGGTGACCTAGAGAAGCGGGATGGTGTTCGAAGGGATCTGGGCGATTCCGAAGGTTGGAGAACCATCCTCTGAGGATCTGAGGATGGCTGAGAGAGGGGGGTGTGTTCCGAAGAGTGCGGGGAAACTCAGGGTTGGGGTTAAAGGCTTCTAAGAGACTGCGAGGCTGAGAGAGGGAGGGGCTGGGATCGGCCATAGGATTCTGAGGGTCTGGGAGTGCATGGGGAGAGGAGAGGGATGGGGACTCCGACAGCACGCTCACCCTGGCTGCCCGCGACGAGTAGGGGTCCTCGAAGAGCGCCCACACTCGAGGCTGCCAGCGGCGCCACCACGTGCCGCCCGCGCCGCCCGCGCCCCCTGGCGGCCCCCCAGCACCGCCGCCCGCGTCCTGGAAGCAGAGGCGCTTGAGCTCGCCGCCTGCGCCGTCCAGGCCACCGCCGCCCGCGCCCGCCTCGTCGTCCAGGCCCGCGTCGTGGGCGCCCCCGGCGTTGGCAGCGTTGGCGGCGCCCGAAGAGTCGGGCGCCTCGAAGGAGTCGAGTGCTTCCTCAGCATCGCGGTGCTGTCGGTAGGTCATCCAGCAGCAGGCTTCCACGTCGGTCTCGTCGATGCCCCAGAAGCCGAGCTCCTCCTCGAAGAGCGGCCCGCACACGTCGGCCGGGCAGTGCAGCTTGCCCGTGCGGTAGTAGTTGAGCACGTAGGCGAAGACGCCCGGGTGCCGGTCGAAGAAGAACTCGTCGGTGCCGGGGTCGTAGTCGAAGCGCGCCGCCGCCTCAGGCTCCGTCAGACCGGCCAGACGCGTACCCGGCAGGGTGCGCAGCGTCGAGCGGTACGTCTCATGGCGCACGCCGCCCACGTTGATCACGATCTTGCCGCTGTCGCCACCGCCGCCGCCGTGCCTCCCCATGGCCGCCGCCGGCAGCCCGGGGCATGGCTCGGCGCGCCGGTCCCCGGGCCCGTGGGATGCCGGGGGGCCCGCCGGGGACGCGGCAGGGCCGGGCTGCGCAGGCTGCTGCTGCTGCTGCAGCGGCGGCGCTGGCGGCGGCGGGGTGTCGGGAGGCTGCGGCGGCAGTGCAGGCTGCTGCTTGCTGGCCCCCTGGCGCCGGCGGAAGGAGGAGACGCAGACTGAGCTCAACATTGGCCGGGGGGGCGGGGCTGTAGGGGCGGGGCCTTGGGGGCGGGGCCTCAGGGGAGAGACAAACGAGATTGGGTGGGGAAAGGCAATAAATACGAGGGCGGGGCCTAAATTGGAGATTAACCGAAGTGACTGGTCTAAGGGATAGTGGGGCGGAGTTGAAGCAGAGAGAGAAGGGCGGGGACTCTAACCGGGCCAGCGTAGTGGGGTGGGGCAGCAGATAAAACACAACGATTGGATCTTTCCGAGAACAGGGGCTGGGCGAGGTGTTGCAGGAGGTGGGATACACCTCTAAAGTTGGCTGGGTTGGCAGCACAGAAAACCGAAGAGGCGGGGTTAGATATAAGAAAGATCGATTAAAATGAAAAAAGGATGGGGCGGGGCAGAGAAAAAGAACCGTCCAAGCTATTTAAAGAAGCAGGCTCGGTCGTAAAGGGCGAAGTGAGGGGGCCGGGCCACAATGGTGGAGACTCCTCTGAGTGGAGAGAGAAAAATCGCGGGCCCAGACTTAAAGAGAGGATAAGCAGAACCTGGTGGGGAAGGGCATCTGGAGACTGCGGGGTTGGGCTCCTAACATTGTTCGGACGGGGAAAAACGGATCTTACAAGGAGGCGGGGTCGAGAAAAGTAGTAGAAACTTCTCGATTGGCCTGGCACAGTGAGGGGGCGGGACTAAATGAGTGAGGGAGCTGGAAGTGGAGAGTGGAGAGTATGGTCACGCGAAATGGTGTTAGGCTGCTGAAAGGGCACAGGGCAAAGGTTACATGGACTGAGACCCAGTGAGAAGGGGAGGAGATGAGCGAGGCCTGAGAACCTGAGAGCGCCTGGCTAGGAATACTGGTCGGGACGAGGTAAAGAAAGGATGGGGCCGGGGCTTCACGCTTGGCCTGATTAGGCGGGGCTCTACCGGGGTAATTAGTGTCAGGATGGATGGGGCGGGACTAGGAAGGTGGGTGGGGTCTACGAATGATAGTAAAAGTCTAGAATGGGTTGTGGGATGGCAAGATGAAGGGAGGGTCGAGGCACTAAGAGACTTGAAAGCACTCAGGCTAGGCTGGGGTAGGGTAGGCCTAAGACAGGGTAAGGAATGGGAGATGGGGATGCATAAGGGACCTGTAAAGAATACAAAGCTGCCAGGCTGGATGGGACGGGAGGGGAGACCTGGAACGAAGAGTCTTGGGAATTAGAGAACCTGGGACAGAGTCCTAAGAGTCGGTGGGGACTTAGAGGCTGGGGCAAGAACTTCCAACTGGCGAGGGAAAGGGGACTAGGTCTAGATGACGGCCGACTGCAGACAGAAGATTCAAAGGATGGATGAGAACTGATGAAGAAGGAATCCTATGAAAAGAAAAGGGGAGAAACCAAAGCGCTTCCGGAAGCACAGCCTGGGGCTGAGGCAATGGGCAGGGCCAATGGGAAACAGGGCGGGGTAAGGTGACAGGGTTCTGGTAGCAGAGAGGGGAAGTGGGGAGTGGGGCGGGACTAGTGGGGGCGGGGCCAGAGCTAGGCTCACTGCCCAAGAGCAGACCCGGACCCGCCCCCTGGGCTGGCCTAGGGGCTGGGTAGCAGGGCGCAGGCGCAGGCGCAGGGGCTGGGGCGGGGCCAGCGGCTGCGGCTGGGGCTGCGGCGGGAGGAGGTAGTACCTGTGGGAGCGGAGGGGGCGGGTCAGGGCTGCCGGCTTTCTTTCGCTGCTCGGTCCCTGGCCCGCCGCCTCCCTCTGCAGGGCGGCGTGTGGTTCGTATTGCCTCCCTACCCACCCCTGCTCCCGTTTTTGCGTCTCTTTTTATTTCCTTTCTCTGAGAATTTGTCCTCCCATCTCTGCCCTCACCCCTCTGAGACCCTGGCCTCTCTTTTCTAAGTCTTCCTTTCTCTGGGTCACTGTCCCATTGTTCTCTGAATCTGTTTCCCTTCTTGAGTCTTTGCCTCCCTTCTAAGCCTCAGTAGCCTCTCCCACCACCGTATCTCGATACTGCCACCCCCATTCTCTTTCTCTTGGTCTTTGTACCTTTTCCTCAGGGATTTGCCTTCCTCTGTGGACCTCTGTCCCCCTCTCCCTAGGTCTCCGTCCCTCCTCCTTGTGTCTGTCCCACACTGCCCGCCTCCCTGGCTTCTCCCACTCTCTGGATCTCCGCTCATTCATCTGGGTCTGTTTCCCTCACTCTTGTTATATGACCTCCCTCCCTGTATCTTTTCCCCCCTTTCTGTCTCTCTGCCCTCCCCTCACTGCCTTTTTTCTTTCTGCGCTTTTTCTGTCGGTCCCTATCCCTCCCCTTCTGAGTCTCTGCTTCCCTCTCTCTGGGTCTCTGCTAGCACTTCTTTGGGACTCTGGCCCGCTGTCCTTCAGTCTCTGCCCCTGTCTCTGGATCGATGGATCTCTGTCCCTTTCTCTCTGGCTCTACCCTCCCCCCACCCCCGTTATCCCTTCTAACCCCCATCCTGGCCAGGGCTCCAGGCTGCGTCACTGCAGAGCTGTCCTGCAGACCAGAGAGGTAGTTTCCGTCACCCCTCAGACTCGGAGGTCCCCAGTGTCCCCGATCCAGGATCCTCCAATAGTCCTCAAGCCCCCAGTAGGACCCAGGAGGACAGAGAAAAGACATCGGGGCTTCCGACTCCTCTCTGTCCCGAATTTTGGTGTATCCCCAGGCAAAAGCAGTGAATTCTGAGGTGAGGGCTTGGGTTGAATGAAGTTCTGGGCAAGTCAGGGGTGGGGGGTGGGGTGGAGGCTGGAGCAGGGATTGGGTAGACACTAGGGGTTAGTAGTAGGGGCAAGGGTAAGGACCTTAGTCAGCCATCCAGGATTATCCTCACCATCTGCCCTCGACCCCTACAACTCTACTTTTCTGCTTTTGCCAGCAGCCAGGCAAGGGATCAAGTTACCAAATCAGCGATTTTGCAAAGGTCGGGTGTGGGAGAAAGTGCCGGCTGGGTGGGGGTGGGGGGCTGGATAGGGGAGAGTATGGAGTGAGACCCTGGATTAGGGACCATAGGAGGCGGAAGGAGGTGGCAGCAAGGAGCAATAGGATGGTCCAGACTCCATCAGACCCTGGGAAACTGGATACCATCACTCCTTTATGGCTGTCCCCAGGTCCCACCAGGATATGTGGAGGACTTGTGGGCCTGGGTTCTCCACCCTGCAGAGGTGGGTGGGTAGGGGGCTTCTGGAGGCAAAATGAGGGCTCTGGTTATGGGACACCCAGCCCCGCAGACAGACCAAAGCAAGTGGACTCGATTTTTAGCGACTGATACCAGGAACGGGGAGGCCAATGTCCACGTCTTTAGATCATTTGCTTATCCCTCCTCCTTCCCAATCTGTCCTTTCCCAGGTCCTCAAGGTACAACATTCCTGAAAGCTCCTAACTCCCACCTCTGTCATCCCCAGTGCCCTCTCCCTAAATCTCCCCCATTCCCCAAGGCCCTGGAATTGGGAGTCTTTCCCTTCCTGACTTCTAGCATCTTGTTCCTCCGCCCCATATCTATCAGTTCCAAATCCAGGAAAGAGATCTTCCGGACACTAAAGCTGAAAATGTGGGGACTTTGCCCATGAGGTTGGTCCCCCGAGATCCTCCAAACACCTTGGCCTGTTCTTGAGGGGGAAATCTCTCCACTGTAATCTTTGAGTCCCCGTCTCCCGAGTCCCCCGCCTCCACTACTGGGATTTGGACTGTCTTTCCGCCCCGGTTCTACGCTCCCCTGTACTCACCCCTAGTCGAAGCGGGGCGGGGATGGGGGAATCCCGGGCTGGCGATGGGGGGAGGGGTGACCCAGCTCTGGGCAGCAAAAGGCTGTGGAGGGGTGAGTGACATCATCGCCGAAGGAGGGGCAGCACAGTTCCCCCCAACTCGGGGGCTTCAAGCCCCGCCTTTATGGCGGACCCAGGGGTCCCGGAACCCAAGAGGAGAATGGAGGAACAGGAGATGAAGTCTGCGGGAATGATATCACCTCCCCTTAGAACGAGAGTCGGAAAACCCTTTACGATCTCAGCCAACAGCCATTGCCACCTGTCGCTGCCGTCGGGACCTATCGCCTCCCACCTTGTTGTGTCTGCGCCCGCCCCCGGCAGGCCGCGAACACGGCCTGGACTACGACGGCCATGATGCTCCGCGGGCCGAGTGCCTTTGACGAGAGGCAGTGTAGGCGTAGGGCTTTATGGGATTCGTAGTATGGGACACCCACACCTGTGTGAGCCCTGAAAGAGCGACACCATCATCCTTAATTAGAGAGATCCGGACACTAGTTTTTTCTCTCCAAAAATTACCCACGTAAAAATAAAAAAATATCCAAGTAGGTTCAATGGAAACAGCGAATTTTTACTGAGTAGCTGGGTCTTGGCTATCACCCAGTGCGCATGCGTCTAACCAGGGTTTCAAACAGAACTGCGCCTGCGCGAACCCACCCCTTCGCTGTCAGGAACCCGGAGGACGAGCGCGCGCCAGCCCTACTCGGGCACCTTCTTTCCCGTTCCCGCGGTCGAAGACCGCCACATAGCTTCGCAAGAAGACATCGCCGAGGATCCAGAAGGGCCCTTCAGGCGGAGGCACGTCCAGAGCGCCGAAGCCAGACAAGCAGACACGGACGCCACCCAGAGTAATCTGCAAGATGACAAGCCGGGCCACTGGGTATCACGCCCACCGAGCTCGCTTCTTCCCTGGAGCCAAAGCTTCGCCCTGCCCACTACCCCAGGCACCATAATTATTTCTGTGGCCTGTTTTGTCCATGTGAGTCTGAGTTCTCACTCACATCTCCACCCTCTCATGCCCCCACTTACCGCGTCACTCTGAGGTCTTAGTGAAAGCTACCTACCTGGAGGACGTAGTCCTGGGCCGTGAGGTTAAACCAGACCCCCCCAAGGTTAAAGGAGATTGGAGGGAGCGTTGAGATTTTCGAGCACTGGATCAAGTGCTGAGGAAGAAAGAGGAACGAGCAGAGATGAGGGATTCCCGCTCTGCTCAAATGCTTTCCGCGGCTCCCCAGTGCCCCACCTTGCTGGACAGCTCGCGGTTTAGAACCTCGTGTGTCGGGCCCTGCTGCCTTCTCTAGCCTTCACATCTGGCCTTTCACCCTGTGTAATTGTCAGCACTTCCCTTTGGCTCCCATTGAATCAAACTTTTTCCTCTAATTGTCGATAAAAAATTGGTGGCTCGTTTGGGGGCCCCCAGATGTATTGAATTTGTCTTACATGGTGTCTAAAATGTTTTTAAAATCCGTTACCAACTGTATGCCATGGCGGTATACTTTGTATCCTGTGGGTCTGCTGCTGTGCAACCTTATACAAGTTACTTAACCTCTCTGCCTCAGTTTCCTATCTATAAAGGTAGATGAAAATACCTCATAGGGATATTGTGTGAGAACGAAATGAACTAGCTTGGGAAAAGGGCTGACACATAGTAAGTGCTATTATTATTTACAAACCAGGGGCTTTCAAATAACGTTTTCAGGTTTCTCCAACAAACCAGATCTGGCTTTCCTCACATATTTGGCTGGAGCCAGAGAGCTGAGAGCTACCTTTTTAGATTGATGGGGTGTGTACTCTCTGGTCCACCTCAATTCCCACCACTCCCAAGGTCCTAGGCAATACAGTATTAGGCTATTATTAATGACCCAAGAAGTCTCTCTTCCTGAACAACCACTAGTTATGACTTTGTTGGGAAGGCCAGGAGTGGGGAGAACAAGGTTCCATTAGAGACTGTAGAACACGCTGGACAGGGAAGATGATAACAGCAGCAACAGAGAGGCATCAGAGCATTGTTGTGGGCACCTTAAATGAATTAAGGGATGCAACCCTCACAACACACCTAAGAGGTGAGTATCGCAACCCTGTATCAGGGGTTAGGAAACAGGCCCAGGAATGTTAAAGGACTTGTCCAGGATAGTCAGCCAGGAAATGGCCGAGCTGGATCCCAACCGGGTTGACCCACGGCCATGACCACTCTGATCTCCCTAGTTCCTTTGGCTCGTGAAAGGCCTACATACGTCTTGGGCATTTCAGTTAGAACCTCAGGAACTGAGTTTACTCCACTGTCTTAGAGGCACCAAAGAACACAGTGATGGAGTCACAGATATTCAGACCTGGAAGGACCCTGTGTCATCATCTCCTCACGTCCACTGAGTCACTCAGTGTAGACACTTGGGAGGTGTCCTTGCTTCCTCCCACTTCCCCCAGCCACTCACAAGGTCCAGTACCTTCTGCCCTGGAATACCGCCTAGCTACCTGATTCCCACCCTCCGGCCCCAGCACCCTACCCAGGTTCTGCCATTAAACCCCATCAGCTTCCCTGGCCTCCCACCACCAGATGCTGAGTCCTCACCTCCCCCCTCAACAGGGCAAATCCCCCGATGGCTTTATGCAGAGCCCGGATCTCCTCCCAGGGTCCCGTGATGAGAGATGTGCCTGTGTCCAGAATGGCAGCACACCCCTGGGCACAAAGAGTCAGCCCTGTTCCCACCTTCACACTGTGGTTTCGAAGGGAGCCGTCATTAGAGCCAGTGTCCTAGGGGTCCCGGTCCCCTCACCTCTCCTCCCTTGGACTCAAGGGTCCAGGCCCCCAGCCCCTCCTCCCTCAGACCCAGGGGTCCAGGCCTCCAGTGTCCTTCCTGCCAGGACACTGGTGATAATTTTCCAACCCACTGCTGCAGACCTAGGAGGCCAGATCCCTCACCGCTCCATGTGGATCTGCCAATAGGCAGGGACTGTGACTGGCACGTAGGTGAGGGGTGGGATGTAGTGGGCTGGGTCTGAGCCCCCCAGAACCAGCTCTCCTCCATCAACCACTGCAGGGTCCCTGCAGAGACAGACTGCTGTCAGTGTGTCACCAGAGTTGGCCCTGCCAGCCCCAGGAGTGGACAAGGGTCGGTTTCTGGGTTCCAGATGGGGTAGTGAGATGGAGGCAGGGCCTAGGGGTTGGGACTGGAATCGAGGCAAGAAGTGCAAAGAAATGCAGCTTTTCTTGGTGGAGATCAGGGTCTTACGGTCCTGGAGGCTTCCTTGAGTGGGTGTGGGACTTCCTCATTTGGCTGTGGAAGGTAGGACTTTGGGGAATAGATTTTAAAAGAGCTCAGTTGAGCCAAATGGATGAATAGACTGGGGAGCAAGACCTCAAATGTTCCTTTTGAGGGGAAATCGAGGTGAGCATTGGGGTTTCTGACTCCTGAAGGTGTGGTTGCACGGGAGTGGGGTGGCTTCCTAGTGGGCGGGGGGACTTTGAATTGCATGTGTTAGAATTCAGAGGCTGTAGGCTTTCTGGATCCGCTGAGAATGGTGGGAGCAGGGGGCGGGACTTCCTGCAGATGCCGGGGAGCAGGACCTACTAGAAAGTGGGTGGGACTTCCCGAGGAGGCTGGGAGTCAGAAAGGGCACAGGATTTTCTACCTGTGGGGGGTGGGCCTTCAGGAGGCAGGGTGGAGACTCTTTGGGGGAAGCGGGCAGTTTCTGAGCGTAAAGCTGAGCTTCCTAAAAGGTGAGTGGATCTTGGATTAAAACGGGCAAGTCCTGACTTCTGCTGTGTTTTCTCAGATGGAATTCGGGCTTTATGGTGAAGAGGGATTCTTAACGACTCTTTGATTGGGTAGAGCATGGAATGCCCTGATTTCAGTTGGAAACACAGAGTTTTTAAGCTGATGGTAAGCTTCTTGGGCATATCTGAGGGTATTGCTTAGTGAGTGGGACTTAGAAACAGGGTTCAGGTGTTTCTTGTATTGGGTGGGTGAACTTCCCGTGCTGGGGATGGCTTCCCAAATAGAGAAGTGGAGCTCAGTGACTTCCTGAATGGAAGGTGGAACTTCCTGAAGGCTGGCAGAGCTTCCTCCTTGGGGTTAGGGCTCACAGGAAGGTAGACCCTCCCCCATTACCTGTTGAGGTAGAAGGAGAAGACCGGCTTATCCAGTGCGCCTTGGTCTACCAGGGAATCCAGTGGGGGCTGAACTCCATCCACAGCCAGAATGGGGAAGCCAAGGCCCAGTATACCATCGGGGAGGGCAAAGGTGAAGACCAGGCTGGGCTCCCACAAAGCCTCCCCAAACATCACGGATGCACCCATGGTTCCCCCAATCTAGGAAAGAGTCAGACGGAGTCTGTTACTTCCGGAGGGACATTTCCTACATATCCCTGAGCGGTCCCCAGCCAAGGACATCTGGAAACAACTCCAGCTGCATAAAAAGTGTCACCTCTCCACTCAGGGACGCCAGCCCCTTTACCCCAGAAACCCGCCTGCCTCCATGCTTGGGAAGCCCTGCCCACTGGCCCAGGATGCTCAGCCTCCTCAAGCCCCTTCCTAATAAGGCAGATCATTTTAGACATTGGGGTTCTCCCAGAGGTTAGCCTTCCCGGGGTCAGAGGTCACTCACAGTCAGCTTGTCTTCACTCAGGATGCCGCTGAGCCGCCCAGTTCCGTACTGAATGGCGAATTTAGTTCCATTGGGCTTGAAGGAGCTGGAGGCATTGGCGTTGAAGCGATTGTGGAACCCTAGGTCAGAAGGTCAAGGGGCTGTCACTGGGGGAGCAGAGTGTCCCTCAGGCACCTCAGAATCCCTTGGGAAGCTGAAGCCTAGCCCCGCCCTTCTCCCTTCAATCCCACGCAGCATCACTGTCCCCCACGAGAGCTCACAGCAGGGCAGACTGAAGAAGTAGCATCTCTTGGAGGGGACCCAGAGATTGGAGGAGCCAGTGTCAAAGACCACAGAGAAGTTTTGTGGGGGCGTCCCCAGCCCAATTGTCCCATAATACTGGGCCTGCGAGCAAAAAGAAAAAAAAAAAAAAGAGAGATGGTGCAGGAAGAACTTAACCTGAGGGCAGGAGGGCGGGGGCTGTGGGGGCTGTGGGGGCTGTGACTCACGTTCAGGAAATTGGAGAGAGACACAAAGGTGGAATTGCCCCCAGGGGATGGGCCCCCCAACCGGAGGGGCTCTTGTGCGTTTCCCCATCCCCTCAGTGGGTTCAGGGGCCCGCTTCCCGTGTAGACTCGGCGTAGAGGGATCCTGTGTAGAGGGGAATCTGAAGTTATCTTCTTCTAGAAGGTATTTCAACTCCTTAACAGTTAAAGAGCAGTTACATTTAAACAGTCCTAAAATTACATTCGGCCCTTGGAAGGCAACCTCGAGGCTGATGTGGCCCCCGTGACAATGCGTTTGACACCCCTGTAATACACCCTCTACCACAGTCTTTCCCAAATAGAGCATAACAACCCAGCAAACATCCTCGTGGCCCTACATACAGCACCAGTCATTCCCAGAAACCTGAAATAACGACCTTCCAGGTAACCCCCTCAAACACTTACCAGGCCACTGTGACAGAGTTCCCCCAGACTCCACAAGAGCAAACCCACGGAGACAGACCTTCCCGAACCCGTTCCGGAAGAGACCATCCAAATATCCCAGGGAATGGGAGCTCACAGACTTTCCTGAAGACCCTAACATAAAACTAGCCTTTGCAAAAAGCTGTAGTTCATGAAGTTGGAGACTAGTTTCCCCATCATTGGGGGAAGAAATGTAATCACCAAAACCCAATTTCACTCTTTACACTAACATACAGGATATACCGAAGACTTAGTGTGAAATGTAAAACTGTCGGAGCTTTGGCAGGAAGTAAAATGTTTCCGTAGCTCTGGGAAGAGGACAGCTTTCCTAAGCGTGATCGAGAATGTTGGGAATATTGCTGACTGTGACTCTAGGATTGTAAACCTCTGGGCTCCCTCCCCTCAACACAGAACACTGTGAATAATGGACAAAAAGATCTAGGGGAAATAATTACAAGCTGTATGTCAAAGAGTTCATATCTTATACACAAAGAGGTACTACAAATAAATAAGACAAACCAGTGTCGGGAGACAGTTTCCCCGTTTCCACAGAGGCAGTGACTGCTTTTATCCAGATTGGCATGTCTAGATTTATTCAGTTATTTATTTATATACAGAGGGGAAGGGAGGGAGAAAGGGGGAGAGAAACAGCGATGTGTGGTTGCCTCTCACGTGCCCCCTACTGGGGACCTGCCCCACAACCCAGACAAGTGCCCTGACTGGGAATCGAACCCGTGACCTTTAGTAGGTCTAGGCTCAAGCCACCGAGCCACAGCAGCCAGGGCAAATTTGCATTGCTAAGGAGTTCCCGGGTCCTGCATTGCATTGCTGTTAGTCCCAGGACAACGCTGGTCCCAGACTTGGGAAATAATGGCCGCGGTATTTTAGGTAACACAGGCAGGTCAGCAGACCTCATGTGCAGTGGTATTTTTTACCTGTCTGTCGTCACTCCTTGGTGCCCTAACTCCCACTCACGACGTTGCCCTCTCCCCTCACCACTCAGTTTTTGAGAGGCTCAGGAATGTGAAGTGGGGACAACGTTTCCCGGAAGGCTGTGCCCCTCCCCCCCCCCCCCCCCCCACCTAGAGTTTTGGCCCAGCGGGAGAGGAGAGGAAGGGAGAGATTGGGGGAGGCACTGGCCAGATGAGGGGAGGGTCGTTGGGGCCCGTCCCCTACACTGGACTTAACTGAGACCTAAACAGTGTGGAAGCTGCAGATCTGGGAGTCTCAGTTCATATATCACAGACCTGGGTCTCTGAGATCTGTTGGTGCGGGGAGGTGTGTCACATTCTGGAGACCCCAGTACCAGATCCTCAGGGCTCAGGCGAGGACCTGCAGGGTCCTCCCAATCATAAATGGAGAGGAGGGGGACTGGTCTGCAAACCAAGGGTGTCTGGGCTGAAGGATCTTGTACTAAAAGGGCAGGGGTCTTAGGACAGAGCAGGGGGGAGCCCTCAGGGCTGAGAACCCAGTTTGGGGTCCCTGAAGCCAAGAGATAGCAGCCATGGGCCCTGGGGCGCCAGGGCGGAGGGTCCATGAGCTGGGAGCCCCAGACTTGAAGGACAAGAAGGGGAGAGTGGGTCCCAGGTTAGGGGGGTGGGGGGTCCCCAGTACCGGATCAGCGTGGCCCCGGCGGGCTTCGAGGTCAGCAGCGGCAGCAGCAGTAGCAACGGTGGCAGAGACATCTCTGGGCACCCGGGTGTGGGCCCAGGCATCCGGCAGCTCGCTTTTCTATCCCCCACCCCCACCCCTGCCCCAAGGCTCCGCCCTGTTCACCACCTACCTCGAAGTTTCAAAGATGACCGCGACCTGAACTCCCTTGGTGGGTGACGGAGGGGGGGAGGGGAGCGGGTGGTATTTTTGAGAGGATACGGGGAGTATTTTTGGAGGGTTGCAGAAGTATCGCCCCGTGTCACTGTCGCGCTTCACTCTCAACCTCCGTGGTGGTGATGGCGGGGGTCTCCTGCCCCCCAAGCCCCATCTTCTAGCTGGTATCGCTTTTACGTATAACTTCCACTTCCTTTTTCTTAGACTCATTAACCACAAGGGTTTCTTGAGCAAGCGAAGGGATGGATGGTCGGTGTGTCGGTGCAAGGGCTGGGGGGAAGGAGAGAGGGCCAGACTAGACGCCCTCCTTCCCGTGTTAAACCGCACTTGGAACGTGTCAGGCCCCCGACTCTGTGTTTTATTGGGAAAATACTGAAACACAAATACAAATCGCCCATAGGCCCCAGCCCCTCCACTGTTGAAAAGTAACAGCTATGGCCGGGTAGCCCAGTTAGTTATAGAGCATCCTCTCCATGTGCCGAGGCTGCAAGTTCAATGCCTTGTTTGGACACATACAAAAAGCAATGGATGAATGCATAAGTAAGTAGAACAGCAAATCAGTATCTCTCTTTCCCTCTCTCCCTCTCCTTTCTGTAAAATCAGTAAATAAAAATGAAAAATAAAGTATAAAAATCATTCATGGTGACTCTGTTTCTAGGCCTGCCCCTCTTTTTTTCCCCTGAGGAAACTTCTCAAAAATTAAGGAGTATCAGAAAACCTGGTTAAAATGCAGATTATTGGACATTACCTCAGAGACTGATTTCAAAGGCCTGAGATCCAGCCCAAGAATCTGCATTTTCCAACAGGCCCACTGATCAAGAGGCCAAAAGCATTTGTGAGAAAATCTATTCAATCTTTTTTTGGTTTTCCAGCTTAGATTTACATGTCAGTATCAGCAGGCACTTTTATTTAAGACAAGACATTGGCCCTGGTCAGTATAATTCAGTGGACTGAGCACCAGCTTGTGAACCAAAGGGTCGCTGGTTTGATTCCCAGTCAGGGCACATGCCTGGGTTGCAGAGCAGGTCCCCAGTAGGGGGCGCACCAGAGGCAACCACACATTGATCTTTTTCTCTCTCCCTTCCTTTCTCTCTAAAGATAAATGAATAAATAAAATCTTTTTAAAGATTTCATCAAGCTATACATTTAAGATTTCACATTTTACTTTAGGTAAGTTTTACCATAGGAAAAAATTGTTTTAAATAAATATAGAGATGACTGCCAGAAGAACAATCAAGTGCTTACATTATTACAACTCTAAGTGCTATTCCCATTTACATGAATTGGAAAGGCCTAGAGAACAGCAGACTTGGAAGGATGTACTAGTCAGCTAGTGCTACATAACAAATCACCCCAAATCTGAGGACTGTAAGACAGAAATAATCATTTATTATCTTCCGTGAGCTCTCTGAGTTAGAAATTTGAAAGCAGCTTGGCCACGGGGTTGCAGACAGATGTCCTGAGATTGTCGTCATCTGAAGGTGTCGCTAAGCCTGCAGCTTTCGATATGACTGGGGCCCAACTCTTGAATGTGGGTTTTTGTTCAAGATGATGTAGCAAGAAAGTCCCTTGCTACATCAAAAAAAAAGATATTCAAGGATGGAGATCCAAGGCAGGGGTGGGGGAGTCCCAGGCAGAGGGTTGGGCCTAAGATCCCCCAGTTTCGGGAAGCTTCCTCAGCAGCACCATGAGGAGGGCTGGGCATTCAGGAGAATCCTCAAGGAGCAGAGGCCCAAGGGCTGTACAAACAATGGTGCAAGAGAGTGAGGAAATACTGGAGGTGGAAAGTTTTGAGTGGGGAGAGGAGAAGGGAGTCAGAGCCTGAGTGGAGGCGTGGCCTCTCACGGCTCCGCAGAGCATGGCCGTGGGAGGGGCGGCCGTGTGGGCCCCTCTGCACAGGGCCCGAGAGTGTCCCTGGGGTAAGCACAGACAAGTGTCCTTCTGACGGCTTCTCTTTTTTTCAGCAAAAGAAGTGAGAGCAAAAAGGGGAAGGGGTGCTAGAGGTTTAGACAGAAAGTGGAAAAAAAAGATTATTTAAAAAAATGTATTATTTTTATTTTTTCAGTGTTTTCTTTTTTTTTTAGATTTTATTTATCAACTGAGGCATGTGCCCTGACTGGGAATTGAACCCGCAATGCCTGGCTCGCAGCCCGCGCTCAATCCACTGAGCTACGCCAGCCAGGGCAGCGTTTTCTTTTTTGAAGTTCAATCTTCATTGTATTTTTTCATTGCTATTTAGTCCCCTTAGACCTCCCACCCCCCAGCAATCACCACACTGTTGTCCGTGTCCATGAGTCCTTTTTCCTTTTTGCTCAGCCCCTCCACCCCCTTCTGAGCTCCCCCCACTAGCTGTCATCCTTCTCTCCATCTATGAGTCTGTCTCTGTTTTGCTTGCTAGTTGAGTTTGTTCATCAGATTTCACATATAAAAAAATGATTCTTAAGAGTCCTAATCAGTGTGGCTCAGTTGTTTGGGTGTTGTCCCACAAATCGAGAGATCCCGGTTCTGTTCCCAGGTCAGGGCACACGCCTGGGCTGTGGTTCAGTCCCAGGAACATTCGAGAGGCAGCTGATTGATGTATTTCTCGCACATTGATGTTTTTCTCCCTCTCTTTCTCTCTCCCTTCCCCTCTCTCTAAACATAAATAAATAAATAAAATTATTTTAGAAAATTATTTCAGAGAGAATAAAAACTGTGGATTGGTTCCGAATGTCCAGCTGGGTTTCGCAGCCCCGAGTCTGAAGTGTGTCCCCTCACAAGCCCAGCTAGATGAGAGCAGGAACCGAGAAGGCGGAGCGCTCATTTTCACCAGGGTTGGGCTTTTTCCCAGCAGGTAAAATGGAGGGAGAAAGAGCGAGGGAGTTAACACCATGTGCGCAAGGACAGGATTATCATACAGTCCAAGCTTCTGAAGAAGGAAGAGAGGACGAGAGAAGAGGTGAAAGAAACAGAAAAAAAAAAAATGTGCAGGATCAAAGGATGACCAAAGGACAAGTGGAACCAAGGGCACTGTAGAACTGAAAGGCCTGACCTGGCTGGGTAGTTCAGTAGGTTAGAGTGTTGTTGTGGCCAAGTTTGTGGGTTCCACCCCCAGTCAGGGCACATCCAAGAACCAACCAATGAATATGTAAATAAGTGGGATGACAAGTCTCTTTCTCTCTCCTTCCCTCTCTCCCCCTCCCCACCCCCTCAATCCCTTCTTCTCGCTCTCTAAAATCAGTAAGTACATAAAATCTGAATTAAGACGAAAGAACTGAAAGGCCTTACATGATTTGGCCCCACTCCCTCTCCCATGTCACGTCTTCCCTCTCGGCCTGGTTCACTCCAACCTGGCCCTGCTGGTGTCCCCGCTGCTCCTCAGACATGCCAGACACACTCCTGCCTCGGTCCTCCACACAGGTGCTCTGCCTAAGTGCCCCCCACCCCAAATAATTCCAGTCTCCTTTACCCTGATGTACTTTTTAAAAGATTTTATTTATGTATTTATTTTTTAGAGAGAGGAAAAGGAAGGGAGAAAGAGAGGGAGAGAAACCTTCATCCGTTGCTCCTTCCACGCCCCCCACCTGGGGACCTGGCCCACAACCCAGGCCTGTGCCCTGACTGGAATTGAACCGGTGACCTTTTGATTTTGGAAACGATGCCCAAAGCACTGAGCCACACTAGCCAGGGTTACCCTGGTCTGTTTTTGTCTTTGTTGTTTTTAAATCTATTTTTTTTCATAGACTCAAGGCTTCCTAACATTTCCTTGACTCTACATTGGCATCAGTTGTAAGCCATGTGCAAGTTAGAATCAGTGAGAGTGTCTGTACTGGCAATTTACTGCCTACCTTTAGTGCCGGTTTCCCACTAGAATCTAACTGCCACAAAGGCAGAGTTCTCGTGCAGTTTCATTTGCCCCGTCCCCAGGCCCTCGGACGGCACCTGGCATCTAGTAAATGCTTGACAAACACTTTTAACAGCCCACTTTGAGCACCGATGGGGGATTTCCCCGACACAGCAGACACACAGTTTCCCTAGCATAACTTTCACCACGTCTTCCCCTGCTCTGTCTCAATATTTGTAATATTCCGGCTTTTTAAAAATTCATTGATTTGAAAGAGAGACATTGATATATGTTTATTTATGTGTTCTACATATTTATTTATGTATTTATTTAAAAACATCTACATTAAAATTTGTTTATTTATTTTTAGAGATAGAGGAAGGGAGGAAGAAAGGGAGAGAAACATCAATGTGTGGTTGCCTATCGCGCGCCCCCTACTGGGGACCTGGCCCACCTCCCAGGCATGTGTCCTGACTGGGAATCTAGCTGGCATTCAATCCACTGAACTACACCAGCCAGGTGTGTTCCACATATTTATGTATGCATTGGCTGCTTCTTGTATGTGTTCTGACCCGAGATCAAACCTGCAGTTTTTGCGTATCACGCCGACGGTCTAATCAACTGAACTATCTGGCCAGGGCCAAATACCCCCATCTAGACCTTTCAGGATCCACCCACTCGGATTCTGCATCCTCCAGTCCCAGCCTGCAAATTCCTAAATGGCCACATGAGGGTGCTGTGGGCCTATTTTCCAGCCAAGATTCGCTCTTCCAGCACCGCCCCATCCCTTATCTTTTTCCTTTTTTCTTTTGAGTCCTAGTTTCTGACTTATTCAAACTTTATGAACCATATTCCTAACAGCTAGAAATGTGAAGACTTGTGGTTGTTTCCTACGAGTACAGGGAAAATGTTTTCTGATAGCTTATTTTACATGGTAATAATCTTGATAATACAGTTACATTTGGTTTTCATGTAAATTTCAACATAAATTCTTTGCAAATATTTTAAAAATTAGTATATTGCTTGACTCCACACATACCATTTTTATATTCGCAATGATGTTTGATGAGCTTTCTCGTAACAAAGAACCAATCTCTTAATTCAAAGTAATTTCCTGCCATCCAACAAGTATTTTTCTTTCTCTCTTTTAAATATTTTATTAATTTTTTTAGAGACAAAGGATAGGAGGGAGAAAGAGATGGAGAGAAATATTGGTCAGTTGCCTCAGTATACACCTGGATGAGGAACCAAACCCGCATGTACCCTGACGGAGAATCTAGTGGGCTGGCGCTCAGCCCACTGAGCCACACCAGCCAGGATACTAGATTTTTTTCAACCCACCATTTTAATTAAGAGGGGGTTTATTGTTCACATTTTATGAGGGGAGAACTAAGATGCGTGGAGGGGGGGGGGGGCGGTGAGACAGCCCTCCAGTACTCGGTGGGGTTGTGAGGCTCCGCAAACCTCAGAGTCGGTCCAGACGCCTTGCTTTCCTCCAAGCTGCCTATTACTGTAGCTCCTTATTCCATTGGCCAGAACCAGTCTCGTGGTCTCACTTAGCTGCAAGGGAGTCTGGGAAGTGTAGTCACCAAGGGCAAAGGACAGTTTGTGTGTGTGTGTGTGTGTGTGTGTGTGTGTGTGTGTGTGTGTGTGTGAGTGAATGCTCAGCCAGTTTTGGACAAGTCTGACCCAGAGGGCCTCGCGATGGAATCTCCATTCCTCAAGGATCTCATCACCTCCCCTCCTCCCCCCTTCACTCAGCGATGGCCACCCTGGCCTCCTTGTTGCTTTTTAAACATGCCAAAATGATTCATATCTAGCATTATTGATAACATAACTAAGACTTGGCCACGATTCTGGAAAAATCGCACACCTACCACAATGCTGCCTGAGGCATGTTAGTTGATGATACAACACCCTGGTGTCACACTGCACTGTGGCTTTCAAAGTCACAGTCATTCCAGATTTTAAAGTAAAATCTGACAATCATATTTTCTCTCTCATGTACTTATGTTAAAGTGCCTATCACTTTATCACAAACTCCATTTATTTCTCCTTTGTATTGCAGTTGGTAAAGTAAAATTATATTTTGTTGTGGAGGGCATGGTTAAGCTGTATTACCCCGGGACTATTCAGAATAGTAAAAGCAGAATTATGTGTTACAAATTATTTGTGATAGAAAACAGATAGAATTGGCTATCAGAGATGTGCAAATTAAAACCACAATGAAGTATCACCTCACACCTGCTAGCATGGCCATGCTAATAACCATAGATAATAACCAGACAGGTAATAACAAGTGTTGGTAAGGATGTAGAGAAGTTGAAATCCTCATGTACTGCTGGTGGGGATATAAAATGGTTCATGCAGTCTGGCAATCCTCAAAAGGTTAAACACGGATGCCCTGGGTGGTGTGGCTCAGTGGACTGAGCACCAGGCTGTGAACCAAAGGGTTGCTGGTTCAATTCCCAGTCAGGGCACATGCCTGGGTTTTGGGCCAGGTCCCCAGCAGAGGGGATGCAAGAGGCAACAACACATTGATATTTCTCTCCTTTCTGCCTCCCTTCCCCTCTCTCTAAAAATAAATAAATAAAATCTTTTTTAAAAAAGTACTTGTCTCAACATTACACATCGATAAAGCAGCAGAGACACCTGTTCAGCCATCCCCCAGTGCCCACCTCAGCCACTATTTTAAATGGCAACATCCTCAGATGAGCGATCCCACAGCTCCAGGGCCATGTCACAACGGAACCAGCGTTGTGGACCTCTGGTTCACCTCCCCGAGCTTTCTGTTCCTGTGTGCAAAATGGGAATAACCAGTCATAACCAAAACTTACCTTTTGAGTACCTATAAACATTTTCTCCCTTGTCCATCAGGAAAACAAACAAACAAACAAACAAACAGGAATCCAGTACCATTTATCCTTTATTTTGGTTAGTTTGTGGTTAGGGGCAGAACTGAGACCCCGACCCAAGTGCTCAGACCCCAGATGCAGTTCGTCCCACTGCCAGTCATCTCTCTGGCCAGCGGCACACTTTTCACATGCAGTTGTTCTGAGGAGCAACCAGGAAACTCCTAGCACAATGCTTGGTGCCAAAGTCAATAAATTTAGAATAGTTATTAACTTGAAATTGGAATGTATTCTAACCTACATCTTTCAAGATGTATTGGAGCACTTCTCTCTTTTTTTTTTTTTTCAAAGCTAGTCAGTGCATTCTTTCTCAGTGATTACTGGATGCATAAAATTCAAAATCAGGGCTTTGTCCCAGTCCTGGATTTCTCAGGTTAAATTAGCTCAGCCACAGTCTACGTCAGGTGGTCCTCTGAGGCCACTACAAGAAAAAAAAAGGGGGGGGTGGAGACCATGTCATAATGGTCTAAACAAGCTACAAAAATCACAGATCATCATTCCCATTTTTGAAAAATGCATGCATTTGCGCAATATATTGGTTTATCCAAAAAGTCTGTGTTTTTTTTTTTTTCTGTAAAGTAACAGACATGTTTTCATTTTCACTGATAACTTTATTGGCTTGGATACTTTGAGTATGTTGGCTATCTCCACATGGTATAACATTGATCATTCTCAATTAATGTCTCCATTTGATCTCCATCATCTTCACTGGTCTCCCCGACCATGGAGCATCGAAACCTCCGCACAAAACTTCACAAAACACTTTTGACACGTTTGACCGGTCACAGCACCTTCTCCACACACTGCACAAATCTTTTTGGTGCTTCAGTTGTGTTTTTACCTTTCTTGAAATAATAAAGCATAATATGCCAAAAAATGTTGCATATTTTCTGCTACACAAAAATTCACCAATTTTGATGTCTTTTTTTAAATGCATGTTGATATGACAGCTGTCATAATACAATTGAACAAAATTGTATCAAATGAAGTTGAATACAACTAAGAGCTACTATAGGTACCTCACAGGAAAAAAAATGAACTTTTTTGCCTACCCAATAGATTTGATTATTAACTTCCATCTTTTTCCTGTTCAAATATTGTTTTTTTTCTCTAAGCTATTAGATATATATAGATATATATATATATATATTTTTTTTTTTTTTTTTTTTTTGGGTAGGGGAAGGCCGCGCTATTTTCTTTAACCCTTTCTGTTACCAAGTTACTTTAGAAATGTTTTGGCTCTCTGCTCCTCCTGTTTAACAGACAGCTGCGTTTTCCTGCTCAGTGCCAGAAGCCTCAACCCTGAGACACAACGGTGAAGATCGGAGTGAACAGATTTGGCTGCATTGGGCGCCTGGTTACCAGGGCTGCCTTTTACCCTGGCAAAGTGGACCTTGTCCCCATCAATGACCCTTTCATTGACCTCAACTACATGGTCTACATGTTCCAATATGATTTTACTCATGGCAAGTTCAAAGGCACAGTCAAGGCTGAGAATGGGAAGCTTGTCATCAATGGAAAGTCCATCTCCATCTTCCAGGAGCGAGATCCCGCCAACATCAAATGGGGTGATGCTGGTGCTGAGTATGTTGTGGAGTCCACTGGTGTCTTCACCACCATGGCTAAGGCTGGGGCTCACTTGAAGGGTGGAGCCAAGAGGGTCATCATCTCTGCCCCTTCTGTGGATGCCCCCATGTTTGTGATGGGTGTGAACCAGGACAAGTATGACAACTCCATGAAGATTGTCAGCAATGCCTCCTGCACCACCAACTGCTTGGCCCCCCGGCCAAGGTCATCCATGACAACTTTGGCATCGTGGAGGGACTCATGACCACAGTCCATGCCATCACCGCCACCCAGAAGACCCTGGATGGGCCCTCTGACAAGCTGTGGCATGATGGCCAAGGGGCTGCCCAGAACATCATCCCTGCTTCCACTGGCACTGCCAAGGCTGTGGGCAAGGTCATCCCTGAGCTGAACGGGAAGCTCACTGGCATGACCTTCCGTGTCCCCACCCCCAATGTGTCGACTGTGGATCTGACCTGCCGCCTGGAGAAAGCTGCCAAATATGATGACATCAAGAAGGTAGTGAAGCAGGCGTCAGGATCCCCTCAAGGGCATCCTGGGCTATACCGAGGACCAGGTTGTCTCCTGTGACTTTAACAGTGACACCCACTCCTCCACCTTTGATGCCGGGGCTGGCATTGCCCTCAATGACCACTTCGTCAAGCTCATTTCCTGGTATGACAATGAATTTGGCAACAGCAACAGGGTGGTGGACCTTGTGGTCTACATGGCCTCCAAGGAGTAAGAGCCCCATGGACCACCAGCCCCAGCGACAGGAAGAGACCCTCAGCCGCTGGGGAGTCCTTGCCCCAAATCGGTCCCCCAACACACTGAGAATCTCCTGACCTCCAGTTTCCATCCTAGACCCCCTGAAGAGGGGAGGGGCTTAGGGAGCCCTGCCTTGTCATGCATCATCAATAAAGTTCACTGCACCGAGAAAAAATAAATGTTTTTATTCTGGGTTTAGGTTTGTTAATTAACTTATTTACAACCAATGAGAAGCGCATCTCCAAAATCAGAAAACTTAACCAAGAAGGGACAAACCTGCTTTAACTCCGCCCTGTGCGAAAAGGACCTATAGCTGGGGAGATTTATGCCAAGTAAATCTTTTGCCGGGAGCCCAGAGAAGCACTCAGCGTCGGCGGGAAGGTTTGGCACTGGCCACGTCGGACTGCACGGGTCCAAAACTCTTTTGCCCGCCTCCAGTGGAGCTAACTAGGAGTGTATACGGCTGCTGCGCGGGGCAATCGATTTGGCGAGTCCAAGGCGGACCGGAAGTCCGTCACCCTGACTCCCCTCCCCTTTCCGGAAGTGATGCACAGTGGGGTTGCCGGAAGAAGTGGCGAAGTTACTTTTGAGAGGACCGGAGCGGCGGCGGTGTGCCAGGGAATACAGAGGAGGAGAACGAGAAGCAGAGCAAGGGGACGAAAGCCAGGTGCATCCGAGTGTGGGGTGACGCGGGAGGAACCCCAAGTCCGGGACTTCCCGGAGTTCCCAGCGCTGTTCTGCTCAGCCCCTTCTTTCCTCCCTCCTTTCCGTAGCTCGCGTCGCCCCCGGCTGTTTCCAGGGCAACGGGAGTAGGAGACCCCGCGAGAGACCGCCCACGAGACCCTCGCGCGCAGCCATGAGCCCCGCCCCCCACTGGTGTTCGGAGAGGGGCGGGATCTGGAGCGAGGTGTGGGGGCGGAGCATGATGGGAGGAGATGGGGCGGGATCGAGGGGGGGGTAGGGTGCAGATGGAGTGGGACAAAGTGGTCGGAAGGCGCCTAATGGGAGGAGTGAGGGTGGAACCTGGAAGGGACTTGGGAGGGACTTAGGTGGAAAAGATAGGGGCGGAGCATAATATGAGGAGGCGGGGACAGAATGAGATGGTTTGCTTCCTTAGTTGCGATGGGATGGAGTGGGAGTAGGTGGGGTGAAACTTAGTGTGAAGGGAAAAAGTGAATGGAGAGCAGGATTGAAATAGAAGGGGCAGCACCAGGACAGATTAGGTGGGCGGGGTCTACAGAGTGGGAAATAGACAGGAGGGCGTGGCTTGAAGACAGGCGAAGGCTGTTCTGGAGCAGGCGGGGCGTGCCCTATTAAAATAGGAGGGGAGGCTTTGTAGACTGACAAGGGCTGGGGTTGGGTTCTGTATGTTGTAGGGAAGAATTGGAGCGATGGAAGAAAGGAGTTCCCCTCAAAACCTGGGGCTGACCTAACCTGAATCTCCCTAGCCCTACAAGGCTCTCAGTCCCCCTGTATTTTGCAGGTTGCTCCGTGACCCCACCATGTCCACCCCTACTTCTAGTTCCCAGAATACCCCCTTGCCTGGTGAGTGACACCCCCCTGCCCAGCCCAGCCCATTGCCCAATCACACACTTGTCAGGAGAAACTCACTGTACCTCCCTCTCCCAGGAAATGACCCCCCTCAGCCCAGCGCCCCCTCTTCTAAACCCCTTGTAAAGGAGGAGCGTCCTGAGCCGTGGCCTGGGGGTCCAGACCCCGATGTCCCAGGCACTGATGGGGCCGGCTCAGCCTGCAGCGTGGGTGAGGCGGGGCCCAGAGACGGGGCTGGGTGTTGGTAGGGGAGGCTGGGGAAGGGAGGTAGGAAAGGAGAAAGGTCAGAAATGAGGGTAGGAGACTACGATTTCTTGTTTATTTTTTTCTTCTGTTCCTCCTTAATAGTACTCACTTTGATTCATTTTTGGGGTTGGCTGACATACATCTTTCCTTGTAAATCACTGTCTCCTGGGGTCACCCTCTGTACTCCCGCTCTTGGCCTCCGATCTCTTGCGGGTCTGTCTTTCTGGATAGAGTCTCTCTGGGGCTTGCTCATGGCTTCCCTGCACCCACTGCAGTCATCCCAGACCAAGCAGAGGAGCCAGAACGCAAGCGCAAGAAAGGCCCGGCTCCCAAGATGCTGGGCCACGAGCTGTGCCGAGTGTGCGGGGACAAAGCCTCCGGCTTCCACTACAATGTGCTCAGCTGTGAAGGCTGCAAGGGCTTCTTCCGGCGCAGCGTGGTCCGAGGCGGGGCCGGGCGCTATGCCTGCCGGGGTGGTGGAACCTGCCAGATGGATGCCTTCATGCGACGCAAGTGCCAGCAGTGCCGGCTACGCAAGTGCAAGGAGGCCGGGATGAGGGAGCAGTGTGAGTGCCGGGGAGGGAGCAGCGCCAGCCTGGCCGCTGCCCAGCCCTGGGGCCTCTGCTGAGGCCTGCGTCTCCCTGACAGGCGTCCTCTCAGAAGAACAGATCCGGAAGAAGAAGATTCGGAAGCAGCAGCAGCAGCAGCCACCCGTAGGGCCAGGAGTCAGCAGCAGCTCAGCCCCTGGGCCTGGGGCCTCCCCTGGAGGGTCTGACGGTGGTGGCCAGGCCTCTGGGGAAGGCGAGGGTGTCCAGCTAACAGCTGCCCAGGAACTAATGATCCAGCAGTTGGTGGCGGCCCAGCTGCAGTGCAACAAACGCTCCTTCTCTGACCAGCCCAAAGTCACGGTACTGCCCCTTCTGCGGCCTTGAGGGGCAATGGGCCTGACATGGAAAGGGACAGGTTCCAGAGGGCAGGGGCTTGGAGAGGAGGGCCTTCCAGGGTGCAGGCTTTGCTTTAAGGGGCCCCCATGGCCTTGGGTTCTTGGGAGGAATCCTATGAATAACTGTTCCCACCCCCCACCCACCCTGTGTCCCAGCCCTGGCCTCTGGGCGCAGACCCCCAGTCCCGCGATGCCCGCCAGCAGCGTTTCGCCCACTTCACGGAGCTGGCTATCATCTCGGTCCAGGAGATCGTGGACTTTGCCAAGCAGGTGCCCGGCTTCCTGCAGCTGGGCCGCGAGGACCAGATCGCCCTCCTGAAGGCGTCTACCATTGAGGTAACGGCCAGCCCGCCTGTCTTCAGCACAGCCCTTCCCTCCTGCCTGAGAGGAACCCCAGCATGAGGACGGATGCTAGAAATCTCCAGTCCTGGCCTTTGTGGGGATGGTATTCTGTGGGGGAACATCGAAGTACGAAACAAGATAATGAGAAGTTCCCATGGGCCAAAGAGAAAAAGGAAACTAGCTGAGGCAGAGGCTAATTGAGGATTGGGTTGGAGGGACTCACTTCAGAATGTGTCAAAAAGGCTAATCAGAGAAGTTGACATTTGAACCAAAACAATGGTGACAAATAAGGAACGAGTACCTAGCGTGTGCTAGGCTTCATTTCAAGTGTGGGGCATACGTCAATGGATCAACCAACCATAAGTCCCTTCCCCTGTGCCTCCAAAACACCTGGGGAGAGTGTCCTGAGGGGAAGGTGCTGTGCGTGCTGCAACTGGGGGGAAGGGAAGGGCTTGGAGCATCCAGCAGGTGCACTGCCGGCTGCTGCAGAGAGAGAGCCAGGAAGTCAGGGGGACAGAGGGGCCTGGGTTGAGCCTGGCGGGATCGGCTCCCCATTCGGGCCAGGAGCGGAGGGACCACTGGCTAAAGGGGCACAGGGAATCCTCATGCCCCTGCCCACACCTGTCCCTGCTGCCCGCAGATCATGCTGCTGGAGACGGCCCGACGCTACAACCACGAGACGGAGTGCATCACTTTCCTGAAGGACTTCACCTACAGCAAGGATGACTTCCACCGCGCAGGTGTGGTTGGGAGCAGGCTGGCGGAGGGGCGGGAGGTGGTGGGCTGCCCCACCCCTGTCCGTGCCTCCAGTTGCTTCATCTATAAAGTGGGGTGAGGGTCGGGGCACCCTGAGAGTCAGGGAAGAGCCACTGGATGGAATGCTGACTGCCCAGCAGGGCGCGGTGCAGTATGAGGTGGAAGGGTCTCTGCAGTCACCTGAGGCCTCGGTGGGGATTGAGAAAAGACACTCCCTTCTCCCACAACCTGGTCTCACCTGAGGGAAGCTGGATCTTGGTCCACTGTGAAGTGTGTGACCGACCCTACTCTGCAAGGTGCCCCTAGTCCCTGCCCTCATCCAGCACTTCACTTGGGGGTGTGATCCAGGTGGTGGGCTTCTGGAGGAAGTGCAGGTGAGCCGAGGCCAAGGGGTGAGGGGTGAGAGGCATCACCTAGGGAGAGGGAGGTGGGAAGAACATCGCCTGTGGGAGCTGAGTGCACAGAGGCCTCTGTGTCTCTGCCTCTGATCTGTCTCAGTCACCCTGCTCTCTCCCTGGGGCGCCTTTCTGCACTTTCCAGATGTCTGCTGACTCCTTCCCTTTAACTCCTGGCCCTCCAAACACTGAACACCGGGGCAGCCCCAATAACCCTTTCAGTATGAGCTTGTCAGGGGAGCATAGGGGGGGCGGGGGGGCTGTGTTTCTGGGGGGTGGGCAGCATGTGCAGAGGCCCCTGAGATGGGAAAGAGCTGGATGGATTTAAGGAACCACAAGGAAGCCCAGGCAGCTGGAGCGCAGAGATAAGGCTGGGATCCCACCACATGCCCCCATCCACTTCCCCTGCCACAGGCCAGGCCTCAGTTGTCCCCCTAGAACATTGCAAGGGTCCCTCGCTGGTCTCCCACCTCCACCCCTGCCCAACATGCTTGTTCGTGTAGTGGTCAGAAGGATCCTATGAACACCCTAGTCAGCTCACGTGGCTGTGCTCAGAACCCTCCATGGCTCCTGTCTTCCCGGGAGAAAAGGGTACCAGGGACCCTCGCTCACCCTGTTCCAGCCATACTAGGCTCTTCTTTCTTTTTTAAAAGATTTTATTTATGTATTTTTAGAGAGAGGGGAAGGGAGGGAGAAAGAGAAGAAGAGAAACATCAGTGTGTGGTTGCCTGTCCTGCACCTCCTACTGGGGACCTGGCCCACAACCCAGGCATGTGCCCTGACTGGGAATCCAACCTACGACCCTTTGGTTCATAGGCTGGTGCTCAGTCCACTGAGCCACAGCAGCCAGGGCTCTTCCCTTTTACTTGAAGCCACCAAATGTGATCACGTCTCAGAGCTGTTGTACCTGCTGTTCCCTTTGCTCTGAAATGGGGTGACCTCATAGCCCAGAAGGCCAGCCAGGCCCAGGCAGAACAGCTGGCAGTATGCCACCTGCAACACACACATCCTAGTACCTCACTCCCTCCCCTCCTTCAGTGCTCAGAGGTCACCTGAGGCCTTCCTGCAGTGCCACCCCCAGTGACCACCTTGTCTGAGATGCTAACGTGATTCTCAGCAGTCCCCGTTTCCCTGCCCTGCATTCCCTTGACCTGTAGTCCTCATCGCTGTCTTGCAGTCTGGATAGGTGACGGATTTGTCTGCCACCTGTTCCCTCGCCCCCGAACATATGTTCCACAGAGCATGGCCTTTGTCTCGTAAATCGCTCAACCTGGGGCCTAGCAGGTAGAGGTGCCTGGTGAGGTTTGAGGAAGGAAGGAATGAGTCACTCTTGAGAATGAGTGCAGGTTCCGCCCTGAGAGTAGTGGAAGCTACCACAGGGGTGACACGAGGTGACCTCAGCTTAGAAACCTTTCCCTCTTCTGAGGAGAGGTGCCAAGGGGCTGGGAGGGCGTGAAGGTGGGGACAGGGTAGAAAACACTGAAGAAGGGGTCGCTCTCCTTGCTCCCTCACTCCGGCGAAATTCGTGGCACATGCGCTCTGTGCCCGGCTCTTTTATCCGAGGCAGTGGGGACACAGGGGAGCAGCAGTGACAGGAACACTAGGATGGCTGCTGTTTTCCTCATCCCGCCAGGCAGAGTCAGGGTCCTGGTGAGGGGCCATTTCTGGGGGACGAGTTTAAGAGGCGGGCCTCCCACCCTGCAGGCCTGCAGGTGGAGTTCATCAACCCCATCTTCGAGTTCTCCCGGGCCATGCGGCGGCTGGGCCTGGACGACGCTGAGTATGCCCTGCTCATCGCCATCAACATCTTCTCTGCGGACCGGCCCAACGTGCAGGAGCCAAGCCGCGTGGAGGCGCTACAGCAGCCCTACGTGGAGGCGCTGCTCTCCTACACGCGCATCAAGCGGCCACAGGTAGCAGAGCTCACTCCTCTGGGCAGAAGAGACACAATCCTGCTGTCCGGGGAGGGACACAGTCCAGACACGTGTGGGGTTGGGCATCCTGATCTGGGCCTGGCTTGTCTAATCCCCAGCAGCACTCCCAGCTCTGACTGATGTCCTCTGCACAGAGCCTGTCCTCAGGGCCCCATGCCCTGACCAAGGAGCCAGGGGTGGGGTCCCCACAGCCTTGCTAGCCTCCAGCTCAGCCTGGGGAGGGAGGCCATCCTGGTGGGCCGACCAGAGCCTCACAGGGCAGGACTCGGCCAGCACCCACCAGTCTCCCGTCCCCCACAGGACCAGCTGCGCTTCCCTCGCATGCTGATGAAGCTCGTGAGCCTGCGCACGCTGAGCTCCGTGCACTCGGAGCAGGTCTTTGCCCTGCGGCTCCAGGACAAGAAGCTGCCACCTCTGCTGTCTGAGATCTGGGACGTCCATGAGTGAGGGGCCTGGCCACTGACCCCCACTACCCTGCGCTCTCCAGCAAATGGACGTGGTCATCCCTTCCTCCTCCTGGGGCGGGGAGGAGCGGGGCCCTGGCCCTGCCAGCCTGTAGCCCTCAGGATAAGCCCTAGTCAGGGTCCAGGAAGCTTCGTCCCTGCCTATTGAGTCTTCCTGGGAGGTGTGCGTGGTCACAGGTCCTGACCTCTGACCTCTCCAAGCACTCCCAGCTGCCCTCCCTGCCCAGCTTACACCTTGAGCCCACTGCGCAATGCACCTTGAACAGAAGGAGGGGAGGGCCCATGGCTCTCTCCCACAGCCTGAGAGATCTCAGGCCCCCTCTCCCTCTGCTCCTTTTATTTAATAAAAACTAAAAAAAACCACACACACACAAAAACAGGAAAATAAAATATGAATAGAAACCTGCTCTGAGCCAGAGTGAATCAGAGATGGACAGGAGATGGGCTGCCAGGGTCTTCATCTACATTGGCCCCTGGGGCTGGTGGGTGGGGTGGGAGGTTGAGGGGGTCCAGGAAACTCCCCTGATGGTCCCAGGGTCACCTCCTGGTACAAGGTGAGTTGGAGCCAACTAATAAAAGACGGAGACTTTAAGTGATGAGGGTATTGGGGCATTCACTCAGTCAAAAAGTACTTGCTGAAGCCACCTGTGGCCATTCTGGGGACCCAGATGTCCCCCAACAAGTAGGTATGGAGCATTTCCTGTGCACTAAACACAGCTTTAGGCACTGGAAACAGTGAGCAAGACAAAGTCCCTCCTCAGAGGTGGTTACAAGTCAGGACTGGCGGTCCCAGGGATATGGGAACAGCCCGAATTTAAGTGGATAGGGGCTTTAACGGGGGCAGCAGGCAGCAGGGTGGGTCCTGGAGGAGAAAGTCAGGCAAGGCTTCACAAAGATCATGTCCTAGCTGAGACCTAAACTATGAGAACAAGGAACCTGGGCCCCGGAGTTGAAGGGCACATGCCGGCTCTGGAAGGTGAGAGGCCCGGTTGAGTCCAGAATAAGGAGGGAGACCATGGAGTTCTTTTAATTCCTCCTCCTGCTTTGCGAGGCCCTCAGGGAACATCAAAGGGAGTCGGATGGACGTCCTGGCTGAGGGTGAAGGGGGTTTGCTTGGAGAGATGGTCTGGGTACCGAAAAGTTTTTTTTATAGGACGGGGGAAGGGACGGCAGGAATAGAAGTTATAAAGTGAGCCGAGCGCCGCACAGGTATGCCTGACCCACGCTAAGTCTAGTTTACAGGCGGGGAAACTGAGACCGTGGGACGGGAGAATAGACCAGGGTGGGACCTGAGCGCGTGTAGCCCAACAACTGCGGAGAGGGTAGACATTCAGGCTGCAAAGATGGGCACGAAGTTCAAGCAGTTCTCTGGAACTGGCCTCGGGCAGCAGGCGGCGGGTCAGCAGTAGTTTTGGAGTTTGCAGAGGCTGCGCGCGCAGCGCCAGAGGCCGGTGGGTGGGGAGTGTGTCCTCCGACTGCTGTGCCAGCAGCCTGCGCGTAGCCCTCCAGCGGCTGCAAGGAGGATTGTAACTTTGCGCCGCACTGGTCAACAGGGGCGGGGTTTGTCCACGAGGCAACAGGGCCACAACCCAGATTGGAAGGAGGGGGCGTGGTCTGCCCTCCAGCTGGAAGGATGGGGGTGTGGCTCAGGGCCATGTTGGGCGTGGCCTCACCCTACTTGGGCGGAGGGGCGTGGCCCATCTTGGCGCGCCGCGACTCTGGGCCTGCGCGTGCGGGAGTCAGGGGTCACGGCGGCGTAGTCTGTGGCGGGAAGCGCTGTTTGAAGCGGGTGAGTAAAGGCAGGAGAATTGCAAGGGACTCCGCCTGGCAGGGAAGGGGGCTTGAGGAGTCGCGCGCGTAGGCCTGAGAGAGGGTTATTAGGGGACGCTTGGTGGTGGCGGCGGGAGGGACCCCCTAGGCTTAGGGGCGCGCGGAAGTGGGGCAGGGGTCAGGGCGGAGGCGCGCGGGGATGTGACTGGGGTGGGTGTCCCTTGGCCTGTTGCTGGGAGCCCATCGCTGGCCACCCAGGCCCGGGGCGAGCTGAGGAACGCATTCTGGAGGGTCTTTAGGGCCACCGAATCCCGGTGGCGTTGGGGGACTGAATGTTACACGTGGCGGAATGGCATCATTATTTACCAAATATCGAGTACTCTGCCAGGCACTGCTATAGAAGTAGAGGCTACCACACAAACTAGTCAGAGTAGGTTCCTGCCTCAGGCCAAAAGAGACAGTTGACAAGTGATGAGTAACAATGATAAAGCAGTGCTTTAAGGCTTTGATACGTTATCCCAAGTGAAATACAGCAGAGTATCCCGCTTCTTTGGCTGGAGTGGTTGGGAATCTCTTCTCTGGGGAAGTGACGTGGAAGGGAGGTCAGCCGTGTAAAGAACAACCCGGGCAGAGGAACAATAAAGCGCAAAGGCCTTGAGGTAGGAAGGAGCTTGTGGTGTTTGCACCCGGAGCAGAGAAAACAGGTGAGGGTGCAGAAGGTGTATCTGGAGCAGAGGGACCAGACGACAGTGGAGATGAGATGGGGAACCAGATCCTGTAGGGCCTTGTAAACCTAGCTGTGGGCTTTGGCTTTTATTCCGGCTTCAGTAGGGAGCCGTGGGAGTTTCTGAGCATTGGAGCAATGTGACCTGCCTTGCGTTTTGAGAAACGCACCTGCTGAGGGAAGATGGAAGTGGAGCAAGGAACAAGAGTGGGAAGGAAGGGGACAGACCAGTGAGGAGGCAAGTGGGTGGCTCGTCCTGCAGTGCAGGCGGGAAGAATCTGTCAGGCTCAGGTTGCCTTTGGGCCAGCAGGACGGGTAGGGAAGAGGTGCCCAGGATGACTGGGATTCGTGATCTGAGCAACAGGTTGGATGGAAAAGGCTGAGGGAGAGCAGGTTTGGGGGTGCGGCTCTGAGGGTGGAGCTTAGATGGAGTGAGTGGGCAGGGTTTAGGGGGTGGTGTCAGGGTCGTGGCTTTGTAGCCCTGCCTACTCCGGGAACCTGTTGTTGCCTTGCCTCTCCCCCTCCATCCTACACTTCCCCACGCAGGCCTCTCCTGTCCCTTAGAGAGGTTCCTTCCCCACTCAGGGCCTTTGCCACACCCTTCCCTCCTCGTGGATGCTCTTTCCCTCTCTCAGTGCTTCAGTCAGCTGCTCTGTGGCAGGCCCTCTGCTGGACGCAAGGGAACCAGGATAATTCCATTCAGTTGGGGGAAGGAGAGGACGTCTCCATGAGGAGTGCTCTCAGCTACACAGAGTCAGGTCTGGTCTCTGCGGGCCCAGAGAAGCTGAGGGCTCTGGGAAGACTCGCAGGGATGGTGACACTGGAGAGCAGTGTCTAAAGTGACATGACTCAAAAGTGGCCTGCATTCCAGCACTGCTGGGGACCCTAACTGAAGCAAGCCCCTGACCCCATTTTGGGGGGTGCTCCCAGCCTGAATCCTTCCCTGGTGGGGGCACACACGTGCACTTACAGGAGCTGCACGCAGCACCGTGGATGCCCTGGGGGTGGGCAGAGGACCAGCCCTGGAGGCGTTGCACCAGAGCTGAGTCTCGAGGATGCAGAGGAGTTAGGTGCTCGAGAAAAAGGAGCATTTCGTTCAGCAAACCCTTCCCGAGCCCTGCCCTCGAGGGGTCCCTCTTTGGTGAGGGAGTCAGACAGAGGCCCAAGTGGTCTGAGGCTGCGACAAGGGCAGCAGGAGTCAGGGAGGCTCCATCTGTCTGCCCCGCTGGGCAGAGAGCAGGTCACCTGTGGATCTCCCCTGACACACCTGGAGGCCAGGTTCTGGGGTGCTGGCCACCGCAGGCTCTGGGGCCAGCCTGCCTGGGGCTGACCCCCAGCTGTGCCTCTGTCATCTGTCTGCGCCACCTTGAGCAGGTAGCTTCCTGTCTCTGGGCCTTGGCTCCAGTAATCGTGTGTATTGGAGGGTCATTTGCAGCACCTACCTTGGAAGTTTTTGGGACAAGTCCATGCGTTCCCTCCTTCATTCTTTCAGAAGATGTTTATTGAGTATGTCCTCTGTCTCAGGCACTCTCCCGGGTGCATGAGACATAGCAGGAAACAAAAAAACAAAAAATCCCTGCTCTCTCGGCTCCTTGTGGGGACAGACAATAAACAAGATAATGGCCATGGCAGGTGTGGCTCAGCGGAGTGATTGAGTGCTGGCCTGCAAACTGAAAGGTTGCTGGTTCGATTCCTTGTCAGGGCACATGCCTCGGTTGTGGGCCAGGTCCCCAGCAGGGGGCGTGTGGAGGCAATCAATTGCTATATCTCTCACACGTCAATGTTTCTCTCCCTCACTTTCTCCCTCCCATCCCATCTCTCTAAAATAAATAAAGTAAATTAAAAATAAAAACAAGGTAATAAGCTGTGGCTCTCAGGTTTGAGTGCAGGGGGCTGGATTCTGGGAGTCCGGGCAGGAGCCTGACAATTCGCATTCCAGCCAGCTCCCACCCAAAACTCAAGTTGCGGGTCTGGGGACCGCACTCTGAGAACACTGAGAACTGATATAGTGCCCCGGACAGCAACAAGTGACTTCAAGGAAAATAAGCAGAGAAAGGCTTTGGAGGGTGTCAGGATGGGGCCTCAGGGCTGCGCTTTTAAACAGGCCTCACGGAGAAGGTGACATTTGAACAGAGGCCTGGAGGAGGAGCGGGAGGAAAGCCGCAGGGCCAGCTGAGGAAGAACATTTGGCGGGGCAGAGGGGTAGCCTGTGCAAAGGTCCTGAGGCAGGACCAAGCCTGGAGTGTTGAAGGAACGAGAGAGGAGGCAAGTGGCTGGAGCTGAGTGAGCAGTGGGGAGAGGCAAGAGGTGGTTCCTGAACGTGGGCGATTGTGCAGGGTCTGGTGGGCCACGATGCGGACTTGACTGTAACTCAGCGTGAGATGGGCCCCAGGGACTGGCTCTGAGCAGGGCAGGAACGGGCTGACCTGCCCTGGGTGCAGAGGATCCTTCTGACTGCTGGGTGGAGAGCTTGAGGAGCCGGCAGGGTGGGATGAGGCAGTTGGGGAGAGCCTCTTCCTTCACTCAGCAGGCATTTTTCCAGCAGCCTCTCTGCGGGTGGCTGTTGTAGGCTCTGGCCATACTTCAGTAAGCTCCTCTTCCAGCAGGGGGAGACAGACAAACAACAAGGCTCAAAATACCAAAGCAAATGGCCTGAGAGAGCTGAGGGACCAGGAGGGAAGCCCAGCAGGGGGCTGGGAAGCTGTGGGACAGCTGTGGGGAGGCAGAGCTAATGGAAGTTGCAGATAGAGCGAGCATGCAGGCTGAGTGAACTGTATGGGAAGAGAGAAGTTGGGGTGACTCCATGGTGGTTGGCCTGATGAGAGCTACTGTTTATTGAATGGGGGGCAGTCAGGAGCCGGCTCTGTAGTCTGAGGATCCTGAAGAGACATCCTCGTGGTGTGGGCAGCTGGGCCTGCTGTCAGCCTGGGGCCGGGGGACGGGGGGGCCGGAGGGCAGGCTGGGTTGAGGCACTGGACTCTAAGGCAGGAGTGATGGGCTCAGGGATGGCATGTATAGCCCTGCGGTTGGGTGACATGGAATGAGAACACCAAGGGAGTGCGGCTCACAGAGAAACCAGTGCCCAGAGAGAGCACCCAGCGTTGTGTTCCTGCCGCAGGCACTGGTCAGGATCTGCTGCCAAAGGGGCGAGAAAGGGGAGAGCAGAGTGTTTGCCGAGCTCCTGCCTGGTGGAGGGGCACCTGGGCCACCTCCTTCTAATGCAGCCTTAGCCTGAGTGTGCATTGAGGGCCATGCCTGGGACAGGGAACTAGCACAGGAACTTGATTCTGCTGCTGCTGACACCCTCCCTCCCACCTCACTCACTCGGCCACAGCCCACTGACCCAGGGCGGCCAGCTGGCCCCCTTGTGCCCCACCCCTGCCAGGCCAGGCCTGGCCACTCCTCTGGATTCCTATAAGCCCCTCAGCTTGCTATGCCGAACATTTTAAAAATTTAAAAAAGTATTGATTTACCCTGGCTGGTGTGGCTCAGTGGATTGAGTGCCAGCCTGTGAACCAAAGGGTCGCTGGTTCGATTCCCAGTCAGGTCACATGCCTGGGTTGCGGGCCAGGTCCCCAGTAGGGGGCGCACGAAAGGCAACCACACATTGATGTTTCTCTCCCTCTCTCCCTCCCTTCCCCTCTGTCTGAAAATAAATAAAATCTTTCTTTAAAAACACTTTTTTTTTTTTAGAGAGAGAGTGGGGAGGAGAGGGAGAGATTTATCAGTGTGAGAGAGAAACATCAACTGGTTGCCTGTCAGGCGTGCCCCAACCAGGGACCAAACCCAGCCTAGTCACGTGCCCTGACAGGGAATAGAACCAGTGACCTTTTGATTTGTGGGATAACACTCAACCAACTGAGGCACACCCATCAGGGCTGCCCCACATTTTCTGAAACAGTTTTTTTCTTTTTTAATTTAAATGCAAAAGATAACACCCTAAGTCCACTGTTCTGTACCTTGCTTTTGCTCTCTAACAATGTGCCTTTCAGAGCCCTCTGGGTCGATACACAGAACACTTCCTCATCCCTTTGTCCAGCTGCATAATATTCCAGGGGGCGGACTCGATATCCTTTATTTAAACAGTGCCCCAGGGGAGAACATTTAGGTGGTTTCCAACCTTTTGCCATCGCAAACAGTGCTGCCGGAAATACCCTGGTGAACACAGGTTTTTATCATGCGACAGAGTACTTGTAGCACAAACCCCTGGATGTGGAATTTCGGCCTCCCCGCTTTGATTTCTTAACTGAGGTCTAACTTACACAGGGTAACATGTACGGTCTCAGGCATACCCCAGGGTGCCCAGTGTGTTCCCATCACCCCAGAAACCACCCCTGCATACCCCTTCCCAGTCAGTCCCTCCCACCCCAGAAACTGCCACTAGCCTGATTTCTAGCACCAGAGATTAGTCGATCCTACAACTCTGTGTGCACATCAGTGTACAATAGATGCCCTTGTTAAACGGAGGTAAAATGACCCACTTTAAAGGGCACAGTCGGTGGCATTTAGCACATTCACTGACTTGTGCAGGAAAGCCCTCACCCCTCTGCAGTCACTCCCCGTTCCCCCAGCACATGCTCCGGTGTCTAGCTTCTTCCACACGTGCTTGAGGCGTGTCCATCCTAGGTGTGTGTCTTGGTAGCTGCCTGCTGTCTGCCGCTGAGGAACATGCCTTTGCGGACCCACATCTGCTGTGACACGTCCCAGTCGGCTTGAGGTTTTTCCGTGCTGCCAAGGTCTAGGCTAAGCTGCTATAACAAAGAAGCCCCAAAGCACAGTGATCCAGGCAAGATACAAATCTCTTTCTCCCCGTAACCATCCAAAGGCAGGCAGGCATGCAAGGTGGGCGGGCAGCTCTGCTCCAGAAAGGTTGTCAAGGGCCCAGGTTCCTTCCATTTTGTTGCTCTGCGTTCTCTGCAGCGTTGGCCTCGTCCTGGTGTTCAAGGTTGGCTCTGGCCATCCCAAAGGGGGAAGAGGCAGGAGGGCAGGCTTCTGTTTCAGGCTGTCCCAGAAGCTGAACACCTTCCAGTCACCCTAGGTCCGTCAGCTAGAATTTGGTCATGTGACCATTGCCCGGGAGTGCATCCTGGGAAATGTAGTCTCTGGCTGGGCTGCCTGTGGCAGCTCCAAGGCAAGGGATCTGTTGCAAAAAGGACCAAAGGGAGGCTGGATCTGGGGGGTGGTTATGGGATCCAGAGGTGTTTCCTTGAACTCAGACAGCTGACCTGTCCCTAACCCCCTTCTCCGTACTGGCTGGGTCTCAGCCTGGCACTGAGACATGTACTGTTTTAAAACTTTTTTTCATAGCCCTGGCTCAGTAGATTGAGCGTGGGCTGCGAACCAGTGTCACAGGTTTGATTCCCAGCCAGGGTACATGCCTGGGTTGCAGGCCATAACCCCCAGCAACTGCACATTGATCTCTCTCTCTATCTCTCTCCCTTCCCTCTCTAAAAAAAAAAATAAAACTTTTTTCATAATTTCAAATGTACAGGAAAGTTGAAAGAATAAAGAAAGTACAAAGAACAAGTGAAGCCAGACTCACCAGTTTTCACATTTTACCCTTTTGTTACAATTTGCATGCACACTTTTTTTAAAAAAAGATTTTATTTATTTCTAGAGACAGAGGAAGGGAGGGAGAAAGAGAGAGAAACATCAATGTGTGGTTGCCTCTCACGTGGCCCCCACTGGGGGCCACAAATATTATTATTTGAAAATAATATTTTCAAAAATATTTCCATAGTAGTTATTTACCTCTGAAATACTTGAGGGAGTGTTGCCTTAGAATATTCTCTTACCGAACCACAGAGAAGCTACCAGCTCAAATAGGCTTAACCTGAGTACAGTCCCGAGTCTAAGCTACCAGAGGATGTGTACCTTTATATCAATACATCTTGTCAAAATAGACCCGTAAACATTGTCTTGCAGGTCACAAGTAAGAAACATAAACGCATGTGAATAACGATTCGATGCAGGCGCATTGGCTGTGGTGATAGAGAGGGGGCGAGACACGGGTGGCAGTACATTGATTTTTGGGGAGGCCAGAGAAAGGAACACATTCAAAATAAAGAGTGCTTTTGTGTTTGTGAAGGTGTGGGCAGCCTCGGACTGCTTGGCTAGGAAGGGACCTGATCGGTGTGTGCGTCAGGGCGCTCCCTGGCAGCCGGTGCGGTGGCTTGCCAGCAGGAGGCGCTGCCCAGCGGCCTGTTGAATGAAGGCCTGGGCTGATGGGTGCGCGATGACATCGAGGACAGGGTTTGTAGGAAAGAGAGAGGTGTGCTGAGGACCAGGCCTGTGACCAAGGTGGGGACAGGGCGTGGCAAGGGGGTCTGCAAGGGGCAAGTGACCAGGGAGGAAGGGATGTCTGGGGTGTGGACACGTGAGGCAAGGGCTAGACTGTGGTGGGGAGTGGGGTGTAACCGTATTGGGTAGTTATAATTATATTGGATAATTATACCCAATGTGATTATATTGGGTAATACAGTTACGTTGGATATAATTACGTGTGGAGCACCTGGAATGTGCCAGCACCTACGTGCCTGCAGGTGGGAGGCCTTTCCAGGCCCTTGGAGCGCGCCTCGGTCTGCCGTCAGGGTGGGCGCAGGGGGGGCGGAGGGCAGTGGAGGACACAGCAGCCCTCACCCAGCCCCGACTTGCCCAGCAGGATGCATGAAAAGCGGCGGCCGGGCCCGGGGCCCGGGGTGCCCCCGAAGCGGGCCCGTGGGGGCCCCTGGGAGGAGGAAGAGGCGCTCCGGCCATCCCAGTTTGAGGAGGAGCTGGCGCTGATGGAGGAGATAGAGGCAGAGCGCCGGCTGCAGGAGCAGGAGGAGGAAGAGCTGCAGCCGGACCTGGAGCAGGCTGCGGACAGTGAGGCCTGGGACCCCCTGCACCCCCGCCCACCTTGCCTCCAAACTGAGAGTCAGCCACAGAGCTCACCCGTACCCTCTGACCTCTGGCCTACTTTGAGTGCCACAAAGGGTTGACCTTTCACCCCACACCATTAGTGCTACCTCTATTGCCTGTGGCTTCTACTCTGACCTTTATCCTTGACCTGGCAATGCCTCCTGAGTTTCCTACCTGGTCCAGACCACCAGCTCCACTTGACTTCCCTTTCCGCGGGCTGGGCTGAGGGAGGACCACCAGTCCACTAGCCCTACCTTCCCCCTGCAGGGCAGTTCTCTTTAGAGGCAGTAGATTCCCGCTGGCTTCGGCCCACCCCACGCCCCCTGGACCCCAACACGGAACCCCTCATCTTCCAGCAGTTGGAGATTGACCATTATGTGGGTGAGTTTGGGGTACACGGGACCAGGGTTGGCAGGTGGGGCCCTGAGCCCCTGGAGTGGAGCCTGGGCTAGGGCTGCCCCGGGTGGGCAGCAAGAAGTCCAGCAAGGGGGTCAGAGCACAGGTGTGGGAGGGCTGGGAGGGGGGTGTGTGACTGCAAAGACATAGCTCAAGGGGCCCGTTTAGAATGATAGTACTGTCTTGTACCCTGATTCTGGTGGTGGTCCGTGAACTCTACACGGGTTGAAGTTCATAACCTCACATATACCAGGTTGATTTTACTTTTTCAATATTTTTTTTTTTTTGGCCAAAAACAGTTGGGGGCTCCCGCTAACTATGGGGTGGAAAGTGGGCTGTAGGGGGCAGGGTGGCAGTGGAAGGGCTGAGACGAGGTGGTGTGGCCAATGCAGCTGGCCGATGTGGGCGGAAACTCCTCAAGCAACAGGAATGGGGGGCCGTGCTCCCAGCGCAGGAGAGGCGGGGGAGGCAAGCCTTGGAGGAGTCCGGGGGCAGCCCTGGCTTACCCCGTCACACCCTCAGGCCCGGTGCGTCCCCTGCCTGGGGTGCCCTCGCCGCCCCACAGCTCCGTGCCTGTGCTCCGCGCCTTTGGGGTCACCGACGAGGGTGTCTCCGTCTGCTGCCACATCCACGGCTTTGCACCCTATTTCTACACCCCTGCGCCCCCTGGTGAGTAGCCCTGACCCAGAAGACCCCCTCCTCTTCCCTGACCACCTGGTGGCCCCTGCACTTCTGACTGGCCCTCCCACCCCCAGGCTTTGGGCCTGAGCACCTGGATGACTTCCAGCGGGAGCTGAACGGGGCCATCAGCCGGGACCAGCGTGCGGGGAAGGAGCTCAAGGGGCCCGCTGTGCTGGCCGTGGAGCTGTGCTCCCGGGAGAGTGCGTACCCCTGCGGGCTGGGTACAGGGGGGCGGTCCCTCCGGACCGGTGCCAGCCCCCCTCTGTCCCTCGCAGGCATGTTTGGGTACCACGGGCATGGCCCCTCCCCGTTCCTGCGCATCACCCTGGCCCTGCCCCGCCTTGTGGCCCCCGCCCGCCGCCTCCTGGAGCAGGGTGTCCGTGTGGCAGGCCTGGGCACCCCCAGCTTCGCACCCTATGAGGCCAACGTCGACTTCGAGATCCGGTACACGCCCCCACCTGGCCTCTCCACCCTCCGACCCACTCCCCCTGGCCGGCCTCTGCCCACTGACCTCTTCTTACTCCAGGTTCATGGTGGACGCCGACATCGTGGGCTGCAATTGGCTGGAACTCCCTGCTGGGACATATGTCCTTAGGACAGAGGGGAAGGTGTGGGACTCTGCCTGGGGTGGGGGACAGGGAGCTGGGTCCCTGCAGCTGCTGACACACCCCGTCCCTCAGGCCACCCATTGTCAGCTGGAGGCAGATGTGCTCTGGTCGAAAGTGGTCAGTCACCCACCAGAGGGGGAGTGGCAGCGAATCGCGCCCCTGCGTGTGCTCAGCTTCGACATCGAGTGTGCTGGCCGCAAAGGTCTGTCCCCAGGGCGGGGTCCGTGGGTGGTGGGGATGGAGCAGAGTGGGCAGGTGGGGTGTTGTGGGGGTGGGGGTTGGCGGTGCGACCACCCTGGTGTGTCATGAGGGAGGGGTGGGTCCGGTCCCCTTCACCTCCTTCCCCCTCCCACCCAGGCATCTTCCCTGAGCCCGAGCGGGACCCTGTGATCCAGATCTGCTCGCTGGGCCTGCGCTGGGGCGAGTCAGAGCCCTTCCTGCGCCTGGCGCTCACGCTGCGCCCCTGCGCCCCCATCCTGGGCGCCAAGGTGCAGAGCTACGAGCGGGAGGAAGAGCTGCTCCAGGTGACTCTTGTTCCGAGTCCCCCCATTTTCCTTAGCACTCCACCCCAACCTCAGCACCCCAGGCTCGAGGCCATTCTCCAAGCCCTCCTGATCCCGAGACTCGTGTCCCCGGGTTCAGATCCCTTCGCATTGAGAGGTGAGCGTTTTCCCTCTGGACTCTGCATTATTTCCAGAAACAGCTGCCTGATCTTTCTTCCATAGGCAGGAGGGATCTAGGCTCACTTGTGAGGGCTTCCAGAACATTCGGGAGGCGGGGTTCGTGGCAGGGGGATGACCAGGATGACAGGCGGGTGTGTACCCTCGCCCCCTGGCAGGCCTGGTCCACCTTCATCTGCACCATGGACCCCGACGTGATCACCGGCTACAACATCCAGAACTTCGACCTCCCGTACCTCATCTCCCGGGCCCAGCACCTCAAGGTAAGACAGGCGGTGGGGGAGGCTTGACTTCAGACACTGCTCTGGTGGCTCAGGGTGGGGGTGGCCACCCCACACCACCCCCCACCCGCTCCCTTGTGGCTCTGTCCCTGGGGTGGTCCACCTGGCTCTCGCCTGCAGCCTGCCACCCCTGGCAGCTCCAGAGACACCCCCCGGAAACCCTGTTCCATCTTGTCCCCGCCCTGCTCCGAGTCCTGGAGCTCACCATGGCACTTGCGGATGTGAGGAGGGCATTTATGGTTCGGTGGGAAACCCTGTGCATTCAGAGGTGCAGACTGAGTGAGGAGGGGTCGAGGCCTCGTCTCCTAGGTTGTAAAATATGTCAGCAAGGCATGAGGAAATGGGGGTTCCTTGAAGAATGTGGCAAAACCTGGGGGCTTGTGGAACCCAGGTTACTCCCTCGGGCAGCCGTAGCCGAACCTCACCGACACGGTCTGTCTCCCTGTCTGGGGCTTGCAAGTCCAAGATCAAGGTGTCACAGGCTCAGTTCCCTCCGAGGCCTCTATCCTAACTCTGGCAGCCCCAGGGTCCTGGGGGTTAGACGGCCTTCTCCCTGTCTCTGCTGCCTCCTCCCGCTCTGCCCCATTGCTGCAGTCCTGCTCAGGCCTCTCCCCTCCGCCTGGTCCCTCCCAGGTCAGCGTCTCCAGTGCAGACACAGACGCCTCTCCCGACCCCAGGCCCAGCTCTCTGTACTGACCCTGCTTGGGCTCCCACCCAGCCGTTCCCCAGGCCCCCACCCTGTGTATCCCCCACCCTCCCACTGAGCTTGGCCTCCTCCCATCCGCTCCTCCGGCTCCCCGTCTGGGTACAGCCCTCCTTGCCCCCTTCACCCTTAGCAGCTGCCTGGCCCCTGACTCCGCTAGTCCAGCTGACCCCCAGTCCATGCTGCCCAGCCGGAAAGGGGCTGCGTTGTAGGGAGTCTTGAGGATGGTCTGGGCTTCGTGCCCCTGGCCCAGGCCTGGGCACCCCGGGTCAGGGCCACCCGCCCCCTCTGCAGCTGCCCACCCACTGTGCCCCCGCAGGTGGACACCTTCCCCTTCCTGGGCCGTGTGGCCGGCCTCCGTTCCACCATCCGGGACTCCTCCTTCCAGTCGAAGCAGACCGGCCGGCGGGACAGCAAGGTGGTCAGCATGGTGGGCCGTGTGCCCATGGACATGCTGCAGGTGTGGCTGGGCAGGGCAAGCGGGGGGGCAGGGCAGTCTTGGCCCTGAGGGACCGCTGCCCGGGGCCTGTGCCCACCGTGCGCCTGCACCTCTGCCCCAGGTGCTGCTGCGGGAGTATAAGCTCCGCTCCTACACACTCAACGCCGTGAGCTTCCACTTCCTGGGCGAGCAGAAGGAGGACGTGCAGCACAGCATCATCACCGACCTGCAGGTGCCCCCAGACGTGACCTCTGACCCCGTCTCCTGCTCCTGACCTCTGATCCCAGCCTCCCGTCTACACCTCTGACCTCAGCCTTCCCTGGACCTTCTTGACCCTGGACTGCAACCTCCCACCTATGCTTTTGACCTTCACCTTTACCTCCTGCCCCCCAACCCCTGCCCTTGCCCTGCAGATGTAACTATTTCTGCTTGTTCACGTGACCTCTAGCCCCGTGACCTTGATTCTGCTGTCACACACACCAGCCCTTCACACCGTTCCCTCCTCCCTCCGACCCCCTCGACTCCCTCCCCACGCCCTCTCCCCACCACCCTGACGCCGCCATCGGTGCCCGTCCCCAGAACGGAAACGACCAGACGCGCCGCCGCCTGGCGGTGTACTGCCTCAAGGACGCCTTCCTGCCGCTGCGGCTGCTGGAGCGGCTCATGGTGCTGGTGAACGCCATGGAGATGGCACGCGTCACTGGCGTGCCCCTGGGCTACCTGCTCACCCGTGGCCAGCAGGTCAAGGTGGTGTCCCAGCTGCTGCGGCAGGTCAGTGAGCTGAGCCCAGGGCGCACCTCCGGCCCCTCGCCACGGCCCCTCCTTCCTGTCCGCACCCACTCTCCACTTCCGGTCTCCTCTGCTCCCAGGCCATGCGCGAAGGGCTGCTGATGCCCGTGGTGAAGACAGAGGGCGGCGAGGACTATACGGGAGCCACGGTCATTGAGCCCCTCAAAGGGTGAGACCCTGAGGCTGGGCTGGGGGAGCTGGTGTCGGGGCAGTGAGGGGGGGCTCTAGCCCCGACTCTTCCCGCACCAACAGGTACTACGACGTCCCCATCGCCACCCTGGACTTCTCCTCTCTGTACCCGTCCATCATGATGGCCCACAACCTGTGCTACACCACGCTGCTGCGGCCCGGGGCCGCCCAGAAACTAGGGTATGACGCCTCCTGTGGCACATGGACCCCCAGGCCCACTAGGGGCCAGTCCCAGGCAGGGTTGGGTGGGGAGCAGAAATAGTGAGGAGGGGAGGGGAGAGGAGACGCAAGAGTGGGGGGCTAGGTGGGAGGCCCGGTGTCACCCCCCGCTGTCCTCTGACGCAGCCTGACCGGGGACCAGTTCATCAAGACGCCCACCGGGGACGAGTTTGTGAAGACGTCAGTGCGGAAGGGGCTGCTGCCCCAGATCCTGGAGAACCTGCTCAGCGCCCGGAAGAGGTGGGCTCGGGGGCCCCACCCACCCACGCACCCCTGCTCAGAGCTCAATACTGGCCCAGGTTCCCCCCAGCGCTGCCGCTCCATACTTAACCGCGGCTGTGTGTGAATTAGAACAGGTCACCCCCTCCGGGCAGCCCCCCTCACCCGCATTGCTGGCCCCTTCTGCACAGTACAGGGTGCATATACCTGCACCTAGAACCCCTGTGCCCAGACCCGGGCCTCCTGCCCCCCCCAGACCTGGGACGCCACCCTGTGACCTGTGTGCTTCCCCCTCCCCCCAGGGCCAAGGCTGAGCTGGCCAAGGAGACAGACCCACTGCGGCGGCAGGTCTTGGACGGGAGGCAGCTGGCGCTGAAAGTGAGCGCCAACTCTGTGTACGGCTTCACTGGTGCCCAGGTGGGCAAGCTGCCATGCCTGGAGATCTCACAGGTGAGTGCGCGGTCCCCACAGGGGACGGTGGAGGGACTGTGCTGAGTGAACCAGGCTTCTCTGTGGTGGGGCCACGTCCAGGAGTCCAGGCCCCAGTCACCCCAGCTCGTTGGCCTTTTGGAGAGGACTGCCCATTCAGTTCAACACATGCCACCGGAGTTCGCTGTGGGTTGGGCCTTGGGAGCTGTGGGTCCAGCAGGTATGAAGTGGCTGGAGGAGAGTTCCGCCCTCCCACAGCGCCCAGCCTAGTGGGGGCGCAGAGGCCGATGGGAGTAGATGTGTGTGCGCAGGCATGGTCACCACAAGCTCTGCAAACAGATAAACGGGTGGACCCAGCAGGGCCAGGCTGGGCTGGTGGGGGGAGGACGTGGGGGCGAGCAGTGGTTTTACCCATCCTTCACCAGCCACAGTCACCCTCACACCCCATGACTCCAGCAGCTACACCCAGCCCACATCCTCCCCTGGTCCCAGGGGGCAGGGGAGCGGAGCGCAGGTCCCCTCCCTCCTGCTCACAGGAGAGCTCGGGGCTGGGGGTCGTGCAACAGTGCAGTCAGGCTCTGGCGCTTGACTTGCTGTGTATCCCTGGTCACCGCACCATCAGGTATGAGGGCCCTCCTCCCACCCCGGACATGAGTACCCCAGTGAGGATGCTGGGTGGGGCTCGGTCACTGCTGCGCTCCGAGGATCAGCTGGGCCAGGGCCTCCCTCCCCACCCCCACAGCATCCCAGGCCTGTTTACCCAGGCAGCTGTGTGCTGGGACAGAAAAACAGACCCACAGCGCGACCACAGAGGCCCTGAGGTCCTGCCCAGCTGGGAGCGGTGCCGCAGCTCACGGCGTGAGAGGGCCTTGTAAAGGCCTTCCTGTCCAGCCTTTTCCCCCCGGGGGTTTGGGTCCCCGTGCATCCCAACCTTGGTTGCCTCCATCCATGAGGAGTTCCCTCTCGACCTGGCCATTGTGTCGGCCCTTCGCGTGGCTCTGGGCAAAAGGCTCGGAAGAGTTGCCGGTGGGAGGGCTGGGGCATACCCACAGCACCTGCAGCTTGGTGGTGGCCCCGAGGCCACCCTCCGATCCAGGGACTTACTAGAAGGACGCAGAGACTCAGAAGAGCTATAAGACTCTCAGTTAGGGTTTGACGCAGTGAGCTGAGAGGTTCGGGTCGGCCGGAGGAGAAGGCGAGTTGGGGCAGCGTGCAGCCAGGCCAGGCGCCAGCTTCTAGTTGTCCCCCCAGAGCGCTGTGCAGACAGACGGTGTGCGCTTCCCCCGTCGGCGGTGGGTGGTGACATCCACGGGGCATTGCCCGCCAGTGCTTTTACCGGAGGTTGGTCACACAGGCCCGGCTGACCACAGTGTGGCTGACCTTGCTGTCCAGCCCGTGTAGAGGTCAAGGTGATACAGTGGCTCCAGGTGAACAAAGGCCATTGTCAGACAGAACATTCCCAGGGTTCAGAAGTTCACTCACAGGGGCCAGTCAAAAGCCAGTCCTCTTTTTGGGCAAGGCGGACCCCTTCCTGCATGCCACCCTGTCGTTGGCCGCTCCCAGTCCCTGGGGGCCTCCCCCAGGCACCTGGGATGTTTGGCCACCAGGCTCTTTGAGTCCCTGAACAAGGCCAGGTGAAAGGGTGCAGCTTCGCTCTCCTGGGGCTGCTGACGCCTCCTGGCCTCGTCTCTGGCTTTCCTCCCCGTGCCTTCCCTCTGTTTCTCTCCTGTGTCTCTTTCTCTTCGCTTCTTTCCTTATGTCTCTCTCTCTCAGCCGTTTGGAGCGGGGAAGAGGGGTGGGGGGGAGGATGAAATACTGAATCCTTCTAGAAAAAGATAGGAAAGAAAGAGGAACATAGAACAATAGAACAAATAAAAGGCAGGTAGTAAAGTTGTGGATTGAAGCCCAGCCCTAATGAGTAGTCACGTTACATGTAAGTGGCCTAAATGCTCCAGCTAAAAGTCAAAGGTTTTTCTTCCCTGAGTGGTGTGGCTCAGCGGGGCAGGCGTTGTCCCATACACCAGAAGGCGTCTGGTTGGGTCCCTGGTCAGGGTGCATGCCTGGGTTGTGGCCAGACCCCTGCAAGAGGCACCAGTCAGTGTTTCCCTCCCTCTCTCCCCCTTTCTTTAGCAAAATTAACGAAACCTTTTTTAAAAAAATCAGATTTTGTGACTAGACCCAAACAAACAAAAACAGGCGAGTCACCCCCAACTCCCGTTGCATTTGCCCCTCCTCACTCCCCAGCCTCAGTTTCCCTGTTTTGTTTTTTTTTTTAAGATTTTATTTATGTTTAGAGAGAGGGGAAGGGAGGGAGAAAGAGAAGAGAAACATCAATGTGTGGTTGCCTGTCCTGCACCTCCTACTGGGGACCTGGCCCAGAACCCAGGCATGTGCCCTGACTGGGAATTGAACCAGCATCCCTTTGGTTCGCAGTCTGGCGCTCCATCCACTGAGCCACACCAGCCAGGGCAGTTCCCTTATTTGTAAAATGAGGCTGTGGGGCAGGAGCGGTTGCTCCGAGTGGTGGGGCAACACCCTCCCTGGCTGCAGTGGACGGTGTGTAGTGTCATTTCCAGTTGCCCAAGGATGGGGGTGGCACTGCTGGCTAGCAGGGAAGGGACCACGGATGTTAGTGGTCTCACACTGTGAGGAGCTGCCGGCAGTGTCACCAGATGTCACGTCACCTCTGTGGGGAGAGCCCGAGCCAACGGCCTCTTCTGGGCCCGGCGTTTCCGACACTCATCCGATGCAGTCACCGTCTCCTCTGTGCCGGGGACCCACTCTTTCTAACAGGCCTTTGGGGAGCAGCTTAGTCTCCCCATTTTACAGACCTGGACACCGATGACCAAAGGGGCAGAATGGTTCACCCAAGCCCACGCCTCCGGAAGCAGTGGCGGTGGGACCCCGAGCCGGTGTCCACAATGGCGGCCCCCAGGCCCTCACTGCGAGGTTCTCTCTCCAACAGAGCGTCACTGGGTTTGGGCGCCAGATGATCGAGAAAACGAAGCAGCTGGTGGAGTCCAAGTACACGCTGGAGAACGGCTATAGCGCCACTGCCAAGGTCAGGTGCCACCCTGCCTGCCGCCCAGAATGCACCTGGGGGTGTGCCTGTTGCCGGGAGCCCAGGGGTCCCTCAGTCACACTGTGCCCCTGCCAGGTGGTGTACGGGGACACCGACTCTGTCATGTGCCGGTTTGGCGTCTCCTCGGTGGCTGAGGCGATGGCCCTGGGGCGAGAGGCTGCCGACTGGGTGTCGAGCCACTTCCCCCACCCCATCCGACTGGAGTTTGAGAAGGTAAATCCCCCCTTCCCCCTTCCTGCTCTCTGACTGGGCAGGTGTGGGTCTTGCTGGTTTTGAGGAGCCTCTCTTTCTTGGGGTGCCTGTAAAGTTTACAGAGGCTTCTATGTGGGGTCCCTCAGATCTGTCAGCATCTGGGAAACCCCGGTGTTCTCAGGGTCTCCATTTTGGGGGTGCCCTGATCAGGGTGCTCTGGGCGTCCCATTGGGTTCGTGAGCCCCAGTTTCAAGGTGTTTTGCCATGTGGAGTCTTCTGAGTTGGGGGCCTTGGTTTCCGAAACTTCCAACGCCTGGGCTTTGGGCTCTGCCTGCTGCATGGTATCTGTTTTTGTTGTTGTTGTTTTAAAATTTTTATTTATTTTTAGAGAGGGGAAGGGAGGGAGAAAGAGAGGGAGAGAAACATCAATGTGTGGTTGCCTCTTGTGCCCCCTACTGGGGACTTGGCCCCCCAACTCAGGTGTGTGCCCTGACTGGGACTTGAACTGGTGACCCTTTGGTTCCCAGGCCTGAGCCGCACCAGCCAGGGCTGCATGTTGTCTGTTTTGACAACCTCAGTCTGGAGCGGCTCTGGTTTGGACTTCCCCAGTGCCTGTCGGGTGTGGGGTCCATCCTGCGTGGCGGGGACTCTGATAGCCCAGTCCTGGATCATAGGGGGCGTGGGGCGGGTGGCCATTGTCTGGGGCTCTCTGCCCCTGGTGTTGGGCGGGCTTGGGCTGGGAAACCTCACACCAGACTTTATCCCCAGGGTTCAAAGCAGGGTCAGGCTACAGGGTGCACTGCTCTGGGATTCAGGGCCCCCGGTGTGGGGCAGTCTCAGGCTCAGGCTCACTCCAGGCCTTCATCTCCTCTCTCTTTGGGGTGCCCCCATCTGCCTCTGGCTCTGTCCCAGATTGGGGGCTCCCAGGCTTCACCCCAGTGCCTGGATCCCCTGTTTAGGGCCTATTTTTAGGTTTGTCCCTGTCTCTGGTTCCTATTTGGGGGCCCTAGTCTGAGGGTCCTGGCATGCTGAGGGTGATCCCCAGCTCAGGTGTTGGAATCTTAGAGTCTGATCACCCAAGCATCCCGATCCCAAGTCCTGAAGCATACTTGTCTGTCAGTTTTGGGCGGTGGGGGGGAGTCTTGGGATCGGACGCCAGCGCCTACAGCCCCAGAGGTCTCAGCCTTGGGCACCCCACAGGTCTACTTCCCCTACCTGCTCATCAGCAAGAAGCGCTATGCGGGTCTGCTCTTCTCTTCCCGGCCTGACACCCATGACCGCATGGATTGCAAGGGCCTGGAGGCCGTGCGCAGGGACAACTGCCCCCTAGTGGCCAACCTCGTCACTGCCTCACTTCGCCGCCTGCTCATTGACCGGTGGGTTTGAGGGAGGGGCCTGGATCCAGACCCCAGGCCAGACCCCAGGCCTCCTCCTGCAGCCCCAGGAGCCCCAGCCCTCCTCCCTGGGGGCACAGGTGGCAGGCCAGCAGCTTCTTGGTGGAGAAGCTGCGGAAAGAGTGTGAGGTTGGACAGCTGTGGGCTTGCAGCCTGTGGCTGGGCTGCGCTCCTCCCCACCCCAGCCCTCAGCAGCCACTTGTGATGTCCCATCTGGCCCACAGAGACCCCCAGGGTGCCGTGGCCCACGCACAGGACGTCATCTCAGACCTGCTGTGCAACCGAATCGACATCTCACAGCTGGTCATCACCAAGGAGCTGACCCGCGCGGCCGCCGACTATGCGGGCAAGCAGGCCCATGTGGAACTTGCCGAGAGGTCCGTCAAGGTTGGGGGGGCGGGGCGGTGTCTGGACCATCCAGAAATAGCTCTATCTGCCAGCTGAGCCCGCCACTTCCTGGATCCTGCCCACCCTCACCCCCCGGCCTCCCCACAGGATGAGGAAGCGGGACCCCGGGAGCGCACCCAGCCTGGGAGACCGGGTCCCCTATGTGATCATCAGCGCCGCCAAGGGCGTGGCCGCCTACATGAAGTCTGAGGTCAGGCCCACCTGGGCTGCCCGCGCCCGCCCCGCCCACCCGCCCCGCTCTCACTTCTGCTTTCCGAGCCGGTGGGAGGGTGTTTCCCTCCGTGTGCCCCGTGGGGCCCTGGCAGCCGCCCCCCGAGCACCCGGGGGTCGGCTCTGTGGTGCTCTGCTCCCAGGCCTCCCTGTGCCCTCTGGAGGGCCCCCCGTCCCCCCCATTCTTCTGACCCTCCCCCCTCACTCCCACTGCAGAGGCATCCAGCCTCACTGCACAGGGCATCCCTCCATCTCCGTTTCCAGGGCCCTCTCTGTCTCCCTGACGATCGTTCTCCGAACCTCTGGTTCCCTCAGATCCACACCCTCCCCCGGCCTGCCCAGATGTCCTGAGACCTCTGACCCCCACACTCCTGACTCAGTCCCTAGTTCCTGTCCAGCCTCTGACTCCAGTCCTTGTACCCCTTCGTCTCTCATCGCTGTGAACGCTGATCCTTCCCTGGTGACCTGAGGGCCCCACCTGTGGATCACAGCACCTGTGGCCATAGCACCAGGGGTCCCCATGACCTGTGACCGGATCCCAGGCTTGCCACTCGCCACAGGATGGCACTGTGTCCAGTGACCGCCCCACACCGTGGTCCGTGATGACTGGAGGACCCATCGGTGGTCTCGGTGCCCTTCACCCCGGCGTCCTGCTCTCAAGCTGCTCTCTACCCCCCGCTGCCCCGACCCTGGTGTGTGGTGACCCACCGGCCGCTCTGCCCACAGGACCCCCTGTTCGTGCTGGAGCACAGCCTGCCCATTGACACACAGTACTACCTGGAGCAGCAGCTCGCCAAGCCACTGCTGCGCATCTTCGAGCCCATCCTGGGCGAGGGCCGGGCCGAGGCGGTGCTGCTGCGTAAGGGGCGCCAGGGTTGGGTGGGTGTGCCTGGGGGCCATGGGGAGGGAGACACCTGTCCACGCCTGACCTCGCGCCTTGCCTGCAGGGGGAGACCACACACGCTGCAAGACCGTGCTCACCAGCAAGGTGGGTGGCCTCCTGGCCTTCACCAAGCGCCAGAGCTGCTGCATCGGCTGCCGCACGGTCCTCAGCCACCAAGGTGAGCGCAGGCCCTCGCTCTGATCCTTGACGTAGACACCTCACCGTCCACCCACCTTTGCCCAAGCCCCCGGCCCACAGACTGGCACCGCTGATCAGATAGGGGCCTGCTCCTGGGTAGGGGTCTCCTCTGCAGTCACCCCAGGAGGGTCCTGGGCCCCCCGCCCCGGGGATTCCCCAGGGAGTTTTCCCCACACACTCGCTCCCTTGTTCTCTGTCTCTGGGGACTTTCAGGAGTCGGGATGGGCAGCGGGTGGGGAAGGGGCAGGGACGCAGTGGCCTGGGCCCTGGCCAGGTCCCAGCTCAGTCCAGCTCGCCTGTGCTGACCACGCCCACCCCTAGGAGCCGTGTGCAAGTTCTGTAAGCCCCGGGAGTCGGAGCTCTACCAGAAGGAGGTGATGGGTCCGGCTTGGCCTGGGTGGGGCGGGGGGTGGGGCCAGAGCCGCTGCTCAGACCCTGGTCCCCAGGTGTCCCACCTGAATGCCCTGGAGGAGCGCTTCTCACGCCTCTGGACCCAGTGCCAGCGCTGCCAGGGCAGCCTGCATGAGGACGTCATCTGCACCAGGTGCGCATGCCTGTGGGGCCCGCCCGCCCAGAACCCTCCGCGCTGCGAAGGCCGGTAGAGCTAGGCCCCTACTCCAGGGTCTCTGGAAGCAGTGGGCGCGCGCGCACACACACACACACACCCACCACACCCCTGTCTACAGGGTCCCACTGACCCTCAGCGTCCTGGGCTGCCAGATGGGCCAGTGTCCCTCGCAGGGGGTGGGGGTGGGGGCTACTGAGTGGGGCAGGGGCAGGCACCCTCTGCCTGTCTGGGAAGTGGCTGCGCTGACCCCCTCCCCCAGGGTGGGGCCGGGTTTTCCCCAGGGAACGGGTGGGCGGGGTGGGTTCCCACGCCAGGTGGCCAGGTGACAGGTGATATACGGCTGGTGGCCCAGTGCCTCAGCAGGCACCCGCTGTTAACGGCTCGCCCCCCCCCACCCCCGTGCCCGCTGAGCAAACAGCCTGTCAGGGCAGGGGGGCGGGTGGGCAGCAGGCCGGGGCCAAAGTCCTGGGAACGGTCTGCTCCATCAGTGGGCTGGGCAGCGGGACTCAGGTGCAGCCCCAGGCAGCCAGCCCTGACCCCTAACCCCGCCCACAGCCGGGACTGCCCCATCTTCTACATGCGCAAGAAGGTGCGGAAGGACCTGGAGGACCAGGAGCAGCTTCTGAGACGCTTTGGGCCCCCTGGCCCCGAGGTCTGGTGACCTCTGACTTCTGCTGGCATCCCCTGAGGGTCTGGGGGGTAGGATTGGTGGAGAATCAATAAAGTTTGGGCCTTTTGTTACCTGGTGCTTTGTGGTTGGTATCTGGGGGCACAAGGTCACTCACTGTCAGGCCCTGACCCAGGTGGGACATCTCCATTCTCTAGGATCCCCTGACCCCCAGGATGCCCCCACCAGACTTTGAACCCTGGGCTCCCACCTTTGCTGCCAACCCAGGAGGGCCAGGTGCCTCAGTGTCCCCCCGGGGCCCAAGTGAGCACCTATAGGTGCCAGCCCCTCTCCGTCCTGCCCACCCTCCCTGGGGGCCAGCCGGCCTCCAGGTGCCAGCCGGTTTCCTCTGGGCCTGGGGCAGCCCCGGCACGGGGGCCCACTCCCCACCCGGCCCAGGGGCCTCCCCTCTCACGTCACACCCACGATGTTTCCACCTGAGGGTCCACATCCGCTGTGGGCCTGTGTTCTCCTCAGGGACCGCCTCCTGCCCTTGACCCCCACAGCACTGGCCAAGGGCCCCTTAGCCCCTCCTTCACTTTTTGGGGGGCCTCCAAACCCAGCTCCTCTCCCATCTCTGCCCTCAGGGTCGCCCCCTGGGCTCCCAACCATGGGGATCCCCAAATCCAGAGGGCTCCTGGTCCCGCCTCCCTCCCACGTGACCCAGAGGTTGTGCAATCCAGCCCCCTCCCCCGATCCCCTCCCTGAGGGGATTTTCGAGGAGGGCTGAGCTCCCAGCGCCCTGCCGTCCAGGGGGCTGGGCCGAGGTATAAATAGGGGTGGCTGCTTTGGAGCAGCAAGCCCAGCCCTGCACCGCCATGCTCGCCCTGGAGGCTGCACAGTGAGTGAGACCCCTCCACCTTCCTGCGGAACTCCGGCCGCAGCACCCCCAGGCCCTCCGCCGGGCCTCCCCCTGTGGTGGTTTCAGCCGTCAGCCTGCTGGGGGGGCGTAGGGGAGTCCACCCTCACTGCTCCCCATCTGGGTCCCTTCTTTCCCCTCCCACCTCTGGTTCTCGCCTCCACTCCTCCCTGTCTCCTCCTGAACCCCAGGACCCTACCGACCTTTCCCTGTGAGGCTTGTCTCCCCCATGCTGTTGCCTCCCAGGGGGCCTCCATCTCTGTCTGTCTGTCTGTCTGTCCCTGGGTCCTGCTGGGTCCCACTCACTGTGTCTGCTCTGTTTCCCTCCTTCACCCATTGCTCCCTCTGTCCTGTCTGCCTGTCTCCACCTCTTTCTGATTCTCCGTCCGCCTGTCTCACCCATCCTGTCCCCCCTGGGCCCCCCACCCCATCGTTCTGTCTCTTCTGGGCTCACTCAGTCCATAGTCTGCATCCCTGCGTGCATGTCTGCCCCCCTCCTCCCTCCCCTGCTCCCTCCGTGTGCTCCCACCGAGCCTCAGTCTCCCCACCTCGGCCCAGGCGCCTGTCCAACCCTCTCCCCATCCCAGGTGGACCCACTGGACAGACTGGCTAACGGAGGTCCCGCCCTGCCCCCACTCACCCACAGGCACCCACATCTCTGGGGACTTTCTCTCCCTCACTTTCCCTACCCCCCTACCAGCCTCTCTCTATGCAAATCCCAAGGGGAGGGGGGACATTTGCCTGGCTCCCGCCCCCCACTTCCTGTCCCGGTGGGGTAGTGGGGGTGAGTGGGGGGGCCGGTCTCACACATGAACACAGAGCTGCAGTGGTCACAGCTGCAGCCACCTCCGCTCCGCTGACCCCAACCACGTCGAGACTCAGGTGGCGGAAGGCACCCCTGACATGCCCTTGTGTCTCTCCCCCTCCAGGCTTGAGGGGCCGCACGTCAGCTGTCTGGTGAGTCAGGGCCCTGGGGCCGGGATGGGTAGGAGGACTCACAGGGCCCTCTGTGACCTCCCTGCCTCAGTTTCCCTCTCTGCTCCTTCCTGTCACTTTGTCTTCTCTGACCCTCCCTCAGTGTCTTCCACCACCACCCTCCCCCTCCTCGCTCCCCCCACCCCCAACTGCACCACAGCTGTTTTTCTGAGGTCTCTCTCCTTCTCTCAGGCCCTGGGTCCACTTCCTTGGAGTGGGGTTTGGGGGGCAGTTCTTTGTATCTTTGCCCTTCTATCTCTTTCTCTGTCCGCCCCACATTCGGCAAATCTATTCCTTCCTCTTTCCTCCTCTGGCTTTATATTTTCAAAATTTTGGTCTGTCATATATCAGACGCGCACTACTGTACCTACAACCCACAGTCCAGTCCAGGAGATAAAATCTCACTCCGGGCCTCGAAAGACACCCGCTTCGGGTGTCCCACCCTCCTCCTCCTGACGAGTTTTGCTTTTTTGAGAGAATGGAGGCACGACTTACTGGAAGTCGGTAAAACGGCACGTCTTGTGTCCAGCTTGGGGAGGTCTGACCTTAGACACTCACCTGGGCACCCTCCAGCCAGAGCAAGATGTGGACACTCCATTACCTAGGAATACCCCCTTGCGTGGCTCATTCATCAATACCCCTCTGATTTTTTTTTTCCCACCACACGTTAGTTTGGCCCGGTTTTGAACTTTCCATTGCGTGAATCACTCAGTGTCCCCTTTCGGGTCTGTCTTCCTTTGCTCCACACCAAGCGTGTTTCCGGCACTGGCTCTTTTTCCTTGCTGTATAGTACTCCGCCACCAGCCCTCACCCCTGGGGCTGTCTCCCACTTTTTTTTTAAATAATAATCTTTTAAAAAAATTTTTTTTAAAGATCTTATTTATTTACTTTTAGAGAGGGAAGGGAGGGAGATGGAGAGAGAGAGAGACAGAAACATTAATGTGCGGTTGCTGGGGGTTATGGCCTGCAACCCAGGCATGTACCCTGGCTGGGAATCGAACCTGGGACACTTTGGTTCCCAGCCCGCGCTCAATCCAATGAGCTACGCCAGCCAGGGCGTTGTCTCCCACTTTTAATAAAGCTGCTCTGGCTATTCTTGAACGGGGCTATTTTGCAGACCTGCATTTTCAATTTTCTTAGGTTCCTACCTAGGAGTGAGTTTGTTGGGTCTCAGGATGGTCCGTCTCCAGCCTTAGTCTTGACGACACTTCAGTTGCTAAAGCAAAGTTGATTGTTGGGATGAATCGAACCACCCAGAGGTGGATAAAGGCAGTGCTGAGGCTCTGTCTCTGAAGGAGAGGTTCCACCCTCTTACCCTTCACCCGCCTCCCCGGGGCAGGCAAGGCTGGGGGAATTCTTATGACATGGTGACTGCATTCCAGCGAGGGGCCGGGGTTCCTGGGAGCCCACCATCTTAGCGGGAACCGGTTGCCATCTCTCACTTTCTGTGTGTGTCTCCCTCTGGGTCCTCCTGGGTTTTCCGTGTGGCGTCTGCCTCCTCTCTCTGTCTCCCTGTGCCTCTGTCACTCTGGCCGTGCCTCTGTCTCTTTCTCTGAGCCCCTGTGCCTCTTTCTCTCCCTCTCCCAGCCTTGCACCTCCTCTCTCCTGTCCCTGCCGGAGTCTCCCACCCGGTCTGGGGTGGGGCCGGGGCTCCCCATGGCCCCTGTGACCCGCCCCCTTCTCCCCACCCGTCAGTACCCGGATGGAGTCTTCTACGACTTGGACAGCTGCAAGCACTCCAGCTACCCTGACTCAGAAGGGGGCCCTGGTGAGCGGCCCTGGCCCAGACCCCTCCCCACACGTCCCTTGGGTCCATTTCACGGGTGGGCGGCCAAGGCCCTGGGGGGGTGGGGGCTGCCCCGTGGCAGAGCGGGGCAAGGTCAGCGCAGGCCCTCAGCCCCCTCCCTGTCCTCTCCCGCCAGTGCGCACCCATGCAAATCCTGGGGTCGGAGATTTGCACAGCCCACAATGGCCCCTCTGTGCTAGGGGCTTCCAGGGGGAGGGCGCCCCGGCCAGACCGCCCGGCTCCTGATGCAATGCCCTTCCCCCCAGACTCCCTGTGGGGCTGGACTGAGGCCCCGGCTGTCCCTGCCACCTCCTATGAAGTCTTCGACCCAGCTGTGGTCACCTTTGGCCACCCCCAGGATGTCCAGCTCTGTTATGGACCCTCCTCAACCTACACCCCTGTGGGGAGCCTCGACCCAGCCACCAGCCTGGAGGCCATGGGGCCCGGCTTCCCAGCATACCCCACGGAGGACTTTCCCGGCCAGGTGCGGGGCAGGGAGATAACTGGAATCCCCACTATTTGACTGGTGTTTGCTGGGTGCCAGGCACTGCCTCCCTCCCTTGGATGAGGCTCCAAGGTTGAGAGCTGTGAGTGCTACATTGCATGGACCAGCTGGCGGATGCATGGGCGCAGCGGCTGTCACCCATGTGGCACAGGCTTCTGTGGAGTTGGTCTGGGTGACCCCTGACCTCGCCATGGAGGTCCGAGCCGAGCCAGGGTGCTGGCTATAAACAGTGGGGAGGCCCATAGCCTGGGCCCAGGAGGAGGAAGCCAAGGGAGGGAGAGAAGGGGACCCCCTTCCCACAGGTGACCCTGACCTTCTGCAGACCCTGGGCCCCCCGGCCTACGCCCCGTACCCCAGCCCCGTGCTGTCAGAAGAGGAGGATCTCCTGTTGGACAGTCCCGCCCTGGAGGTCTCAGACAGCGAGTCTGATGAAGCCCTCGTGGCTGGCCCCGAGGGGAGGGGATCCGAGGCAGGTATGTGGGAGCAAGTGGGGTGGGGGGGCTCCCACTGGTGATGGGAGGAGAGGCTCAAGGACCATGGCTTCCCAAATACCTTCCACTCCAGTACCAAAGGCAATTCCCAGGTTGCTGTGTGACCTTGGGTAAGGACCTCTACCTCTCTGTGCCTTGCTTTCCCATCTGTGCAATGGGGATGACTGCTCCTGGTGACTGGGAGAATTCAGTGGGAGAACATTGCAAATGAGACAGCAGTGTGTGCTTGGCACAGGGTCCGCGCTCAGTAACCCCTCACCATTATTGTCAACATAACAGCAGTGGAAAAAGGCACCATCTCAGCTCCCATCTAGCCGACCCCTGTTTCCGCCCCTGTGCCCAACATCCATTATGTACTGCCTCTGGGAAGTCAGGATTGTTAGCAACTTTCTCTATCCGGGCCTCAGTTTCCAATCTGTAAAATGAGTCGTTGCTGCCACTCCCGTCTCTTGGGGTTGTGATGGAGATGAATGGAGCTCATGGTCTCTTGCATCCAGTGCTCCGTTGTGGCCACCTGCCCCAGCTCTGTATGAGCTCAGCAATCTGAACTCCTGGCCTCCTCAGGGATCCCAGTCCCTGTGGGGCTGAGAGCAGGGAGGCGAGAGCTGGAGAACGGCCAGGCAGATTCACACCCGCCCCAGGTCTCCTCACCACCAGCCAGTTCTCTGTTGCAAGCCTTTGAGGTCCTCTGTCGACCCATTTCACAGAATCACTCATCCTGGGCTCCACCAATGTGTATTCCTATGCGTCCGCCACCAGGCAGAACAGGGTAGAAGCAAATCCTGGAAAAGAAAGCAGGGAAGGGCCGTGGGGGTTCTGGGGTAACAGCTTTAGGGAGGGAGAGCAACTTGCCCGCTTTTGCGGGGCACGGACAGAGCCAGGTATGCGTATCTAACGGCCACCTCCCACACCTCAATTCTCTGGGGGAGGCGGGGAGACTGAGGCTGGGCGGGGCCTGGGTGGGCAGGGGGGGCCAAGGCGGGGCCGGCGAGGGGGCAGGGTTCGCGGAACACGGTCCCTAACCTGCTTGCTTTTCCAACCTCGCAGGGGCCCGCAAAAAGCTGCGCCTGTATCAGTTCCTGCTGGGGCTGTTGACTCGCGGTGACATGCGCGAGTGCGTGTGGTGGGTGGAGCCAGGTGCCGGGGTCTTCCAGTTCTCCTCCAAGCACAAGGAGCTCCTGGCGCGCCGCTGGGGCCAGCAGAAGGGCAACCGCAAGCGCATGACCTACCAGAAGCTGGCCCGCGCCCTGCGCAACTACGCCAAGACCGGCGAGATCCGCAAGGTCAAGCGCAAGCTCACCTACCAGTTTGACATTGCGCTGCTGCCGGCCGCCCGCCGGGCCTGAGCCCCACGGGGCTCTGGGGGCTCTCGGGCTCCACGTCGGTGTCACGTTGCTGTCCCCTCACCCTAGGTCATAGGACCCGTGGATTCCCCGCTCTGTGGGGGTGGGGGACTGCCATAACCCCTAAGCCCTGCTCAGGGCCCCTCTGGGATTCCCTTGTCATGTCCAGGGTCCCCAGGATCTTCAGGGCTTGGGTCGCAGGACCCACTGAAGACTATAGTAAGCGCCTATGTGGAGTGGGGTGGGGCAGTGCTCCCAGAACCCCAAGAGCTTCTCCGGGATCCCCTTGTGATGTCTGATGTCCCCCAGCCAGGCTGGGGGCGTCTCTGAGACCTCTTGTATGTCTGTTATCCCTCAGTCTCACCTCAGGGAGGGGGAGGCCACAGGTTTTCACACCAGGAGGGGCCACTGCCTGCAACCGAAAGCCCTGCCCAGGGTCTCGGGGGCGCCTTTATCATGTCTCAGATCTCTGTGACTCTTGTCCGCTCTGTCCCCTCAAATCTCTCGGTCATCTTTGAGATCCCCTAATTTGTCTGGAACTGCTCTCCTACTTTTTTTGGTGTGTTTGGAATTCTCCAGTCACATTTAGGGAGACTCTGGGTTCTTTCCGTCGTGTCTGAAAGCGATGGTCAGGTCTGTGGTGGGTGGAGGAACCTCATGGAACCCTGTCCTGCCTGTGCCACCTCTGGTACCCACTCGTCTGCCTGAGGTTCTCCAGTCACATCTGTACCCTCACTCCGGGATTTCCACCTGATATGCCCTTTTGGGGCCCCCACCAGCAGCCCCCAGTAGTCATGGGAACCACCCTCTTTCTTGGGGTATCCTCTATACGCCCACGCTGGGGGTCATTCTGGCCACTCAGCTGCTTCCTGGTGCTGATATTTTAATAGAAGTGTACTTTAATAGAAGGAGCTGATATTTTAATAGAAGGAGGTTTCCATGAAATCCTTTACTTAAAACTTCAAACAACCCAGCAACCAGCTTTGCCGTGTGGAGACAGACTACATCAAGGCCGTGCCCCCTACCAATGGGCCTCTGTCCTCCAGTCTGTCCTGGACCCCAAGGCTGTCATGCCCTGGTGACTTCTTTCAGTTGCCTTGGCCCTGAACCATTTGCATTTTAACCCCTGGTGTGAACCCAGATGGAGGTGAAGCCTGGTTGGACTGCCGTTGTTCTGATTGGAGCCCCGCCCCCCGGCCCCCTGCCCCTGCACTGGCTTCCCACTCAGAGGCTGCCGTGGAGTCCAGAGTCCAGGTCCCTGAGCCTGGGTGGCTGGGGCACCTCAGGTCAAACATTGTTTCTGGGCCTCTGTTGTCCCTTCTGTGAAAGGGGAGAGGAAAGGGAGGAAGATGCTGCAAGTCCGTTCGTTGCAGCCCTGTGGACAGGCCTTTGATACATCTGAAATTCCCCCCCCCACACACACACACACACACTGCTGGCCAGGGGGATAAGGAAGGAGAACCGAGGACCGGGAGATGGAAGAGGTCCTCACAGGGGCACAAAGTGGCTGGTAGCAGAGCCCAGGCTGGGACCTGCCCTGGAGAGAAGGACAGCCCCCCTTCCTTCCTGGGGGGAGGGGGGCCAGCGTGGGTGGGAGGGGTGTGTGGGGGACAAAATGTCCTCCCCAGGGTCTCCTCTTGCAAATGAGCTACCTTTTGCAAAAACTATCATCACCCCAAGTGTGGAATGGAATAAAATAAAATAAAACAAATCAAGGTAGACAGACCTTCTAGGGCCCTTTGTCAGGAACTGCTATGCTGCTGGTCCGCCGGGGCCTGCTGGCCCTCAGGGACGCTGGGACAGCGAGGGTTAGAGCCGGACCAGGCTGAGCCCTGAAGTCTGGGTAAGGGGCTCTTCCTTACCATTGGGGTTCTTCCCCTGCCTTCTCTGCTTCCCTTTCTGGTCTCTGCCCTTCGCTGGATTTCTGTTCTCCCTCTCTGAGCCTCCGTCCCCCTCCCTCGGGATACAGCCCGAGGGCTGGCCGACCTGTGAGCCCTCCTGGCTCCCGCGGCTCCACCAGCGCTCGGAGCCGCGGGAGCCCTCTAGTAGTCTGCCTGGCAACACGTGACGCCACGCAAAAGCTGCCGCTGGGTTGGCTGGGCCCTCCTGGGAGGCGGGGAAGTTTCCGGCTCAAAGGGGGTTTTGGAAAGGGGGAGGGGGCAGATGGGCAAGAAGAAAACCTGAAGGGGCTTGTCTTTCCTTATACCGGGTCCCTCACCCTGCGACACCACCTCCCCACCAACCGATCCTTCACCTTAACCCCAAGTCCGCCACACCCTTCTGATCCCTCTCTTCCCCACGTTGCCCCTCCTCCCATAACACCTGGGGTCCCCAAGACCCTCTCTTCCCAACCCCCTCCCCCCACGCGGCGTCCAGTCATCACCACCCCCCATTCAGAAAGCCACAGGTCCCCTTGCCGGGAAGGGCGCCAGAGTCCGGGCACCCCTCCAGGGCCTTCCCGGCCTCCCCACCCGCCCCCGCTGTCCGCACGCGCGTCCGGTGCCCGCCGCGCCCGCTCCGGGAATCGTCCCGAGGAGCCGTCAGGGCGCGGTCCCAGGAGGGGCAGCGGCCAGTCCGGGGTCCCAGGTGGCCGGGTCCCCAAGCCAGGGCTTGTGCTCGCTTCCGGGGACGGGCACCGGAGTCCCCGAGCCTCAGTGCCCGCCCTGCAGGCGCAGGGATCTCCTCCCCCGGCAGCCGCCCTGCCTCCTCTGGGAAACCGGACCCTCCCCCGGGGCTCTGGTTTCCCGAAAACTACTGACTTGCAGATACTAAGAATGGTTTTCTAGACCCTGTCTTCTCCCCACCCCCACCCAGGAGTTCAGGCCCTCATCCTTCTCCTTTCCCCCAGCACCTAAGAATCCGCACTCCAGGTCCTCTCTGCCCTCGGACCCAGGAGTCCAGGCTCCCCGCCCCTCCTCCCTCGGACCCAGGTGTCCGAAGACATCCCCCTCCTCCCCAGGGACCTGGCGGTCAGCCATCTCTCCTTGTTGGGCTGTCCGTCGTTTGCCCGGTAGAACAGGCGGACCGCGGGGTGGCAGGGGAGGGTGGGAAGGCCACGGATGCCTCCCGGAGCCTCCTGGGAGTCACTGCACTTTTTAAAGAGTTCCCCTTGGAGGCCCACCTGTCCTCCCCAGGGCCCAGAGGGACACAGCTGCGGTCAGCGGAGCCGGAGGAGGTTTGCCGTTATGCCTGAGGCAAAGCCAGGTGGCTTTCAGCACCCCCTGTCTGAGTGGAGAGGGGTCCTCCTTTCCGAGCGGGGACTAGGGGTTCCTCTTCCCGTGATGTCGGGGAATGGGGCACCTCGTCTGTGTGGGGGAGGGGTTCCGCCCTTGGGAGGAATGGCGGTCCCACATCTGTGTTGGGCCGAGGGTCCCCTTCCCTGTGCTGTGAGGGGATTTCTCTGTAGGGAGGTAGGAGGCCCATCTCTGGGTGCAGGTGGAGTCTCTGATTGTGACCTTGAGCCCTTCTTCTGGGTGGGGATGGGTGTCCTGTGTGTGTCAGTGTGTGTGTGTGTGTGTGTAGACTGTGGAGTGTGCATGGCGATGGGGTCTCAGTCGAGCCACTTGTCTGAGAGTTGGGGGTTTTCTCTGGAGGGGATGGGGTTCTTGTGTGTGTGGAGATTAAGGGTTCCTGTCTGGTGAGGAGAGCTCTGTGTGAGGATGAGAACCCTTTCTATGGGAATCAGGGCTTCCCACGTAGGAATGAGGGGACCTTCCCAAAAGGGCAGAGAGCTTTACTTTAGTGTAGACGGGGGCGGGGGGGGGGGGCGTCCTTTGAAGAGGCCTGGGGGACTGGCGGCACTTGTATGAGGATGGGGGAATGAACAGACAAGAGAAGTCCCTAGGGAGGGCCCCTCTTCCTGGGGTGTCCAGACCACTGGACAGCCCAGGTCAACCGGGCTGTGGGGTGGGGGTCCTGTCCCTTATTGCAGCTGGGGCCCCAGTGGGCCAGGAACCAGCAGGCAGGGCAGGGCAGAGATGTTGTGGTCAGCATGAGGTGTCCAGTTTCCAGCCCTGGGGAAGATCTAATTTTACCCCCAGGACCCAAAAGGTTAGGGCCCTGTGGCCTGGACGGATGGGGCAGAGCCTGCTTGGGGCAAGCAGAAACCTGATCCCACAGACTCGGGATTAAAGATAGATTAAAGATAGATTTACGGTAATCTGTCTAAATGGGCTGGACTCCCTGGTGCCAGGGAGGAGGGAGAGACTCCTGGGCTCTGGGAGGGGTGGGGCTGAGCCATCGTTCTGAACACCTATCTCACAGCCGCCAAGAAGGCCCCCAAAGGCAAAGATGCGGCCAAACCAGCTCCCAAGGAAGCTGCTCCCCAGGAGGCTGCTCCCCAGGAGGCTGCTCCCCAGGAGGCTGCTCCCCAGGAAGCGCCCCCAGGGGAGGCTCCCCCAGAATCCCCCAAAGGTGAGATAGTGCCCAGTGGGCTCAGCAGAACCTGGACCCCATCCCCCAGGCTCCCCTGGCCCCTCTGTGCCCTCTCTGTCCTCCACATGGCCCCAGAGCTGACCCGCCCCTCCCCAGCCTCCCGAGGCTCCCCAGGGCCCCCAGGACGGAGCCCAGCCCCTCAGCCTGGCCTTCGAGCTCCCACCCAACACCCGGCTGGTGCATCACCCCCGCCAGTGTGGGATGCTCCACCCATCTTTACCCCTGTCCTCCCGCACAGCCCAGTGCGACACCATCCATCCAGCCCCCTCCCGTTCACAGGTGGGAAAGCGGGGGCCTGAAGGGGTGGGGGGCACCTGGCCAAGGTTGCACAGCTTCCCAGGTGACACGAGGTCATTCCCAGGTCAGGAAAAACCACTTCACGCCATGGCCTTTGGCTTCAGAGCAGAGGGTCCCTCCCTGGCTCTAAGTCCGGTCCCCAAAGTAGCCTATTGCCCCTCCCAGCTGCCCTAGACCCTAATCCTGTCTCCCAGCAGAAGTTCCCTCTGAGGAGCAGTCCCCAGTCACTGAAGAGCCCACTGGTGTTTTCCTGAAGAAGCCAGACTCTGTGTCTGTGGAGAAAGGTGAGGGGGGCCTGGGGGAAGGAGGGGTGGGGGTCTGGACCCCTGGGTCTGAGGGAGAAGGGGCCGGGGGCTCTCAGCTTCACCGTCCTCTGTAGAGTCCCCTGGTTCCTGTCTGACCACTCCCTCTCATCCCCCCACCCACTCCCTGCTGCCTCCTTCTCTCCCCACCCAGGAAAGGACGTGGTGATTGTGGCCAAGGTGAATGGGAAGGAGCTCCCGGGCAAACCAACCATTAAGTGGTTCAAGGGGAAATGGATGGAGCTGGGCATCAAGAGCGGGGCCCGGTTCTCCTTTAAGGAGACGCACGACTCCGCCAACAATGTGAGGACCCCGTGGGGCTCTAGGGTGGCGGGGGCAGGGCCGGCGGGGGTGCAGGCCTCGCCTTCCAGAAGGCCTGTGAACGTCTGAGGTGTAGCCATGGGACAGGATCTGCGGGGCTGGAGGTTGTGCTGGGCAGAAGGGGGAACACAGGTTAGGCGGGCTGCCCTCGGGCACGGTGTGTACACTCCCAGAAAAGTCTCAGGGGGTTGGGGGTCAGGGGCCTTGGCCCCCCAGGGTCAAGATTATCTCTCGGCACGGGAGAGACAGCTGCAGGGTGGGGGGAGGACTCGGAAGCAGAGCTGTGGAAGAGCTCGGGGGGTGTGGGGTGGCGCTGGAGGCGGTCACCTGCACCCACACTCCTGGCCCCGGCCCCCAGGTGTACAACTTGGAGCTGCACATTTCGAAGGTGGTGCAGGAGGACCGTGGTGACTACCGCCTGGAGGTCAAAGCCAAGGACACCTGCGACAGCTGTGGCTTCAACATCGATGTGGAGGGTATGCTGGTGGGGGTGGGGGCCACGGGTTGTGGGTCTGGGGCTCATGTAGGAGGAGAGCATACAGATATGGGGGTGAGGTGGGGTGTATATTCGGGGGCCAGGGTGCTCCACGTTGGGGAGGAAGTCTACATGCTGAGAGCCTGAGGGGCTGAAGGGTTCAGGCTCTCCAGGTGCATCTGCAAAGGCTCGGGAGATGAGCCATGTCAGTTCCGGGGTCACGACACACAGGCTCCAGAAAGAAGCTGCAAGGACCGGGGAAGGGAGGGAGCTCGGGGTTAGAGAGTAAGGGCCCGTGGGTTTAGGGTGAAGGTGTATGGGATTCATGGGAGGGTACACAGATTTGGGGGCACATGTATGGAGCCCTGAGGGTGTACGGATACTGGAAGGGGGCTATAGCCCAGGATGGGGGAGGGGCTTCAATCAGCAGGGCACAGAGAACGAGCTTGCCCGGGCCTGGGGAGAAGGGCGCACTGGCCCAGGCATGAGGGGCTCAGGGTGCACAGCGAGGGCGGTGCGTGGCAGGCAGGGGGTGTGTCCAGAAGCAGAGGGAGTCTGGGCCGCACTGAGAGGGTGTACTGGCCCCAGAGGTGGGAAGAGAGGCGGCCTGGGCCGGAGGGGCTCCTGGTCCTGGGTCAGGACTTGCCTGCAGCTCGCCTTCCTGTCCCCCATGGTCTCTCCCCAGTACCCCGACAGGACTCCTCTGGGCAGAGTCTGGAAGACTTCAAGCGTTCGTGAGTGGCCCTGGACCCTGGGGACATGGGGAGGGGCTACCTAGGGAGAAGGGAGGATGGGGGAAGGCAGGACGTGGGGACCCAGGGTGAGTCCGGGGGCACCTCAGCAGAGGCCACACCCCCTCTCAATGGCCACAGGGGTGAAGGGAAGCCCGAAGACGCGGGAGAGCTGGACTTCAGCGGCCTGTTGAGGAAGAGGTGAGCCCAACTCCCTGGCATAGAGAGGGGAGCTGGAGGCCCAAGGAGGAGAAGGTGGCGGGTGAGGCCCCACTGGCCCCGTTGCTTCCCACTGCGATCACAGGCTGCCTGCCCACCCCTCCACCACCTCCTCTACCCACCCACTGCCTGCCCACCCGGCCACCCAGCTGTCTGCCCACCAATTCCCCTACCCCCGCCCTTAACCCTTCCTTCTGATGCCCACTTTCCTGTCCACTCAGGCTCCAGTTCACCTACCCATCCGCTTGTTCACCCAGCCCAACATCTGCCCAGCCATTGGTCCACCCACCCACCAATCTCATCCATTCATCCAATCAGCTACCTGTTTCTCCATCGACTAATCCATCTCTCCACCCACCTGCCCACTTGCCCATCCATCTACCCACCTATCCATCCATCCACCCTCCACCTTCTCACCTGTCCTTCTGTCCGCCCACCAGGGCACTCAGCCACCTGGTTCTGAACAGGGAAGAGATGACTTCTGATGTGGGGGGGGGTCAGAAACATACCTCTGGGGCAATGTGGGGGACACACCAGAGAGGGGGAGACTGGAGGGAGGCCGGGAGGCAGGGGCCATGGTCCCGGAGGGAGAGCATGAGGGTAACAGGCCCCGGGACAGAAAGTGACGCGGGCAAGTCACATGGCAAGTGGGTGGAGAAGGCAGTGGGAGACCGCACGGGGGTGCTCTCCCCACCCTCAGGGAGGTGGTGGAGCAGGAGAAGAAGAAGAAGAAAGATGATGATGACCTGGGCATCCCGCCTGAGATCTGGGAGCTCCTGAAAGGGGCGAAAAAGAGCGAGTACGAGAAGATCGCCTTCCAGTATGGCATCACTGACCTCCGGGGCATGCTGAAGCGGCTCAAGAAGGCCAAGGTCGAGGTCAAGAAGAGTGAAGGTCAGTGAGGGTCTGAGGGAGATGGGCCCTGCACGTAGGAGCCCCAGCGTCGGGGGTGTCTGATGTGTGGACATTGGACCTGTCTTTTGGAGGCCCCCATGTAATATAGTCCTGTTCTCAAGGGCCTCCAAGTTCATAGGAAGCTTCTTCTTCTTCTTCTTCTTTTTTTAAAAGATTTTATTTATTTATTTTTAGAGAGAGAGGGGAAGGGAAAAAGAGAGAGAGGGAGAGAAACATCCATGTGTGGTTACCTCTCACATACCCCCTACTGGGGACCTGGCCTGCAAGCCAGGCATGTGCCCTGACTGGGAATCGAACTGGCAACCCTTTGGTTCACAGGCCGGTGCTCAGTCCACTGAGCCACACCAGCTAGGGCCATAGATGGCTTCTTGGCTTTGACCTTGGAGAGCCCGGGGTCTGGGGAAGGGGACTTGGCAGCTTGGGGGATGACTAGGGCAGGGAGAACCTCTGAGCTCCATCTGCCTGCATCCCTCCACCCCCAGCCTTCACAAAGAAGCTGGATCCAGCCTACCAAGTGGACAGAGGCAACAAGATCAAGCTGGTGGTAGAGATCAGTGACCCGGATCTTCCCCTCAAGTGGTTCAAGAATGGCCAGGAGATCAAACCAAGTAGCAAGTAAATGTGTGGGCCAGTCCCTGGGTAGGGGGGACCTGGGGCCCAGAGACAGCACCTAGAAAAAAGGCTGGTCACGCTTTTTTAAAAAATATTTTATTTATTTATTTATTTAATTTTTAGAGAGAGTGGAAGGGAAGGAGAGAGAAACATCAATGTGTAGTTACCTCTCACACGCCCCCTGCTGGGAACTTGGCCTGCAACCCAGGCATGTGCCCAGAGTGGGAATCCAGCCGGCACCCCTTTGGTTCACAGGCTGGCACTCAATCCACTGAGCCACACCAGCTAGGGCCCAATGGGTTCTTTTCTTTATTATTTTTTCCTTGGCTGTGTTTTCTCACATGAGCATTTCGGCTAAGAAACACAGTTATACTAGTTAAGGTGCAGTTGAGTTGCTGTAACAGTGCTGTGCCATTCTAGAGTACATTAAGTTAGAGAGGTGTATGTCTAGTTGGTGGAGGCAGGGGGGCCACCTCTTCTCTCAGAGACTTTTCTGAGACCCGGTGTCCTTATTTTTGGCGGCACCGTCTGCATGGTGGAAGCTGGGTCATAGGCACATCTGGGTCTGGCGGACGGGAAAGGGAGAAGGAGAGAAGTCCAGAGCAAGTCCTCAGAGTTGGAGATGACCTAGCAATCACGCACATCACACCCAGCTGTGGTCCATTGGCCCAAGCTCACTGCGCAGCCCTCCCAGTTGCAAAGGTGTCTGGGAAGTGTAGTTCTCTAGGGGGGCGGTTGTATGCCTCTGCTAAGTGGAAGGAGAGGCTAGGTGGGGGTGAAGTTAGCATTTTGTCTGTCGGTATTTAAACACTATAAGTTGGACCGTCTGTGCCCTCCTGCACAATTTGTCCTAGGGCGGGAGTGGCTTGCCCAAGAACTGGTGGACAGATCTACCCCAGGGCTAGCAGCTGCTCCATGCCCCACACTGAGGTGAGATTTTTGCACTAGGTACGTGTTTGAGAATGTTGGTAAGAAGCGAATTCTCACTATCAACAAGTGCACAATGGCGGATGATGCTGCGTATGAAGTTGCAGTTGCTGATGAGAAGTGTTTCACTGAGCTCTTTGTCAAAGGTGAGGCCGGGATTTGGGCTGAGCTCAAGGATCAGGGTCCTGAATGGGGTTCTGGAACTACTTGACCTCCTCTTCCCGCTGTGCCCACAGATCCTCCTGTCCTGATTGTGACACCCCTTGAGGACCAGCAGGTGTTTGTGGGTGACAGGGTGGAAATGGTAGTGGAGGTGTCAGAAGAAGGTGCCCAGGTCAAGTGGTAAGTGACCCTTCACCCCTGACTTCCACCCAGATGCCCACAGCTTCTCTGCGTCAGCCCCAACCTTCATGGTCTCTCTTGGAGCCTGGGGACCTTTACCCAGTTGTCCCCAGGAGACCTCAGCCTCTCTCCCTAAATGCTGACCTCCACCCTCTAGAAATTCCAGAAGAATGTCTACCAATCCCGTTCCCTTTTCCTGATCCCTGCTATTTCAGGTTTATTAAATCATTTATTCATCCATTTGACCACTCACCAGTCCTTTGGTCTATCAGTTCATCTGTCCATCTCGCCATCCCCCCATCCACTCATCCATCTGTTCATCTACCTATCCACTTCACTGATTCATCATCCACCTGTCTAACATATCCATTCGTCCACCATCCATCCATCCACCCACCCACCCATCTACCGATCCATTTGTGTATCCCCACATCAATTCACCCATCTGACAAATATTTATTGAGCATCTGTTGTGGGGTGGCATTCTTCTATGTGTTAAAGATGTAATGGGAAGAAAATAAGTCGGCATGTACCTGCCTTCGTGGAGCTTATAACCTGGTTAAGTTTCTGGAGTGTGTGGGTGTGAGCGGCGGAGACAGGTATTAGTCATCACATGAGTAAGTGTAAAAGTTCCGTTTTGATGAGGGCTTCAGAGGAGCTGTAATGGATTCAGTAATCACTTTTTAGTAGGAAAAAGGAACTCGGGAAGTCCGGGAAGGCTTCCTGGAAGAGGTGACAATTGAGCTGAGGTTGGAGTGATGAGGAGGTAGAAGTGAAGTAGGAAGGAAGGAGTGTCCCAGGCAGGGGGAGCACCATTTCCAGAGGTCACAATATTTGACATTTTTCTGTGACCCTGGGACATCTCCTGTGTTCTGTTATGTCCCCATGACCTCTTTTTGTGTCCCCGGACCTTCAACCGGGACCGTGAGGCATCTCCTGGTGGTTTGTGACCTCCTCCTCTTTTTCTCCCTGGGACTCCCACCTGTGACCCATTCATTCCAGATGCCTCTGTCAAGCTTAATCTCTTCCCCCTCCTGTGACCTCCCTTTGGACTCCTGAGCCCCACTGAGGACGGTCTCTCTTGCCCCTGACTCGCCCTCTGACCTCCAGACCCAGGGCTGTGCAGGCCCCTCACCTCCCCCTCTACACCCCCTCCGCCCAGGATAAAAGATGGTGTGGAGATGACGAAGGAAGATTCCTACAAGGCGCGGTACCGCTTCAAGAAAGACGGGAAGCGTCACTTGCTCATCTTCACCGAAGTGACCTTGGAGGATGCGGGTCGCTTCCAGGTCATGACCAACGGTGGCCAGTGCGAGGCCGATCTCATCGTGGAAGGTATGGAGCCTCCTGTAGGGCAGGGGCCACTGGGCACAAGCCTCTCTTCGAGGCTCCAAGTTGCTCAGGCCCCAGATTTCGGAATTGTCCCTGACGCCTCTCTTTGCCTCACACCCTGCATGCAATCCACCAGCATGTCCTCAGGGGAGATCCTGGCTCCGCCCCGGTCTCCGTCTGCGCCTGCGCGGGCCGCCGCTTCTCACTAGTCGCTCAGATTCCTCGCCGGGCCCACATCTACACACACACACACACACACACACACACACACACACACACACACGCCAGCCAAAGTGGTCCGTGTAAAAGGCATGTCAGCCCTGGCCAGGTGGCTCCATTGGTTGGAGCGTCGCCGCATTCAACAAAAAGGTCGGGGGGTGCCCGGTCGGGGCACATGCCTAGGTTCCGGGCTCAATCCCTGGTCTAGGTGTATGTGGGAAGCAACTGATTGATGTCTGTTTCTCTCTCTTTCTCCCTTTCTCTCGCTCTAAGAAAATCCATAAACATATGCTTGGGCAAGTAGTTAAAAAAATGTAAGTCCGATGGTGAACACTGAACACATCCTGTAGTCTAGGTGACGGTATTGTTCCCAAGTGCACTTCCTGGTTCTCTAAGTCGTCACCGTCAGGGGAAGCTGAGTGCAGGGTCCGCGGGACTCTCTGCATTATTTTCGCAAACTTCTGTGAGTCTAAAATCCTTTTTTAAAAAAAAAATTTATTTATTTATTTATTTTTAGAGAGGGGAACGGAGGGAGAAAGAGAGGGAGAGAAAAATCGATGTGTGGTTGCCTCTCACGCGCCCCCTACTGGGGACCTGGCCCTCAACTCAGGCATGTGCTCTGGCTGGAAATCCAACTGGCCTGTCTTTCGTTCCCAGGCAGGTGCTCAATCCACTGAGCCACACCAGCCAGGGCTATAACTCTTTAAATATGCAAAAAAATCAAGTCATTTATAAGCTAAATAAATTATATCATATGCATATGTAGCCATATATTATTTTATTTTTTAACCATGTAAATGCATTGTTTTATTTATTTTTTAAAAGATTGTATTCAGCCCTGGCTGGCATAGCTCAGTGGATTGAGCTCGGGCTGCGAACCAAAGCATCGCAGGTTTGATTCCCAGTCAGGGCACATGCCTGGGTTGCAGGCCATGGCCCCCAGCAACCTCTCTCTCTCTTTCTCCCTCCCTTCTCTCTCTAAAAAATAAATAAATAAAATCTTTTTAAAAAAAGATTGTATTCATTTTTAGGGAGGGGGGAAAGGAAGGAGAAAGAGAGAGAGAGAAACATCAATGCGTGGTTGCCTCTTGCACGCCCCCTACTGGGGATCTGGCCTGCAACCCAAGCCTGTGCCCTGACTGGGAATTGAACCAGTGACCTTTTTGTTTGCAGGACAATGCCCACCCCACTGACCAACACCAGTCAGGGTAGCATTGTTTTATTTAAAAAATAAAAAAATAATTAAAAAATGTTAGTCAGATCCCAGCTGTCCTCCCACCACCCTGCGAGGCTCTGCCTCGCTGAGATTCAACAGGAAGTCTTCTCCAGGACCCACACACCCCAGGCTGTGGCACTGTCTGCCCCACCCTGCTCCTGCTGCGGCTCTCTAGTCTGTCTGCACTGGCCTGCTTGCTGTTTCCATGCCAATAAGCCTGCTTTGCTCCACAGGGCCTTTGCACATGCTGTTCCCTCTACCTGGGGGATTCCTGCATCCTCCCATGGACTCAGGCTGTGTCACTGCCCCTTGTTGTATGTTTACGTGCTTCCCCGCTCACTGCCTGTCTCCCAGCTAGAACCTGAGCTTCACGAGAGCAGTGGTTTCTGTGTTGTTCATGGCTGTTTCCTCAGTACCTGGAACAGTCCTTGCCACATAGTGGGTGCTTGCAAATATTTGTGGACTGACCAGAGTTGCAATGTCCCCATCTCTTTCTTTCCTCATCCAGAGAAACAGCTGGAGGTCCTGCAGGACATCGCGGACCTGACAGTGAAGGCCTCAGATCAGGCTGTGTTCAAATGTGAGGTGTCTGATGAGAAGGTGACGGGCAAGTGGTACAAGAATGGGGTCGAGGTGCGGCCCGGCAAGAGGATCACCATTTCCCACGTGGGCAGGTTCGAAGCAGACTGTGCGGTGGCTAGGGGGTGGGGTGTGTGTATCAGCTAGCTCTAGCTGCATAATGACCATCCCTGGACTTAGTGGTTTCAAAGAAGAAGGATGTATTGGGTCGATCTGTGGGCCGGCAGGAGGATGGCTGATCTTGGATGGCCTGTGTCACATCTCTGTGGTCAGCTGGGTGTTAGCTCTGCTCAGCTTCCTGTGCTCTTCAGGACCTCAGCGGGGGGATGGGCTGCCTCTTTGCTGGTCCCTGTGATGCCTCATCTCCTAGCAGGGCTAGTCCTGGCATCATCATGTGGCAGAAGCAGGTTCTGAAGGAGAGTAAGGGAACTGGGCTGGGAATATGTCCCACCATATTCTCTTGGGCAAAGGAAGTAAAGGCTTCAGGGTCTCCTGTGAAGAGCAATGGATAGAAAAAGGGGAAAACTTGTGGCCATATTTGCAAACAGTCTACTACTGTGGATGGAGGGGTGTCTACCTAAGGAAACATGGGCCTGGGGACTGGCTGGTACATATAGCTCAGTGGTTTGGGCATCGTCCCACACACCAAAAGGTTGCTGGTTTGATTCCCAGTCACTGGTGTGCAAGAGATACATCCGTCAGTCAGTTGCCTCTCACATGCCACCTACTGGAGACCCAGCCCGCAACCCAGGCACGTGCCCTGACTGGGAATTGAACCAATGACCCCTTGGTTTGCAGGCCAGCGCTCAATCTCCTGAGCCACACCAGCCAGGGCTCAGGGAGTTTTTTAAGTGCTTTACAACCCTGGGGTGCATTGTTATCATTACCTGTATTTTATAGATGAAAAGTGAGGCACCGAGAGGTTAAGTAACTTGCCCAAGGTCACACAGCTAGTAAGGGGCCAAGCTGAGGTTTAAATACAGCATTCCAAAGGCCAGGATGAAAAGGGTGGGCGTGAGCCTGTAAAGTGCATTGAGGAGGAGGAGGATGTTTTTCTGTGGTGGTCCCCAGGGTGATCTGGCCTGACATGTGCCCTGTGCCCCCCACCCCTTAGGATCCACAAGCTGGTGATCAATGACGTCCGGCCCGAGGACGAGGGGGACTACACGTTCGTGCCCGATGGCTACGCCCTGTCTCTCTCGGCCAAGCTCAACTTCCTGGGTGAGGAGCTCCCTTTCCCCCAGGGCCCCCTTTGGGGTTAAGTTTCTCGGACTGCACCCTGGAGCGGGGGCTGGGTGGGGAACAGCAGGCGTCTGCCAATCACAGGGACAGTCAGATAGAAAATGGGGGAGACCGCTGTGTGTGCTACAGCGTGACCATGTGGGGGCGTGTGGGACAGTCACAGCTCTGAACCCACCTCAGCATCCCAGGTGCCAGGGTGACACCAGACCCTCCTCTCTGTCTTGGGTGTGAAGGTGGGGTACGGGGCCCGCTGACTTTAGACCTAACTGTCCAGTCTTCTGTGTTCCCCAGAAATCAAGGTGGAGTACGTCCCCAAGCAAGGTAAGGACTGGGGCTGCTTTTGTAACTGAGGCCCAGACTCCTGGGTCTAAGAGGGAGGGGCTGGGGGCCTGGACCCCTGGGTCTGAGGGGAGAGGGGCTCTTGGGTTTTCATGGCTGTTGGAACCTGGCTTCTCAGGAGATCCTGCGGAGGAGGGGTTGGGACAGTCCCACTGTCTACTTCCAAGTTCCCCACAATCCCGTCTCTGCCACTAGAGCCACCAAAGATCCACCTGGACTGCTCAGGGAAGACCTCAGACAACTCGATTGTGGTCGTGGCTGGGAACAAGCTGAGGCTGGACGTGGCCATCTCAGGGGAGCCCCCTCCTGTGGCCACCTGGCTGAAGGGGGATGAGGTAGGGCGGGCTTCCCCTGGGCGCTGTCTGTCTCTCCCAGCTCTGCTGGGCAACTTGAGGCAAGTTGCTTTCCCTCTCTGAGCTGCAGTTTCAATGTAAAATGAGAATTATGATTCCTTCCTCAGGGGGTTGTTTGGAAGATTGGAGATTACGTTTGTCCACCCCATGGCACTGCCCCAGCACATGGTGGGTGCTGTGTCCATCTGTCTGTCCATGCATCCTCCACTCATCCCTCCATCTTCCCATTCATCAGTCAACTGATTAATTCATGCATCCATCCACTTATCCAGGATTTAATCAATTTGTCCATCTGTTATTCATCAGCCAACCCAGTTATCCATCCATCTGTGCATCCGTCCATCCATCCATCCATCCATCCATCCATCCAACAAATATTTTGACCTTGCATGTTCCAGGCCCTGGGACAGTTCAGTTTTTCTTCTCTCTGGGCTGCAGTTTCCTCTTCTGTAAAAGCGACAGACTCAGTGCTCATTCATTCCCTCACTCGGCAGACACCCCCTGAGCCCACCTCTGTGCTGGGCTCCGTGCATAGGCACTGAGGTCATAGGCCTTCTGGGAGGGAGGCAGACAGGGGCCCAGATGGTCACGTCCAGGGTGATTGGTGTGAGACAGAGGGAGGTACCAGAAGCTGTGGGAATTCAGAGGATGGGGCCACCATTGCCCATTGAGAGCATCCAGGAGGGCTTCCTGGAAGAGGTGACTTTTGGGCAGGTCCTAAAGGATGAGTAACAGGAAAAGGAGATAGAGAGCGGGGTGCAGGTGCTGTGTGGGACGAGCCAGGGTGGTGTTTGGAGGGCGAGGAGGGCTGTGGGGGTTGGTGAGGCCATGCAGGTCCAGCAGGTCCTCTTGTGCAGGTCCTTGGCCTTGAGCATGGTGTGGCCGTGGGCAGGCATGGGGGTGGGGGCATTGAGCGCTGGGGAGGGGCGGAGGCAGTGCACGGCCATTTGGTGGCTGTGTCCAGGTGTTCTCGGCCAAAGAGGGCAGGACCCGCGTCGAGGAGCGCGTGGACCTCAGCAGCTTCGTGATCGAGAGCGCCGAGCGGGCAGACGAGGGCCGCTACACCATCAAGGTCACCAACCCTGCTGGCGAGGACGTGGCCTCCATCTACGTGCGGGTTGTGGGTGAGCAGCGGGAGCCGAAGGCGCTGAGCTTGGGGGTGGTTCCTCTGGGCCGTGAGGGGCCCCTGACTCCCCTGCCTCCCACCCAGATGTCCCAGACCCCCCGGAGGCTGTGCGTGTCACCTCGGTTGGAGAGGATTGGGCTACCCTCGTGTGGGAGCCCCCCAAGTATGATGGGGGGCAGCCAGTCACCGGTGAGTGCCTGCGTACCAGAGTTCCCCTGACCTCCGACCTCCCGTCCCCTCTGATTTCTCTTTGACCTCCGAGAGTCCTTTGCCTCCTCCAACGTGCGCCCTGACACCTGGTTTCCAGCTTTGACATTTCACAACCCCTTTGGTCTTTGCGTTATTCTTTACTCTCTAATGATGTAGGAATCCTCACTTGGGTCAATGGCCTGGGATTTTCTATGACCCTTGACTCCCTGATTCATGACTTATGATCCTGCTTGATCACTGACCCCATGACCAGTGACCTCTGACTGCTGGTGACCTTGAGGTCAACCCAGGATTCATGGCCTCAGGCTTCTCTGGGTGGTGTGGCCTTTTAACGTGACCCTCACTGACCCCTACTGACCTGCGACCCCCCAAGGCCTCTTCATGACCGCCCACTCCTCTCTGCTTGTCGGGGGGTCCAGGGTACCTCCTGGAGCGGAAGAAGAAGGGCTCTCACCGCTGGATGAAGCTGAACTTCGAGGTCTTCACCGAGACGACCTACGAGTCCACCAAGATGATCGAGGGTGTCCTCTACGAGATGCGGGTGTTCGCCGTCAACGCCATCGGGGTGTCCCAGCCCAGCCTCAACACCAAGCCCTTCATGCCCATTGGTGACGCCCCTCTGCCCCTGTGCTGCACCCCTCTCTGCCTCTGACCCGTGCCCTGTCTGTCATTCCATCATTGCTCTCTGACCCTGCACCCTGGCCTTTGACCCCACGGAAACTGCTGACTTCTGTCACCTCTCATCCAGCAGCCCAGCACATGGACCCCTCAGCCTCACCCACCCACCAACCTCTCCCCGACCCAGTACACCCGCGGCTGGCCACTATGGCTTTACACTCCATGCCGTGGCCTGTGTATCTCACTGACCTCTTGCCTAGCAGACTAACACCTATCTCTGTCCTCGGAGACCTCCCTGCCCCTTGCTGTCTTATTTTAATGACCCTTGATGACATGTCCTTGCTCAATGACCTCTGGCTCACCATAATGATCCCTCTCTGACCAGTGACTCCAACTCTGACCCCTGACCTTCCCTGCTGACCTCTGAATCCTCATGTACTCCCATCTCCCCTTTCCCTGGGTCCTCACAGCACCCACGAGTGAACCCCGGCACCTGACAGTGGAGGATGTGACAGATACTACCACCACCCTCAAGTGGAGGCCCCCAGACCGGATCGGGGCCGGCGGCATCGATGGGTACATGGTGGAGTACTGCCTGGAGGACTGTGAGTGGCCCCATCAGGCCAGGCGGGGGGCAGTGGCTCACACAGACCCAAGTGGGTGTCTGGTCCCGGGGACCCAAAGTAGGACAATGTAGGGGCCTATCTGGGAGGCAGCCAGCTGCCCTGGCGGGACTGTATTTACCCAAATCCCTGGGACAGGGATGGGCCCAGTGAGGCCCACACTGCCCAGCTTGCCCTCTGTCCCTCCTTCTTTCCGTCCTCCCCCTTCCTCCCTTTTCTCTTCCCCCACACCCATCCCCCAAACAGCTGTGCCTTTTTATCCATCTGTCTGTCTTTCCATCCAAACATTTATCTACTAGTTATATTCCTTCTTCATCTCTTCTATTCATTTATTCATCATCCATCCATCTTTCCCTCCTTTTTCCCTTCCCTTTTTTCCCTTTTATTTCTCTCTCCCTCCCTTCCTTCTGTCCCTCTCTCCTTCCTTCTTTTCTTCTACTTTCCCACCTAGTCATCCATCCAAACCATCTCTCTATGTGTCCAAAAATTCTTTGGATCATCCAGCTAGCCATCTCTCCTGTAACATTTTTATACATAAATCTCTCTTCATGGCCATCTTTCTATCCTTCCCTTCCTTCCTTCTTTCCACCCATTTGTTTACCTGTCAGCCATCCATCCATCTATTGTCTATGCATCCATCCATCCACTCACCCATCCATCCACTCACCTGTGCCTCTACCCACTCCCACTCCGTACATCCAACTCTCCATCCTCCACTGAACGAACATGCATTGCTGCAACTGTGAGAACATCACCAACATGGTCATCTCACTGGGAGGAGAGACAAGATCATCTTTTTTGTTATTGTTCACTTTGTATTGGAGTGACATTGGTTAGTACAATTTTATAGGTTTAGCCCTAGCCAGGTAGCTCAGTTGGTTAAGCATTGTCCTGATATGCCAAGGTTGTGGGTTTGATCCCCGGTCAGGGCACATACAAGAACCAACCAATGAGTGCATCAATAAATGGAACAGCAAACTGATGATTCTTTCTGTCTGCCTCTCTCTCTCCCTGAAATCGATCAATACATTTAAAAATGTTGAAATTTTATAGGCTCAACTGTATAATTCTATAACACATCATTTGTATATTGTATTGTGTTCACCACCCCAAGTCTTCTTCCATCACCGGACAAAATCATCTTGACTCCATACCCCAGGTCTCACCATCAGACAGATGTAAGTTCCAGTCCTGCCCCTGCACTTTCTAGTGGTGTGACCTCGGGCAGGTTTCTGTGCCTCAGTTTCTTCATCTAAAGATGGTGGACAGTTCCCGCCTTAACGGGGTACCACAACAACTGTGTTTGGTAATGTGTGTACACGATGGATGGTGGGGCTCTAGTCGTGTCTTCCCCTTCTCTTCCCAGTGCTCTTCACTCTACTTCCGCCCTGGTGACCCCTCCCCGATCTGTATCATCGCCACCCCCAAATTTCAGACCCTCCTCATGTTAGACTTCGCCCTGGTTCTTGTTGGTCTGACCCATGCCAGTCCACCCAGGCCTGACGATGAGCCCAAATGGGAGGGGTCCTATCACAGAGGCAGTTCCTTGCCTTCTCTGAGCCTCGGTTTCCTCGTCTCTGCAATGGGTATAATGTAGAGTGGAGGTGGAAATAAGGAGCTACCAGTGTCCCAGCTGTCCACCCTGGTCACAAGTGCTGAATAGACATCAGCGGCTGCTAGTTCAAGGCATGGGGAGGAAGAGCAGGAGGGGCCCAAGGGAAGGTGTGGAAGAAAGGTCCCCGGCACGGCTCCTCTCTCGTAGCCGAGGACTGGATCCCAGCGAACACGGACCCCATTGACCGCTGTGGCTTCACCGTCAAGAATCTGCCCACAGGAGCAAGAATCATCTTCCGGGTCGTTGGGGTCAACATTGCAGGGCGCAGCCAGCCAGCCACTCTTGCTCAGCCAGTCACCATCAGGGAGATTGTCGGTGAGCGAATGACCCCTGACCCCTGGCCCCATTCTCCCAAAGACCAGGGTGTAGTCGTCTGGCCAGCCCTTTCCCTGCCATCATTGGGGTCTTGGTGCAGGCTCCTGCCCGCCAGAGTCTGTGTGTGGTGGATGCCATAAACAGATTTAAACAGACTGCAGAAGTCCTTTGGAGGAAAAGTGATGGCATGGCCACTCTCTCAAGGGGAGAGTGCCCCGACCCCTGCCTGGACAGGCTTTTATTGCCTTCCAATCACATTACATCAAAGAAGGTTCTCGTTCATCGTCCTTAGGCTTACTTTAAGTGATTACTTCTTACAAATGACAAAAAAAGTTGTAAATGCAAGGAAACGATAAAAATGACTGATCTGGTTACATTCCGCCCTTGGGACAGCTTAGCGCAGACTTAGGAAATTGTTTCAGAGATATACACTAAACATCTGCCGTCTTAGCTCAGCGTGAGGGAGTTTTAGCAAAAGCAAGTCTCACAGTAGCCTAGGCACAATGCAGGCCTGATTTCCCACGGGAAAGCTGATCCGCACACCTGGCTCCTGTGTGCGGCCTCACATTTGATCCGTTTCCCAGATCAGTGCTGGGCTACATTTGCCATTGCCATGCTGATCGGTTTCCTGTAGGGTCTCCCCCAGCAACCTCATTGCCATGGTCTCAAGTGTCCCCCAGCCCAGCACTGAGCTCTCTTTGTATCTGTGTCCTCAGAGCAACCCAAGATCCGACTCCCCCGCCATCTCCGCCAGACTTACATCCGCAAAGTGGGGGAGCCCATCAACCTCCTTATCCCTTTCCAGGTGCGTGGGAGGGAGTCAGGGTCGGGGGTCGGGGGTCAGGGGTCAGCCCGCACCTGAGAGCGCCCAGCTGACTTCTGCTGCTTGCTGCCCTGCGCAGGGCAAGCCGCGGCCCCAGGTGGTGTGGACGAAGGGCGGGGCGCCGGTGGACTCCTCCCGCGTCAACGTGCGCACCAGCGACATCGACACCGTGTTCTTCGTGCGCCAGGCAGCCCGCTCCGACTCGGGCGAGTACGAGCTGAACGTGCAGATTGAGAACATGAAGGACACGGCCACCATCCGCATCCAGGTCGTGGGTGCGTGGCTGAGAAGGGGCTGGGGGAGACGGAGGAGATGGCTGTGGAGGAGCGGGGGTGGGAGGGGAGGCGAGATGAGGATGCCCCAGGAGTGGGGAGTGGAGAGATTGACATGGGGGAGGGCTCGGGTGCAATGGCACGAAAGAAAAGGCGAGGCTATGGGAAGGGGGAGGAAGGTGGAAGACATATCCGAGTCCTGGAGAGGGGGGAAGGTGGGGGACATGTAGGGACTCTCGGGCTGGTGTGCAGCAACCCCTCCCGCTCTTTCCAGAAAAGGCAGGGCCGCCGTTGGACGTGACCGTGAAGGAGGTGTGGGGCAGCAATGCGCTGGTGGAGTGGCAGCCCCCCAAAGACGATGGGAACAGTGAGATCACGGGGTATTTCATCCAGAAAGCCGACAAGAAAACCATGGTGAGAGACCAGAGGGTCCGGGGCCGGTGGGGCGAGCCATGGGGGTTGTGGGTTGGGGCGGTGTGAAGGCTGGTGCTTCTCAGAGCAGGCGCTGCTGCTGTCCTTTCCCAGCTGGGGAAACGGAGGCGCTGAGAGTCTGGGAGAATGGGCCCCGGATGGGAGTGCAGGCTTTTGGCTGAGCCCCGGTGCATGATGGGTTTTCTTTTGTGTGTGTGTGTTTCCCTGAAATTCCCCTAACAAAACCAAGCATGACCTTTAAGGTGGCATCTAGTACATTCGCAGTGTTGTGCAACCACCACCTCTGTCCAGTCCCAAGACATTTTTTTCTTTTTTAAATAAAAGATCTTATTTATTTTCTTTTTAGAGAGATGGGAAGGGAGGGAGAAAGAGAAGGAGAGAATCATCAATGTGTGGTTGCTTCTCACGTGCCCCCTACTGGGGACCTGGCTCACAACCCAGGCATGTGCCCTGACTGGGAATCTAACTGTTGACCCTATGGTTTGCAGGCCAGTGCTCAATACATTGAGCCACACCAGCCAGGGAGTCCTAAGACATTTTCATCACTGAAAAGGAAACACTGTCCATTGAGTGGTCACCCCTCCATCCTCTCCCATCCAGCCTCTGGTACCCTCCAATCTGCTTCCTGTCTCTACGGATTGGCCCATGCTGGCCCCTTCCTATGATGAAATCACACAGTGGGTGGCTCTTTGTGTCTGGCTTCTTTCACGCAGTCTCGTGTTTCCTAGGTGTCAGTGGTACATTGTAGCAGTGGTCAGTGTTCCATCCCTTTTCATAGCTAAGTAATATTCCGCAGCCTGGATGCTGCCACATTTTGCTTCTCCACTTATCCAGTGTTGGGCATGTGGGTGATTCCCATTTCCCAGCCACTGCGAACAGGGCTGCTGCGAAGGGTGGGTTTTCTTAGCCCCGCCCACACTTGGCTGTGCTTGCCTGACCCTGGCCCTTCCTGTGTCTGTGTCCCTGACTTTCCCTGCCCCGCCCGGCCTTCACGCTAGGAGTGGTTCAACGTCTATGAACACAACCGTCAAACCCACTGCACCGTGCCCGACCTCATCATGGGCAACGAGTACTACTTCCGAGTTTTCAGCGAGAACATCTGTGGGCTCAGCGACTCCCCCGGCGTCTCCAAGAACACAGCTCGGATCCCCAAGGCGGGTATGGCCACACCCCTCTGCGAGGTCCAGTCCCTGCCCTTCAGCTGGGGTTTGACTGGAAGTCCTCTGCACCCCCCACCCCTGGACTCAAAGTTAATGGCACCTGGTGACAGAGGAGAGGTGTTTGGGGGACAATCAGGATCAGTCTCCTCACAGGTTCACCTCCCCTCCCCCAGGTATCACCTACAAACCTCTTGATTACAAGGAACACGACTTCCGCACGCCTCCCAAGTTCCTGACGCCGCTGCCGGACCGGGTGGTCGTGGCTGGTTATGCTGCTGCTCTCAACTGTGCGGTCAGAGGCTTCCCGCAGGTGTGTGCGTGTGTGCCTGCGTGCGTGCGTGTGACCCTGGAGGGGACATTCAGCATCATGGAGCCCCCACCCCTTTCCATCACACCCCCTTTTCCTTTCTGACTCACCTCTTCTCAGTTCATGAAATTTGCTCCATTTTAACTGGCTGGTCATATTCACCTGCCACCAGTTTCTCTAAATAAAGTTTTATTGGAATGTGGCCTTACACACTTGTGTGTTATCCATGGCCACAGAGACCACAGGGCCACAGAGCCTGAACTGCCAACTACCTGGGCCTTTATACACAAAGCTCGCCACGTTCTGGCCGGACTTCTAAGTTTTTAGCTTTGGCCCTGTAGGCGCACCGTGGGTTTACAAGTTCTCCTCCTCCATCTTCACCTGTCTGCTTCCTTCACTAACTCCACTCATTTATTCACCTCCCGATCCACTTGCCTGGTTCATTCATTCACTGCATTTGCTTATTTATGTCATTCATTCACTCAGTTTTTTACTTTTTAATCCTTACCTGAGGATTTGTATATAGATTTTAGAGAGAGTAAGGGGAGAGGGGTGGGGGGGGGGAGAGAGAGAGAAAGAGGGAGAGAGAAACATCAATTGGTTACCTCTCACATGTAGGCTTAAACCTGCAACCTAGGTGTGTACCCTGGCCGGGAATCAAACCTGCAACCTTCTTGGTGTATGGGACGATACTCCCACCACCTGAGCCACCTAGCCAGGACTTGTTCCTTCTTTCAGTACATATTTTCAAAGGCTTTGTATGTGCTGGTGAATTGGATAAGACGTTCCCATATGCTGGGGGAGACAGCATCAATTCAATATCACATGAGTGGCTACAAAATTGTAAAGGGTGATAAGTGTGCCGGAGAAGTATGGCAGCCATGAGTGTGAAACAGCCTTGAGGCAGGGGAGTGACGAGTGAGCTGAGACCTGAGACAGGCAGATGCTCACTGGTGAAAAGGGTAGGAAGAGCAGTCTTGGAAGCGGGAGCAGCCAGAGCCAAGGCCCTGAAGTGGGGGCCTGTCTGGCCTGTTGGAGGCTCAGCCAGGAGGCCAGTGTGGCTGGGGCAGAGGCAAGCGAGGCTACGCAGCAAAGGGCCGAGCCGTGCTGGGCCCTGCGGGACGCATGGGGAGTGAGCTCTTCCTCTTACAGAAGAGGAGACCGAGGGTCGGAAAAAGGATGAGGCCAAGGTCATCCTGCCAAAACGAGGAGGTGGCCCAGGCAGAATGAGAATCCAGATTCTCCTCCCAAGGCCCATCGTGCCGTCACCCAGGGGACCCTCTCTCAGTGGGCCTCCTCTCCTGCTCCCCTCAACAGCCCAAGGTGGTCTGGATGAAGAACAAGATGGAAATCCGAGAAGATCCCAAGTTCCTGATGACCAATTTCCAGGGGATCCTGACGCTGAACATCCGCCGCCCGACCCCCTTCGATACCGGGACGTACACCTGCCGGGCTGTCAACGAGCTGGGGGAGGCACTGGCGGAGTGCAAGCTGGAGGTCCGAGGTGAGCGGCGGCCACGCACGCATGCGCTGTACAGAGCTAACCAGCGTCGGGCCTGCGGGGAGGACTCAGGGTAACAATAGGCTGCAGCGAGGGCTGCACAGGGTGTCGGAGGGGCCATGGTGGAGGGAGCACCTGTCCAGGCTTGGGTAGTCATCTGAAGATTTCTAAAGTTGTTGAAGGACACAGGAGGGCGTGAGGAGAGCTTGGCAAATGACTGTTGAGGTCTCCAGTGGGGAGGCGCGTGGACACAGTGTGGAAACAAACGGTAGTGGCAGAGGACCTGGGGCTGCGGGAGCCCAGAAACCTGCCTCCCCCCTGCACAGCCTGTCCCCCACGCTCTGTCCCTCCCTGCTGCACTCCACCCCATCCCCTGGCACTGAAATTCATCCTCTTCCTTCTGAAGTCCCATCTGGCCAGCCTCCCTGCCTCCCTCCCTCCCTCTCTCCTATCCAGCCCACACAGGGCCCTAGAAGACTCTTCTCTCCAGGGCTGACGTGCCCTGCATGGGCTTCCCAGCAGCCCTGGAGCCCCTCAGCCCGGTGTCAGTGTCCTGCGTCCTGCAGCATCCCCTCTCCCTGCCCCTCTCTGGCCTCATGGACCCTCATCTTCCTCCACACTGTTCCAGCTGCACCAAGCTCCCGGCAGTTGGACAAACTGATCAGCTTCCTCCAGGCCTCTGCCTACCAGGAAAACACTTCCTCACCTCCCCCTCCTTGGCCTTGCGTCCTCCAGTCAAGGTTCTGTGGGGTGGCTGCTAACCAAGTCCTGTAGAGGTGGCTTCCAGAGTCCCTCCCCGACTGTGATTTCCCCTGGCCCTGATGACAGCCCAGCAGACAGAAGTGGCCTTAGATCCTTAACAAGGGCTCAGAGACCTCCACGCCTTCTGTGTCATTCCTCCAGGCTGACCCAGTTTCTCAAGTTCTGTCCCCTCTATCAACTCTTGAGTCAGCTCCGAAATATCCCCACTCGAGGATTCCAGTGACAGCCCGTGTCACCAGCAGCTGCTCAGAAATCCCTGATCAAAATGTCCCAGTTTGGGGTTCAAAGCTACAGCAATCAATCACGGGGCACGATGGGGTGGCAAGCAGGGCGGTGAAGGGGAAACTTGCGCCCCCTGCTGGCCAATGGAATCCAGCAGGCAAAAGGGCCTGGCAGGGGCACTGGCGCTGCGGCAGCCAGGTGCCCGCAGCCCCCTGAGTCACCCTTGTCTCATTTCGCCTACAGCGCCCCAGTGACATGCTCTCCGACCCACCCAGATCATTGGCCACTGAGTCCTGCTTCAACCTCCCTGAACAGTGTTTCCCTTTGAGGAGCTATCACTGAGAAAATAAGAGTCTTGTCTGGAAACGCACATGTCTGTCCTTGTTGAGTCTTAGCTCTGCCTGCCTCCTCCTGTAGGGGCTAAGCACCTGGGGGTGGGTAGTGGGGACAACCAGGCTGGAGTGGCCACCACCGGAAGGCAACAGGCCACGTGGAGGCCGCCATCTTGGAACAGCTACTTTAGCGAGGCCACTGCGTTGCCATGGCAACACCACCGCGTCCGTGCACCCCAGGCTGCCTGGAGGGAGGCCTGGTAGACTAGCTATCAGGAGTGGGGGTGAGGCAGGCCAGCAGCTGTGGAAACTACAGCGAGTCAGAGAGGACCCCAAGGCCAGCCTGGGAGGGCTGCTCTGGTGAGGTAGCCATGACAGCACAGGGGCACTAGGTCTCAGGGGTGCCCCCCAGCGGCCGGATGTGATGCCCCGAAGACCATGCGACACCACCCGGGAAAGGCTGCTTCTGCCAGGCGGCCGTGTTGAATTGCTGACGACCTGGTTCTCAGTTATTAAGTAGATGATCTTTTGAACTTTAATAATTCATCTCTCCAGCCCCAAAGTAGGGTACACAGCTCTCTGGCCCTTTGGGGACTTCAAAGGGTGTTGGAGGAATCAGAGTCCCCAGAGTGAGAGGCCTGGGGAGGTCCAGTGTGACGTCCATGGCCCGAAGCTGCGTACAAGAGGGTTTGTCTCAGAGGCCTTGGCCGCACCTGCAGCTGCAGTTTGGGGTGGGGGTGGAGCTCTGTACTTACCGGGGAGGCAGGGGGAGTGGGTGTCTCCAGAGGAAGAGACCCCGTGGGTTCCAGGGGTCCCACCTTCAAGGACAGGCATCCCTCGCTTCCCAGGCCTGACCTCCCCTGCAGGCCCCTGCATTCCCTCCCCAGATCCCACTGTGGAGAGAGGCTGGAAGGGGTCGGGGATGCCTAGTTCTGGAGCTAGAGCTGCGTTAGCTCATGCACTGTCCTTGAGACTTGAGACTCAGGAATCAGAAGTCCAGGCCGTTGCACTCTCAGCCACAAGCCTTCAGGGCACCAGCCACCTCCTCCCTCAGGCCCCAGAGTCTGACCAGTTCTCCCACCTCCTTGCAGCCCTGCCCCCTCACCTCCAACCCCTAGGTCAGGTCCTCTTCATCATCATCCTCGTCGTCCTCGTCGTCCTGGTCCTCCTCCTGGTCCCAGGTGTTGGCCGCCCAATACTTTGGCCTGAAGGGTTCGGCTCCCCGGGCCGAGTGGAAGCGCAGGCGGTAGAGCAGCCGCACCCACTGGCCGAACTTGCGGTTGCGGGTCTTGGGCGGACCCCGAAGCTGCAGGTAGAAGGTGCGACCCGTTTGAAACTTGACCTTGAGCTGACAATGCCTTTCGTCGTGGACGAAGAGCTGGACGAACTGCAAGGGGAACAGACTGGGAGGGCGGAAGGGGCGCTCTCAGGTCCCAACCCTCCCAGACTGCGTAACTCGGGTCCCCTCAGAGTCGGGGGCGCCCACATCGCCGCCCTGTTCTCCCCCCGAAAGGAGCCCTTTTCCACTTTCTCTGCCTCTTGAATCTTACCCATCCCCAACTTCCACCACACCACAAAGCACACTTGTGTCTCCCGCTGGTCCTCTTTCCTAAATCCCAGACTTGAGTAGACAGCCTCCTAGCTGAAAACAAGTTGCATTCAGATGTTGGATCGACACCGGACTCTTAAAATGCTGACCTTATCCTCACCCCAAACCCGCTACTCTCTGTCCTCCCAGTTTTAACTACACCCTCCCACTTTTTTGGTCAGTCGGAAACGTGGAGTCCCTCTTGACCTTTCTCTCTCACACCCTCATCCAGTCCCGCCACCGAATTCTGATGGCTCTACCGTTAAAATGTGTCCACAATCCGACCACTTCCAACTCCCTCCAACGTCTTCACCTGAGGTGCCACGGTAGTTTCCCCGCCTCGGCTCCCAGCTCCTTTCCCCACGCGGCCGCCAGAGGGCGCCAGTCAACATCTGAGTGGGTTCAGAGTCGAAACCAAGTCCTCACCGTGCGCCGGAGGCCCTGCAGCGTCTGCCCACTTTGTTCCCTCTCTGCCCTCACCTCCCGCCTACTTCCTTGGCTCACTCTACTCCAGCCACACTGGCCTCCTCGCTGTTCCGTAAATCTGCCAGCCTTGGTCCTACTTCAGGGCCTTTGTACAAGCTGTTCTCTCTGCCTGAAATCTTCCCCCAGCCACCCCACTGGCTTGGCCCCTGCGTTTCTCTCAAGGAAGTCTGTTTACTACCTTCGGGCCCTTGCAACCATGTCCACCCTTGCCGACAGCCCCGTGGTCCCCTGAATGATGTCCCCTGCCTGATGTCTCCACCGACCTTTTACCGCATTGGACCAACTGCCATTTATTCTGTCTGCCTGCCCAGTAGAAGGCGATTATTTTTGTCACCCTCACACCTGCGCACATGCATGTCCCCTGCCAGCCACACTGGCTGTAATCCCAAGACACAGCCTCAGTGACAGGCTCCATCTATTACGTTCCCCAAATGGAAGAATAACAGCTGACATTGACAGAGAGCTTACGTTGTGCACTTATAGTTTATACCCCGAGCAGCCCTGGAGGCGGGGTCTCCCCTTATCCCCATGTTCCAGGTGAGGAAACTGAGGCCCAGATAGGTAGGGCAGCTTGGCCAAAGTCAGTGTACAGGCGAAGCCAGGGTTTGAACCCAGGGCATTCAAAGGCAGCCTTTTGTTCAAGGTTGTTTCCTACCACATTGTAACATTGTAGGAGTGGTGTCCAAGGGGCCAGTCTGTTCAACCATGTACGGCCACCACAGGGCCTGGTGGCTGTATTCATGTCAATATGAATTGAATATTGCTGTCATGCTGAGGGAGTGAGCAGAAGGAAAGGTAGTATGTAGTGTGTGCCTGCAACTATTAACAGGCCAGTGCACACGAGATGCCTGTCAGAGGTGGCCCAGAGGAACTCCGGGCTGTAAGCTGGTTAGCAGGGAGGCGCCAGGGTGAGTTTTGAGGCTGAATTTGCAGAGCGAGCTCCATGTTTTTACTTCGATGGTATGTTTATTTGGGGGCCAGTGAGGGGAGGGTGCTGCAGGAGACTATGAAGGTCAAAGCCCTCCCTTAGCACCTTCCAACTGCAGGTCATGACTCAGTGGTAATTATACTATACCCACCAAAATGTTTTGGCATTTGCTGCTGGAGTTGGATGCAGGAGCTCAGGATGGGAGAAAAGTATATTTTGTGTTATGTGTGTTTTATACCTTGGAGTGGATCTGCATTACTTAAAAAAAAGATTTTATTTATTTTTAGAGAGAGGGGAAGGGAGGGAGGAAGAGAGGGAGAGAAACATTGATGTGCGAGAGATACATCTATCAGTTGCCTCTCCTAGGCCCCAACCAGGGACCTGGCCTGCAACCCAGGCATGTGACCAGACTGGGAATCGAACCAGTGACCTTTGGGTTTGCAGGACAATGCCCAGCCCACTGAGACACACCAGTCAGAGTGTCTGCATTACTTTTTCTGGGAAAAAAAGCAAGGCCTTGTGTAGCATGACACAGGAGTTTGAGCGCCGTGAGGCTGGCAATCATGAGAAGCCTGAGATGACGATCCTCGACACCCTGTGAGGTCCTGGGCAAGTGGACCCCCTCTCTGGGCCCCAGTTTATCTCTTTGGAGGATGGGGCTAAGGGGCCCCGCCATATAAGAGTATGACGTCAGAGATGAGATGATGTGAGAGGCCAAGGTGTGCTTGGCAGGTAGCAGGTGCTGCAGGTCATTCTCTTGACCCCTGCCAGGGTGTGGCTGAAGACCGCTTCCCCTCATGTCTGTCTATCCCCGATTTTGTGTCTCTTCAGACTGCCCTGTCCTCTTTCTCCTGGGTGGCCAGCAGCCCAGAGAGGACTGGTAGCCATCCAAGGCTCCTGCCTAAGTGTCATCTGGGTGAGAGGAGGTGCTGCTGGGAGCCAAGGACCGCCTGAGCTGGGGAGCAAGGAGGTATGGGTGGGGGTGGGGGTCAGGGCAGTCACCCAGAGAGCTGCAGGCGTCCGTTCTCCTTGGCAGGGCCCGCCAGCAGCAACAGGTCTGGGAGTTCCAGGGCTGGACTGGAGGCTGCCACCCCCATGGTTACTTTGTTGGCAACTTCTCCTAACCGGGTCACCTGGGGTGGGGGGGACAAGGGTTAGAAGCTGGATAGACGTGGGAAGCAGATTTGTGGGGGGATCAGAGTCAAGAATCTTGGTAGATTAAGGGTCAAGAGCCTAGTGAATTAAATACCAAGATGGGAGTTGGACCCCTGAGGTCAAAGGTCAAGAGTCACACAGTTGTTAAGTCAGGGAAATTGAAGGGAATCAGAGACTAAGATTCGTAGAGAAGTTAAGATCTGGAGGTATGGGGAAAGGGGTCGGTCAGGAATTCCAGGAAATACACACTATGGGGGAGTTGTCAGGAGGGAGAGCCCCAGTTGCTAAGATCAGGAGGTCGAGACCCAGGCTGCTGCTCAGGTGGTCCTGGGGCTCCACACCTGCATGAAGTTGCTCTCAAAGATGGAGAAGTCTCGCAGCTGGTCGAACTCGCCGCGCAGAAGGTAGCGCTGGAGACGTCCAGGCCGGCCCGTGGGACGGGCTGGAACCAGGGCGCGTTCTAGGGTCGAAGTTGGGGGATCTATTCCAAGAGGCTGGGGCGGGCACCCCCGGCTGGCAGGGCCCGGGGCAGCCCGGTGCTGAGAGCAGGGGTTTCTGCGCTATCCGTATCCACTTCGCCGACCCCATCCCTCACCTGGTGCAACCCCTCCAGGCCTGGCTCCGCCATCCCACCTGGTCCCACCGCACCTGCTTCACGGAGGGCCGGCTTAGGCTCTTGCCCCTGCTTCATCGCAACGCCCCGCCCCTTTGGGGAACGCAGGGAGGAGCCGAGGGAGAAAACTGACAGGTGGGACTGCGTATTCTGTAACCGCAAAATGCTGCGGACCAGGTGATGCCCGCAATTGTGCCGTCACCAGACGGGCGGCGACCCCCGCCCCCCACGGCAGGCGCTAGTGCGCAGACGCGAGGAGCCGGCGCAGGCGCACGGGGCGGTAGGTTGCAGTCCGTTTCTCCCGGAGTGCTCTGCGGCTCACGGCTCACTCTCGCCCGTTGGCTGGTGGGAAGGGATCAAAATGGCGGCGGCTGGCGCCGTGGCCAGTCGGCTGTTCCTGCTCTTGCTGGTGGCGGCCGCAGCTCCCAGTCGCGCGCGAGGCAGTGGTTGCAGGTCCGGGGCTGCTGTGCGAGGGGTAAGTACTCATTGACTCGGCACGGGGGCGAAGCCGACGGAAATCGTGAGTCTCGGACTTTGAGGTCGAGTAAGGTGGGAACAGGGCTGCGCAGGGCGGAGACGGAAGAAAGGTGAAAGAACCGAGGAAAGCGAGTCTGCAGTCTTGCACATGCAGAAACCGCACAACTGGGAGAAGCCAGGGGAAGGCGTGAGGGGGCAGGGCTCCGGTGGGATTTTGGCACCTACACGTTCGTTGTGGGGAAAACAGAGCTGCGCTTAAGGAGAAGGCTGGGACCAGACTTTCCTCTTGACGTTTTGACTGTGAGGCTCTGTAACTTGTATATGCATGAGGAGGTGTGGCCCGGATGGAATCCTGGCGAATGAGACGTCGGGCAGCTAAAATGAAAACAGCGGGCGCGGGTTGGGGAGTGCTGTCGAGAGATTGGAGAGTTCTTCTGGCTGAATATGCATGAGGAGGGCGGGATCTTGATTTGCAGGATTAAGATATGGAAACCAGGTTGCACTGGTGCGAGGGCGAAGAGTGGAGATTTCTGCAGAGGTAGAAGAAATTTGGCGATTTGAAGAAGAGGAGGGCGTGGATCCTTGTTTGGGTTGATAAGAGGCAGAAGTAGGTTGGCATGATGGCTATCGAGGCAGTCAGGGTGAAAACAAGGCTACCAGGGTGAAAGGAAGCTAGGGTGTCCTTTATCTCAGGAATATTGATGATACTAGGCGTGAAAATGAGCCAGAGGTAGGTGTCTTGGAAATGATCTTACTACTTCTTTGCAGGCTCTGGTTTGCTGGGGACTGTCCAGATCCTGAATTTTCATGAAATGGGCGGTTCAGGGTGGAGCTGTGGGCAAGCCACAGTGTTTGGAGATGAGTATGAAAACGAGGGCTCTGCTGGGCCTCACTCGGAGTCCTCTCTGTCATCTGCAGGTGGGGGCGGAAGGTCGAGAGGGCGAGGGCTGTGGCACCGTTGGGCTGCTGCTGGAGCACTCATTTGAGATTGGTGAGTTCAGCGATGTCCCTGCCTGAATGAACGCTTGCCCTGTGCCCTGTGAAGTTGGGAACTGTAGTCTGGGTGCTGTGCAGTGTGAGACACCACACTTTTATTAACAGCTTGGCCCCTAAGAGTGCGTGTGCATTACACTGGGGCGGTGGGGGTGAGGAGGGCGCTAGAGAATAGGAACTTGCCTTTAACTCTTCTGTGCCTGTAGAGCAATAATAACCTCAGAGCAGACTTTTCTGATCTGTGCCCTGCACTAGATGCTCTGCGTGTATTAACTCAGACATTCTCATGACAGCCATGCAAGGCAGTAGGTGTTAGGGGTAGCCCTGTTTTCCAGAAAGGGAAACTGAAGCTCAGAGGGGCACCACATAAGGTCCTCTTATAAGTGGATGGGCAGGGCTGGGACCCACTCCAAAGCCCAGCCTAAACTGCTGCCAGAGAGCAGATGTCAGTGTGATCCAGGCATTAATAATCCAGTCTGGGGCCCTGGCTGCTGTGGCTCAGTGGACTGAGCACTGGCCTGCAAACCAAAGGGTCACCAGTTCGATTCCCAGTCAGGGCACATGCCTGGGTTGTGGACCAGGTCCCCAGTAAGGGATGTATGAGAGGCAACCACACATTGATGTTTCTCTTTCTCCCTCCGTTCTTCCCCTCTCTCTAAAAATAAATAAATAAAATCTTTTAAAAAAATCCCAGACATAGACTCCGGGAGCCCTTGTTGTAAATACTGAAGCTGGGGCTCCTGCCAACCATCTGGAACAGACCCCAGCCTCGGCCTGGGAAGGCCATGCTGAGCGCAGCACGGCTTGGTGGTGGGGAGCCCTTGGGCTCTGTAGCCCTGTATTTTGCAGCTCGGAAAACTGAGGCTCACAGAGGTTACGTAACTGTCTCTGGGTCACCTGGCGAGGCAGAAGCAGGGCTTAGGAGCTGCTGTGGTGTTCAGACATCTGCCCGGGTGTGCTGTGTGAGGACATGGTGGGGTGTCCCTAATTTGCCAGTGGGAACATGGGGGCTCAGGTTGGGGAAGCAAGGGGCAAGCATTGAAGGGTGCTGTGCTGGGGTGCTCGCTGAGCCCAGGCTCCCCGCAGATGACAGCGCCCACTTCCGGAAGCGGGGCTCCATACTGTGGAACCAGCAGGACAACACCTTGTCCCTGTCACAGCGGCAGCTCAACGAGGAGGAGCGGGGCCGCCTGCGGGTGAGGAGGGGACCCAGGGCTTGGCAAGCAGGGGGGATGTGGGTGCCTCAGGGTGTTACATGTGTGCCTCAGGGCCTTTGCTCGTGCTGTCCCTCTGTCCAGCACACCCTCTCCTCTGCTGGTTTTCACACGGCCAGTTCCTCTTACCCTTCCAGGTTCAGCAAAGACGACTGACTGACAGTCGGTTAGGCTGAGTTTGGCTTTGGAGGAGACAGAGGTGCCCACAATAGCCTTGGTCAGACAAGAGAACGTTGCTTCTCCCATACCCCTCCTCATGGCCTCCCCAACGGCTGGGATCCTCCCAGGCCAGCTCGGTCCTCCTATGCATGGCATAGGGAGTTGCTGGGCTCTGGTGGGGCTCCAGGCCGCAGGGTAGATGAGAGGAAGGAGGGGCTGAGGGAATAGCCACATTTTAGGGAAATCTGGCAAAAGCTGCCATAATCCACTTCCACCCTATCCCTGTGCCCACATGTAGCTGCAAGGGTCCTGGCCCCACGCACCAGCATGGCCAGCCTGGTGGGAAGAGTCCTGGGCATTGTCAGCCTGGCTGACTGCTCAAGACTGGGGCAGGGCCTTTCGGCCATGGGCCTGGTGCGGGGCTGGGCTTGGCAGGGGGTGGGCATCCCTCTCACCGCTGCATCTACCTGCCCTGCAGGATGTGGCAGCCATGAATGGCCTATACCGGGTCCGGGTCCCGCGGCGGCCTGGGGCCCCTGATGGCCCGGAAGCTGGTGGCTACGTCTCCTCCTTCGTCCCCGCGGTGAGTCAGTGACGAGGACCAGCCCTCCTCTCACCAGTCCCAGCCTGGATTCCACCATTTGTGACCTAGTAATTATGGACAGGGAGGCGGGGGTACTTGGACTTGGCCTTGTCCTTGAAATTCCCCCCAGCTACGTCCATGTGGTGGGTTCTTTGAGGGGGCCTGGGGGAGGCTGCTGCACCTGGACTGGTGCCCGAGTGGGACCAGCAGCGGAGGAGGCTATGAAGGGTGCTTCTGGGGCTGTGGGAGGGGCAAGAGGCTCCAGGGTCCCAGTGAGGGCAAGGCCTGGGCAACAGCCCCTGCTCCCCCTCCTCCTGACCCTACCCCTTTAGTGCTCCCTGGTGGAGTCGCACCTCTCGGATCACCTCACGCTGCACGTGGACGTGGCTGGCAACGTGGTGGGCGTGTCGGTGGTGACGCACCCCGGGGGCTGCCGGGGCCACGAAGTGGAGGACGTGGACCTGGAGCTGTTCAACACCTCTGTGCAGCTGCAGCCGCCCGTCACGGCCCCAGGGTGAGGTCGCAGGAGGGGGCGCAGACAGCCCTGCTGGCTTGGCCACGCCCCTGCCTTTGTTGTGGTTCTGGGTGGCTGGCCCCACCCCTTACCCTGTCTCCCTCCCCCGCCCCCAGCCCGGAGACCGCCGCCTTCATTGAGCGCTTGGAGATGGAGCAGGCCCAGAAGGCCAAGAATCCCCAGGAGCAGAAGTCCTTTTTTGCCAAATATGTGAGTGGGGTACCACCTGTCACCCCCTTCGTGATGAGCCCCCCTCCTGTGCTGAGTGCCCCCTGCCCTGCTCATCCACCCCCACCTCCTGCCTGTTACCACGGCACCCGGGCCGAGCCTAGGCCTGCTGGAGTGAAGCAGCTGAGGGCTGCAGCCCATGCCACCCCGCAGCACCTGTCATGGGCATCCAGTCTCAGTGAAGAGCCAGCGCAGAGCTGGTGGTGCTGGGAACCAAGGCGCTGGGGCTGGTGGCCGACTCGGTGTAGGCAGCGCCAATCTTGAATGGAGGCCTGTTGGAGGGAGGGCCTCAAGGAGGGCCGTGGGGAGGGGTGGGGCAGGGGCAGCTCTGGCAGGGGTCGGGACCAGTGTCCAGGGGAGGGGATGAAGCCTGAGCTGGCTCAGGCCAGGGCTGTGGGCTGGGAGTGGTGTGGTAGAGATTTCAAATGCATGGTGTGGTCTGGAAAGGGAGGTGGCTGGTGGCATCCTCCAGCCAGGCCAAGAGGCGGGTGGCTCTGGGCTGGGGTGTTTGAGGTGGCAGCGCTCTGGGCCAAGGTGCCTGGGAGGCCAGTCTGGAGCTGAGGAGGGGACAGGCCTGTACTGCCAGGGCAGTTCTGAGGCCCAAGGTCCTTGGACCTGGGGGCGCTGGGGCTGGAGGTGGCCAGTCCCACCTGAGGCCAGGCCGGGCCTGTGGAGGTCAGTGTGGCGGGGAGGCTGTGGCCGAGGGTGGGAAGACCCCAAGCCTTGTCATATGGGGTGCGGTGCCCACAGGGCCCCTCAAGTCAGGATAGCCTGACAGCTGGGTCACAAGGAAACTGAGGCCCAGAGAGGCCTAGAGCTTGCCTCCCCTGGCAGTGCCCTCCCCGTGGCCACCACTGGCCCTGACCCGCGCCCCCTCCCTCCTCAGTGGCACCTCATCCTGGGGGGGGCCGTGTTGCTCACAGCCCTGCGTCCTGCTGCCCCTGGGCCCGCGCCATCACCACAGGAGGCCTGAGTGAGGACCGAGCCCCCTCCCGCCTCTGCCCCCCCTGCACCCTGCCGGCCCTCCCCTACCCGTAGTGATGTAGGGGACCTGGGCCCCTCTCCTCACCCAGCCTCCCCTCACGCCAGCCCCTGCCTTCCCCGCCCTGGGGGAAACGCTGCTCATACTCACCTCCCTTCTCTCTGTTTCTCTGTGTCTGTCTGTCTTGTGTGCCGTCCTCCTGTCCGGCCCGCAGTGGATGTACATCATTCCAGTCGTCCTCTTCCTCATGATGTCCGGAACGCCAGATGCCGGAGGCCAGGGGGGTGGCGGCAGTGGAGGTGGTGGCGGGGGCAGTGGCCGGTGAGGGACTCGGGGCCAGTCAGTGCCCGTCTGTCTCTTTCCCCAGGGGACTGCTTTCCTGCCCAGAGTGCCCATGTCCTTGTCACCCCAAAAGGGACTCGCTGGTACTCCCCAAGAGTCCCTTCCCTGTGGGCCTTGGTGTTCCTGTCAGGGGTGGGGTGGCTGCCCCTCCCCTGCGGCCCTACCATAGTCCCCAGGGCCTCCCTTCGCCCACAGGCTGGGGCCCATGCCCCTGGGCCCTTCCGATCTGGTGGCTGACACCCCCATACCCCCATGCCCTGCAGTCTGGGAATGTGCCCGTGCTCTCCAGCCCCCGTGCCTTTGTGGACGGCCCTCCTCCTCTGCCACGCCCCTGTCGCTCTGCCCTCGTGGCACGGAGCGGGCCTGTGCAGCCAGGCTGGCCCTGCCCCGGGCCCTGCTCTGCCCTTTTTCTGCCCAGGATGCCAGACCCTGCATAGGCTTCTGGGCTCGCGGAAGCGATGTTTAAAACCAGCACAAAGTGAACTAGCCGCAGGGAGTGGAGCGCAGGGCCCGGGGTGTCGGTGGAGTCCCACCCAGCCTGAGCCGTCCTCCCTGGGACACTGGCACTAGGTGAGGCGCCCTGGCCTTTGCTGTTTATTCCCCGCACTTGTCTGTTTAAAGAACATTGACGAGAATGGGTTAAAATTCGTAGTTTCAACGACTCACACCTTTTGGCAGCCAAAGGCACCTGTTGCTCCTCCTGACGTACGTGCGCACGTAGGTGTCGTTGGGTTCCGGGTTTCTCGCGATGGGTTTACATAGAAACCTGGAAACGCGGCCTTTGATGTTGTGGCCGAGGGATGCTGCCCCATGTCATGTGGCCGCGTATTATGCTGTTCCCAGCATGTCTACCACTTATGGTAGCCCGCTGCCTGCTGCCTGTGGTTATAAATAGGCCCACCGTGAGCCAGCCCATTCGCTGTGAATCTGAATTGCTTCCTGGGACATGTGACCAGCAGTGGGGTCCCTGGGGAAGTTCAGGAGCATTTGTGTGAGCAGGTGATGCAGCATGGGGTATGGTGGGAAGTTGTTCCCCTCCTCACTTCTATCCGTTTATTTCCCCCTGGAGTGTGTGTGTGGAGCACAAGCCAGCAGGGCCGCTGTTAATCCCCCAACTCTGACACTAAAGTAGAGAATGCTGCACGCTTTCAGGCAACTGACTTCGCTCCAGCTGCCCAGAGTGTCCTGGTCCTCCTCAAACACACCCCCCTCCCTGCCCCCAGGCCCCTGGGCTCAGTCAGTCAGGAGTAGCTGAGCTCAAACCCGGTACTAGAGCAGCGGCCTGGGCGGAAGGCCCTTGCACACTGCTTCCGTGTTCCCAAATTGCCTTTACTGGGCAAACTTTGACCCCATTCCCCCCATCTCGTGTCTCTCTTGAGGAGGCAGGGCCCTGGCTGGTGTGGCTCTGGGTGGAGCCCCTGCCTGTGAACCCAGGGGCGGATGGTCAGGGCTCAGGCCTGGGTTGTGGGCTGGGTCCCCAGCCGGGGGCATGCAAGGGGCAGCGGATCGATGTTTCTCTCCCTCTACTTCTCCCTGCCTTCCCCTCTCTCTAAAAAGTAAGTAAAATAAAACCTTTACTTAAAAAAAAAACAAAAAACGGACGAGGTGTGGAGCCTGGCTGCACTGGGGCTATCTCACCAGTTTTTTTGCAGCTTTGTAGGTAAAACAACCGTGTCCTGGCTGTGACGCGCGCCGGCAGGAGACCAAGTGCGTTTCTCCTGTCTGCTCCACGGGAATTCTGTAGCTTTTTCCCAGATGACCCCCCTCCCCAGCAATGCTGTCTCGGACAGTGTTTCTGACTCCAAGTTCTTAACCCTTTGTGTGACTTGTGGTCCCAGTCTCCCCACCACCCAGGCATTCTCCCCGCCATTTTGTTAGTGTTTAATTGGTTGCAATTAAGATCTTTATCTGCTGACTTCCTTTTACTCTAAGACTTTTCCGATGGCCTTCAAGCTGTCACAGTTATCCTGCAGTGTATTCTAGTCATTGTGTGAGCTAGTGTGGGCTCCTGGTGGCCCTGTCCTTATTAAACTCCTCCTCCAGTTTCTCGCCCGTCCCAGGGAACTCGGCCACACTTCCTTTTATGGGCCAGAGGGTCTGGGGATACAGCATGAACCTCAAAAGGTGCAGAAGGGTCCGCTTACCCGGCCTACACTGTGTCCCCTCTCCAGGGGCCGCCCGAGTTTCAGTCGGGGGGGGGGGGGAGCTTCGTTCTGGAGACATTCTCTCCATGCACAGGCGATGGTGTCTGCTGATGGTTTTCCAGTAGTGTGTTGCTGTTACCCCCGTGTGACAGATGTTGGAGAGGTTTCCACCTGGGACGGAAGGTGCGTCCTCCTCGGTGAAGTGGCTGGCTCCATGCTGACCTCACTGCCCTGTCCGAGGGCCCGAGGGTGTCCCACAGGAACCTCCAGGTGGCTGCATCGCTTTGCCTGCTGCCTGCGCATTTGCAGGCCACACCGCCCAATGGGGACAAGTGGGGGAGATGTCCGCCTCTGCCCGGTCACACTTGCGGTTCCATACCCACCTTCAGCTCAGCCCCCTGCTGGTCTCAGACCCCCCGACTGCTGGCCCAGGAGGTACCTCAGAGACCACGAGGAAGTCGGTGCCGCCGCCCTCCTGTAGGGATCCCTCGTTCCACCGAGTGGGGCCACAACCCACCCAGCCGCGATGCCAGTGGTGCAGCCTGCAGTCGGCAGTGTGGCTCTGCCCCTCCCGCCTCCTCCCTTCCCCTCTGTCCCTGGGCCCACAGCCCTGCCCTCCTCCCTCCCCCAAGGCTGCTAGCCCAGCCTCCTGTCTACACCTTTCCCTCTCCAGTCCATCCCACTCACCCGGGCTTTCTGACATCTGAGCCACCCTACTCCTCCCCACTCACAGCCCTCCTGTGGCCTCCCAGTGCCCTCAGGACAAAGTCCCAGTCCCTCAGACTGGCCTTGAGGCCTGTGAGTTTCTGATGTATTCTGTGTAAATTACCTCTCTCCCGTCCCCAGCCTTGATTAAGGAGTCACTTAGATACCACCAGGCCAGACTGCCCGCAGTTCTCACCCCACCTGTCTCCCCACAGCCCCGCTCTCTTTCTGTCCTCACTGAGCTCAGAGCCCCCCACCCCGCCCCAGCCCCCCGACCTCAGGTCTCCGATGGGACAGCACCTGCAAGGTGATGGCCCCCCTTCCCGGTTTCCTGCCTCACCCCTTGGAGGACCTCCTTTGCTCTACAAAATGTCGCCTGCCCCCCTGCGTCAGCGAAGCCCCCTTTCCCTGTCTAGGCCTTTGCATCGCCATTTAAGTGACCTTAGCGCTGAACTGCATGAAATCTTTGAAAATGCATAAGGCTAATTTTAGTATTTTTAAAAGCCTCTTTGCTACCCTACATTGTGCACTGTAGCGTGTGGCTTTTGGAAGCAATTCTGTGGGCGCCTGCATTTAACCAATCTGAGAGACTCCACGGTGAGGGTCGGGACCGTTGGCGGGGTCCCTTCAGCTGTCACTCGCCTTTGGGGCCACTTCCGTTCAGTGAGGGGTAGCGGCCTCATCACAAAGGCAGCAAATTCAGCTTGGCCCAGTTCCTAGAAGTAGGCTCCCAGTCAAACTGTGTTCACCACATCTACCTTCCTTCGTTTCCCCGCCCAGTCCCATATGCATTTCCATGGCAACACAGAACTCTACCCAGAACGACTGGAAAATACATGAAGTCCAGAGGTGTGAGTTGGCATCCAAGGCCTTGCTGAGTATGTGTATTGACTAGGAGTACATTTTATTTTTACAGGCTTTTGAAAATTCTCCCTCTGCCCTCTCTACCCACCAACGCCACCCCCACCCCCCAATCCTGCATTCTAGTCAGTCCTGTGTTTGGGGGGCTAGTCCCAGGTCTAATACAGCTGGGTTGCAGTTCCACTATTTGCCGCTAGGTGGCGATGGGGGCTTTCACGCAGACTGTCAAGCCTCAAGCAGACCCAGGTGTCCCCCTCCGTGGAGAAAAGTGCCCTGCAGGGGGAGCAGGTGGTCCTTTAGGAAGGTCGGGTTCCCACGAAGCCTCTGTCCTGGCAGATGCTATTCCTCAGGAACAGCTGGGTGTCTATTTTCTCTGTCTTCCCCACTGCCAATGGGCTCCTTGCTGCCTGAGGAGAGAGACCATGGAGGGTCGGGGAGGAGAATGGAGCAAAAAGGAGGCAGCCCTCTCCTCGCTGAGCTTGGACGGGAGCTCAGGGGTCAGCAGAGTCCAGAAGGAGCCGATTCCCAGCAACCCCAGGAAGGCCCGTCAGGCCCTGGGCCTGCCACTTACATGCTGTGTGGCTTTAGGCAACTCGGTCCCTGTCTCTGAGGTTCTTCTTTGCTTCCTCCTTCCCGGGCCTGGGACAGCTCCAACTCCTCCAGGCCATGTCCAGAGTGCAGGACGGGCAGAGAAGAGAGAAAACACAGGCGTCACAATGGTCCTTCCACCCCAGGGCCTCTCGCCTGCCAGCCCCGCTCCATGCTGGCCTGCCTGCCGCCCCCACAGCCTGCGAGGAGCCCTGGATGGGCTCCCGCCTCTGGCTTCGAACTTGGGAACCTCAGAACACTGAGGGGGTGGGGGATTGGCCCTGGGTGGGAATACAGGATGCAGGGATGGCAGGGGCCCCAAGACAGAGAGGCTGGGCGGGGACACAGGCACAGAGTGAGGGAGGCTGGTGAGGAGAGAACCCTCGGGTGGGGGAGAAAAGAGGCCACGGGTTCATGGAGGAGAAAAAGGAATGGGATTGAAAGAAGGGAGGGGGGAGAGAGAAGAGAGAATCTGGGGATAGAAGAGAGAGTGGGAGAGATCAGAAGAAAAGGAGAGATTCAGAGAGAAGAGAAATCAAAGGAAGAGGGAGAAAGAGAAAAGAGATGGAAGGGGGGGCAAGAACATGCTGGAAAAATAGAAAGAGGGGAGCATGAGGGGAAGAGGGCCACTCTGAGGAAAGGAAGGGAGGGAGAGACCAGACGGCACCAGGGAGGCCTGAGTGGGGTGCTGGGGGGGGGGCAGGGACTGGGCCGGAGACGACCGGGGAAGATGGAGAGGAGGAGGGAGAGTTCAAGTCAGAGCAGAGAGGAGAGCGGGGAGGAAGAGAGGCTGTGAGACAGCAAGAGAAGGGGGCAGGGAGGGAGAAAGGAGAGGGCAGGACTCGAGGGCCGATGGGGGACAGGGGTTAAAAGGCAAGTGATTTTGAAGGTGGCAGAGAGCAGGTGCAGGAGGAAAAAAAGAGGCCGGAACACAGGACAGAAAAAGAAAACAGTAGTGTGGAGAGAGAGAAGCGAAAGGAGAGAGCCAGGAGCTCGGCGAGGGAGAGAGAAACGAGGAAGAGGAAGAGGGAAGCAGAGAGGGGACCTGGAGGAGGAGGACGAGGAGAGGCTGCTAAGGGAGCCAGAGTGGGGACCGGGCGGAAGCGGGAGGGTGTGAGCAGAGGAGAGGCCCCAGGGGGAGACAAGGGCGCGGAGCAGAGCCAAAGGGAAAAGGTGCGGAGAGTGAGAGTGTGTCAGCAGGCGTGGGTGACGGGCTGGGGACAGCAGGAGAGGGCGGAGGTTCAGGTGGGAGGGGGGCAGGGGCTGAGTGGGGAAGAGCTCGGGCAGGCACGCACCTGCATGCGAGCACCTCCGGGGGCTGGGAAGGGGGAGGTCCAGACGGAGGCCCGGGTGGAGGGATCGCGGAGGGGGATGAAAGGGGGAGAGGAGGCCGGGAGAGTGGGCCAGTGAGGAGGGGTGGGAAGCGGCCCGAGGCCGGGGTGCAGCGTGGCGGCGGGGGGGGGGGCAGTGGTCCACCAGAGTCGGGGCACAGCCGGCTGCCCAGGCCTCTTTCAACTCCACCGCCTGGCAGCCGCCCCTCGGGCTTTTTTGTGACCCAGGGAGAGAAAAACACAAGTGGGAAAAGAGAGGCTGTACAGAGCCAAAGGTGTGACAGAGCAAGGAGCTGGGTGAATAAAGTGGGAAGGGAAGGGAAGGGGGGCAGCAAAAGGGGGGACAGAGAAAGAGATATGCAGAGAGAGACGGAGAGAGACAAGGAGAGAGCAGGAGAGACAGGAAGAGAGATGGAGAGGCAGAGACAGATGGGGAGAGGGAGGGAGAGAAACAGGGAGAGACAGGGAGGGAGAGGAAGAGACAGCGAGAAAAAGGAGGAGAGACAGGAGACCCAGAACGACCAAGAAGAGGGGACCAAGAAGAGGGAAGGGAAGTTGAACGCGCCCTTCCCAGTCAGGGGCCGTGTCCCTTTGTCCCCTGGTCCCGGTCCCAGGAGCTGTGGACTGAGAAATGCTACAGCTGCGGTGGCGGCGGGGGGGCGCCATGGATGGTCCGGGACCTGGCAGGGCGTGGAGTGAGCTTCATAAACCATCACATCGATCACAGGGCTGTCGGCTCGCAGGAGGGATAAGAGTGTCGCCAGCACGCAGAGCCGGCCGCCTGTCCTGTGGGTTATCTGGCGTCAGACGGGGCCTCCCAGCTGTTGCAGCGGCAGCAGGGGACAGGGAGGGGTGGGGGTGGGCAGGGGTGACCGCCTCGAGGGGGAGGGGGCGGCCACAGACACCAGGTGAGGGAGGGACAGAGACGAGAGAGAGTGACGGAGCCGCTGTGGGAAGACCCTCTCTGGGAAGACGGAGGACAGGGAACCGGAGGGAGAGAGGGAGGGTTATACCCCTCGGGCCAGAAGGAGGGCCGTGAGGGGCCGGGACGGGATGGCAGGAAGGGCAGTGCCTGCAGGAGGGAGCGGCGAAGGTTGAAGGTCCGGTCGGAGGGAAGAGTGGGGGGTAAAAAAATCGATGGAAAGAAGGTCCAGGGGCGAGGACAGACTGGGAAGGACAGAGGAGACCCCCGTGGGGGAGAAGGGGAGGGACTCGGCCGGTAGCAGCGTGAGGAGCCCGGGGAAGGAAGGGAACTGGAGGCGAGGGGACCGGAGGAGAGAGACCCGGGCCGGACGGGGAGCGGGGTGCGGAGGGCGAACCTGGGCGCAGAGGACCCGCCACAGGCGGTGGGCTGGGGGAGGGAGGGGTGGCTTCCAGAGACGGGGTGGGGGCTCGGGGGGAGAAGGTGAGGTGAGGACGGGGACCTGGTTCAGGGAAAAGCAGCGGGGAAGCGTGTGGGTGAAATACAGAGGAATCAGCGGTGAGACCTGGGGTTGGGGGAGGGCGGGGTGGGAGGAGTGAGGAAAACCTGTGTGTGTCGGGGGGAGGGGGGAAGACAGAGGGACAGTGGAGAGATGCGGAGATCCGCATGGGGGAGGAGCACAGACGAGGTGACAGGAACAGAGCCCAGAAGGGGAAGGAAGGAGGTGTGCAGAGATAATCAGATTAGGAGAACGGGAGGGAGAGACCCTGAGGCAGAGAGGGAATCAAAGAGAGGCAGAGGAGAGAGAAGTTGAGAGAGAGAGAGCGCCGCCCCTCCAGAGAATGGGGGGCGGGGAGGGATGCAGAGGCTCACGGTCGGAGGGGCAGGTAGAGAGACGGAGACAGTGAGCCACAGCCCAGCCTGGATGGCTGAGTTCTCGTCCCCATCTGAGCCTCAGTTTCCCCGTTTGCTTCCCCAGCGGCGGGGAGAGGTAACCACTCAGGGCCGGCCGGCCAGGGCAGAGTCGGTGCTGCTGCCCCCCAGGGTCTGTCCCAGCACCTTCTGTCTTCCTCCCTCCCGCTGTCTCACTCAGCCCCCCCTCCCCACCCCCGCCCCACTGGGGAGAGACTGTTATTGTTCACAACGAAGAAATCAAACCAGCGCTCCAATGTGCCGTCCCCGGCACGCCACCCACAGGCCCCTTCTACAGCCACCTGAGTTCTCCTAGAGGACTCCTGACCCCCTAGGTCTGCAAGCTCAGAGCTTCCAATGCTGAGAAGGAAGAAAAAGGGGAAGAGAGGAAACCGATGGGGTAGAGGTGGCAGGGGAGGCGAGAGAGGGCCGAAGGGGAAGCCTCAGTGTGTGTAAATCACCCAGCGCACAGCTGGGGCCCAATTAGTGACCCCTCCTCTCCTGGTGGGGAGCAGAAGAGAGTGTGAGCAGGGGAGGCCATGCTTGCAAAGAGCCTGGCACACCGTAGGTGCTCAATAGATGCACCATCCCCATCTTCAGGAGAGAAGGAACAAGTGAGAAAGGGGGTAAGAAACCTCCACAGAGGAAGGATGGAAGGAAGGAAAGACAGCCTAAGGGGAGAGGGATGTGGGTGGAAATGGCCAGGCATACAGCAGGTGCTCATTAAGTATTAGCTCTTTTCCTAGAAGAAGAGAACAGGAAAGGGAGGAGAGGAAAACCCTAGCAGAGAGAATGAATAGGAGAAGCTGTGAGGGAAGGAATCTATATAATGCAGTGGGCACATTGTAGGCAGTTAATAAGTACTCATTCCCCTCCCTGGCAGCGAGCATGGAGGGCAGCCCAGAGGAGGAGGCAAGCAGAGAGGGAGAACAGAGCCTGTGAGGCAGGCAGTGAGGGACAAACCATGTAGGAGGGAGGGAGCAGCACACAGCAGGTGCTCAATACATGCCTGTTGCCTCCTCTGGGGATTGCCTGCTAGGCCCAGAGGAGTGGGAGAAGCTGGCTGAGAAAGCCAAGGAGAGGAGAGGAACTGAGGGAGAGAGAGTGTGTGTGGGGGGAGGCAGTGGGCACAGGAGGCGCTCAATAAGTGCACACTGTCTACCTGGGAGGAGAGACAACAGGAGGCAAAGGAAGGCCCAGAGACAGACGGGAAGAAAGGAGGGTGCGTGCAGAGGAGGCAACAGGCCTGTTAGCAGAGGGGACCAGGTGACCCCGAGGGGTCAGGCAAAGGAGAGGCTGAAGTGGGAGGAAGCAGTGCAGGCCAATCATGGGGCACACAGAAGGTGCTCAATAAATGCCTGTGCTCTTCTCCAGAAGGGGACCCAGGGAACACAGTGAGGGAGAAAGAGAGAAGAGGAGACGAGGTGGGGTGTTAGCTGTCTGGAATACAGTAAGTGCTCTGTAATTGTCTTGCTTTCTTCTCCAAGTGAGAGCTGAGGGAGCAGAAAGAAGGGACAGAAGTCCGAGATGAAGGAACTGGGAGAACTGATGGGGGAGGGGGAGTGTGAGAAGATTGGCTGGCACCCAGTAGGTACAGAGGAGAGAGAAAGTGCAGGCCATCACTTGGCATACCGTAGGGGCTCAGTAAATGGGGGCTCCTTGCCTTGGAAGAACAGAGAGGCCAGGGAGAAAAGGAGGGGACGGAGGGGCTGTGTGAACTGCCTGACACACAGTAGGTGCTCAACCTGTGTCCATTCCCTCCTCAGGGAGGGGCAGAAAGTCAGAAAGGAGAGGAAGCAGAGAGAGAAGGAAAGAGTGCGGGCAGGAAAGAGAGAGGAGGCAGTGTGAGCTCCCGGGTGCGCACGCAGTAGGTGCTCCGTAAATGCCTATTTCCTGCGCAGGGAAGGCCCGGGCAATCCCGAGGAAGGGAAAGGAAGCAGGGCGGAGGGGGCGGGAGAGCAGGAGGAGGCTGAGGCGCAGAGGCAGTGTGCGGAGATTGCCTGGCAGACACCAGGAATTTACTAGCTGCTCATTTACCCCGAGGAAGGGGGCCGCAAGCACGGGGGAGGGCAGAACAAGCTGCGGGCACAGGAAGGGACGGGGGTGGGGGCCCGGGGCGGGGGAGACTCGAGGGTGCCCGGACCGGCCAGGAGGTATTTCCGGTACACTCAGCAGGTGCTCCGTCGGTGCTGGGAGCAGGTGGAGACTGGGAAGGGAGGCCGGAGAAGGAGCATGGGGCTGAGGGTGGAGGCCTCCAGGTGGCGGCCCCGCCCCCAGGCCCAGCCCACCCTCCCCCACCCCCGCTGCCCCGGGGGAGCCGGGACAAGGGCGCATTGTCAGTGGCCTGGCACGGCCTGGCGGGAGGGAGGGGTTGGGCCACCGCCGGGTCTCCGTCTCTGAGCCTCTCTCGGCCTCTCTATCTCCGCGCCTTACTCTCGGTCTCGGGGTCCTGCTGTCTGTCCCATATCTGAATCTCTGTCTCTCCCTGTCTTTGGGTCTCTGCATCTCTCAGTCTCTGTCCCCCAACTCCCAGTCTGTCTCTCAGCCTCGGTGTCTTGCTGTCTCTGGGAAGGAGGACCCCCAACACCAGCCGTGGCCCCAGTTCCTGCCCCACACCCGCCGGGGATCGGGGATCTGGGATCAGGGCCGGGGCGCTGAGCTCAGAGACAGAGGAGTGAGGAAGGGAACAAGGAGGCAGGGGAGCTCGAGAGGCGAGGACAGAAGCAGCTTTATTCAGCAGAAACCACCGCAGAGGGCCCGACAGGCGGCATCGGGGAGCTGGGGAGGAGGTGGGGTCAAGGGTAAGGGGTCAGGGAGGGGGAGAGAGAGAGAAAAGAGGGGGAAAAAAAGAAAGAAAGGAAGGAAGGAGGAAGAAGGGGGAGTGATTGAGAAACCAAGAGAAACACAGGTAGACAAGGAGGAGAGGGCTGAGGAAGAGACAGAGATGGAGACAGAGATAGGGAGACAGGGTCAGAGGGAGAGGGAGAGAGAAAGGGAGAGAAAGAAATGGAAAGAGAGATGAGGAGAGAGACGCAGAGAGAGAGACAAAGACACAGTGAGAGGGAGGCGGACAGAGCCGGGAAGACAGATGAGAGAGGTGGGGCAGGAAGGGAGGCCAGAGGCAGAGGGATTGGGACTCTGGGAGGAGGAGAGAAACAGCCAGTTGGAGGGACAGAGATGGAGAGAGAAAGTTGGAGAGGGCCGGAGCTGCTGACGGGGGAAGTCGAGGAAAGATGTGCCCCTCTCACCTGGCCTGGCCGTCGGTGACCCCCTGGGCTTGACCAGGCGATTTAAGGGGCGCCCCAGGGGCGGGGCTGTTCCCCCCACTGCCATATCTGGTCAGCCTCCAGCTCCACAAGCTAAATCGGGCCTCAGCTGTCAGCACCACAGGGCAAGGGACAGCTGTCCTCCCCCGCCCCGCCCCCCCACCTGCTGTGACACCACAGGGCCCCTCCCCCTCCTGCAACTGGGGTGGGTGCTGAGAGGCCCCTGCAGGTCTGCGTGGGACACCCACAATGGGCAACTGGCATCCCCAGACCCCCACCAGCTCTGAAACCTGTGTAGCTGGGCACCCTGGGGCAAGGGACAGCCGAGTTGCTCCCAAGTGAAGTGGGGGCCCTAGCAGGTGGGGTGCCTGTGTACTGTAGGAGCAAACGGTAAGCACCCAATCGGTGCGCTGGCTCCCTGCCCAGGAGGAGGCTGAGAGAGTGAGGGGGGCCAACCAGCCCGGACCCTTCCCCTCCCCAAGCCCCCCCTCCCTGGCTCCCCACTCAGACCATATTAGGGAACAGCTGCGCAGGCACCTGGGGAGGTCACTCGGGGCCCAGAATAGAAGCACTCAGGGAGTCTCCTCCAGGCCAGGCCGTCTGGGGCCAGGTGGGACAGGCGACAGGCGCAGAGGGAGGAGGGGGCCCCCGGAGGGCCCAGGGAGACAGACACAGAGAGATAGGGGCCAAGAGACAGAGAGAAACATCCAGAGAGTGAGACCTCTTTGGACACAAAGCAGGGGACAGGGGTTTAGAGACCCAGGCTGGAGTCAGGGAGCCAGCTGGGGGGGGCGGAGAGGGAGGAAGGCCCTAGGAGGAAGCTGCAGGGCAGGGTGGGCTGTGGGGGCTGGCCCCGAATTGGGGTGTCTGGGACCCCACCCCAGGCGTTTTTTCTCTCATGTGCTGTTGGCTTCTACAAGTTGCCCTTTGACCTGTGGAAGTCTTGGGAACCGGAATCCTCCATGTCCCTGTCCTTGAGTTGTGGCCAGCGGTCAGCTCTCCCCGGTGTGTCAGGCTGGTGTCTGCGCCCTGCCTGCTTTGGGGTGTCAGGGCCAAGCTGGGCCCTGCCTGCCTCTCCTAGCCCACAACCTCCTCATAGCCCCCCACTTCTGCCCAGCCCTAAGGGGGGCCCCGCTTTTGCCCAGGCCCCTCTACCTGCTTCCTTCCCTGGGCGCGCGCGCTCTCTCTCTCTCTCACACACACACACACACACACACACACACACGTGTGCCTCCCAGGACAGGCCTTGACCCCTGCAGTCTGACCCTCAACCCTATCCCTAATCCCGCCCCAGAGGTCACCCAGCATGCCACACCCCTTGCTCCCCACTGAGCACGGGTCCCCCTAAGCCACGGCTCTTCCCCCATGTCTCAGGGTCAGACCCCTGGGAACCTTCCTCACTTCCTGTCCCCCTCACCCCAGAGCCTGCCAGGCTCAGACCTGTCCTTTCTGTCACCTCCTCTGTCCCCAGGGTCCTGGCTCAGGCCTCGTCCTCTCCCATCTGGACCCTCAGCCTCCTCCAGGGCCTCCAGGCCTTCCGTCTGCCAAGCACGCCCAGAGGGTCTTTCTGTGCCGGGGACTGACCCGCCCCCACCCCAGCTCACCTTTGGAGGCCCCCAGTTCGGGCCTGGCTAGGACCCACCTGCATCTCTCAGCACCTCAGACAACCACAGGGCTCATCGCTTCCTGCAGCGGTCCATGTCTCGGGTGTTGCTTCTAAGTCTGGAAAGCACCCCCGCCCCCCCAACCCCTGCCGCCAGCCCTCTGGAGAGCGCCTCAGCCTTCCACAGCCAGCCTGCCTGGCCCCCTCCCTTCCTTGGCCCCCAAAGTGCCCCAGGAGACCCCTGTTAAAGCCTCCCCGCCCCCCCAACGGGGCAGGTGGTCTTCCTGTCTGTCCCCTGGCGTTCTCCTCCCTGCCTGGGAGCTGGCGTGGGCAGGCGCTGGATGCACAGGCCCCGCCCAGGACTGGGGCTCAGGAGACTATGGAGAAGCAGACAGAACAAGGGAGCTGCCAGAGGGGACAGCAGGCCCCGAGGGGGAGGACACAGACCAGGACGGGCCTGATCGGGTGACCATGTGGAGAAGACACCTAATGGGAGCCTGTCCTTGCTCTGTGCAAAACTGCTGCTGCCATGGGGACTGTCTTCCCCCTTTATCACCTCTGCGCCCTCCCCTCCTGCCCTGCCCTCCTCCACACAGGTACATGGCTGCCCCAGGGCCTTTGCACCAGCTGCTCTCTCAGCCTCCCTTGAGTGCTTTTCCTGCAGACCTGCCCGTGGCTCTCTCCTTCCCCTCGATTCTGGTCAGTGCTCAGTGACACCTCTGTGAGGCCCACGACCCTGAGTGACCCCCACCAGCCAGCAAGCCACAGCCCTATAGCACACACACAGTCAGCAGTGCCCAGGGAGTCGAGTCCCACCAGGCCACGGGCCTTCTGGGGCCTGGGGGAGGCTGCGTCCCTGCCTGTTGTGGCCCTCGCTCCCCTTGGACCCCACTTCTCTCTTCACATCTTCCTCGACTCCTCTCCTGCTCCCTCTCTGCTTCTCTGGGCCCCCACGATTCTCCCCGGAGTGCAGGGGCCACTCTCCCTGTCTGAAGGTCAGCTGCCAGCAACCTCAGTGCCCGGTTCCAGCACCCTGTCAGGCGACCAAATGTATCCCCAGTTTCCAGGGATTAGGGCCAGGCCGTCTTTTAGGACCATTACTGCAATCGATGGAATAGAATCTCAAGTCCAGAAATAAACCCTTGCTTCCTCCCGGCACTGATTTCCAACCCCCAACACCGCCCCCCCCCAAGCCTTCCAGAGGGCACGTATCTTTGGCTCCTACTCTGCCCCCCACCCCCCTGCTGGAACAGGGGGCCTCACGAGAGCAGGGGGAAAACTGAGGCCCAGGGGAGTGTGACCCACAGGCGGCTGCAAAGCTGAGAGGCAGCAGAGAGCCAGTGCCAGGGCTCCTGCCAGGGCCTGCCTGGATGACCGGCTTCTCTGAGAAACGGGGGTAGCTGAGGGAAAGGGGCCCCAAGGCAGACGCCGGTCAGGCCAGGCTGGAGCAAAAGAGCAGCTTTACTGAGGCAGCAGCGCACTGGGAGGCGGGGCGGGGCAGGGCGGGGCAGGGCCTGGCGGGGGGGCCCCCCCACAAGGCAGTAAAGTGAGGTCCAACCCACCCCTGCGCAGGAGCTGGGCGTGGACTCTCAGCGACGCGCTGGGCCAGCAGCTGTGGTTGGATCCGTCCTCGGTGGGGTCAGTGCGTCCGCAGCCAGCAGCCCTTTTCCTCCACCTCCTTGGTCACCACCAGCAGCACCTGGCACAGGTCCTGAGCCAGGGCGGCCGCCAGGAAAGCCCTGGGCGGGGAAACGGGAAGGCTGAGGCCCAGGCGGCCTGGGTGTCGCCTTTCAGGGTGAGGGGCCCGTCATCTCCCCTTACCTGACGCCATCCTCATCGCCCAGGGCCTCGGGTGCCCGCAGCTTGGAGTCCAGGTTGTAGTAGACGCCGTCCACCTGCCGCAGGGCCACCCAGTGCCGCCGGCGCAGCGGCAGGGACAGCAGCCCCAGGGACACAGGTGAGGGCAAGTTCAGGATCAGCCCCAGCACCTGGGGCAGAGCCAGCTGGGACAGGGGCCTGTGTGGCAGGGCAGGAGTGCGTGGTCAGGGCACAACGTCACTGAGCGAGTGTGGCTGGCGGAGCAGCACAGGCTGCCGAGCCACCCACGGGCTCTCCTCAGCCCACCCACCTGACACGGACTCCTTCTGCACCCATCCATCCATTACCCGCGCACCCATCAAAACCGCCCAGCCAACCATCTTGTCTACTGTTCATCATACTACCACCCACCCACCCACGCCCCAACCACCGTCCACCCCATTCTCCACCCACCCTTCACACTGCTGTCCGCGACTCGTCCATTATCCACGCCCCCCACCCCACCCGAAGCTCCTGCACTCAGCCTGACCACCATCCACCATCCTACTACCCATCATCCCAAACGCCCTTCGCCCACTGATGTTATCAGCCACTGTCCAGCCAGCTACCGACCCACAAACTCCTCCCCCCGCAGCTTCCTCCACTTTCCCTGTCCACCCCACCGTCTGTTTGCTGGCCACTGCCCCTCAGTGAACTACCCACCTTTCATCCACTCAGCCGCTCACTCACCTACCCGTTCCTGCAGCCCACCACCCAGTCGCCACCTACTTGGCCCATCCAGCCACCTGTGCGCCATCCAGTCAGTCACTCTCTCCCACCAACGTTCCCATCACCCATCCATCGACACCCATCGACAATCGAGGCACCCCCCCCACATCCTTCTGCCCCTCCACACCCTTCATCTGCCACCCACCATGCAAACCCTCCACCCCTCCTCCCGCCCTCCCTCTTTCCCCCCTCGCCCACGGTGCCATGCCCAGCAGTGCTCGGGGTCCCACCTCCTTTGGTCCCACCACACGGCGGCCAGGCCCAGGCCCTGCAGGGCGGCCATGATCACGTTGACGTCATAGTTGCCCGTGCCCAGGAGGCTGCGATGGGGGTTCAGCCGGCAGTCTGGGGCCAACCTGGGTGGGGGGTGGTCAGAGCCTGAGCTGGGGCCCCCAGAAAGGCCTCCCCCTCCCCCAAGCATGAGCGTCCCAGGGTCTGTGTGTTGCTCAGCCTTTGAACTCTCCCTTATCCTCAACCTCCAGGCCTCATCCCTCCTGCCCACCCCTCCCCCACTCTCTCAGCCCTGCCCTCCATCCACATCTCCCCTCCCAGGCCGCCTCCTCCTCCACCTGGACCCTCATCCAGCCTCCAGTCTCCCCTCTGCAGATCCTGTCTAGCAGGGCCTGGGGTCTCTTTCTGCATCTGGTGCTCGCCTTGCCCCTCCCCTGCTCCCAGCCCTCCCGGGTGCCTGTCACCCCAGAAGAAAACCCCAGCCCCTCAGCCTTCAGGATCCCACATGGTCAGGTCCCTGTGGCCTCCTAGGCTCAGTCCCCTCGACCCCTTCTCAGCCACCTGCCTCCAACCACATCTCTCATGCTCCTACCCCCAGCCTTGCCCCCCACTGTCCCCTAGCCCAGGAGGGCCACCCAGCCACCACTTGTCTCTCTGGTGACAACAGCATCTTTGTTCTCCCCCTGGGCACTTGGTGGGCAGGGTAGGGGAGGGGTTGGAGAGGGGAAAGCTTGTATTATTTTTCTGTGTATCTGTTTTCCTTGGCCCCCTCAGAGCAGGGCTCCCACGGGACTCTGGGTCTCCAATGTGGGCCTGGCGTGAAAGAGCCAATTGCCCCCTTTTCTGAATGACAGGGGAGATGCGCCAGCCCTCCAACCATCAGCCTGAGGATGCTGGGGGGCCACGGGAGGGCTGTGAGCAAGCGTTTGCAGGGTCACCTGTGGGTGCTCGAGTGGGGACCTGCCTGGAACGGAGAGACCGGAGGTCGAGGGGAGGGCCCAGAGAACAATGGGGCCTGAGCTGGGGCCAGGGGTGCATTTGTGTGTGAGGGGGATAAGGCAGAGAGATAATAAAGAAGCACTGGAAATCTCAGATAGTGAGCAGGAACAGTGTAGGCTGCCAAGATGAGAAAGCATGCCAGGCAGAAAGAAGAGGCCGTGCAAAGGCCCGGAGGCATCATCCTGGGGCTCCTTCCCCCCTGGAGAGGAATGTGGTTTGGGGGAGCAGCAAGATATGAAACTGCAGAGGCAGGTGGGGAGGAGCAGAGCACCCAGGGCCTTGGACATCAGACTTCAGGCCATGTGGCTTCTCCCAGGCGTGCTGGGGTGCCCCGGGAGGGCTGTGGTCAGGGGAGGGGCAGGGGCAGCGCTGGGGTGCACGCTGAATGGATTGGAGGTGAGGAACGGGAAGCTGTGAGGCCAGAGGGGCAGTGGGCACCAGGACCCAGAAAAGAGTGGGTGAGGTAGGGATGAAGGCCCAGAGGTGAGAAGGTGAGGCCTGAGTCGGGGTCAGGCCCTGGGGATGGACAGGTGCGGGAGGTGACATGCAGTTGCCGAGTCCCACGGTCCAGCCTAGACAGGTGATGTGGCAGCAGAAAGTCCCTGGGCTCTGGCCCCCTGCCTCGCTAAGATCCAGGTGGGTGGTTGTGCCTGCAAGCCCTGCTCCTGCAGGTCCTCGGGTGGGTGACGGTCACCTCTTGCAGATCTCATCGGCCGCCTCCTGGCTAAACAGCCGCTGCTGCAGGACGTTGTTGAGGGCGTGGATGGCGCACAGCTCCAGGCGCTGCCGCTCGTGGTACACAGAGGGTGGGCCCGGCTGTGCTCCCGGGCCCTGGGACATGCCGCCCTCCGCTCCTGCTTGTGGGGTGCGGGAGAAGGTGCTCAGGGGACTGGGGTTGGAGGCCCAAACTGCCAGCAGGCTCTGGGGCACTGCCGTTGAGGCGGGGGCTGGGTGCAGCCTGAGGGGCCGCATAGCCCCTGACTCTGCTCCCCAGTCGCTCTCCTGGCAACAGGAAACTCCAACCCCCATTCCTAGGAAAAAGACTCCTTTTTCTGCTCACCTAGCAACATAGGACCACCCCCACCACATCCCTAAGTGAAAGGGTCCTATGGTCGTCACCTCGCAGGAGAGGAACTCCCCCTCCCCCCTGTCCGTAGGTAACAGGCTCCCTCTCTGGCTACCTAGCAACAGAGAAACCCCCACCCCACTAGGTAACAGGTCTCTCTTCTGGTTACTTAGCAACAGAGAGATCTTCCCCCTCCTGTCTCTAGATCACAGGGTCTCTTCTGGTTGCCTAGCAACAGACGACTCCCCTCCCGTGTCACTAAACAACAGGGTTTTCTCTTCCTGTAACCTGGCAACAGGGCCCCTTCCCCGGACACAAAGTAACAGCCCTTTCCCCACGCACCCCAACCGCGGCGCTCGCTCGTTGCCAAGCAACACCCCTCACCCCGCCTGCCTCTCTGCTCCCCGGAACCAGGGGCTCCCGCATCCCCCTGGGCGGCGGCTCTGGACTCCGAGTGCAGGGCGGGAAGTTCGGCGCTGACTGGGCAGGCGGGGCGGACTACAGCTCCCGGCATCCACAGCGTGGCGAACTACGACTCCCGGCGGCCTTCGCGAGGACTCGTGCTTCACTTGGAAAGTCTGGGCGGCAAGGCCCGGAAGTCCGCTACTGCCCCGAGAATGCGGAAGGGCGACTTCCGTCGCTCTCTGCGCGGAATCCCTAGGGCGCCCTATAGAAGCCTTCGCCTTCGCTCAACACGGAACTCATCGCGATAGCTTCCAGGAGTTTTTGCCCCCCCCCCCCCCCCCCATGTGGGGAGTAGCCCTGTGCGAGCTACAGCGTGACGTCACAGAAGGGAACCGGGGATCAGAGACACCAGGCTCTTCAGTGAGAAGAGCCTCCAGTTTTTACTGAGACAGGAGGGAGGTCCGGGGAAACTGAGTCCTGGGAAACAGCAGGACAATGGTGGTGGGGGAGCTGGTAAAGGAGAGGAGGGTGTCCTCTGGCTGTTTGGGGGCGGGAGACTTCTCAGCAGAGGTGGATTCCCGGCCTGGAAGGAAGCTGGCAGCATCCTGCAGGGGAGATACGGGGAATGAAAGGCTGAGACCAAGAAAGAGAGACAAACACCCGGAGGAAGGAACAGATCCAGGTTGGGGTGGAGGAAGGCCTAGAGAGAGGGACTGAGACCCGGAGGGAGACAGAGACCTGGGAAGTGGCCAGAGATAGGGAGAGAGATACAAAGATTCAAAGTCATGGCGTAGAGGGTTAAGGAGATTCAGAAAGTTAAACCGACGGAGACAAAATCAGAACTGCAGAACCAGAGTCGGATACCCAAACTCTGCAGAGTACAGAGCCCGTGGCGTGGGAACCTGGGAGGGGCCCGGTCGTACTCAGTAGGCTGCGCCAGAAGGCAGTGACAGTGGCAGAGCCGGTGACTGCGCCTGGCTCGGCGGGGTTCTCTCTGTGGGTGTGCACAGCAAAGCTTCGTCCCGTGGGGCCTGGGGGTCCGCTCACCTCCACATCCACCACATGCATGTCTGTGAGGCTGGGCCAAGCAGGGTGGTCAGTCTGGCTGGCCTGGCCCCCGGCCCAACCCCCAGCTCAGCTTTGCTCACCTGAGATCGGCCACAAGCACCCCAATCACGCGGTCGAAGCCCAGGCTGGGGGCCGCCAGGGCAGCTGCTGCCATGGTGTTGGAGTTGCGGGGGGCAAAGGGGCAGAGCCCACGGACAGGACCTTCATAGAGCACAGTGCGAGGCCCAGTGTGGTGTGCCACAGCCAGGGGTCCCTCCAGCCGGAAGCCATCTGGATGTGTGGCCATAGTGACACGGAGGCTCTGGAAGTGAGAGCCAGGGTCAGGGGGACCGGGGCTTCCACAGGGCCCCTCCGGTTCTCAGGAAGCCTAGCAGGTGCTCACCTGGAGGCCCCCTGCTGAGTCCAATCTGCTGATGTCCTCAGTGCCCCACAGGGCTCCCCGGGCCACGAACACAGCATGGTCCCAGCGGTTCGAGGCTTCCAGGAGCTGCTGCTCTGTGGCCTGGTTGGCCAGGGCTGAGGGGGACCCCACCTGGGGTGGGTGAAGGTGGGAGGGACAGAGGTCAGGGGACCGATCCCACTTTGGAGTGGGGTGGGGCCAAGGAGGAAGGGGCAGGGCTCACCAGGAGATTGGCATGGCGCAGAATCTGTGCTCCAGATTCATGGATTATTTTGGGATGGGCCACTTCTACCACAAGGTCAGGGTGCCTGGCAGAGGGGAGAGATGGGGAGGGCCTGGGAGAGGTATTAGGCCTCTCCTCCCCAGATTTCCACAGTTTGTGGAGGCCTATCACCCTCCACCCTGGTCTGGGAGGGGAAATGGGATGGATTGGCTTGTCCCATTTCACATTTGGGGAAACTAAGGCCCAGAGAGGGTAAGGGGCTTGCCCAAGATCACACAGCCACCAAGGGAGGCCAGAGCAGGAGCTTAAGTCAGGGAGCCCTGCTCTCCCACAGCAAGGCCACTGACCTCTCCCCAAGGGCATCGAGGTTCTGGAGCTGCAGGGACTGGGGCACGGTCCCTGCCATTCGTCCCGGGTCACGATTCCAGACAAAAACAAGTTCTAGACCCAGTTCCGGTCCCTGAGTCAGCAGGTGGGACACCAGGGACTGTCCTGGGGAGAGGGAGAGTGACTCAGAGGGGAAGGGACAGAGATCCAGAGAGAAGGGGACAAAGACCCAGAGGAAAGGACAGAGACCTAGAGAGGGGGACGGAGCCCCGTGCGGTGGACAGACACAGCCAGCCAGGGCGGCAGACAGGGACACAGACGAGAGGTGTGTTTGTGGCGGACACAGGGCCTTTGGGGACTTCAGGAAGGGGCCTGGGGAAGAGGCCCCAGGCAGTCAGGGACTCACCGAGGCGGCCGTAGCCCACCACCCCCACCCTCTGCGGGACCCTGTCCAGGGCCATGTCCTTGAATCTGGTGGTCTGCGGTCTGGCTCTGAGCTCTGTCAGCTGCTGGCTGCCCACCCCCCAAACACATGAGGCCTGGGCAGCTGCTGATCTTTGGACATTTGACCCTTGAGCCTCTCTCAAGCCTTCCCCCTTTCCCACAGTGGCCCAGAGGTGTGGGGGCCAGTTTGCTGGGTGGGGGCAGGGTGAGAATCCTGGGGGTGGTGGACATGATGTTTTGGGGTCCCAGAGATCCTGCGTGGCCCCCACTGTATGGGCCAGTTCCTTCTGTGCATCACACCCTCCTCCCTTCCTGCTGATGTGGAAAATTTCTTCTGCAGTCCCCCGCCCTCCTTTCTGGCTGGCCAGGTTGTCATGGTAACTGCATCCTGCTTGGGGTGGGGGTTGAGGGCTGGGAGCAGGGAGAGGAGATGGTGACAGGGACTCTGGGCTCTCAATCTGTCCCCTTGCTCCTGCGTTTCTAATCCCCACCCTTTCAGCCACTCCCCAGGCCTTGGCACCGTATTTCTTGCCAACATTCCTCCCTTTGGGTCTCAGTGTCGATTTCTGGTCTGTCTGCTGCTCCAGCCTTCCGCCCCCCGCCCCCGTCTCTGCTGGGCTTGCTGCCATTCTGCCCCGACCCAGGCCAGGCCCTCACACTCTCCCCACCAGGTGAGGCCCAGAGGAGACCTGGCCAGGTCACGCCCAGTCTCCCCACAAGGCCTCGTGGGAGATGGAGTTCCGCTCCCCACAGCACCTGTCCGGAACCTCCCTTGGTTCACCTTGACTTCCCACCTTTCATCTTCCTCTTCCCGGCCACCATACCACCGGTGCCCCTCCCCGGGTTGCGTTCTCACCCCCAGACTGTCCCTCCCCTCGCCCCACCCCAGGGAGAAGCCTGGGAGGCCGGAGGAGGCTGAGTGCCCCCCAAAATGAGCCCCAGCCAGCGCGCCTCATGGGTGCCTGGCATCGGAAATGGAGGAGGCTGCGGCAGTGCCGGCTCCCTGCCCCCAGCTGCCACCTGGTACCCGCTGCAGTGTTGCCATGGCAACCAGGATGGCTCTGAAAGAGGATGAGGGAGAAAGAGAGCATGAAAGAGGGAGCGAGGGGGAGCCCCAAGCCGACAGGCAGCAGAGCGGATAGATAAGGCCTGAGACCCCAGCCATGGTGGCAGCGGCTGGCCCTGCAGATGAGGGAAGAATTTGCTCTAAGAGCCGCAGGTGGGGGAGAGAGAAGATGCTGTGGGGTGGGGACCTCAGGGCTTTCTGGGGATCCTCACCTCTGTCCTTAACTCCACGGGGCCTGGGTGTCCCCTGCAACACCCCCGGCCACTGTGTGGGGGGCCAGGGTGGGCCAAGGTGAGGGGAGAAATGGGGCTGAGGCCCGGCCTGCTCACTGGCCCGGCCCTGTGTGTCCATGGCCCAGCCTCATGCTGAGTGGTCCCGCTGCCTCCATCAGTCTCTGCCTTTCACAAATGGCGGACCTGTCAGGCCCAGCCCTCTGGAGGCTGAAACGCCAGCACCTTGGCCTCCCCCGGCCCCACCAGCAGCTGCCCCCTGGGTTTTGTCCCATTGGCTGGCTCCTGTCACTCTGGTGGGCCAGCTCTCTGCCCTGGGCGACAGCATAGTACCCACTCTCTGCCCAGGCCTGGACCCCGTCTCTCCTGCCTCTGCGTTTACGAGACAAAGTGCAGCTCCCTCCTATGCTGCCGCACCTGCCACTAGACGCACCTGGCACTCCTTGGGCCCCTCCCCGTCAGTGCACCCTGGGCAGTGTCTCGAATGGGTTTGCAGTGGACACGGATGCGCCCTGGTCTGGCTCTGGAAGGGGCTGAACTCTGTCCCCAACAGGACATGGTGATGTCCCTACCAGGACCTGGGGGCGTGACCTCATTTGGATACAGTCCAGGTGAAGTGATGTTGCAGCAGGAAAGGCCCTCATCTAAGGGCCCCGTGTCTTTATAAAAAAGGGGAGCTTGGGACACAGAGACAAGCATGCCCAGAGGGAAGACGATGTGGACACGCAGGGAGAACTCCAGGAGGAGGTTTGGGTAGAGCTGCCACCAGCCAAGGGACATGTGGGTGACCAGAAGCAGGGAGAAGTTGGAAGGCTCCTGCCCTACAGGTTCCAGAGGGCACCAGGCCCTGCCAGCCCCACCCCCGCCCCCAATCTGGGACTCCTGGATGCTGACCTGGGGACACCACACGCCCCGCTGTCCTGGGCCGCTCAGTGTTGTTGACTTCGTCACAGTAGCCCCAGGACATTAATATGGGCCCCACCGTTTCTGCTGAGGAGTGGGGGTGGGGAGAGGCCCTCGGGACCTGCCTCAGTGGGGCTGCAGGGCAACCCAGGACCAGTGCCGGGTGACTGAGCCCCCTCAGGGCCTCCAAGGTCAAGGGTGAGGGGTCTCAATGCCCCCGCAGGGCCTTCGACAGCCTCTCATTTTGCTCCACATTCACTTCCTTTTCTCTCTCTCCCATGCTTTCATGACCAAAAAAAATATTTTTTTACTTTTTCCGTGTTTTTTTTTTAAAGTAATTACAGAGCAGGTAGTCGTTGACGCAAACCTCCCTTCAGTATCAAAAGAGTCTGTGGGGCGAGTGGGGGCTGGGGCAGTGGTGGGGCCGCGGGGGCTGCCCCACCCCCAGCCAAGGGGCCCAGGGGTCGGAGTGGGCTCGGGCAGGGGCAGGGCCAGGGGGTCTGGAGGCGCTGACAACCACGCGTCTGTCTCATCAGTTGAGAGGGTGGATGGGTGGGGGTGGGGGGACAGGCTTCCAACTGCAAAAAAATGAACTGTAAAAGGAGGGCTGTTGGGGGTGAGGGGAGAGGATGCCCCTCAAAAAACCTCCTCTCTCCCCTAGAAGGTGGAGGGCTGGGGCGGTCGGTCGGTCAGTGGCTGGGGAGAGCCAGGAGGGAAAGCCGGGAACAGTGGGGGGATTGGTTCTGGACCCTTCCGAATCCTGCATCCCCTTGGTCACCGGGGATGGGGGCGAGGCCGGAGCCAGGGGCCTTCGCGCCCGGGGCCCCACCCTGTTGTAGGTGGCTGGGCCAGCCGCCCTGGGGTCCAGACAGGCTCTGAGCCCATCTTCCCCGACCTTCCCCCGGCCGTCAGAGGGGCCTGGGGCTGCGGGGAGGGCGCCAGTCTGGCCCGAGCCCAGTCCCCCGCCCAGCGGTGGCGGTGTCAGATCTGCGTCTCTTGCACGTTCTCCTTGGAGCCGCTCTTGAAGAGCAGAGGTTCGTGGATGGAGTTGAGGCCCGGCGGGCCCTTGCCCCCGCAGCCCCCGCCGCCGGGGTTGCTGCTGTAGTGCGCCTTGAAGGCGGCCGCCACGTAGTGGTGGTGGTTGAGGTGGTCGCGCTCCAGGGCGGGCAGGGCCAGGTGGCTGTCCCCGCCGACGCCGCCCCCGCCAGCCACAGCGGCGGCGGCGGCCACGGACACGGCCGACGCGGCGGGCAGCTCGTCTTCCACGTTGATGATCTCCACGGTGCGCGTGGGCCCGTGGTGTTTGTGGAGCTGGTGCTGCTTGCGCAGCTTGTAGAAGGCCACGAGCATCACGGCAGCCATGAATGTGATGGCCACGAAGCAGCCGATGATGATCTTGGTGGTCTTCATGACGTCGTCCAGGTCCTTGAGGGCGTTCTCCGTCACGTCCGTGATGGGCACCGTGAACGCCTTCTCCGTGGGCCGTGAGGAGCGCGGGGCGGGCGCCGTGGTGGACGACGAGGCTGGGCCGGCGGCATCCCCAGGCCGGCCCCCACCCCAGACGCCGTCCGTCGTGGGCCCCGGGGGCTCCTTCTCCGTCCCCCGCGTCTGCAGAACCTCCTCTCCGGGCTGCGTCTCCAGGGTCTCCACGGTCACCGTGGTGAAGTAGGTGTAGCCGCCGCTGCCCCCTCCGCCGCCGCCGCCACCCCCGGGGCCGCCTCCGCCGCTCGCAGCACCGCCGGCCGCCACGGGGTCCACGGCCGAGACGTTGAGCGTGGCCGAGGCGGTGGTGTTGCCGGCCGAGTTCGTCACCATGCACGTGTACTGGCCCGTGTCCTGCACCGTGACGTTGGTGAAATTGAGCGTCCCGTCGTGCAGCACGGAGATGCGCACGCGGTAGGAGCCGTGCGTCATGAGGGTGCCATTGGGCGTCAGCCAGTTGACCGAGGTCATGGAGGTGCCTGTGCGGCACTTAAGCTCGGCGGCCATGCCCTCGGTGACGTTGAGGTCCGTGGGCGGCTCCACGATGACCGGCGCGTAGCAGGTGAAGTGCGACTGGTCCAGCTCGCCAATGTAGCGCCCCTTGAGGCCGGCGGGCGCGTGGCAGCGTGCGCAGCACGTCGTGTTGCTGGGCACCGTCTCCTTGAGCCACCAGCTGAGCCAGAGCACGTCACAGTTGCAGTGCCAGGGGTTGTGGTTGAGGTGCACGCGCTCGAGGCGGTGCAGGGGCGTGAAGAGGTCGTGGGGCAGCGACATCAGGTTGTTGTGGGACAGGTTGAGCTCCTCCAGCGACTTGAGGTCGTCGAAGGCGTTGCGCTCGATGGTGGCCACCTGGGCGTGCATGAGCCACAGTTTGCGCAGGCTGGTGAGGCCCTGGAAGGAGCCCGGGCGGATCAGGTCCAGCCGGTTGCCCGACAGCTCCAGCTCCTCCAGGCGCACCAGGGCCGTCAGGTTGGGGATGTCCTTGAGGTTGCACATGCCCAGGTTGAGGTAGCGCAGGTTCACCAGGCCCTCAAAGGCCGCCTCCGAGATGTACTCCAGCCGCTTGAGCTCGCCCAGGTCCAGGCGCCGCAGCGAGGGCACGCGGTTGAAGGCGTAGGAGGGGATGCTCTCTATGGGGTTGTTGCGCAGCCAGAGCTCCCGCAGCTTGGACAGGTACTCGAAGGCCTGTGTGGGCACCGTCGTCAGCCGGTTGTCGAACAGCTCCAGTGTGTTCAGGCTGGGCAGCCCGTTGAAGGCGCCCACCTCGATCTTGCGCACCAGGTTCTTGCTCAGCTGCAGGATCTCCAGGTGCCGCAGGTGCTTGAAGGTGTCCGTCCGGATTACCTGGGGTGGGGGAGGGGAGACACCCATCAGTGACACTGGTAACAGTGATAATGAGCACCCAGTTCCCACGGGGTGGAGTGGAGAGCTCTCCATCTCTGCGGGTGGGAGAGTATGGCTGTAAGACCATTTTGGAAAAACGATTTGTTTGTTTCTTTTTTTTTAAATTGGTTTTCAGAGAGAGAGAGAGAAAAGGGAAGAGAGACAGAGAAACATTGACTTTTTCTTCCACTAATTGATGCATTCACTGGTTGATTTTTGTTTGTGCCCTGAGCTGAGATCGAACCCACAACTTTGGCGTATCAGGAGGATGCTCTAACCAACTGAGCTATCCCGCTGGGCCTGATTGTCTCTTTTAAAGGTAAACATAGAGCTACTCAGCGACCCAGCCTTTACACTTTTGAGATTCTTCCCCAGAGAAATGGGAGAGGCCCATCCGACTGCTTGGGGTGGGTGCTCACAGCCTCTGTGTTCGTTGCAGCCTAAACCGGAAGTCGCCCAATTGTCCCTGACAGGGGCAGCACAGGCTCTCTGCGTCCCTACGGTGGGACGCTGCGGTTCAGCTCATAAAGAAACAGACTGTCTACAGGCCTGATACCGCGGATGAATCTCACGGGCAGCGCGTTGAGGGCAAGAAGGCAGACACACGGGCGCGCACGCGTGCGGTCAGATCCCATTCACTTAGCTCTATGGAGGTGCTAAGCAGTGTCTGTGAGCGCTTGTGGGGGCGACAAGCTGGGAAGGGGCACGAGGGAGCTTCCCGGGATGATAGAAATGTTTCAAATTGGGGCAGTACCTCCATGCATGAACACAACTACCCAAAACCCCCAAGCTGTATACATAAAACGGGGGCATTTTATATGTAAATTACACCTCAATAAAAAGATTAATCAGCAGCCAACACGCGTTGGGCACGTCTTCAGTGCCAAATCCTGTTCTAAAGGCTCTACTGGCACCAGCTGATTTAATGCGCCAAGCCGCCCTGCGGGATCGGTATACTTCTCCAACACCTGCAGCTCGAAGCCATGAGCTCAGAAAACCAGAGGATGTTTCATAATGACTTTGGCACCACATCCCGTTCCGTGGCAAAACCTGACCAGAACTCATGTAGGCTATTTAAGCCTTTCATCGATCCCCCTCATGTGACTATTCAAACCTTCCTCTCTAGAAATGTTCCCACGTTTGGTAAGGGCTATAATAAGATCCACTGGGGTGCTATTAAAAAACACATCTGGCCCTGAGGGTTTCATATGGACAATTATGAGTAATCCCCATTTAAGTGGGAGGACACAGAGGCACAGAGAAGGGCAGTGACTTGCCCAAGGTCACACAGGAAGGGGCAGCCAACCTGGGATTGGACTGAGGCTGTCGGGCTCCTGAATCCTGGCTCTTAACCCCTGAACGTGGCCTCCACCTCTCAGGGTTGACACTGGGATAGGCCCAAGAGGCAGAGTCTCACCAGATTTTCTTCACTGGTCACCCAGCTGAGGCACAGAAGTCCAGGTAGCTCAGTTGGCTAGAGTGTTGTCCTGATACGCCAAGGTTGTGGGTTACATCCCCAGTAAGGGGACATATTACAATCAAGCAATCATCCTGGCTGCTGTGGCTCAGTGAATTGAGTGTCGGCCCGTGAACTGGAAGGTTGCCAGTTCAATTCCCAGTCAGAGCACATGCCTGGGTTGTGGGCCAGGTCCCCAGTAGGAGGCGCTTGAGAGGCAACCACACATTGATGTTTCTCTCCCTCTCTTTCTCCCTGTCTCTCTAAAATCAATAGAATAAAAAGTAAGGCAAGAGAAAATACTATAATTTTTTGAATTTTGAAAAGGTGGAAGTGGAGAGCTCCCCAGAGCACACTGTGTGGCGGTGACGACGTTGTAAAACTTAGAAAGGAGGCTGAAGCACAGGTATCTGCGCATGTGCACCGGGAAGCCTGGCAGGAAGTAGTCTGTGCTCTGCTCAGAGTGAACTCCAGCTGTTGGGGATTAAGGGTAATTTTTATTCTCTCCTTTCCTAAGACTTTATTTATTTATTCATAGAGAGAGGGGAAGGGAGGGAGAAAGAGGGAGAGAAACATCAGTGTGTGGTTGCCTCTCACGCGCCCCCCACTGGAGATCTGGCCTGCAACCCAGGCATGTGCCCAGACTGGGAATCGAACCCGTGACACTTTGGTTTGCAGCCCATGCTCAATCCACTGAGATACACCAGCCAGGGCATTTTCATTCTTTATTTTTTTCTTCAGTGGGCAAAAAGTACTTTCATAATAGGTAGCAAAACACTTTTTAAAAAGTTTTAAAAAACAAGACCGTACCTGAGAGGCACCAAGCATCGAGGGATGACCATGTCTGGGACGATCGCAGCCATGAGACAGTAGCAGGCACTATTTATGCCAGTGAGACCCAGCAGAAACGTGACATGGATCAGTCGATGAATTTTTTAAAAATTTAATTTAATTTAAAAAATGTTATGGTATTACAGTGGTTCCCACACTTCTTCCCACCTCCACCCAGCCCCACCCTCCACTCCCTCAGCCAACCCCTCCGTCCTTGTCCATGTCCATGGGTCACACATCATGTTCTTTAGTTGGTCCCTTCACCACCTTTCATCTGGTTGCCCCTCCTCCTCTGGCTGCTGTCTGTCTGCTCCATGTGTCCATGCTTCTGTTTCTGTTTTTTTTTTATTAATTTATTGTGTTCATTAGATTCCTGTGAGATCATGTGGTCTTTGTCTTTCACTAACTGGCTTATTTCACTGAGCATAATTCCCTCCAGGTCCATCCATGCTGTCTGAAAAGGTAGGATTTTTCTTTTTCACTGCTGCGTAGTATTCCACCATGTAAACGTACCACTGCTTTTCTATGCACTCATCTGCTGGTGGGCACTGGGGCTGTTTCCAAACCTCGGCTATTGCAAATAGCGCTGCTGTGTACACAAGCGTGCATATATTCTTTCTGATTGGTGTTTCAGGATTATTAGGCTATATTCCCAGAAGTGGGATTGCTGGGTCAAACGGCAGTTCCATTTTAGCTTTTTAAAAAGGGTTTATTTATTTATTTTTAGAGAAAGGGGAAGGAAGAAAGAGAGAGGGGAGAGAAGCATTGATGTGTGAGAGACAGTCTATTGGTTGCCTCTTGTATGCCCCAAACCAGGGACCTGGCCCAAAACCTAGGCACATGTCCTGACCAGAAATTGAACCGGTGACCTTTTGCTTTTGAGGAAACTTCATACTGTTTTCCACAGTGGCTGCACCAGTCTGCATTCCCACCAGCAGTGCATGAGGGTTCCCTTTTCTCCACAACCTCACTAGCACTTGTTTGTTGATTTATTGATGGCGACCATTCCAACAGGTGTGAGGTGGTACCTCATTGTGGTTTTAATTTGCATCCCTCTGATGACTAGTGATGCTGAGCATCTTTTCTTATGCCTTCTGGAGGCCATCTGTACATCCTCTTTGGAGAAATGTGTATTCAGGTCCTTCGCCCATTTGTTAATTAGATTGTTTGCCTCCCTGGAGTTGCGTTGTGTTAGTTCTTTGTATATTTTGGAACTCAAACCTTTATCAGATGTATCATTGGCAGATACGTTCCCTCATACAGGGGGTTTCCTTTTCATCTTGCTGATGGGTCCCTTAGCCGTGCACGACTCACTCAATTTCAAACTTCCTGAAAGCCACATTAAAAGAAAACCCAAAACAGGTGAAAGCAATTCTAATCATCTATTTAATTTTTAAAAAGATTTTATTTAGTTATTTTTAGAGAGAGGGGAAGGGAGGGAGACAAACATCAATGTGTGCTTGCCTCTCACGTACCCCCCACTGGGGACCTGGCCCACAACCCAGGCATGTCCCCTGACTCGGAATCCAACCGGCAACCCTTTGGTTCGCAGGCCAGCACTCAATCCACTGAGCCACAGCAGCCAGGGCTAGTCATCTCTTTCTTTAGCCCGCTAGATCCCAAATATTATGACTGCAAACATGTCATCAGGATGGAAACTGACGAAGGTGTTTGACACACTTTTTCACAGGCCGCCTTCCAAACCCTACACGTGTCTTCCAGCCCGTGTGCTCGGCGTGTGAGGTTACCGGGTGTTTCCTTGGCTCCGTGGTGCTTTGGGGGAGCCGTCGCCTTTTGCCCCCCAGCAGCCTGTGAAACGGGATGGCGAGGGCCCCATTTGGGGAAGGAGTGGAATGGCAGCCCTAGGAGGGGGTGACTGGAACCGTCTGGCAGAGGCGGCATCTGAGGCCGGGCCTCGGACCTGCCTGTGAAGGCACAGCTCCCATTGCGTTCCATCAACCCCTGTCCCAGTGTGGAGCCTGTCCTGGAGGGACCGGGGCCCCTGGTCCGAAGCTGGCCCTGAAGGGAGAGGGACGGCCACTGCTTCGGCGCGGCTGGGAAGGCGGAGGCCGCAGTGCTGGCTTCTGTTGCTGTGATTGTTCGTCCACCTGTGGAGGACGGCTCCCAGGGCGTCAGGCAGACACTGGCTGTCCCCAAGCCGGGCCTCTGTCCCCTGACGTCCTCTCCTGTCCACCGCCCCGGCCTCCTCTTCTCCCACCTGGACACCAGGCTCTGGAAGGACTGTTCCTACCCACAGTTCCCGGTCCCTCCCAGAGTCTCCATTATTCTTCCACTCCACAGCCTGCCGCAGACCAAGACGACTGACCGCAGTGGCCCATCCCATGATAAAACAGTCCCTGCCCTCCAAAGCTCATCAGCCTGATATGGCCTCCCCCTTCCTCTTCCCTGTCCTTCCCCGTCTCCCTCCTGTTCTAGCCATTCCCCAAACACAGCAAATGCACCCCTGCCTCTCGGCCTCCATGCTTGCTGTTCCCTCTGCCAGGAACACTTGCTCCTACTTTCGTTTCTGGCTACTTCCCATCTCCCATCAATGCCCAGCTCAGGGGTCGCCTGCTCCAGAGGCTGTCCTGGCCCCCTGACCCCCACTCCTGGGCCCTGTCCCATGCTCAGCTGCACCCAGCTGCCTGTCTACCTCTCCCCGAGAGACGCCCCCCCCCCCCCCGCCCCAGGGAGCCAGGGGACCGGGTCTCAGCTCCAGGCCTGCAGCCCAGGTTTTGGGTTTTATAACCAAGTGAATTTGAAAGTGGCCCCTCTCAGAATCTCCCATCTTGGGGAGTCCTCTTTCATCAGAGTTGGGGTGCATTCCCTGTGTGGAAATCAGATTCCTGGGAATTAGGGAAGCACCCTGGCACCTTGCCTGACGGAAGGTCCTTGGGGCCTCAGGATGCAAGAAACAGATGAAGAGACACATTTAGGCTCTGAAAAGTTTGGAGTCCGCCCTGGCCGGGCAGCTCACTCAGTTGATTCGAGCCTCATCCCGATAACGCCAAGATGGCAGGTTCGACCCAGGTCAGGGCACTTACCAGGAGCAACCAATGAATGCATCAATCAATGGAACAACAAATTGATGTTTTCCCCTCTCTCTCTCAAACCAGTAAATAGAAAAAGATTTAAAACTTTCTTTAAAAAAATACAATCACGTTGGAGTCTCCAGCTCACTTAGAAGGGCTTGCACGGACAACGAGGTGAAATTGGAGTAACAGAGCACAGAGCAGAGGTCCAGGAAGGGACTGTCCCCTTTGTCCCCATGCTCCCTCCCCCTGAATTAACACTAGCCAACGTCTCCTGGGGCCAGACCCATGCTGGGTACCAGGTTACAGTAATAAAACAACTCTCCATATACCTGTTTTTCCCTGCCCCTGCGGATACAAGTAACACCTACTCAGTTGCTGGTTCGATTCCCAGTCAGGGCATGTGCCTGGGCTGCAGGCCAGGTCCCCAGTTGTGGGCGTGAGGGAGGCAACCAGTCAACGTATCTCTTGCACATTGACATTTCTTTCCCTCTTTCTCCCTCCCTTCCCATCTCTCTAAAAATAAAGAAAAAAATTTTTATTAAAGATTTTATTATTTATTTTTAGAGAGGGAAGGGAGGGAGAAAGAGAGAGAGAGAAACATCAATGTGTGGTTGCTGGGGGGTCATGGCCTGCAACCTAGGCATGTACCCTGACTGGGAATCAAACCTGCAACACTTTGATTTGCAGCCCGCGCTCAATCCTCTGAGCTATGCCAGCCAGGGCAAAAATAAAGAAAATATTTTAAAAAAAACCTTAAAGAAAAAGTAATGCATACTTAGGAAAAAGCATAAAAAGAAAAGAAAAACCAGCCAAAGGGCCTCTACCCAGAATTCACTTCTGGTAACAACTTGTGGGCACACTTCCTTCCAGTCTTTTTTTCTATGTGTATAATGGAGGGCCATGTTTTTGCATCATCCTTTTATTTTCTACAACATTTTGGTGACAAGGTATTCTCTTCAGGGCCCTGCATTTCCCTGGAATAGTGTCACATTGTGCTCATGGCCCCGTATCACGAAATACACTTCCAACACGACGTCCCGCTATCCCGCAGTCCTTCCCAGCCCACAGCTACATTTGGACGTGGAGAGGGAGTGGGAGGGCTCTTCAGTTCTTCCTTTTCCTCAACACGCTTCCGCTTTCTATCGCTTCCTCCAGTGAGCCTGGCTGGCTGGCTGACTCGTGGGGCTGGATGGATCCTCAGTCAGGGCTGCTTCACACAAAGGAGGGAGCGAGCTGCCCCGGTGGGTGGTTAGCCTGAGGGAGCTCCCGCCAGCGGGGAAGTGGGCCCTGCGAGACGTGGCTTCCTGGGGACAGATGGGTGGCGACCATAGCAGGATGGGCTGGGAGGTGGGGGGTTGGGGAGAAACGTGGCCAGTCAGGTGGCAGTGCCTGCCTGCCCAGGAGGCTGGGGGTCTCAGAGCATGACTGCACTTGAGCCCTGGACGCAGGCTCCGCCTCCTGCGCCTGCGCCGCTGGCACTGGCGCCTCGGTTTCCTCCTCATCCCATGAGGTTCTCAATGGCAACACAAACAAAGCTTCCCTGCCTGGTCGGGTAGCTCAGTTGGTTAGAGCGTTGTCCCCACACACCAAAGTTGTGGGTTGGACTCCCCGTCAGGGCACATACAAGAATCAACTGATGAAATGACAAATTGATGTTTCTCTCTCTCTGTGTGTATTCCCCTTCCCCTCCTCTGTCTGGAGCCTGCATGCCCTGCCCCCCCCAACCCCGCGCTGGTGCTCAGTGGCACAGCCCGAAGTTTCGGGAAGTCCTAGGGAGAGAGGAGGGGATGGTTTCCCTTTGCCAGGCTCTGTGTTTCCCAACCATTGGGACCATAGTGCCCTGCTTTCTCCTTGCCTGGAAGATGCTGGCAGAGCACAGAGCAGGCCCTCACTGCTGTTTCTATTAACAACAAAAACAACAAACACAAGAATAACAGGGGGAGGAGGTTCCCACTGTCACTGGTCATTGGGGGTCACTGGGGAGAGAACGAGGCAGTCTCCGGAAGGTCGGACTTGAGTTTGGACTTGAGTTTGCACTGGGAAGCTGAGAAGGGAGCCCTGCTGGCCCAGGTGCCGGAAAGAACTCTGGGGACGGCGCCTCCTCATCCTGTCATAGTGACACAGGGTTCCCAGCGAGCCCATCTGCAAGCCCAGCAGGACTGGGCTGCCGGCCCCATCTGCTCCTCCCTCCTCCTGGGCCCTTGTCCTCAGCGTGGCCTCTCGGGCCACCTCCCCACTGAAAGCGGGTCTGCAGCCTTGGACCCTGCACCACCCAGGGCCTTGCCCGTGGGGTCAGCCAGCAAACCTGCCGGTCCTGTCCTTTCTCAGCGTCTCACAGCCATCTCCTCTTCGTCCCATGGCCGGCTCAGGCCTCAGCCTGCCCGGCCTCCAGCCTCTCCCCACGGGCCCCTCTCCAGGGTCTCACTTCCCCGCCCCCGGGGCTGGCCCTGCCTCTCTCCTCCTCCTGAGTGCCCCAGGGCTCTCCAGGGCCTGCAGGGGACAGTCAGCCCCTGTCTGGAGGCCCTGCTCAGTCCTGGGGCTGCCTGCCCCTCCCTTGCCCTCCAGGCGACCCTTGCACTGGCAGCCTCACTCCAGCTGCCTTTTGGCCAATCTCAACCCCTGAACCCTCTCGCCGCCGGGTCCTCCAGTTTCACCCATGCTGCTCCCTGTGCTAGGATGCCCTTCCCCTCTTCGTCCCCCTGGCCCACCCCTCCTCCTGGGCCCTGCCAAATGCCTTTTCTTCCCCATCGAGTATTTATTTATCGATAACGCCGTTCAGAGTGAGCAAACGGGTGGGCCTGGTCTGGGAAAGGGTGTCACAGGGACCCGGAGGTAAATTCAGTGTCCTCGAGTTTCAGAGCTCCAAAGCAGCCGGCCCAGGACCCGAAGGCTGCTTCGTCTGAACCTGAACGTCAGGTCCCCAGCCAGCCTGCCCGCCCGCCCGCCCAACCGCCCGCCCTGGACCCAGAGCTCTGGTCTCTCAGTGGGTTTCAGCGTGGTCTTTGAGCGGCTCAGCCTGTCCCTTATGCAGACGTTGCCACCACGTGTCGATCTGCTCATTTGACAGATAGTCTTTGGGCGCCTGCTGCGTGTGAGGCTCTGGGGATCCCGCCGTGGATGAGACAGCCACAGCCCTCCTCCCAGAGCCCGACCTCGAGTGGGGGAGAGAGATGCTACCCGTAATCGTCACACACACGGTCACTGAAGTGGCAGCAGTGTGACCCGCCTGCCTGGGTTGCTGGGCAGAGGCAGGCCTGCGGCCCCTCCACAGCACAGAGAAGGTGATCACCGGCCCCCAGTGCCCTTGTGGCCACTAACACCGAAGGAGCCAACAAGGTGGGGAGGCCTGGGTCCTGCCTCGGACTGGCCAAGTCCCCAGGTCCCCTCACTCTTTCCCCTACATTTGCTGAGCCACCCCCACCCATGCCTGGCTCAGTACCAAGTGTCAGAGACACGCCCACCAGGGAAGAGATGGTGGTCCCATTGGGGACCACTTCCTAACCCCTAATAGGGACTTTTGCCCCCCTTTTCAAACTGCAGCTTCAGTGTGGTAAATAAATGTTACATCAAACAACAACAACAACAACCCCAAAAACAAAAAAAAAAACACTGTGTTCTGTTGAGGTTTTTAAGAAGATGAGCTGTCAAGAAATCCTTCATTAAAAATTTAACTGTGGTAGGAAAACGATTAAGTGAATTGTTTATCTTAACACTGTTAAGATAAATTGTTGGTTTTTTAAAGATTTTATTTTTAGACAGAGGGGAAGGGAGGGAGAAAGAAAGGGAAACATCAAGGTGTGGTTGCCTCTCAAGCACCCCCTACTGGGGGGAACTTGGCCCACCACCCAGGTATGTTCCCTGACTGGGAATCGAACCTGCAACCCTTTGGTTTGCAGGCGGGAGCTCTATCCACTGAGCCACACCAGCCAGGGCAAGATAAATTGTTCTTATACTTTTTTTTTTAATTTAAAAGAGATGGAGAGAAACATCAATGTGTGGTTACCTCTCATGCGCCCCCCAGTGGGGCTCTGGCCTACAACCCAGGCATGTCCGGGAATCAAACTGGTGACCCTTTGATTCTAAGGCCAGTGCTCAACCACTGAGCCACACCAATCAGGGCATTTTTGTACATTTCAAATGCAATGGACTGATAGGAACAACTTAGCAAGCTTACTTTTCTTTTGCATTAACTTCTTTACATTCCCAATTTCACAAAACATTGTAATTTTCTCATACGACTTCTCGTACTTCCTCCTTCCCTGAGACAAGTGACGTGTGCTCCCTGGTCGGCGAGGACCTCCCTGACCGCCAGGACGTCGCTGGAGCCCGGCACCCACCGCGTTCCCTGAGCCACTCAGGCCTCAGCTGGGCCTCCCAGGGCCGCGGCCTCCTCTGCAGCGTGGGGCCAGGGCCCCGAGGACTAGCTGGGAAGCACAGACCGAGGCGAGGTGGCCACTCAGAACGCAGTGTCTCCTCATTTAGTCAAGTCCATTAGCCCCATTTTGGGCAATGTTGTCTCTCCCCACCTCCCCACCCAACAAGAAGTCCTACACTGGTCCCTGCTGGGAGCCTCCGGGCCCTGCCAGCCCCCACCGTCGCACAAGGCAGTGGGGTGGGTGGGTGGGAAAGTGGGGTTAAACTGGAGGTCAGGGGTCGACTGCCTCCCTCCCAGGAAGGTGAGCCTGTCCCCAGCCCCTCTCCTGCCTGTGGGGCTTACTCTCAGCTCTCGCCTCTAGCTAGCGTGCCCTGCACCGTACAGATAACCCTTCCAACAACACGGGTTTGAGCTGCATGGGCCCACTTATGATATGGGTTTTTTCCTTCCAGCTAATATCTTTACTGTTTTGTAAAAAACATTTTACTTATTTATTTTTAGAGAGAGGGGAAGGGAGGGAGAAAGAGATGGAGAGAAACATCAATGTGTGGTTGCCTCTTGCGCGTCACCTACTGGGGACTTGGCCTGCAACCCAGGCATGTGCCCTGACTGGGAATCGAACCAGCGACCTTTCTGTTCTCAGGCCTGCAGTCAATGCACTGAGCCCCACCAGCTAGGGCAGTACCTGTACTGTTTATGATCTGTGGTTGGGAGTCTGCAGATGCGGAGGGCCGGCTCTAGGCACTAATTGTTCTACACCCTTTTATACTTGAGCACCTACGGATCTGGGTATCTCGGAGGCGTCCTGGAATCACCCACCTCCCCCCACACACTAATACGAGGGACAACTAAGTTTTGGGGGAGTCAAAAGTTATAGGTGCATTTTTGACTTGGTGGGGGTTAGCACCCTTAACCCTCGCGTTGTGCAAGGGTCAGCTGTACTGCGTGCCTCTGCCTATCTCTCCACCCAGCTTCGCGGGGGCGGGGATGTGTACCTGTCCTGCTCACTGTGCTTCGTGCAAGGCCTGGCACACAGTAGGTGGTCAATAAACCAATCAGGGGTGGGAACTGGGTACTTAGGGTGCGCTAGCGGGGCCTGCCAGACTCAGGGAGATAGGGACTCAGGGTCTCAGCAGGGTTTCCCGCACAGAGCTGGTTTCCGGGTGGAGATGAGACCCACTTGACGGCGGCGGGGAGTCTGTAACCTACAAGAGTGGGTGGGGAACGCAGGCTGGGGCTGCGTCTGCGTCTGGGCCCAGCAGAGGGCGCCATTGAGCGCAGTGTGACTGGGCAGGGCCTTCACCGCAAGGGGGACAGGGACTGTTTGAAAGCCCAGGGAGGATGTGGTAGCTCTGGCTGGGGGTGGGAGACCGATGGAGGCCAGAAGGTCGGCTGAGCATCCCGATGGGCAAGAATGAGGCCAGAGCCCGGATGGGTTGGGCGGAGGACCGCAGTCAGGAGTGGGTTACAGTTCTGAGCCCAGAGAGCTACAAATTGGGAAACCTCAGGAATGCTTTAAGAAATGGAGTTCTGCCCTGGCAGGGCAGCTCAGCTGGTTGGAGTGTCCTCTGGGTAAGCTGAGGTTGGGCTTGTTCCCAGCTGTGGCACATGCAGGAATCAACAGGTGAATGCATGGATGGGTGGGGAAGCTGGTTGGTGTTTTTTTTCCCTCTCTCTCCCCTTTCCTCCTTCTCTAAAATCAATAAATTAACAAAACATTTAAATACTTTATTTTATTTTTAGAGAGAGGGGAACGGAGGGAGCAAGAGAGGGAGAGAAACGTCAATGAAAGTGTGGTTGCCTCTCGGACACCCCCTGTTGGGCACCTGGCCCGAAACCCAGGCTTGTGCCCTGACTGGGAATTGAACCGGCAACTCTGGTTCGCAGGCTGGCACGCAATACACTGAGCCACACCCACCAGGGGGAAAACATTTTTTTTTTTTTTTAAGAAAGAAATCAAGTTCTGTAGCCCCACCTGCTGGGCTCATTTCCAATCCCACTCATGGAGGATAGCTCTCTGGGCCTCAGTGTCCTCGTTTGTAAAATGGGGATAAGAATAGGGCCCCTCACGGGGTGGTCAGGAGGCTGAAGTTCGCCCACTGGGGCCTCAATCTGCTCAAGCAAAAAGCAGGTACGACACTCCCACTGTCCTTGCCCGGGGCTGTCATGAGGTTCAGAAGCCACACAGGCGCTTCCCCTGATTTGGTGATTTTAAGGTTCCGCAGGCTCTGTGCTGATGTCCCCAAAGTCAGGTGACTCTGGGGGCCAGTGGGGCTTGAATGGACAGGGGTCTCAGAGACAGTGCCTCTGAGGGTGACGTTTTGCTGATTCAAGAAAGATGATGGTGGAGGACAGTGAAACTTGTCTCCCTGATGACACTCTGGCCTTCTCAGAAGCCCATCTTCGCCAGGTTACCTCGTGCCTCAGGTGATCTGCTGACGACCGACCGCAAGTCCCCAGGGCCCCAAGGAGAGCCTGGCACACAGCACGTGGGGCGCTTAGGACACGCTTGTCCAAGGACGGAGGCACCGGGTTTCTCAGCAGCTCAGTGGCGGAGGGAGACCGTCCTCATCCCCATTGGTGGAGTCAAACCTCAACCGTCCCCCTCTCAACTAACTGTGAGCACCGCTGGCACTCTTGGATGGTCCCTGCTATTGTCTTCAAAATTAAGTTTCAGAAACAAATTGGACATCCTGCTCCCGTCCTTTGAAAACTCAATCATGCATTCTAAGCACTTTCCTGGGTCATTCAATATTCTTCGAAACTCCATTCTTAAGTGGTTGCGTAACCTTCTGTTGTGAAAATGCACCGTGACCCACTTCTTCCCACGTCCGGGAGTCAGGCAGCCCCGCGGCTGTGGGGCCGCGGCCTTCAACCTGACTCCGCTGCGCTCCTGGGTGTCTCCTTGGAATTGCTTTCTTTGGACTGAAGCGAGCTCCTCGCCAAGAGCCACGCACTGTGCACATGACCTCACTGGGACCCCGAGGGACTCCGGGCAGCCCGCTACAAGCCTCGGCGGATCGTTACTTTGTTAGGTTAAGTGCATGTCCTCTGAGCCGCCAGTGCCCCTGCCGCACATTCCAAGACATTATCACCAAAGCCCCAAAGGGGTCCCGAGGGAGGGGATCTGCGGTGGGGGCAGCCCGAAGTCTCCCAGGGGTGTCTGCTCCAGCTGAGGTTGGGGGCCTGGCGGGGTGGGGGGAGGGCACGAGGGGCGCCCATCAAAGGGAATTCTGCAGCAAAGCGACTGAGTAGACACGTCCTCGCGCATGCGCGCCCGCGCAGCCGCAGCAGCCACGTGGCGAGCGCTTAACCCAGGCGGAGTGAAAACAGTGAGACAAGCAAGTCATCTGTAACACAGCTTCATTTACATACATTAAAAATGCACGCACACAAAGCAACAATAAGCATTTCCCACAACACACACAAGCAGAAAGATCCACAGTAAACACAGGAGGGCGGTTGGCTGTGGGGAGGAGGGGACCGGAGCGGGCACGTCGGCAGTGGAGGGGAAGGAGTCAGGAGGGGCCGCACGGAGGCGCAGAAGCAGAGCCCAGCGGCTGGCGAGCTTTCTCCTGGCCTGACCAGGACCAAGGGGCAGGGTGCGGCAGCAGGTCTGCCCGGCCACGGACGCTTCCCCAGCCAGCATCCCGACCCACCCACACTTCTCCGGGCACTGTGAGCAAGGCGGCCCCTGGCTCTGAGGCAGTGGGAAGGCGCGATCCCGGGCCTCGGCCTTAGAAGACGTCTTCGTAGGCCCTGGGCTTGCCCGCCCTGTCTAATCTCCAACAGAATCAAGGGCCCCACGAGAGGCTGCCAATTTGTTTCAAAAAATGATTCTGCCCATTGAGGCCTTCAGACCCCCACCTCCACACCTGAAGTCCCTGCCACATCACAGAAGAGCATTTTAACTCTCCCCGAACTGCTCGGCGCACTTTGGAGTCTCCCCCACTCCCTGTGTGGCCCTCGGTCCCCGCCGCTTCACAGGACAGGGGACTGGGAACAGGTGAAGGGGACCCCGGGCACCTCCCTTCTCACAGAGCTGCGGGGACTGGCCACCTGATGGCCGACAGCTGGTTTCCCATCCCTTGGGGCAGGAGTTCTAGAGCTGGCCTCCCTTCCCTTCTTGCACAAATGTCTGCTGACTGCACCCACAGGGCACCAGGCTCTGCTCTGGGTGCTGAGACAGCAGGGAGCGGGCACAGTCCCCATCGCTGTGGAAGTGACCATAGGGGCAGGAGCCAGATGACAAGCAAGTGACCACGGAAAAGGGAGGCTCTTGAATCTCCGAACCATCTCGACTGAACTTCGGGGCGTCAGGTGTGCGCGCGCATGCGTGTGGTGTGTGCGTGTTTGGGGAGGTCATGGCCCCCGCGAGAGGGAGGACAGCACTTGAGTGAGGACACACAGTGCTGCCAGGGCAGTGCGTCTCTGACCTCCCCTCTGACCCCGCAGTTCCACTGCCAGGAATTTATCCCAAGGGCAGCGCCCAGAACCAACGTCAGGAAGAACAGCGCGAGGATGTTCGCTGTGGTGTTGTTTATATCAGCAACCGTGGGGGCACAAGAAGGGACACGGGACACCCACATGACAAAGTCCTTACCAAACGCTGCCACCAAAACTGACATTGTGGACACTTAGTATCAGGTTGAAAGATGTTCATCGTTAAGCTCCTATGCTTATTTTTTAAAGATTTTATTTATTTATGTTTGGAGAGAGGAGAAGGGAGGAAGAAAGAGAGGGAGAGAAACATCAATGTGTGGTTGCCTCTCGCATGCCCCCTAATGGGAACCTGGCCCAAAACCCAGGCGTGTGCCCTGACTGGGAATCGCACCCACAATCCCTTGGTTCCCAGCTTGCGTTTGCTCAATCCATTGAGCTACACTAGCCAGGGCAAGCTTCTAGGTTTAAAAAACAGTGGCAAACCAGCACGAAACAGTGTGATTTCATTTTTTCCTGGAGGAAAAAGAAAAGCAACCTGAGCGTGCCGTGCATGCGCCTGCGACGTGGGTGTAGAGCGCCACCCAGGACTGTGGGCGGCACTTGGCTTTTGCTGCTGTGTTTTCGCTTTAGGTATATTTTCTCGTGTTTCTGAATTAATTTGTATTCATTCTGTAATCGATAATTTAAAAACACATGTACAGAAGCACAGAAAAGAGCCAGAAAGGCTGGAAAACAAAATGTAAGCAGCAGATATTTATATCTAGATGGTGGGACTAGGGGTGATTTTTACATTTTTTTATTTGGATAATGAAAAGGCTATTGGTTTTTAAGGTGCCTTTATCAGCTCCCGAGATGGCCTCACTCCCACCACCCGTAAGGTGCCCACTGAGGAGGCCAACTCCACTGCTCATGCTCAGGGCCCACTCTTGCGGGTGGGCCCCCCCTGCCCTTAGCGAACGTGCAGAGTTGGGGGGCCGGCAGTCTCCAGAGTAGGGGTGCAGGAGCCCCAGGATGAGAAACGAAAGTGTTGGGGTTTTGACCCTTTGCCAGAGTCCATTTCACCCTGGCTGGTGTGGCTCAGTGGACTGAGTGCTGGCCTGCAAACCAGAGGGTTACCGGTTCGATTCCCAGTCAGGGCACATGCCTGAGTTGTGGGCTTAGGTCCCCAGTAGGGGGCCCACGAGAGGCAACCACACGTGAATGTTTCTCTCCCTCCCTTCCCCTCTCTAAAGATACATAAATAAAATCTAAAAAAAAAAAAAAACCCACAGAGTCCATTTCTGCTTGCTCACGTCCACGGTGCACGGCTGCAGGAGATGGAGCATGACTAAACATAAATTCGCATTTGTCCTCAGGGCCACCTGTGTGTTCTGGCAGGGCTGTGGCTCCAAACAGTTTGCAGGCCAGTGGCCTGCAGATGGGGTGACAGACACATGAGCAAACAGGCCCCACCAGAGCGACCAGCTCAGACCTGGGACCTCAGAGTGCTCCCGTCTGTCTCCCTCTGCCCCACACCCCCTCTGCAGGCAAACCCTGTCACCTCCACCTGCAAAGCAGACCCAGAATCTGCCCACTTGTCACCACCTGACCCCCGCCCGCTGCCACTGCCGGCCTTTTTGAGCCACGCCAGCTGTCCGAACTCTGCACCAGCCTGCCAGCTGTCCTGTTGACCCCGGCAGGTGACTCCCAGCACCTCGGACACACCCGAGTCAGAGCGTGCCTGTCCCCTGCCCAGAGCCACCCCTGACTACCAGCTCACCCAGAGAAGAGTCCATGTCCTCACCGGGACTACAAGGCCCAGCAGTCACCCTTGTTGTCCCCTCTCCGCCGCCTGGCAGCCCATTGCCTGCAATGCCCTTCCCCAGGTGTTCACAGGCTCCCAGCTGACCTTCTTACACATGTGCTCACAGGTCACCTTCTCCATGAGGCTGCCCTGACCTCCCTGTCTTTAAAGCTGCACTCACCGCCCCTCCCCCTGTTTCCTTTTCCCACGCCCTTCAGCCTGCACACCACTGACTCCGCTTGTGTCTCCAACATGGGCTCAGCGAGGGTGGGGCTGGCTGCTGGTTTTGGTCACTGGGGTGTCCTGAGGGCCCAGAACACTGCCTCCCCGACACGAGGCAACCAGGGGCCATTAAACAGATGCATTTAGGGCAAGGGCTGGGGAGTCTGGGGTTGGCAGTGACAGGGGCTCGCCTGGGGGATCTGGGCCAAAGAGAGGCACGTTCAGGCAACTTGCTTCCCCTTCCTCACAGGGAGAGTGGCCGGTGTCAGCAGGAGGGCCTGGGGGCCAGGCCCGGCTGCGGGGCCTCGGTGAGGGCAGGAGGGAGCCTGGACTTCATTCCTCCGAGGGTTTTCGGCAGGGGGCAGAGGGAGGCTTGTGTTTCTGAGCGCCACTCCGTGGCTGCTGGGAGGACGGGCCAGGCAATGAAGGGGTTTGGGGCTGGGGAGGCTCCTGGGAGCTGTGTGGCCACTATTAGCTACTGGCGTCCTTGGTGGGTCTATGGGCAGCGCTGAGAGTGGGCCGGCAGCGGGCGCTCTGTGGGACTGCCTTGTTCTTGAGCCCCCTCCCACCTCCCCCACAGAGAACAGAGCCACTGCTCTGGCCTCGGGGCCTCGGTGGACCCAGCTCCTCACAGCCGCAGCCTGAGACTCTCACCCCGGGCCAGCGTCTGCTTCCATGTTTCTCACACAATGTCCCCACCTGAACTCCACCCTGTTTGTTCCTTTGTTGCTTTTTCCCTCCTCGAGTGGAAGCCGGGCAGGGGCTGGGAAGGGCCTCGTGGACGCCGGCCGTCCCCAGAACCGGCAGCACCTGCTGACCACCCTGTGTGTAGATGGATGGAGGATGGGGGTGTGGGGGGGGCGGGTGCACGGTGACAAGGAAGTGCAGAGTGTCGCCCCTTCAGGGAGCCATGGCTGGGTCTGCTGGGACCGCAGCTGGAGGGACCGGGGTGGACTCAGAGGCACCCTGTTGGAGGCGGGATGGGCGGGGTGGCCTGGAGCCGGAGGACACAGGCAGCCCTGCGGGAGAAAGGCCGGGCCATGTGACAAAGCCCTGCTGTTCCTGGACCGTGATGCTGGCTTCCCTGGTCCTGGCCCCACAGCCACCCAGGAAGGGACAGCCTTCTTGCCTTCAGTGGCCCCTTGTCACTGTCCCCCCCAATGGCTCTGGCCCCAGGCTCTCCAGGACGGGCAGAGGGTGGCCAGAGAGCCCTCTCGCTCTGGTGGGACAGGCCCAGAAGTGTGGTGGAGGAGGCGATGGCAGCTCTGGTGGCCTGGGGCATCTGTCCTGGAGCCCTCTTCTTCCTGGCTCCACAGGCTGGGGCTGGAGGGGCCTCGTGGGCACAGGGGACTGACCGACGCCTTTGAGACAGTGGGACCTCAACCAGGGGTGAGTCACTGCAGTATCTGGCAATATTCGGAGACGTTTTGGGAACTGGGGGCAGGGGTGCAATCCCCCACCTAGTACGGAGGGATCGCTCAACCCCCTACGGTGCGGTGGACGCCCCGCCCCCACCGTGGAAGACCGGCCCCAAACACCAGCCGAGCGAGCGGAGGAGAGGACCAGCTTTGAACAGGCACAGCTCAGCCCCACAGCCTCAGCCAGGGCCGTCTGAGTCAGCCTCATAATTGATCAGGTAGCAGCTGCCCTGGGGCTCAGAGTCTCATGCACGATTCACACCGGCTCCCAGAAGGAAGCGGGGGTGTGAGCCCCGCACTAGCAGCAGAGGGGGGCTTGCCAGGTATCAGGATGACTCTACACCCTTGACAAGTACGGAACCCACCCCCAGCCCCTGGGGGGCGCTCTCATCCCCTTTCTCAGACGAAAACACAGAGACGCAGACTCCACCACGGGCCTAAGGCCACGCAGCAGGCGGGACACACAGCACAGAGACCCCGTGGAAGGGAGGCTCCCAGGTCGACCTGTGACCCCAGGGCCGGGCCCGGTCAATCGGGTGTTTGCCTGCCCTGCTGTGGGAAGCGGGCAGGTGGTTCTGCCCTGGGCCCCGACTGGCTGGCACAGAGACAGAGAGCCCTGTGCCTGAGGAAACCCAGATAGCCTTTGCTCCACTTAATAGGGTACAGACAGCATCTCGGAAGTGCCCAGGGGCAGACGTGAGGAGCAGGCCGGGTCGCCCAGGAGGCCCTCGCCCACGCAGGGAGGAGGCACAGGCCACCACCCACACTACCCCACTGCTGGCCGCCCCGGGGGCTCACCTGGATGCCATTCTCCTGCAGGTTCAGGTACCGAGTATTGACAGGGATGCTGGCCGGGACCTCTGCCAGCTCTCTCCGTGTGCAGATCACCCGGCTGGCCTGGTTGCTGCAGGAGCAGGCTGCCGGGCAGGAGGTGGCCGGCGGGGAGCCCCCGCCAGCAGCCAGGGTCAAGGCCACGCCGCCCCCGCCGGCCCCCAGGGGTGGGGAGAAGAGCCAGAGGAAGAGCAGGGCCCCATGGGGCCAGGACATCCTACTGGGCGGCAGTGGGGGGCACGGGGAGCCGCGGGCGCACGCCATCCTCAATGTTCATGCTCCGCACGGGCGCCGGGGGGCTGTCGGGAGAGAGAAGGAGAGGTTCGGTGAGGGTCCGGGGAACCCGCCTGGCCCGTCCGCTCCCCAGCCCCCAGCTCTGGCCACTGCGGCCACTGCCATCCCCTCCCTGCCCTCCTCCCATCTCACCCCCTCCCCAATGGGAGGACTTTATGCCCATTTCACAGAGCCGAAAACTGAGGCTGGACCAGAGGACATGCTTAGCCAAGGTCACGTGGCCTGTTAGAGGTGAGGCCAGCCAGATTCAACACTTAGTTCTTGGCAGGATTTCAAAAAGGCGGGTAAGTGGGCAGAGAGGAAGGGAGAGATGGGCGAGGCAGAGGTGATGGAGAGAGGGTGGGGCGTCCGGGCAGGGAGTCTACGTGGGGTTCTGGCTCCTAGCACGGCACCCACCCCGACCTCCGGTCACCTGTGTGAGCCTCTGGGAGCCGACTCCAGCTTCCTGTCCTGTGCCCTCCCCTCGCTTCTCCCTCCTGGAGCGTTTGCAAGGAGGCTGATCTCCCAGCACCTGCCTGCACACCCTCCATCCATCACACTAGCCCAGCCACGCACTGGCCCCAGCCCTCTCAGCCAGTCCAGGCCCCGGGGGCCTCACGGCAGGTGCAGGGATTGGAGTTAGACACACAGGGGAAGCTGAAGGAACACGAGGTGCCAGCCAGGCAACTGCGGAGGTGAGGGGTGTGGCCAGTGAGGCTGGGAGGCAGTGGGGGGTGGATGGGGAGGAGGCTGCAGGCAGTGCTGGGGGCCCAGGGGGCCCAGATTGACCTGGAGCTGCAGGGCCTGCAGGCCAAGAGCAGGGAACCTGAAAGGCTGGAGCCGGGGGCCCCGGGACCCTATGCCTGAGCTCTGCCAGGAGGGAGGGCAGTGTGGAGTCAGGTCTTCCCACCCCCACTTCCACAGGAGGAGGATAAGCTGATAGTAACAATAACCATCATTGTTCTAAGCTCACAGTAACCATGAAGAAGACTGCTCGGGACTTTGGAGCAAGTCTTTTCTGTGCACACACGCAGTCTCACCGGAGGAAGCCTCATGCTAACTGCAGGAGGAAGCGGTTACGGGCCCAGCTCACAGATGAGGACACTGAGGCCTCAGGACAGAAAGTGGCTGTCCCAGGGCATGGGGCCCTGTGGCTGGCAGAGAGGGCCGAGGGGCTGTGGCCCCAGGGCCACCCTCCGGCCCCCAGGCCCTGTGCACCAGGTGCCCGGGATGCACGGGGGCACCCACGCCAGCGAGCCCTGCTCTGCCACGCCAAGGCGAGGCCTGTGAGTCCCCAGGAGCCGCCTGCACACTCAGGCCACCAGCCGTGACAGGGGCACGCCCTCACACGGCGGCTCGGACCCTCAAACCCAGGCCCCCCCCACCCCATGCACACGCACGACCGCACGCGTCCACTCTCCCCCCTGCAGTTTCCCAGGTCGTTTCGACTTCGATGGAAATGCGTGAGCGTGTGTCTGTGTGCCTGAGTGCCTGTGTGCCAGCGAGCGGGAGACAGAGGCAGAGGGCTGGAGAGACAGAGGGACAGACAGACAGACAGAAATAAGAGAGAAAGACAGAGAGACAGACAGAGGGAGACCAAGGCAGAGGGACAGACAGACAGAGGGACGGAGAAAGGGCTGGCAGTTCTGTCTGGATCCCAAACTCATTTTTCTGCCCATGGGGCTGGGGGCCAGGAGAGCATCTGTCTGAGGGGAGGGCGGCGGGGTCTTCTCTCCCTTCCCCAGTGTGACTGGGGTCTCAGGCTCTGTCCTTGTCCCGAGCCCATGGCTGCGCCCCCACCTCCTAGGACTGGGGAGCACCCAGCCTGCATCCTCTAAGCCAGGGACTGGTGTGGCCCAATGGGGCCCGCATTGGAGGCTCGGGGACCCACGGGCCAGGACAGCCCCGGGACGGTGGGAGCCCGCTGCACCCCAGCTCTCTGCCGGCCGCTGTGTCTCCACCTCCTCACCGGTCCCCATCTCTCCTGCTGCCAGCCCACGTCCGTCCCCCCCACTCCCCATCACCGCTCCTGCAGCGGCTGCCCGGCCTCCTCCCTTCCCTCCTGCACCCTCGCCATCTCCCATCTCCGTCCTTGTCCCCTCCCACAGAAGGGACACTCACCCTGGTGGCTCGGCTTCCGCTGGGCCTCTCCCTGCACCCCAGGCCCCCCCTGCACATGCCTCCAGCCGCTGCCGCCGCCGCCGGGCTCTGCCTCCCCAGCTCTCTGGGTTCTGTCGAGGTCGTGCTGGGGGGGGCGCAGGGGCTTCTTGGGTCTCCCCGCGCCCCCCCCTCGTCTCCTGTCACCCTTCCCGCCCCCGGGGGGCAGCTGTCGTAGGCCACTGCCGCAGCCTTCTCCTCCTCCCCGCCCTGCTGGCCTCCTCTGGTCCCTGCCCCTGCTCCCACCTCTACCTCCACTCTCCCCCCACCGACCGACAGTCTCTCTCCTCTCTGCTCGCTGCTGGCCCCGGGCCCCTCTCCTCTCTCTCGGCCCCTCTGCCGCTGGCCCGTCCCTCCTCAGCCCTGTCACGCTGTCCCCTCACTGCCGGGCCTCCCCGGGGACCACCGGGGCCCCTCTCTCCCTCTCCTCCATCTCCTCCTCACTGTCCCTCGGTCCCCATCACCCTCTGGTCTTCCGGAAGCCTGTCTCAGTCAGATTCCCCGTCCATCTGTCTGTCTGTCTCAGTCTCTCTCGGCCAGGCTCTGTCGGTCTGTCTGTCTCTCTCTCCCTTTCTCTGCGATTACAATTTCTAGTCACACGGCAGTGCAGAGCCAAGCGGAGCCTCGCTCCCTCCCTCTCACCCCTCCCTCCGCCTTTCTCTCCTTCTGAACGGGGAGGGCACCTCTCCTCCCTCCTCCTCGCCCCCCTTCCCGGGGCCCAGAGGCCTCCCCCTCCCCCGCTAATCAAAGGCTCCGTTATCTAATTAACCCGTTGGTTCTGGGCAGCAGGGAAGGTCGGGGAAGGAGGGCAGAGGGGGAGGACGCTGCCGGCTGGGCTGCCCGGGGAGGGGGCCTGGGCCCTGCCAAGCCTGGCCTCGTGGCTCAGGCCGCCTCGGGGGCTGCAGAGCCAGGCTGACTGCCCCTCCCACCGCCGCTGGGCTCCAGGCACCGGTCCTGCACCAGCCCCCCAGGCCCAGGACAGACAGACAACCTAGACAGGCTCCCCTGCGGGCACCCCCTCCAGGACCTGAGGGGCCCCTAACCCTCCCCCACCACACTGCACGGCCATTCACTCCACGCCCCAGCCCTGCTGCACCGGCACACTGGGACCCACATCCCACACTCCCAGTCCTTCCGCCGACAGTTCACACCTGGAGAAACCCACCCCCACGCGGGCTCTCTCTCCCCTGGACCTCAGCCATGCCCTGGCAGCCACCTCCTGGTACATGTCTGCAAAATGGGCAGTGAGGCGGCATTTGCTCATTCAACTCATCCGTCTGTCCGTCCGTCCGTTAAATCTTATATGCACACACGGGTGTAGGCACTGACAAATGCTGCCTCCACACTCGGAGCCCAGGACAGCCACGGGCCACAAAAGACGAGGGGCAGGAGGAGAGAACACTGCTGAGTGCCAGGGCCGGCCGGGGCGCTGGGCCGGCGGTGTGCTTGCTGTGTGGCCTCCGGCCAGGGCCTTCGTGTTTCTGGGCTGCAGACAGACGCTGTGAACCAGGGTGATGACAGTGTGTATCTCACTGGGTGACCAGGGGCCGACTGGCTAAGTGCTCGGCAAGTGGCCGTACCTTCACGAGACAGGCGGACCCCTCGTTGCCCTGGCCCGCCGCCATCTCCCCGCAGTGATCAGGGGAGCCTCCTCACGGGCCTCCCCACTTCCACCCTCGTCTCCTTCCCAGTCTGTTCCCACCACAGCCAGCGTGTCCTGCCAGATCCTGCCCTCCTCTGCCCAGCAGCCTCTCCTGCTCCGACCAAACTGACTGTCTCTCTGGGTGTCGGGGGCAGAGGCCCCTCTCCCCGGGCCAGGCCGCTGCTCTGACTTCTGCAGCCGCCCACCCCCTCTGCTCGCCCTGTGGCCTCTTCCTGGTTTGAGGATGGGCTGTGCGCATGTCTGGCCACCTCAGGGCCTTTGCACATGTCCTTCCCTCTGCCTGGGCCCCTCAGCCCCAGCTGTCCCTGTCTTCTCTCAGGCTTTTGCTGAGATGTCACCTTCTCAGTGAGGCCATCGTGACCACCTCACAGCACACAGACCCCCCCTTCACCACTACCCCCGACTCTTCTGGAACCTTCTCTGCTTTGTTTTTCTGTATAATGTTTTTTTGCCATCAACCTCTTGTGAGCCCGTACCCTGGAGCGTGAGCTCCCCAAGGGCGGGGGTTGTGTCTGTTTTGTGTGGTCCCAGCGCCTACAGGCACGTGGGAGCAGGTGGGAGGTGCTCAGTGATCGTCAGAACTGAACGGATAAGGTGTTGCTGCTGTTAGTCTGTATTTCCCCCGTTATACTGAATGCTTCACAGAGTCACACTGAGGCACAGCCATCCCCACATCCCCCACTCTGGACACCCAGGCAGGACAAATGCCAGCAGCTGCCCACCTGGGGCTCACACCTCAGATGCTTCCCGAGTCTGAGGTCCCTTCCCATGTCAGGAGGGCTGCCTGGCAGAGGCAGCACATCCATAGGCTACAGACACAGCTGCCTCCAGCTCAGACCATGGTGCCACTTGGCTTGCTTGGTCTCGGCTAATGCACCCTAGATCCCAAACGGCAGGTGCACCCCACTAAGTGCCGCGCCCTGCAGAGAGCTTCTTCTTCGACACCACTCAAGTGAGCTCCACCCCTCCTCTTCTGAGTGCGTTCCCACAGCTAGGCACCCCGTATAACACCTTGAATAACACCACTGCCAATCACAAAACATCTGCCACACACCTGGCACCAACCAGGCCCCGTTCTGTGGTTCCCCCATCTGCCCATTTCCCAGATTGGGAAACAAAGGTGAGGCCAACACAGCTAGGAATAGCCCCTCCTGGTCAGCCTCACCAAAGGGGCCCCAGAGACTCCCAAACTTAATGACAGTCCCACCGAGGTCCCCTGTGGGTCATGTAGAACAAGACCCATCCCCCCCAAAGCCCCTGCCTTCACCCCCACTGCAGAGGATGTGACAGCTTCACCCTGCCCCACACCCTGCTGGCGGAGGCTCTGTGGCCTGCCTTCTGTGCCCCTCCCACTGGCCACGGCCTCCTCGCAGTGACAGGAAGCAGTTACTGAACACCTGCCACACGCCCAGGGCCGTGCTAATCACAGCCCGTGCCTCGGGCTGCTGGCTTCTCTCCAGGTCCCCTGGACAAGGGGACTGTTCTTGCATCCATTTCACAGATGGGGAGGCAGGTCCAGAGGCCTGCAGGTCCTGGCCGGGGGTCACACAGCCTGCAGGAGACAGCTAGGAGTGGGGCCTAAGGCCCGGATCCTGGTTAGGTCACCACAGTGCCTCTCTAACCCAGCACCCTGCACACCTGTTGTCCACCCCACCTGGTGCGAGACGCAGGTGCAAGAGGCCCTGAGGAGAGAAGAGGTGTGAAAGGCAGAGAAGGGGCGACAGAGTGTTGGGGAGGGCAGGGAGCGAGCTGAGGTCTCATGAAGGCAGCGGCATGAAGGCTGTGGCACTGGCGGTGTGGGGCTGAGGTTGGCCACCCTCCCCAGCCCGGGCGCTGAGGTCTCTGAGTGCTGTGCTTGAGAGGATCCAGGCTGTTGGCAGATGGGAAATTCGGGTGGCCCCGGGGAGGCGGGGCGAGGAGGAAAGGGAGGCAGAAGGCATTCTCGTCAGGCGTATTCATTTTTTTCTGGGGGAAGTTCAGGAGGTGAGAGAAAAGATAGGAAATTGACTGCCTTCGCAGCAAGAGAGATGGAGGTGAGATCTAAAGAAGAACTTCCCGACTGCGAGGGACTGTGGCGGAAGTGGAGCCCGGAGCCGGGAGGGAGGTGAGACATCAAAGCCAGGGAGAGCCGAACACTTCTCCCCAGGCCTGTCGCATGGGCAAGGCCCCGGGCTGTGAAGGGGGGCGCGTGGGGGGGGGGAGGGTATGAGCAGCTCACGCTTCAGGGATGGATGAAACAACTTCACATGTGAGTCGCTCTGAGCCAGCCGGTGTCCTAAATGCTTTTAAAATAAAAGTAACCCCAAAGCCCTGAGAATTGACAGGCCCCTAACGTTTGAGACAGAAGAACCCTGGGAGAAGGGCTGCTCAGGCCCCTCTCGGCGGCTGCTGAGGGCACCGGGCTGCGGGCCTCTAGGCAGCGGGCCAGCTTCCCAGGGGCCTGCGTAGAGCTGGGGAGGGGGGGCTTGCTCCGAGGCTCGGGCTTGTTCTTTCTCCCCCAACTGCCCTCTTGCTCGGAGGCCCCGTTGTTTATTCAGTCTTCCTGTGTTCATTTAACCAGTATTTACTGAGTGGCTCCTGGCCCTGTGGCCTCTGAGGCTCCTCCCACACCTCGGGCACATTCCCACCCCAGGGCCTTTGCTCCTGCTGCCCCCTCTGCCCTGAGCGGTCCTTCTTGGGTCTACAAGGCTCTCTCTGTCTCTGTTGCAATGCAATGCCACCTTGGAGAGGGCTTCTTCGTCCCCGCCCCACTTATGCTTCTTTTTCTTTTTTAAGATTTTTTTCTTTTAAAGAGAGAAAGAAAGGAGAAAGAGAGGGAGAGAAACACCAATGTGTGTTTGCCTCTTGTGCACCCCCTACTGGAGACCTGGCCCACAACCCAGGCATGTGCCTTGACTGGGAATTGAACCTGTGACCCTCTGGTTTGTAGGCCTCTGCTCAATCCACTGAGCCACACCAGCCAGGGCTTCTGCTGCTTTTTTTCCCCCCCCTTTACAGCCTTCCTATTATGTCTGGCGTCACCTGATGGACAATGATTTGTTCTCTGCTTATTGTCTGTCTCCCCACTAGAAGGCGAGCACCCGGGGCAGTGGGCTTTGTGTGGCCTGTTTACTGCTGGTCTTCAGGGCCTAGGACAACCCCCCACCCCAAAGTCAATACTTGCTGAACAAAGAATGAGCGAGCCAGCACCCCCTTCTGCCAGGTCCCCTGCCAGAACCCCATGCATGGGGGCCAATGAGTCCTGGGTTTTGTTTTGTTTTTTTTTTTTTGTCTCTAGGGAGTTAGTGGACTCCGTGGGTAACATTCAAAGACTAAGCATGGGGGGCTGGGGCTGGAGTGTTTTGGATGGGCACTGCCCCTGGCCCGGGGGCAGTGACAGCAGCGAGGCTGAGCTCCGAAGGACCTGCGGGAGGCGTACGGGCGCACGCGTGCCCAGGCCCGCTGGTTGGGGAGGCAGGTGGGAGCCCTGGAGCCCCGTGGAGTCGGAGTCAGGCACAGACGTCCACCTGCACCGCTGGCGCAGAGGCTGGGGTGTGGGGGCTGGGATGAGGAGGGCGGGGTCAGCTCGGGGTTGGAAAGACTCGCAGGAATGGGCTGGACGCTGGGGAGGAGCTGGGCCAAGGGTCCTGGGGAGAGGATGCGCCTGTGGCTGGGGTCGTGCAGACCATGGGGACGGAGAGGAGGGAACCAGTGAAAAGTGAAGGCGAAAGCAGAACTTAGCAGAGGGCAGAGCTTGGAGGAGCCGTGGGAGGTGAGGCGGGGGCGGGCCCGTGTCCTTCAAGGGAGAGGATGGGGCAGGAGTGGCGGAGGGATACACGAGCGAGCCCGTGTGGTCACCACCATCCTGGGCTCCCACCTCCTCCTCTGTAAAGCAGGACCTGGTGACAGTCCCTGGCCGTCCCTCCATTTCCTCCCTTGAGAAATGGGAATTAATAACAGGCGCCATACCAACCGGGGCAGGGAGGGCAGGGGTTGGGACGCAGGAAGGCCTGAGGGCGCGGCTGTTTACTCCCCGCATGCAGGTGTCTCGGTGTCTGGATGCGTCACTGTCTGTCGCGCTCGCTGCCACCCACTGACCAGTATGGCGGGCCACCAGCGAGTGCGGCTGCCGTGCTCTTGCCCCCACCCACCCTTGGCGAGTGTGACTGAGGGGCTGAATTGCTCATGTGGTTGAAACTCGTCTAGATGTGAATGGCCACAAGTGCCTGTGGCTGTGGTGGTGACCGTGTCAGACAACGCTAACTGGGTCTAAGCACTGGGAACTGTGTCCCAGCGGAACCAGCTCCTGCCTGAGCCGCCCCCCCCCCCCAGCCCGGGCTCCTGCTGTGACACCGGCACAGGTACTGTGCGGGGGCTGTCACATCAAAGCCCAGCCCAAGACTGGAACGTGACTGAGTGTGACATGCCCGTGTCATGGGAGGTGCTGAGGAGGCCGCGTGCCCCGTTTCCAGAAGGTCATACTGAGGCAGGGCGAGGTCCAGGCTGTACCCAGGAACACCCAGGCCCAGGCGGCTCTAGGCGGAGGCTGATCCTCCGGGTTCCCTGCGCGCTGTGTGACTCTGGGAGGTGGGGGCAGCTTAACACCCCTGAACCGAGTCTACCTGGGTGTGAGTGTGATGCAGGGCTGCGCCGGGTACTGGTGATTTTCAAAACAGAGGTCATCGCCAAGGCCATCGCCAAGGCTTCTGCAGGGGTGCCTGAGGCTGAGTTTGCAGCCTGGGAGGGGTGGGGTGTGAGCCGGCTTGAGTCCGGCCTCCCTCGCTCCTCCTGCTCCTTTTCGCCCCTGCTGGCTCCGGGAGGCCAATGTTGCGACCCGTTTTCTGTCTCACGGGGAATGCTACTATTTTATCTTTAAAAGAGGGGGTACTACTGCCCTGACTGACGTGGCTCGGTTGGTTGAGAATCATCCTGCAAAGCAAAAGGTCTCGGGTTCGATTTCCAGCCAGGTCCCTCGTTGCAGCGCCTTAGAGAGGCAATCTATTGATGTTTCTCTCACACACTGATGTTTCCCTCCTCTTCTTTCTCCCTCCCTTCCCCTTTCTCTAAAAATAAATAAATAAAATATTTTTTAAAAAGGTGGGGGGGAAGATACTACTACAAGTAACAGAAAGTTAGCAACTTTTGTTTCTTAGACATCAACGGGAGCCCGATGGCCTGGCAGCCTTGTAAAAACGCAGGTGATGAGCTGGTGGGCCTTGGTGGGGTGAAGAGCGAGGGGTCGAGGGTCTTCAGGAAGAATAAGGACCTCCCCTCCACCCTCCCACCCTGCTCTGTGTAAGGATGGGCCAGACTGGGTCAGAACCTCAACCACCGATGATGACTAACTTGGATGGTCTAACTTGACGGTCTTGGATAGGGGACACCGCCTCTCAGGGCCTTCACTTGCTCATCTGTAAAATGGGGAAAATAGCCCAACTACCTCCTAGTGTAGTAGGGCTTCGGTGGTCCGATCCCCAGGCCGGGCCGCGAGCAGTGCCTGGCGCAGAGAAAGCTCTCTGTGAGGTTATTTGACAGCTGTATGCACCGGCCCTCAGACAGGTGGAGAGAGATTGCCCCCAGCCAATCCTGGGTTGGCACTCTGACTCTCCCCGGGGTCCCCCTGCTGCCCTTCAGGCTCTGTCTGTGCGGGTGATGACACCCAGCTCGGGGGTGGGGATTTGTGGGGACAGGCTCAGTGCTGGGCACTGAAGGACAGCAATATGAAAAGTTGCCGTCTGTCCTCACTGGCCCGGAAGAACAAACCCTTTCCTCACTCTGTGACTCTGTCCCCCGCCTCCCACGCCTAACTCCAGCTTTTCGGGCTGAATCAAAACCTCTCATTCATCACAGGTTGAGGGGCCCTTAGAGTCTCTGCCTTTCCCTGCGGCCGGACATGGATTGGACCCCCCTCCAACCTGGGTGTGCAAAGTCCACTGAGAGAGTCGGGTGGGGAGGGCCTTCCCCTCGGGGCCTGAGAGAGCCTTGGGGTGGAGAGGCCGGAGCCCCTGGGTTGGAGCCACTCCCGGGTCTCCTTGAAAGGCCAGTCCTCTGGGAGTCCGCTGTTACTAACCTGTTACTGACCATCTAATTGTCGTAATTAGCAACAATTCCTGCTCCCCCGGGGAGGGCCTGGTGCACTGGCGTGTTTCCTTCTCTGGGCCTCAGTTTCCCCTCTGGAAAGCAGGGGTCGCCGCTGGGGAAGGCCTGGGCTTGCAGCCCCAGCTCTGCCACTTGCAGCCCTGTGGTCTCGGGCAAGGGGCCTCATGTCTCTGGGCCTCAGTTTCCTCACTAGGGGTGATGACGGTGCCTCCCCTGCAGGGCTGCTGGGAGGAGTAAATGGACAGACGGGCGGATTCCTGCAGGGTGCTCAGCACGCAGCCTGGCTCCTGAGAGGCGCAAGGTGCTGTGAGGTCATCATTACTGTCTCCCACCCCGAGTTCGAGGGTTCTAGGACAGAAGGGGGCACATCTCTGCGTTCATGCCTGGGGTCTGTCCCCCACCCCCACTCCAGGAGACCTGCGGCTGCTCTGGGCCCCCACTGAACTCCCTGGGCAGGACCTTGGACTGAGAGGTTCTGGGGGCACAGCCAAGACAGGAATTCCAGGCATGGCTGTGCCTCTGCCCCCAGCCCCACTAGCATCTGGGTCAAATACAGGCTCCCCACTCGCCCACCAGGACCAGCTCTCTCACCCTCAGCAGGCCTCCTGGGGGAAACAGACTCCAACCTCTCCCCAACTGCAGGGCCCAGCACAGCCCATCTCCCAGGCCTCCATGCAGCCCCTCCACCCCCGCCTGCCATGACAACAGTAGTGAGTAGGTTTCCAGGCAACAAGGGGCATCCTGCCTCTCTGTTCACTTTCCCGCCACTGGGCTGTGTGGCAGAGCCACACCCTCTCAGGGACCGGGAAGGGGAGGGCAGGGGTTTCTCCCCACAGCGGGTGGAGTGTTCCTGGCCTGAGAGACGAGTTTGTTTCTATCCTGCCAGAGACAAAGGGGGGACAGGCTGCCCGCACCCGACAAGGTGACAGCGGCTCTGAGCCCTGTCATCTTCTGCCCTCTGACCTGGAGGTGAGACCTCCGGAACAGGGTCCCGGGCCATCACTGCAGTGTGATGCCATGCTCTGCCCACCCCCCCGCCCCGTTCTCTGAGATCTGCGCTCAGCCAGGTAAACCTCCAAGTGCGTCTCCCTCCACACACACAGACACCAACCCCTGCCTGTGGCTGGCGTGCAACCTGGCAACCTGACACATGCATGCCGGGGACAGAGTGCGGGGTCCAGGGCTGGCCTGGCGGCCAACCCACTGGGGACGGGTGGCAATATGGTGGCTTCAGGCAGCGAGGACTCTGGCACATTGGCAGGGCCCTCGGTGACCGATCAGGTGACTGGGATCGGAGGAGCCCTTGCCTGTGCTCTGCAGCCCGGTCCCACAGCAGGGCCCAGCGCCGGGGCAGCTTAGAGCCAGGGCAACGCCGGCTGGGCACAACGGAGTGCGAGGTCTGGGCAGAGAACCCTGGCACAGGGGCTGCGAGTGTGGGAGGAAACCCAGGGAGGGAGTGTGGGGAGAGTGATAAGGCAAAAAGCGTGCCATGCAGACAGGAAGGGGAAGAGCAATGGCAGGGGGGAAGGTCCAGCTGATGGTGGGATAGTGGGCCGGCAGGTGCGGCAGATGGGCCGGCAGTGAGTGAGAGCGGGGAGGGACAGGTGGCCTGCCGCTGGGGTTGGGGGGAGAGTTTCAAAAGAAGCTGGTAATCTGCCCTGGCTGGTGTGGCTCAGGGGATTGAGAACCAAAGGGTTGCTTGTTCGATTCCCAGTCAGGGCACACGCCTGGATTTTAGGCCAGGTCCCCAGTAGGGGGCAAGTGAGAGGCAACCACACACTGATGTTTCCCTCCCTCTCTTTCTCTCTCCCTTCCTCCTCTCTAAAAATAAATAAATCAAATCTTTTTTTTTTTTATAAAAAAGCTGGTCATCTGGATTTTTTTGGAGAAATAATGAATGTGACATTCTATTAGTATCACAAGAACAACATAAAGCTTCCCCATCTTCGAGTGGTCACCTCCGTGGGCCTCCTTATCCATCACCCCAGCCAGAGTTTTCTTTTCCTGTGATGAGAATGGATTTTTTAGAACAGATTTTATTTATTTATTTTTAGTCAGAGAGGAAGGGAGGGAGAAAGAGAGGGAAAGAAACATCAATGTGTGGTTGCCTCTTACATGCCCTCCACTGGGGACCTGGCCTGCGGTGCAGGCATGTGCCCTGACTGGGAATCAAACCGGCGACCCTTCAGTTCGCAGGTCGATGTTCACGCCACTGAGCCACACCAGTCAGGGTGAGAATGGATTTTTATGTGAAATTGCTACTCTGTTGGAAAACAATGACAAATGAAACCCACTGATAGCCCTGGGGGAATCACACTAAGCCCCCCGGGGCACTAGTGGGCAGGCTCAGGGATATGGGGCCAGCATGTGCGGGGGAGAGGGGGCAGAGGAGGGAGGACACCCAGTGGGAGGAGAGGGAGGGTGGCTCGGGGACAAAGACCTGCTAAACTAGGCAGACCCGGAGGCAGGTTTCACAGCAGATGGGGCGGGAGAGAGAAAGACAGATGAGTGAGGACAGGAAGGCACGGACTGGGGGCCGGGCTGAAGGGTCAGCCCATGGGACTGGTGGAGACAGGTGAGAGGCTGGATACAGACGGGAAGTCCAGGTGACACCTTAGGACAGATACCAGCCCGGAGAGGTGGGGGAGAGAGAAGAAAGACTGGAGAAATGACGACGGTCCCAGCAGGCACGACAGGTGAGCGGTGGGGGTGGGGAGGAGGGCAGACAGAGGCGGGGGCCGCGGCCGGGCTGGGCCTGGAGCCAGGGCCCTGGAAGGGGCTGAGAACTCAGCACGGCCTCCGCTGGTGCGCGAGAGTGTGCGCGCACCGTCTGCTGAGCCCGGACTCCACTTCCCAGAGATGTGTCAGGGGCCCTTTCGTGCCTAAGGTCATCCTTCCGCTGTCCTGCCGGCTAGCAAGGGCACCCCCGGGAGCGCTCTGACTTCCCAGCTGCCTCCAGCTGGGGCCGAGGGTGGCTCCGGGGGTCCGGTGGGGCTGGTTCCCCCTCCAGCTGACACGTGCGCCTCTCACGCTGGGCCTTGCCACGGTATCTGCAGCACCCGGCTGCACCACCGCCGCCCTGAGGCCCCCTCGTGTGCCTGTCGCGCGTGTCTCTCTGTGAGTGCGAGGTCCCCAGTCCAGCTCTCTGGCCAGCGCCTCTCTCCGTGAGGGGCCGCCTTTGTCTCCCCTGCAGGCCTCGGGGCGACGGGCTGTGCCCGTCTCTACCCGCGCGAACCGCACTCCGGGGCTTCCTGCCGGCCGCTGGCTGACTCGAGGCGCCGCAACCACGGGTGTGACCGGGTCTCTGATGCCACACGGGGTCTCTGGCTGCCAGCGACTGACTGTGTGTGCACGCGTGTGCGCCTCTGCCTACACGGGCCTCTGTGTCCCTCTCTCACACGCTCCCACCCCGCGCCTGGGACGGATCCGGGACCCTCTGGCCATCACGCGCTGTGCCTCCATTCCCCTTGCTCCTGCCTCCACTGTGTGCCGGCGGTGTCGCCCAGGCTCCCCGACTCTCTGTTTCTTTTGGAAATTAAGTAACTCCGTGTGTGTGTGTGTGTGTGTGTGTGTGTGTGTGTGTGTCAGCGGGGCCCCTCTCTCACCGTGCCTCGGCTCTCTGAGTCCCACCTTCCCCGCCTCGGCCGAGAGTCTCTCTCGGGCCTCTCTGCTGCTTCACCCTCTGTCCCTCATGCGAGGGACATGGACAGTCAGGTGGCCAGGCTTCGAGGAGACCCGGGGAAGAGCAGGAGGAAGGTGGGAAGGGGAAGAGGAGGCTGCGCGATGCAGGTTAGAAAAAGCGAGGAGACAGAAGATGCTACGGGAAGAGGGAGGGGCTGATCCTGGTCCCGGTCCTGGAAGGGGGAGTGTTTTTTGGGGGGGGGGGGTGCGGGAGAGGGTGCTCCGGGCTGCCTGGAGGAGAAGGGAAGCCACTCCGGTTACTCCCAGCTGCCGCTGGAGCCCGAGCTCGCGTCTGGCGGCTGCGCGGCCGGGACTTGGGATGTGAGGCGCATAGCAATGGGGCGCTGCGGAGGCTCGACTGCAGCTCCCAGCTGGGGAGGGGGCGGGGTGGGGGCTGAGGGGCGGCCCTGAGGCTCCCTCCCCCTCCCCCTTCCCAGCTGGGTTCTCCCCAGGGGATTTCCCCACCCCGAGAAAGCCTCCTCGGGAGAGCGGGACTGGGGATGAAGGGAGCAGGGCAGGGGAAGCGGAGGTGGGGGTGGGGAGCGAAGGGTCAGGTGGGAGTGGCAGGGAGAAGGGGTTGGGGTGGGTGGGCGAGGTGGCGTCCGGTCCGGGCCGCGGGACTCGGGCCCTGGAGGGAGACTGGCTGGGCCCCCAACCCGAGAGAAGCCCACGGCAGAGGGGGCTTGGAGACGTGGGCGGAACCCTGGACAGAGCCCGGGCCTCTGGCTCCGGGACTGATGGGGAGTTGGAAGGAGCTGAGGTTTGGAGAAGGAGAGGTTCCGGGGACGAGGGCCCTGGCACTGGGAGGTCTGGGACTGGGGAGCCCCCCGGGGTGAGGAGACAAGGACAGGGGTGCTGCGTGGAGGAAGGTCGTAGAAGGGGGTCCCGGACAGAGAGGAGGCTGAAGTTGGGGTCTCCTGGAGAGAGGGACAGGGGAGAGAAGTATGGGGGGGGGAGTCAGAGAGGGCGAGGATGAGAGGATTCTGGGGGGAAGATGGGGTGCAGTCAGAAGGTCCCAGAAGAGCGGTGTGAGGGGGGGAGGCTCTGGAGGGCAGCAAGTGGGGAGAGGCCCCCCCCCCCCCCAGAGGACAGGGCTAAGGACGGAGGGAGGAAGGTAGTGGTCCCGGAGAGACACGTGCCCAAGGAGAGAAGGCCCGGGAGCGGAATGGGGTCAAGGAAGCGGGGCTTGGGGAGAGGGCTCGGCTGCTGACCAGCAGGGGTTAGGGGGCGCCCAGGGGAGAAGGGCTGAAGATTGGGGAGGGGGCTGTCTCGCTCCCCAGTCACCCCCTCCATCTTTCCCATTCTCACTTCCCAAACTCCCCGGTTCTCCCCGGTTGCCAAGGCAACCGCTCCTGCCAGGCGCGGTCACCAAGGAAACCCCGTGCCCGCCTCGCCCCCCCCATCACTGGCGTGCCCCCCCACCCCAAGCAGTAGCGGTGTAGAGGGTGGGAGGGGCAACGGGGGGGAGAACGCGGACTCCCGCCCCAGAAAGGGGGGCCCAGACCTACACCCGCGAGCCCCCCCCACCACAAGCCTGCATCCTCAACCCCACAGCTGGATACGCAGCGGCCGCGGGACGTGCACCCCCACCCCTGCCGGTCCCCAGGCAGCGGCGACCCCCCTAAGGCAGAACCCGTCCGGCTCGTAGAACGCACCCCCCCGCCCCGGGCTGCCTCCCCCCACGCGCCACGGCTCCCCATCAGGCCCCTCCCACTGTCCTCTGCCGCCGCCCCCCATCCCCGAGGAGGCCCGAGACCGCGGTCCCCTAATTAGAGAAGGCCCCCCACGCGCCCCCCACGGTCCCGCCCCCCGCCCTGGCCCGGCGCCCCTCGGCGTCTACTCACAGCGAGGACAGGGGCTCCTTCCGGGGGGCAGCATGCCCGGCCCGCGGGGGGAGGACCCCCCCAGCCAGGCGCGGGGACGCGGGGTGCGGGCCCGCTGCGGGGAGGCGCGGGGGGCGGGGCTGCGGCCGGCCCGGGGCGCGCGCGCTCGCCCCCCGCCCCGGCTCCGGGATGGGGCGGGGGCTCCGGCAGCCGCCGCCGCTGCGGGGCGCGGGGCGCGGGGCGCGGGGGTCGGGGCCGCTCCGCCTGTTCGCCCGCCCGGCGCCCGCCGGCCCGCCGCGCGCCTCCTTCTCGCCTTCCTTTCTTTCCTTCTTTCTTTCCTCGCTCCTTCCTTCCAGCCTTCCCTCCTTCCTTCCCCCTCCGCGGGCCGCCGGCGCCGCTCTCCCCCCACCCCACCCCCCCAGGCCCCGGCCCCGGCCCCGGCCCCCGCCTGGGACGGTGCGGCAGCGACCGGGAGCAGCCGAGAGCGGCGGAGACGGGAGCGGAATACTGATGATGGAGGGGGAGCGGGAGGGAGGGGAGGGCGGGGGGGAGGCTGCCCGGGAAGGAAAGGAGGGGGGGAGGCAGGGAGGAGGAGAGGAGAGGAAGAGGGGGAAGAAAGGGGAGGGAGAGGGAGGGCTGGGATGGGTGAGGGAGGGAAGGGGGAGGGTAAGGAGGGGGGAGGGAAAGAGAGGGAGGGTGGAGAGGACGGGGGAGGGTGGGAGAAAAAAGGGGGGAGGAAAAGGGAAGAGAAGAAAGAAGAAGGAAGGGAAAAAGGAAGGAAGGAAGGAGAGGGAGCGAGGGAAAAGTAGGGGAGAGGAGGGCAGAGATGGAGAGAGGAGGGGAGGGGGAGGGCCCCTGGGAGGAGAGCGTGGAGGTGAGTCCACCCGGGCGGATGCGCGCGGATGCGGGAGGGAAGGGGAGGCAGGGTCCTAGGGAAAGGGTGGAGGGGAGGCCCGCGGTGGTCAGGCTAGGACGCGCCGGGAGCTGAGAGTGGGGGAGGGGCAGGGAGGAAAGGGGACAGGCGGGAAGGAGAAGGCGAAACTTCGGGGCGGTGCGGGGAGAGGGACAGAGGCAGTCAGCAAGACGCAGAAGATCCAAACCCAGAGTCTTGGCCTCAGGAGAGGGTACCTGGAAGGAGCTGGGAGAGGTGCGGGCCTGGCATGGAGCCCCTGGCCCGCCCAGACCTGTCAGGTGGAGGCGCCTGGGAGGGGGCGGAGGCCCTGGCGGGCAGGCAGCCTGTGCCCCCCGTTCTCTCACCTCCCCCAGGTGCTGGCAGCGGGTGTGGGGATACATTTAGAACTGTGAAGCCAGCACCTAGGGTGCAGGGAGGGGGAGGGCCGATGCAGCGGCCTGGGAGAGGTCGCCTGGCCCCCTCACCACCAATTCCCCCTGTCTACTACCCCCAAAGGCTTGGGCACTAATGGCGCAGCCGGGAATGAGGGGGCCGGAGAAGCCCAGTCCCGGGCTGAAAGGAGGCAGCCCCTGTCCAGGGCACTGAGTCTCCTTCAAGTTCTGAAATTAGGACAGAAACTTCATCTCCTCCCTGTCCCTTCAAAAAGTCGGGCAGAGAAGGGATAACAGTTCCCAGAGCCTGGCCCTCCCTCTCGGCCCTTCTCATTCTGAGAGCCCCAGGGTGGGGGGAGTGTGGTCCCTCAGCCCACAGGCAGACGTGGGGCAGAGTGCAGGCAGTCTGGGGCGTGAGGGGGGCTGGGGTGCAGGCAGAGAAAGTGGGCCGAACAGACATCTGAAATGAGCCGGAGCTGGAGACAGACCCACAGGCCTGGAGTTCGTCAGACAAGCGAGGTCACATGTGGGTGCACCAGAAGCAGCTGTAGACAGGGGCTGGTGAACCCAAGAGCTGGGAGAGCTACTCAGAGGGGAGGCTGAGGGCTGGAGAGCAACAGGTGGGTGGTGGAGCGTTGGCTTCCCACCGGGGTGCTGCTCAAATCTGGTTTAGGGGATTGGAGAGTGAACGTAGGTGCCCCCCAGACGTGCACCCCAAAACGCATAGTACAGTGCAGACTCAAGGTCAGTGTCAACTCTGGTGAAACAGTGATAGTAAGAGCAGCCAGCATGTCCCCTGCTTGCTACAGTCAGAGGCTGTGCCGCCGAGCATCTCAGGAACACCCCATTTATTCCTCACAGCCGCCCTGAACTTGACTCCTAGGGATGCGGGCACTGGTGGGCACTGGCGTGCTGTGCCCAGTGTTCACCGTCTGGTTACTAGGTGGTCTGAGGGGAGAGGCCAGAGCAAGGAAATAGGGAAGAACTTCAATAGCTTACCAACCCTCGAGGCCTCCTGAGGTGGGCCTGAGGCTCTGCCCATGGCACGGGACTGTCCCTGTGTGACTGAAGGAGAAATGAGTTGCCACCAACCACCGGTGTTCACAGAGGGCCTAAGCAGTGTGGGGCAGTGATGAGGAACCAGAGAATCAGCTGCAAGACTGGAGAAAAGGGCAGAGCTGGCCCCTGCAGTCAGGGAGTGTGCCTTCCTGAAGGAGTAGCCCAAGGACTCATTTCGGAAAGAGAAGAGGACCGTGGGGAGGACAGGGACTTGTGATCAAGAGGGTTCTCCTGGAGAAAGGGGCTTTTTTAAAATTTTTTTTTATTTTAGAGAAGCAGGGAGAGAGATGTAAGTGTGCCCTTACTGGGGCCCAACCTGCAACCTAGGCTTATGCATGGACCAGGATTCGATCCCACGACCTTTCAGATTACCAAACAATGCTCCAACCAACTGAACCACCCAGCCAGGGCTTTCAAGATGAGCTCTCAACAGTGGAAAGAGGCGGCCCTGTGGGTGCGCAGGGGCGAGGCCCCAGGCAGAGGGCCACGGAGAGCAGGAGCCCTGGCAGGGCGGCCCGCCCGGGCTGTTTGGGAGAGGACATGGGACCTGCATGGGAGAAGGGTGCTGAGAGGCCAGGACAGTGGAGCGAGAGGAAGACGGAGCCTCAGGTTTGGCTCAAACACCAAACCAAACCACAGGGCTACTCTCTGTCCCCTGAGCTTTGCCCCGGAGCTGAACTCCAGCAGCGGCCCTGAGCAACCTGAACCTGACCAGCACGTTTCATTCACGTTTGCGACACTGACTGGGCTCCAGATGCACCAGACACTATTGTGTGAGATGGGGTGGCAGTGACCCTGGCACCCCCATCAGGAGGGACTCAAAAGGCATGTTTACTGTTTCAAACAATCAAATGTGAGCCACAGATCTCTGGAACAGGTGTTTTAGAGGTTCAACCACACACCGAATTTCTTCACTTCAGGCTGTAAAACAATTCGCTTTTAATCCATTCTGTGGTTGTTTTTTTTTAAAGATTTTATTTATTTATTTTTAGAGAGGGAAGGGAGGGGGAGAGAGAGAGAGAAAGAGAGAGAGAGAGAGAGAGAGAGAAATGTGCGGTTGCTGGGGGTTCTGGCCTGCAACCCAGGAATGTACCCTGGCTGGGAATCGAACCTGGGACACTTTGGTTCCCAGCCCGCACTCAATCCACTAAGCTACGCCAGCCAGGGCTCTATTCTGTGTTTTAACTGCTTGTCTCAACCCGATCAAAAGTTCTGCCGGGCAGTTAGGTACACCTTTGATGAGTAAAAGATGGGCGGGGGGAGGAAGAAAAATTTCTCTTAATGCGCTTTGGTTTGCTCAGAAAACTCTTTCAAAGCAGGACCCGCTGGCGTTCACGTACTTTGTTCAATATGCATACACTGAACAAGTGCTGTGAACCTGCTCCTCTGCTAACAAATAATCAAGATTGTCACCGAGGGAAAAGAGTTCTAGAAAGAGGCGATCTAAGCTAGACCCTGGACTTTCCCTCCAATTCCGACCTAGCAGCCCGAGCGCTCACCCTCTTAGGAGAGATGGCAACCACTGGAAAAGGAACTCGGAGCTGAGAGCTGAACCTTTGCTCAGTCTGGCTTCTGAAACATCTGTATTTGTGCTGAGTCAGTGTGGCCGGCTGTGTTTCACAATGATGGTGGCAACAGTCTCTTCCACGCCCCACACTGCCACCCTCCACCGGCACTTCCCTGGGAACTGGGAGAGCTTTTGTGACTTTTTCAACCAATGGAGTGTGGTGAAAGGTGACACCATGCAGAAAAATGCAGCTTCCAAGGCTAGGTCATAAAAGAGATACAGCTTTCTCTTCACTTGCTGGAGTATTTGCTCTTGAGCCTTTGGTGGCTGTATAAGCCAACTGCTGGCCCCCGAGGCTGCCATACTGGGAGGAAGCTCAACTAACCCATGTGCAGAGGCCCTGACACTGAATAGGGACGGAGGCTGGGCCAGCATACAGTTGCTTTAGCTCTCCTCTGTTGCAGAAGTGCCTAGCAGAGTCCTCCCAAATTCTTTAATTAAAAAATAAATTTAATAATCCTCACCTGTCGACATTTTTTCATTGCCTTTTTTAGAGAGAGAGGAAGGGAGAGAGAGAAACACTGATGCTTCAGAGAAGCATTGGTTGCTTCCTGTACATGCCCAAACCAGGGATTCAATATATAACCTAGGTGTGTACCCTGCCTGGGAATCGAACCTGCAACCCTTCAGTTACGAGATAAGGCTCTAGTCAACTGAGCCACACTGGTTAAATTCTTGACTCACAGAAACTTTAAGTGATACTGAAATGATTTGGTTGTTTTAAGATTTTTATTGATTTATTTTCAGAGGGGAAGGGAGGGAGAAAAAGAGGGAGAGAACCACCAATGACATGAATTGGTTGTCTCTCACATGCCCCCAGTTGCAGATCGGCCCCGCAACCCAGGTGTGTGCCCTGACTGAGAATCGAACAAGTGACCCTTTGGTTCACAGGCTGGTGCTCAATCCACTGAGCCACACCAGCCAGGGATGACTTGGTTGCTTTATGCCACTAAGTATCAGGGGCAATTTGCTACCCAGAAATAGACCACTACAGCAGTCAGCAACACAGAACAAGAGCACTCTCGTCCTTATCCACTAGGGCAATCTTAAACCATCTGCTGCTCTCCGTGGTTGAAAGTCTGGTTGAAATTAGCATGTGTATCACCCTGGTCCTGGTTTCTAGATATTATGTGCCTCCTCCCCCCGCCCGCTTCCCCCCCGGCCAAAGGAACCAGACTCCTTGGAAAAGTAACTGTTTCCAGGTTTGGGCCAGGGCGAGTACAAAGAAACCCTGGGACACCTTTTGGGACAAAAAGGCAAAGAAGTGGTCAAAGGTTCATGGGGTGTCACATTAAAAGGACACAGTGGCCAGCTTGAAGGAACTCTTACTGGCAAAGTTGGGACAATTTGAGCCCTGGCTGGGTGGCTCAGCTGGTTAGAACATCGTCCGGAATATCAGAAGGTTGTGGGTTGCATCCCTGGTCAGGGCGTGTATGGGAGGCCACCAATCAATGTTTCTCTCTCCCACCAATGTTCCTCTCTCTCTCTCTCTCTTCCTCTCTCTCTAAAATCAATTTTTAAAATATCCTTGGGTGAGGATCAAAAAAATTAACATTTTCAAGTGATACTTGATATCTACTAGACAACAGTTTCAGCCTTAGATTTACGCTACATTACTGGGGAAGATAAACCTTTGGGAAGCTGGGTTTTCGATGAAAAGCAAGCACTGCCCTGAAAGTGTTTATGAAATAGGATGTGAGAATGGTGGTGTCCAATCTGATTCTGAAGTTTGAGAGGCTGAATCATGCCCAACAGCTATACACATTCCATTAGTAGTAGTGCCATTTAAGAATGCAATAAAAGCCCTGGCTTGTGTGGCTCAGTGGATTGGGTGTCATCTTGTGAACTAAAAGGTCACTGGTTTGATTCCGGGTCAGAGCTGTGACCAGGTCTCCAGCTGGGGGCATGCAAGAGATGACAGGCAACGGATGGATGTTCCTCTGCCCCACTTTCTCCCTCCTTTCCCCTCTCTCTAAAAACAAATAAAGTCTTAAAAAATGAATGCAATAGAATATTTTTCTTTCCCCTGTTTGGTGTAGCTCAGATTTAATGCTGGCCTGAGAACCAAAGGGTTGCTGGTTTGATTCCAGTCAGGGTACATACCCGGGTTGTGGGCTGGGTCCCCAGTAGGGGCGCGTGAGAGGCAACCACACATTGACATTTTTCTTCCTTTCTTTCTCCTTCCCCTCCCCTCCCTCTAAAAATAAATAAATAAAATCTTTAAAATAAAAAACAAATGATCAGAAATAAAATATTTTCTTTCAACTGTTGCACTTTACTTTTTCAAGTGTTGTTAAATTGTTAGGACACAAATACTTCTTCAGTTGTACGGACCTAACTACTTAATAAATGGAACCATTAGGGGTTTCTTTTGGGTCCGGGTACACCATGGGAAAAAAAACCCCTGAGACATTGGCTGCGCTGTGCGTGAGAACGTTGGGGAACCTCTGCGCCAGACCTCGTTTCCTTTCTTACAGAAAATAGGGTAGAGGAACACGTTAAAAGACACCAGGAAGAAACAATCAGACAAATCTGGAATGTGGGGCATTCCACAAGATCCTCAGCCTGGCCTCTTCAAAAAGTCCATGCCACGGGGGAGAGAGGAAAGGCTGGAGTGTTTGCTCGGGGTTAAAAGAGATTAAAGAGTTATAACAACCAAATGCAATGCATGAGTTCTTTGGATCCTAGTTTGAAACATTTTGTTAAAAAAAAAATAAGCCCTAAAAGACAGTCCCTGGGCAATTGGAAAAATGTGCAGTTGGACTTGACCTTAGAAACATTAGGGCAGTAAGGTTAATTTTCTTTGATGTGATAATGATATGATACTGAGAGTGTATGGAAGAGAATGTTCTTATTTTTAGGACATTCATGCTGAAGTGGTTATGTCTGCAACTTACTTTCAAATAATCCAGCATTTGAAATGTTAACAATTGTTGAATGGAAATTGTGGGTCCATGGGTGCTCATTTGTGCCCACCCTGACCCTGAATTTTCTGTGTATTTGACAATCTTCAGAAAAAAAATGGTGGGAGGGATGGCTGATAGAAGGAACACTCAGGACAGGTTGTCTCTTGCAATGAGCTCCTCCCCCTCCTGCATAAACAATTGTCCCCTCTCTGAATAGGCACTAGGCTTGCCCTGGTAGCTCTCATGTTAAACATATCACTCAAGTCCTGGCTGGTGTGACTCAGTGGATTGAGACCCAAGGGGTCACCGATTTGATTCCCAGTCAGGGCACATGCCTGGGTTGTGGGCCAGGTCCCCAGTAGGGGGAGTGAGAGAGGCAACAGCACATTGATGTTTCTCTCCCTCGTTTTCTCTCTCCCTTCCCCTCTGTCTAAAATAAATAAATAAAATCTTAACAAAAAAATCACTGGAGACCCCTCCTTTGTCACCACGTCTTCCTGCAGCTCACCCTAGCCTCCGACCTTTTCAACAAAACTTCTGAAACAGCGGGAAGGCGCCCTGGCTCTGCTTCCTCAGGCCCCACTCTCTCCTCAAATGCCAGCCGGTTTCTGCCCCTCGCTCCCATGGAGCCCTGCCTGTCAGCGTCACCAGCAACTTCGATGCAGTCAACCCAGGGGCCCCTCTCGTCCCTGTCCCCACTGTACTTGGCAGCACGTGACATGGGACCCCTTAAAACCATTTCTTCTCCTGGCTTTGCAGACTCCAGTCTCTCCTTGATTTCCTCCTCCCTCCGCAGACTATGCCAGTTTTTTCCACCTTAGCTCGGCCTCCCCCGCCCCCCATGGGAGGGCAGCCCCAAGGGCCAGACCCACTCAGCTCTCTCCCCGCAGGTGAGGGGCCTCTCATATGCCCCTCGCTGAGTTCCCTGGCTTTAACCCCACAGCCAGCTGATGACTCCCTGGGGGGTTTCCAGGCCTGACCTCTGGTCCCTCCGAGCCCACACAAAGGACCCCTGGACTTTCAAATGTAACACGTCCAAGACACAGCTCTTGACCCCCATCCCCGCCCACCCCCACCCATGCCCACTTTTTTTTTTTTTTGTCTCCAGTCTCCCTTTACCTTAGCGAACTGGACCACCCTTGTCACAAGGGCTGTGGAGGAAAGTAGCAGTCGTTCTCCGAGGTCCTTTGTTCCTCACCCCGGAATCCAACCCATCAGCCAGTCCTGCAGCTCTGCCTCTACAATATATTGCAGACGGTCCCTCTGCCCCACCCCTTCTGCCACCACAGTAGCAAAAGCCACCATCCTCTCTCTCTCAGCGTCCTCACGGGCCCTCCTCCCGCCATACCCGCCTCCCTACAACAGCCAGAGTGACCTTGTGAAAGTGTAAATCAGATCCTATTATCCCTCCTCTTAAGACACTGTGAGGACTTCCCACCCTACTTTGAGTTAAATCTGTACTCCTCACACACGGTGGCCTCTGAGGCCCTGCCTGGTCTGGACGTGACACCACTCCAACCTCATCTCCTGCCACTCTCCCCTTCACTCACTGCACTCCAGCCTCCCCAACTACTGTGAGCTCACTTCTGCCCCAGGGCCTTTGCTTTAGTTACTCTCTGCCCACAACATTGCTCTCCCAGATTTTGACATGGCTGGCTCTGTGTAGTTTTCAGGTCTTAGTTCAAATATCGCCACCTCAAAAGGGCATTCCTTGTCCACCTTACTAAAAAAATTTAAAAAAATATGCCCTGGCTGGTGTGCCTCAGTGGATTGAGCGCTGGCCTGCAAACCAAAGGGTCACTGGTTCAATTCCCAGTCAGGGCACATGCCTGGGTTGCAGGGAGAAAGAGAGGGAGAGAAACATCAATGTGTGGTTGCCTCTCATATGCCTCTTGTTGGGGACCTGGCCCGCAACCCAGGCATGTGCCCTGACTGGGAATTGAACCAGTGACCCTTTGGTTTGCAGGCCGGCGCTCAATCTGCTGAGTCACACCAGCCAGGGCCAGATGTAATATCTTTAGAACTTTGGAGGCCGGAAGTCCAAAGTTAGTCTCACTGGGCTGCAATCAAGGCGTGCTCCTTCTGGGGGCTCTCAGAGGCCGCCTGCCTTTCCTGATGTGGCCTTGTGTCACTCCAATCTGTGGTCCATGGCCACATTGCTTTCTCTGACTCTGATTCTCCTGTCTCCTTCTCCTAAGGACCCTTTAATGACATTGGGTTCCCCAGATAGTCCTGGATAATCTTCCCATTTCAAGATCCTTAATTTAGTCACATCTGCAAAGTCCCTTTTGCCATGGAGATCAACATATTTGCAGGTTCCAGAGATTAGCACGTGGGCAGAATAAACTGCCACAGTGATCATGAGAGAACAGATGGAAAATAGAGAAAAGTAGGGAAAAAAAGCCTTGGCTGCATAGCTCAGTTGATTACACCAAGGTTGTGGGTTATGTCCCTGGTCAGGGCAGATACAAGAATCGGCCATTGGCCCTGGCTGTTGTGGCTCAGTGGATTGAGTGTTGGCCTGTGAACCTAAAGGTTGCTGGTTCGATTCCCAGTCAGGACACATGCCTGGGTTGCGGGCCAGGTGCCAAGCTGGGAGCATGCAAGAGGCAAACAATTGATGTATCTTTCAAACATTGATGTTCCTTCCCTGCTCTTACCCTCTCTAAAAACAAATAAAACCTTTAGAAAGAGTCAACCAATGCATGCACAAAGGGGTGGAACAAAAAATTGATCTCTTTCTCTCCCTCTCCCCCCACCTCTGTCTCTCTCCCTTTCTAAAACCAATAAAAAATTTTTTTAAAAGATTTTATTTATTTATTTTAGACAGAAGAGAAGGGAGGGAGACAGAGGGAAACATCAATATGCCGTTGCCTCTTGCATGCCCCCTACTGGAGACCTGACCTGGCCAGCAACCCAGGCATGTGGCCTGACTGGGAATCAAACCAACAACCCTTTGAGTCTCAGTTTAGCACTCAATCCACTGAGCCACACCAGCCAGGGCCAAAAAAATTTTTTTTAAGTAGAAAAAAATTTTCATACTCTCATCTTCCAAATAGAATCGCTCCTTAACAGTTTGGTGCACTTCTATTTAGCCTTTAAAAGCATAGTTGCATTCATACTTTATATTAAATATGTGCATTCTGCTTTTTGCTCATTGAACATTACTTCACTAGCATTTCCTACATTCCTCAAAATGTCATTTTAAATGGCTGTGTAATATTCTCTTGAGTGAGTTAACTTAACCATTCCCTTCTAGTTGGATACCCTGGTAATTTCATTTAAAAAAAAACCTGTTATAAATACCTCATGGTGAACCTCTTTGTCTCTAAGTCTCTGCTTGACTTTCAGGTGGATTCCCAGGCTCTCAGAGCCTGAGCATTTTTCCCGCACTTGACATCTGCTGCCAAATTGCTTTCCAGAAGGGTGGTAGCAATTTCCATTCTGACGCTGTATGGGCATGAATGCCGGTTTTGCTGCACTCTCCCCGGCATTCAGTAGAACCTTCAAACATTTGTTGCTCATTTGATGGGCAGAGAAAAGAACCACTGGGCTGCTTTAATGCTGTGCCCACGGGCTTTGTCGAAAGGAACCACACAAAAACAGTTAATGTGAAAATCGCTTTAGCTTCCACTGCAGAGTTCTGTTAATGACCCAGTGATTCAACTTCTAGGAACTTACATTAAAGAAATAATCTGAGAGGCAGACACAAGTATACGCTTTAAGATGCGAACCATAGTATCATTTGGGATAGCCAGTTGGAAAGCAATTTCAGCGTTAAAGATTATTATGATAGAGTATGTGTGGTCTTGGGGAAGTCGCTGGAACTGTATCCTGTTGTTTTCATTTCTAATCACTCTTGTTTTATCTATTTATTAATCATTCATTTATTCCTCTCTTATATGGATTAGGCTCTGTGCTGGCAGCTGGGGATATAGTGATGAACCAAAGAGGGGAAATCAAAAGTGATTATTGCCCTGGCTGGTGTAGCTCAGTGGACTGAGCGCCGGCTTGTGGATCAAAGGGTTGCTGGTTTGATTCCCAGTCAGGGCTCATGCCTGGGTTGCAGGCCAGGTCCCCAGTAGGGGGCACATGAGAGGCAACCACACATTGTTGTTTCTCCTCCTTCTTCCTTTCTGTTCCTTCTTCCTTCCTTCCTCTCACTCTAAAAATAATATTTAAAAAAATGATTCCTGTCTCACTGAAGGATCGCTTTGCCTCAGTTTTCCCATCTTTAAAATGGGGGAATTAGACTAACAACTCTTATTGGCCTAGCATGTATCTCCTCCTCTTCCTGGTAATGGCACTATAGTGTTCTCTCAGGACTCTCCCTGTCTTACTTTCATTCTGCGTGATTTGGTGGAGCTAACCCACCCCTGGGCACTAGGAGAAGGTTCTTCTCCTGATAATGAGAACCAATCTCGGGAACTTTTCTCAGGGTACCTTAATACTGGGCTGGGTTAGCAGGACAAAATGAAACTTGGAGCTGCCAGGGACCACCTTGTTACACAGGGCTGTGAGCTTATTCAAGCAATCTGTGCTCTGCACAAACTCAGCCCGAGCTCCTCTTGCCAATCTACCCTCCTGGGTGCAGGACTATGCCAGGATGGGATGGAAGGAATGCCCTTTAAAAATATATCCACCTAGAAGTAGTGGCTCCTATAATTTGTTCATGCCAGAGGCCTCTGTTTTCATTGTTTTGTAACTTTCCCCTAAGACAGCTGGCAACCCTATCGTAGTACAGAAGAGGCTGCCTGACAACAGAGGAAAGCAGACAAGAGAGACAGAAAGACAAGCTCCTGACTGATCCAGCCATTCCTGATGCAGGCTCCATCCGTGAACTTTTCTGTTTTGTGAACCAAGAAAAATGCACTCTCCCCTGCCCTGCCCCCCCCTTTTTTTTTCCTTAAACCAGTTTGTACCGTTCTGAGTGTAATAGAATGGACTGATATTGCTTGCTCACTCTGGCTTCTCTTTCTGCTTTGCACACTCTCATTTCCCCCTATGGACTGCCCATTTACTTAACTCTAAAATGACAGGCTTGAATTAGCAGTGCTTCCCATTTGCTACAGGAAGTAGGGAAGGCAGAGAGTTACTGACTCTATCCTACCCCTGCAATGATGGCAATTGGGAGTGATTAAGTGATTTTGTCCAAATGCCGCTGGGATTTGCACCTTGGGTTACCCGTCTCCGAGCCCCGTGTTCCGCTGACAAGTGAGTAAGCTATGATCTTCACAGAGGAAGCAGCTTTAAAACTGGGAGCCGCAAGAGGAGTCATCAGTGGCTCTTCTGATTTCCATTCATGCTTTTTCTCTTGTGGAGCTTCTTGGCTGACAGTAGCTATAAAAGCTTTTTTTTTTTGAGGGGGGAAGTACCATCTATTTCTCCCCACAGGGTTGGCACAAACCAACTGACTGGTGAATCAAGCGCTGGTGAGGATGTGGGAAAGCAGGTCCTCTGTCCCTTCACTCGAGGAAGTAAAAACAGGTATGCCTCCACCGCCTCCACACCCTCGCTGTGGCTTCTCATGCCTGGGGGCCACTAAACTCTGTGCATGGTCACCTGATGGCTTTGGCCAATGGCATTGGGCAGAAACAGCAGAGTGTCAATTGTGAGGCTAGGACTTACGAGGCCTTGCATGTTGCCGTTGGCCCTCTGTGTATCTGCCTTGGGCATAAGAAGCTTTCTGTCGTGGCTGACCTGCCCTGGGCCTGAGCCCCAGAATGGACCATCTGGAGCAGCCCTGAGCCAGCCAGACCTGCATGCAGCCTACTGCAAAGCAGCCTTCGACAAGCCAGTCTAGATCAGCTGGCACCTAAGTAATAACACATGATTATTATTTGAAGTTGCGGAGTTTCTGGTATTCTCTATATAGCAATAGTGGAAAGTTATAGGAAGTGCTTGTTAAAATTAAAATGGATATGCCTACATGCCCTGAGGATCCTGCCTCCCCTTACTGACCCTAAGGAAACATGCGTGTACCCAAGGAAACCTGTATAAAGATGGTCATGGCAACATTGTAAGAGCAAAGAAATGGAAAATAACCCAAATGTCCAGGAACAGGAGAATAGAAAAAGAAACATGAATTTTACTGGGACATCATTTCAGCTCTTAAAAAAAAGAAATGGTACAGAGTGATTTAAATAAATCTGGATAGATTTCTAAGACATATTGTAGAGTTAAAAAGCGAGCTGCAAAACCATATACACAGTGTAATCCAATTTATGTTAAAACACACTCCTTTGCTTGCTCAACACAATACCACTCATTTACTATACAATACTAGACACACACTATATTCCTAGCTAGATACACACTTTTATTTATTTTTTAAATTTATTTTTTAAAATATATTTTTTATTTATTTTTAGAGATAGGGGAAGGGAGGGAGAAAGAGAGAGAGAAATATCAATGTCTGGTTGCCTCTCACGTGGCCCCCACTGGTGACCTAGCCCACAACTCAGGCATGTTCCCTAACTGGGAATCAAACTGGCGACCCTTTGGTTCGCAGCCTGTGCTCAGCCTACTGAGCTACACCAGCCAGGGCTAGATGTGCACTTTTAGACAAAGATCCTCAAGGACCCACCATAAGCTGATAACCATTGTTACTGCCAGGATAGAGACCTAGATTGCAAAGAGATGGTCAAAGGGGACTTTAGCTTTATCTGTAATACTGTTTTTAAAAAGCAATGACAAGCCCTGGCTGGCATAGCTCAGTGGATTGAGCGCGGGCTGGGAACCAAAGTGTCCCAGGTTCGATTCCCACCCAGGGTACATTTCTGGGTTGCAGGCCATAACTCCCAGCAACCGCACATTGATGTTTCTCCCCTCCCTCCCCCTCCCTCCCTCCCTCTCTCTCTCTCTCTCTCTCTCTCCCCTCCCTCCCTCCCTTCCCTCCCTAAAAATAAATAAATAAAATCTTTAAAAAAAAAAGCAATGACGGCCTTGACCAACGTGGCTCAGTGGGTCTGGCGTCATCCCACAAAGCAAAGGGTTGCCACTTTGATTCCCAATTCCTGGTCATGGTACATGCCTGCGTTGCTGGCTGGGTCCCTGGCTCGGGGTATGAAAGGCAGCCCATAGATGTTTCTCTCCCTTTCTTTCTCCCTCTCTTCCCTTCTGTCTAAAAAAATAAATAAATAGCCCTGGCTGGCGTAGCTCAGTGGATTGAGCTCGGGCTGAGAACCAAAGCATCGCAGGTTTGATTCCTAGTCAGGGCACATGCCTGGGTTGCAGGCCATGGCCCCCAGCAACTGTACATTGATGTTTTTCTCTCTCTCTCTTTCTCCCTCCCTTCCCTCTCTAAAAATAAATAAATAAAATCTTTAAAAAAATAAATAAATAAAATAAAAAGCAAAGGCAATTTATCCATACATTTCTTGTTCAATTGAATAATAATTTTCTAAAAGGAAAGAAGTATATATATAGACATATATACATGCATACTATATATAAAAACCTAAGGTTCTGTTTTTTAAAAAGATTTTATGTACTTAATTTTAGACGGGAAAGGAGGGAGAAAGAGAGGGAAACATCAATGTGTGGTTGCCTTTCGCACACCCCCTGCTGAAGATGTGGTCTGCAACCCAGGCATATGCCTTGACTGGGAATCAAACTGGTGACCCTTTGATTCACAGGTCAGCACTCAGCCACTGAGCCACACCAGCCAGGGCCTACAGTCCTGTTTTAAATGTCCTTTAGAGGCAAACAGACCTGAGTTCAAATTGTGCCTCTGCCACTCTGAACATCTGTTTTCTTATATGCAAAACTGGGTACTCGAGTACATTAAACAGAGTTGTCATAAAAACCAAACAATAATGTATGTAAAGTTCCAAGAATAGTGTCTCACAGGTGGTATGCGTTCAGTTAAATGCTAATTCCCTTCCCACCCATTTCCCAGCTCCTCCTAACCCTGACCTTGCTTCTCACCTGGGAGTCAGACTGTGGTGGTTACCTCCTTGGCTTAATCCCCTCTCTGGTATGTAGCATAATGGCTCCCCAGAGATGTCCCAACCCCCAGAACCTGTGACTGTGTCAGGTTAGATGGCAAAGGAGAATTAAGGTCACTGATGGAATTAAGGTTGTTGATGACCAGGCTGTGACATAGAGTAGCCTAGATTGGGGGTAGGGGGAAGCAGTATAACCACAAGGTCATACTTCCACCAGGAGGGGAGAGTCAGTGTGAAGATGAAGAGGACGTCAGGGCTCAGAAATGTAGAGACACTCTCCTAACGACATCATGGGGGTACCTGAATAGTGCCAGAGGTTTTGGGCTAGCCAAGACTTTTCACTTAGATGAGGCAGTAAACCTTCACCCCTCCCTTTGAAAGTCAGTTTGAAGTGGAGTTGCATCCTTTGCAAGAAGAACAACCCTTTGATACTCGAATGAACTAGAGATCCTTTCTCTAGAGAAAAAACATGCAGACAAACGCTGGTCGCTTGTTGACAATTTCAGGGAGACTTCTAAGCCCCTGAATTAGTCAGGCCCCAGGTTATGAAGTCCTGCTCTGTTCCAAACGCATGCCACCGGCGAGGCATCAAAGAGAGGCAGAGAAGAGAGAGTCTTTAGGGAGCCCGGGACGCCTCCCTCTACTCCTGGCAGCTTTGATTTGGGTCACGGCCAGCTGACTGGGTCAGGGCATGGACAGTGGGCACTCTCTGCGCAAGGTGCAAAAGGGTCTTTTGGGAATTTCTTCACTTTTAGCTTCTTTTAGGGAAATCTTTCAGCTCCTCTTTTGGAGTCTCCTGGAGGGAGGGTGTAAGATGGGAAAAAATTCAGCATCTCTTGAATCTCCTTCCTGGATCATTTCTCTCTCTTCTTTCCTCTTCCCACACTTGGGGCAACTACAGATCAGAGAGGTAGAGTGAATTGCCCAAGATACACAGCAGGTGTGTGAAGGTTTTGAATTCTGGCCTAGTTGACTTTTTTTTACATATTAAGAGTCCTTCCTTTTCCTCTTAGAGTGAAGAAGACACATCTCGCTGGGGCCAAAAGCCTTATACACTTTGGCCCCTGCTTCTATTTTGAGCTTCTCTCCCTCTCACTCATTATGTTCCCTCCAGCTGCACTGGCCTTCTATCCCTCAAATGTGCCAAAATGTGCATCCTGTTCCCTGCTCTTCCTTCTGCCTGGAGTCCACATTGGATAAACCAAGAGGCAAACCAAACACTTGTTCAAGGACCAGCAAAGTATGGGTTCTCCCTAACTTTTTCTGAAAAGATTTAATATTGCAAGAAGCCATTCAGAGAAAAAACCAGAACGTGGATTCCCTTACATTCATTTTATCATTTAGTATTCTTAAAATGAATATTGGTGTAGAATTTTCTTTTCTAAACTCTGTCAGGTTTTTGAATCTAAGTTCGGCTGATCTCATAAACTGAATTAGAGAAGATCACTCTTTTTTTCTTTTTTTAAAAGAGTCTGATTATTATCTTTTAAGATTTTATGTATTTATTTATTTATTTTTAAAGAGTAACTTTTTAAATTTTTAATTTATTTTTATTTTTAGAGAGGGAAGGGAGGGAAAAAGAGAGAGAGAGAGAGAAACACCAATGTGCAGTTGCTGGAGGCTGTGGCCTGCAACCCATGCATGTGCCCTGACTGGGAGTTGAACCTGCGATGCTTTGGTTTGCAGCCCTCACTCAATCCACTGAGCTATGCCAGCCAGGGCAGGATCACTCTTTTAGTCTCGTGAAGACTGTGCATGATATTCGAATTATTTCTTCCTTAAACGTTTAGCAGAACTTGCCAGTGATAATGTCTGGACCCAGAATTTTCTTCATGGTTAATTCTTTTTGAACTTACTGATTTGAGCCCTGACTGGTGGGACTAGGTTGGTTGGGGCTTGTATGAGAGGCAGCTGATAGGTGTTTCTCTCCCTCTTTCTCCCTTACTACCCCTCTCTCTAAAAACATAAAATCTTTATTAAAAAGTTAAAAAAACTTGCTTATTTGATTTGTTTGAATGCTTTTTAACTAATTAAATGGTATATTATTGAGTTATTTTTGTTAGGTTTTAATTTTCTAGGGATTTGTCTTTAATTTATATTTTCAAATTTATTAGTATAAAGTTGTTTTTAATATCCAATTTTTACCTTGTTAGTATCTGTAGTACCTGTTCCACTGTCCCTTTTAAATTCTTTTAAAAAATATTTAAAAATTTTTATTTATGTATTTTTAGATAGAAGGAAAGGGATGGAGAAAATCATTGATGTATGCGAGATACATCAGCTGGTTGCCTCCTGTGCAACCAGAGGACTTGGGGAATCAGGGACCTGGCCCTCAACCCAGGCATGTGCCCTGACTGGGAACCAAACTGGTGACTTCGCACTGGCACTCAATCCACTGAGCCATACCAGCCAGGGCCCCTTTTTAACTCTTTTTATCCTTCCCTTTTTAATTGTTAATATTGGCTATCTGTGCCTTTTCTCTATCACTGGAGGCTTGATAATTTTACTAGACTTTTCAAGGAACCAACTTTTGGCATAGTTGATCATTCCTATTCCATGAATGGTTTCTATTTATTTTTTCCTTCTTTATTACAATTTTTTTGTTTTACATTTTTGGATTTTTGCTATTCTTCTTCCAACACCTTGAAGTCTCTATCAGCACATTGATCTTATCTTGGCTTCCACGGTTATTGTTGAGAAGTCAGTTGCGAACTAATGATTGGTCTTTTGAAGAACATCTCTTTTCTCTAACTGCTATGGAGATCTTTGTTTTTGGTATTCCTCAAATATACAATTATGTTTCTAGGTGTGAATTTCTTTATAGTTATCCTGTTTGTGGTTCTTGTATCTTTGGGCTAGTTTCTCATCAATTTTGTAAAATTCGACAATTCCACCATTATTTCTTTAAACATTCCTTTTGCCACATTCTCACTCTCCTCTCTTTTGGGGGTTTGGAATAAATATAGATAAAGCCCTCTCACCCCATCCTTCATGTCTCTTAACTTCTTTTATACAATGCATTTCTGCCCTGTCTCTTTATGGTGCATTGTGAATAATTTCTGTTGACATATGTTACAGCTCACTATTTCTCTATTGAGCTGTTGCTTTTAACTTTAAACTTATTCACAAAGTTTTCAGCTTTTACTAGCTCTGTCATTTTCAAAGTATCTAGATTTTTAGAGTTCCCCAGTTTGTGCAAAAATGGCAATCTTATACTTTATTTAAAAGTATATTGTTTTTGTCTAATATAAATTCCAAAATTACAGGTATTTAGTGCATCCATTTCTAGTGTCTCTAATTTCTGCTGGTTCTTGCTTCTGGCAGTTTGTCTACTTGGTTATATCTGTGTGCTACTCACTTTCTTTGAAAATATGTTTAAAAGAGTGATTTGAGGCTTTTAATGAAGTGTCTTTTCACCAGAGAGTACTTCTTGTGTGTGTGTATTGTCAAAAGCTTGGAAACACTACCAGCCCCGAGCGGAAACTAAAGTCACAACCTGAGGTCTCTGGGACCACCCATGTAATGGGTTGGAAATTCACAAATGAAGGTCACTTTCCTTTTGGTTTCCCTTACCCTGAAGGTATAGCCACTGCTTTCCCAGTTTAATGTGGACTCTTCACCTCCAGTGGGCCCTGAGCTTTTTTATTGCCCTTTCTCTGAGAAGCCATCAAAGTAAAAGTTCAAATTTTCCAGGATTGTAAAATTTCTTCAGGGCTGAAGTACTCTGATTACTTCTCTGGCTTCTCATTTTCCCTTCAGTTATGGAATGATAAATCTTGTGAAAACGTCAATGCTTTGAAGACTGAAAAAATTTTTCATCCAGCATTTTTAGTTGTTTCAGTGGGAGGGTTGATCGGAATAACCTAGACTTCCATTATCAACAGCTTCAATTACTCTGTCCTCTCAGCTTTGCTTAATTTTTCTTCTTAGCATGTAGCACTAGTTGACATTATATATTTATTTGCCCACCAACTAGGTTGAAAGCATCATGGGTGCCTATGTTTTTGTCTTGTTTGCTGCTGTTTTCCTAGCATCCAGAATAGTGGCAGGCAGGTAGTGACTATTCAACATTTATGGATGAGTGAGAAAAAAAGCAATTTTGCAACTTCTTTGTGCTGTGGCTACAGAGGACCAAAGCAAGATGACCTGGAGATTCAGAAACATGGTCACAAAGGTAAAGTCTGTATGAAGACCCTTTAAAGCACAGTCCCAAGTCAAAGTCACAACTTAGCGAAGTGGTATATAAAGTAAGTGTGGGCCTCTCTGGTTCTCAATGTTTCCCGGGCTCAGGTATCAGGCTGGTTTGCAGGCTGTGGTTGGTATCCATGGATTGGCGTGCCCCCCAAACTCTCTCTGGGACTCTGTTTACTTCCTCACCCATCTTTGCCTGCCTGTCATCCTGACCTCTCACTGAGATTCAGGTGACAGTGACCCTCCCATTTCCTCTTCGCTCTTGTCTCTCTATGACTTCATCTCTGTTCTTGTATCTCTTTCTCTGTTGTGTCTTTCTGTCTCTTTCCTTTTCTATAAGATACAATCCCCATGGTTCTGACTCTGTCCACACCCCTACTCCCTATCTTTGTCCCTAGGATGTCCGCCAAGCCAATCTCTATCCTGGTCACCAATCCCTCTGTCTCTGCCTCATTCCCCTTTCTTGTGACTATGCCTTTTCTGTTTCTACGCTCTGTTTCTGCTCTGTCACCTTTGTCACAGTCCCTCCTGTCACCAGCTCCTCTGCCTTTATTCTTCATCTGTCACCATGTCACTGAATGTGCTCTGTTACTCCCACTCTGGCACCGTCACCACTATTGCTCTCTGCTCTAAGTCTGTGCATTGCTGCTGCTCCTTTTCAATCTGTCGCTGTCTTCTCTGCCTCCCCCAACCCTGAACCCTCCATGTCTATCCCCCCACTCTGCTTGTTTCCTCTTCTTCTCTCATAGTCCCCTCTCTGCCCTTGAACCTTCCAGGTCTGTCTCCATCCCCTCTGCTTCTGCTCCCTCCATTGCTCTGCCACTGTGCATTCTTCCTCTCTGGAAACTGGCCCACTCCTCATCTCATATTGTTTTGTGTCTCTGACATCCTTACCTCCACCCCCACCCTCTCTGTCTGCAGGTGTCCTCTTTGCCTCTGTCACTGTTGCCTCCGACGTTGTCTCTGGAACTTTTTTCTTTATTGTTGTCACTTGCCATTCTATTTATTATGTCTGTTTTCTGTTCTCTGTCACTGTCCTCTATATCTTTGTCACCTCTGAGTCTGTCTTTTGTCTCTGTGATTGTCACCTTCTCTACATTTGCCACTGTCCCCCTTGTCTTTCCCCTCTATTACTGTCCCCTTGGTCTTTGTCCTTTCTGTCACTGTCTTCTCTCTGTTCACGACACTGTTCTGTCTCTGTTATTGTCCTCTTGGTCTCTTCTCCCTTCTTTCTCAGACCCTTTAGACTTTGCCCAGGACGCCTGGGTCTCGGTCTCAGTCCCCTCAGTCTCTTCTGATCTCCTCTTCATCTCCTCTGCAGCATTCACCCCTATCTGGCCCACCGACTTCTCTTTTGCCTATGACCATCCTCTTCGTCAGGGTCGATTTCACTTCTGACACGGTGCCTTCCGTGGTTCTCTGCTGCTGTACCCCACACCCCACCCCACCCCCGAGCCCAGGTCCCCTCTGCCTTCCGGCCCTCCAGCGGTGACCATGGCTCCACTTCTGCCCCAGCCTCCAGGTCCAGACCAACCCTCCTCTGGCGGTGCTGATCGCGTCACCGTCTGCCTCACCTCTGGGCCCTTGCTGCCTCACTCTCTTCCTCTGTCCGCTTCTACTTCTTCCGTTTGTGAGTCATCTTCTGTTCCTAGGGGTTTGCACACGCGTGTGTGCGTGTGCGTGTGTGTGTGTGAAGCTCTGTCCCTTTGGGCCCTGTTTCTCCAAGTCCATCTCCACATGTTTCTCTTCAGCATTTTGTCTGTTGGCGAGAATTTAAGGGGGCCACATCCTTTCCCAGGACTTTTCTGGGGCAGAAAGGCCCACCTTGGTCCATCAGTCAGTTAGCCCATCGTTCCCCCTCATATCTCTCACCTCACACCTTTTCTCACATCCTTTCCCGCCTTTATCGCTTCCTCAGGATCAACAGAGAAACCTCAGCGTATGCGCACCAACCACTGCACTCTAAAAGGTACACGCACCCCGCCTGCGGGCCCGCGGGAGCTCCTGCTAACTCGCGCGAGCTCACACATTCCATCGGCTTGCTTGGCAACTGGTGACCTCACGGAGGCTCTATCCTGCCCCCTTGGCTGCCTCAACCAGCACGCGGTTGCTGGAGTAGGTAGCCAAGTGTTGCCAAGCACCAGGTGGCGCTCAGTCCTGAGATCCCAGACCCAGCAAAAAGAGTTGTCGTCATGGCAACTCTACCTCACCTAATTGGATACCTGAGCTATTTGGTTGGATATGCTAGTCTCATTGGATGTTTGTGGAGTCAAGGCCTGTGTGATTGGATGCCAGAGAATTTTGATGTTCCTTTCTCAGCATTTCTCTTATCTGGTGGGGTGTCTCCCACACGCACGGGCAATAGAAAGTGAGGGGTGTCGCACAGGGCACTGAAACACGGCTGGCATCAGGGGACCAGGCAGGCTCTTTCAGGTTCAGGTCTTCCGTTACCCGCCAGAGGGCGCCACATTGTCCTGGGCCCCTGGAGGCCTGGTGACTGGTGAGGTCACTGGCGATCCACTCTTGATTGGCTACATCTCTCTGCAATAGCAAAGTCATAAGGGAGGCCTCAGAGAGCTTTATCGTAGGAGGGAAACTGTGTGCCCAGGAATAAGTGATGACCTTGGTCTCAAATACTAAATATGCAAAGGGATTCACCTTTAGTTATCTCTTCTAATCTCCATCATCACTCCCAGACGTGCGAACTATTATTAGAGAGGACACCTACTGAAGCTATGGACCCTGTAATGGACACCTGTTGTGTTGCCTAACATCTGTTATCCATGATTTTAAAACAAATTTATAGGCTTTTTTTTTTAGCAGTTCTAGGTTTACAGAAAAATTGAGCACAAAGTAAGACTGTTTCCATATACTCCAATGGGTATATGGTATAATGGAACTCTATTATTAATATCTTGAATTAGTGTGGTACGTTTGTTACAATTAAGGGCAATACTGTATGATTCCGCTTATATGAGGTACCTAGAGCATCAGTTTCAGAGAGACGAAAAGTAGAATGGTGGCTGGGAGGAGGGGGGATGGGGAGCTATCGTTTAATGGGTATAAAGTTTGTTTTGCAAGATGAAAAGAGTTTAGAGATCAGTTGCACAATGTGGATGTACTCATTGCTACTGAACTGTACACTTAAAAAGGGTTGAGCCCTTGCTCTGGCTGGTACAGCTCAGTGGATTGAGAGTGGGCCTGCAAACCAAAGTGTTGCCAGTTCGATTCCCAGTCAGGGCACATGCCTGGATTTCAGACCAGGTCCCCAGTAGGGGGCACATGAGAAACAACCACACATTGATGTTTCTCTCCCTCTCTTTCCTCCCTCCCTTCTCTCTCTAAAAATAAATAAAATCTTTAAAAAATACCTTTACAAAAAGGGTTAAAATGGTAAATTTTATGTTGTATTTCCCCACAGTTAAAAAATACCGAGTGCACCAATTTGAAATCTTTTTCAAAAAATATTTCATTTATTTATTTTCAGAGGCAAGGGAAGGAGAAAAGAGAGAGAAACATCAGTGTGTTGTTGCCTCTCAGGCGCCCCCTAATGGGTATCTGGCCTGCAACCCAGGCATGTGCCCTGACTGGAATCAAACCAGCAACCCTTTGGTTCACAGGCCCATGCTCAATCCACTGAGCTACACCAGCCAGGATCCAATTGGAAATCTTCAGTGACTTTGACAATTGTATACAGTGTGTGACCCCGTACACCATGGAGAGTTTCATCATCCCAAATTCTCCTTCTTGCCTGTGTGTAATCATGACCCCATCCCCTCTCCTTCCCCCCAGGGTAGCCCTGATCTGATTTCTGTCCCTATAGTTTCCTGTTCCTTTGTCTGCAGTTTCACATAAATGGAGCCATATAGTCTGTTTCTTTTTTTGTGTCTGGCTTCTTCCACAAGACACACTGTGTTTGAGATTTATCCTTGGTGCTACACATGGCAGTAGGTAGTTCTTTTCGTTGCTGACTAGTATTCCATCCTGTGGACATACTACACTTCGTTTACCCATTCCCTCTGATGGGCATTTCCGTTGTTTCCAGCTTTCCAGATTGGGCTTTTATGAACAAAGTTGCTGTAAATATTGCATGGACATATATTTTTCTTTCTCATGGGTAAATATTTAGGAGTAGGATTGCTGACTCATGTGGTAAATTTACATTTAATTTTAAAGATTTTGTTTATTCTGGCTGGTTGTAGCTCAGTGGATTGAGCGTGGGCTGCAAACCAAGTGTTGCAGGTTCGATTCCCAGCCAGGGTACATGCCTGGGTTGCAGGCCATGACCCCCAGCAACCGCACATTGATGTCTGTCTCTCTCTCTTTCTCTCTCTCTCCCTCCCTTCCCTCTCTGAAAATAAATAGATAAAAAATTCTAAAAAAAATTAAAAAATAATCATCACGGTGCAGATGAATTTTGAAAAAAAAAGATTTTGTTTATTTTTATAGAGAGGAGAAGGGAGTGAGAAAGAGAGGGAGAGAAACAGCAATGTGAAAGAGAAACATCAATTAGTTGCCTCTTGTACGTGCCCCGACTGGGAACTGAACCCACAACCCAAGCATGTGCCCTGACTGGGAATCGAACCAGCAACCTTTGCTTTGGGGGATGAAGCCCAATGAGCTGAGCCATACTGGTCAGGGCTAATTTTAAATTTATGTTAACAATAAACCATTTTTCAAGGTGGGTGCAGTGGGTTGAATGGTGGCCCCTGAACGATATGCCCACGTCCTAATCCCCTAGAACCTATGAATGTGACCTGAGTTGGAAAAAGGGCCTTTGCAAATGTAATTAAGTTAAGGCTCTCCAGATAAGATCATCCCAGATTTAGCATGGTCCCAAGTTCAATGACAGGTGTCCTTATAAGAGAAAGGCAGGAAAAAATTAGACACCTAAAAAATTACCTAAAAAATTAGGTAATCATTAGGAATGATTACCTATGCAAAGCAAACTGGTGATAAAAAAAATTGTCCTGTTTACCTGTTTACATTTCCCTGTATGCAAACATCTTGCTCCCTTCTGGAACAGCTGGTACTTATGTATTAGGCCAGTCAATATTAAAGTGATTAAAAAGATTCCTAATGCACAAACGTATGCTAATAATATGTGCGTTGGAACCCATAAAACATGGAATTATCTTCTGGAGGGCAGACCCCTTGTAGTCCCAGCTTCCCCTGCTAGGTGAGTGTTCTAGGAACCCATCTGAGTCAGTGTATCAGCTGGTGGTGTTGTCAGAGGCTGCATTCAGCTTCAGTGAATTGTTTTTGAAGACTCTCAACACATTTGCCCATTTCATGATGGTGACTTATGAGCACACCTGCCCACACTACATCGAGTGTTCAGCAGTTTTTGACCAGAAATGGTATGATCCCCATGCCCCACCTCCCTATTCACCCGAACTAGCCCTGAGTGGCTTTTTTGTTTCCCCAGATGAAAAAAGGCCTTCAAAGGAACGTTTTCCTGATGTGGAAGAGGTGAAACAAACAAAAAATGACAGGGGCACTAAAAGACATCAAAATCGATGAGTTCAGAAACACTTTTAAGCAGTGGAAAAAGTGTCTTGATAAGTGTATTGCATCAAATGGAGAGTCCTTTGAAGGTGACTGAAGTTTAAACATTTAAGAATAAATACACAATTTTAAATAAATCAATTCATTTTTTTGGAGGTCCCCCTCTATGATAGCCATGAGCAATTATAATCACCATTATCATCAATATTAATAGCTAACTTTTGAGTCACATGTCTGTATGCCAAATATTGTGCTGTCTCATTGTATTACTTTAGTCTTCGTCACATTCTTAGGAAGCAGGCAATATTTTGTGTATCTTACAGTTAAAGAAATTGGGGCATGGATTGGTTATACAATTTGCCCACACTCACAGAGATAATACGTGGGGAGGAGGAATTTGGATGTAGGCTGTCTGACTGCAAAGCCCATTTGCATTCCAGATAAACCCTTGCTGAAGATGGGGCACCATCAAATGTTGCAGACAGTAAACCAGCAGCCTGCCCAAGAAACCAGTAGAATATGACATCATTTAAAGGTTAAGTTTCTTTGACACGATGGAATGTCTTCCCATGTCTATTTTCAAGATATTTATTAGGTTAAAATTAACCTGCCATTCTTGTGGATGCTAATAGGCTGCCTTGTTCACCCTTAAGCTAAACTTTACAAATGATATTGTAGTTTTATAACCTTGAACATTTATTAGGGTTTGAAAAGTGCAGCTTGCTCCTTGAGAAAAGAGAGTAAATATGCTCCTAGTGTAATTAAAAAATTAATGTTATGCCCTGCGTGGTGTGGCTCAGTGGATTGAGTGCTGGCTTGTGAACCAAGAGTTGCTGGTTCGATTCCCAGTCAAGGCACATGCCTGGGTTGTGGGGCCAGGCCCCCAGCAGGGAGCATTCGATAGGCAACCACACATTGATGTCTCTCTCTCTTCCCCTCTGTCTAAAAATAGATAAATAAAATCTTATAAAAATAAAAAATTCATGTTATATGTCCATATGGAGAGGAAAGGAAAAGGGAGATTTGAAATAGAGAAACACAGGAAACAAGGAGGATGCGAAGACAGAAGCAGAGTGGTATGTCTACAAGCTTCGGATTGCCGAGGGTCGCTGGCAGCCGCAGGGAGCTGGGAGAGAGGCGTGGGACAGATCCTTTCCCTGAGCATCAGAAGGAACCACCCCTGCTGACACCTCGACTCCAGACTTCTGGCCTCCAGAACTACTAAAGAATAAATTTCGGTTCTTTCAGGACAGCCAGTTTGGGGTAATATGTCATGGGGGGGCCCTACCTAGCAAACGAATGCAAGTGGTTTTTACCATTTTTCATGCTACAGTTTTTGGAAACCATGTTTATGGGTGAGGGGGTATGAATTAATGCCCAGTGGACAAGAGAGAAATGTACTTACTCATTTACGACTTTGAAGGCCTGTCACCTGCCCACTGCCACGTGATTCTGTTGGGGGCTGTCAATCACGGGCCACGTGTTCTCTACTAAGGAACTGTGCGACGTCAGGAAATGAATCCACAGCTGAGTAAGAAAGGGTGAAGTCCTGAGCCGAATCCCAGGTGAGATGAGGGCAAGTCAGTCACGGCAGGGGGGTGGGCCCCAGAGCAAGCTTGCTAACGGGACACATGATTGGCTTGAGGTGGGATTGGCTTGAGGTGGTCATTCAAAGACCCAAGTGCAACCAGAAGCCTTTCCCTGACTCACTCGTGTGTGTGGTGTGTGTGTGGTGTGTGCGTGTGTGTGAGAGAGAGAGAGAGAGAGAGAGAGGAGAGAGAGAGAGGAGACCCCGATTTTGTTTCCTTTGACGTTATCTGCTTTGAAGGTGATCGCCCCAGGTCTTGTCAATTTCCTCCCTAACAACCGTTCCCCTCTCTGTGCTTCCTCGCTGATTGAAGCGCCCCCCTCCCCATGGATGGAGACTAGAAAATGACAGATGCTCACTTTCCCAGACTCAGGTGGCCAGTAAACCCAGTTCTGGCCAATGAGGAGAACCCTTCAGGGGAGGAGAAAAAGACAAACACAAAAGGGGAGGCTCCTGCCCCACCACGTCCTGTTCTAGACACCACGATGTGAGAACAGAATGCATGGAACTAGCGCGCACTGTGTGCACTCCTGAGAGAAGGCAAACTGACTCTCAGAGAGGCCAACCCACTCCAGAGGAACTAACCCTGGGACCTCTGTGTCTTTGAAAGATATGTTATTTGAGCAAAAGCAATCTCTGTCATTTCAGTTCTTTCTGTTGGAAATGCAGCTGAAGGCATTATAACAGATGCAGCATTATAGGCCTGGAGCTCCAAATGGCTATCTTATTACCATTGGCAAAGACCTGCTTGGAAAATAAAGCTAATAAAGAGCTAGGTAGAATCACTTGAACGCCTGGATCCAACCATGCCTGAAATCCTATACTCTTCGGACTTGCCATAATGTAGAGGTCTTCCAGTTCTGCTTGTGGTTATGATAGTTTGGGTTGCATTTTGTGTCCTATAACCATAGTGGTCTTGATCAATGTCCCGTTTACAACCTAAGGCTTATAATAGATCAATCAAGTTGCCAAAGGTGAAACATTTGTGAAACAGCCAGCAGATGAAACATTTGTCTGAACCCAGAACAAGGCTGTTCTCGCCCTGCAGCTGGGTCCCAGAGAGACAGGAGCCCCAGGCGGAGGGAGACCCACGTGTGTTTATTCTGGGGTTGACAGCAGCAGCAGTGAACTGGCCAGACTCAGGGTGTGGTGAACAGAAGGGGCAGAATAGGTGTGTGTCATCTGAGTCTGGGGAGCACAGAGGATTGGTCCACTGACATTCACGGTGAGAACCAGGGTCAGACACCAAGTCTTGAACAAACAGCAAACAGACAGACAGACAGACAGATGGACGGAGGGTTTCGGGGGCTGGGGTCCCCCAGACATGCACGGCCCCTCGCCTGGAAGGGGAGCCCCAGGGAAGGACAGACAGACACAATGGAGACAGAATGGCCCCCCACCCCCGAAACAGGGAGCTGGGCCCACTGGCCTCCCACCCTCACGCCTCTGGGGGTAGTAAGGATGGGCAGGCCCAGGACCGCCCCGCACCACGCAGCTCGGACGTTATGGCTTCGAGGAGATGAAATTCACGGTCCGGGCAGGAAGGGATGGGGTCCTGAGCGGGTCTGGTCTGATCCCCGGTCTAGGCCAGACCTGCAGGGCTGGGTAGGAAGGACATGTCAGTGATGGCAGGGGCGAGCCGGTGACCGGCCATAGCTCCGTCACACCCCGGAGATCCAGGGGTCCGGTACCCCCAGCCCCTGCCCCCTCAGACCCAGGGGTTCCTGATCCAAGGCCTTTCCTCCTCCTCAGACCCAGGGGTCCGACCCCCAGCCCCCTCCCTCTCATTTGGGCTCCTTACCGCCGCACCTCTGAGTTCTCTTTCTCTGACAATCCTTTGCTGCCTTCGTGAAGCTGCTCAAAGTCTTTTCCTGAAGTGGAAAAATCCAGAAGGTTCAGGAGTAGGGGGCAGAGGCAAGACAATCATGATAATCAACATAATAAGACGCCTGTCTGGTTTTCCTCATTCACAGTGTTCATCCTCACTCAACTCTGACATGATGGGGCCAGTGGATTGACCATCCCGTTCTACAGATGGGAAAACTGAGGCACCAAATAAAGTCACTGGAAATGGGAGGAGCGATGAGGCCGTAGGGGTGAATGGGGCAGACTGTGCAGGGCCTCAGGGGGTTGGGGCTGAGACTCTGTCCTGGGGGCTAGGGAGTCACAACAGGGCTACGAGCAGAAAGCGGGCAGGGTCAGCTCTAGGGATAAAATGACCTTCTGAGGCCACGCAGAATTATTGCCTGAAAGTCAGGGTCAAGGCCAGACTCAGCCAGGGTTCAACTTCTTTCTCTCTTGTTGCCCCCAACACTGTCCAGTATGAGTACAGCCCACAGAAAGCTTCTGGAGAAGTAAGTCAGTGGAATGAATGAATGAGTGAGTTAGCAGAGAAATGAATGCCAGAAGGAGGGAGTAGCTGCCATCTGTCGGTCTAAGCAGAGTCACAATCTTCTGAAAACTCAAATCTGAGTCCACGCTCAGCTGCTGAAATCCCTCCCCAGCCCTGGAAGAAAGCCCAGCGCAGGGCTGGACTGGAGTGAGGCGCGGGAGACATGTACCCAGGGCGCCGCATGTTAAGGTGCACCCAGCCAGACTCAGCAACGAGATACATACTGTTGGAATGTGACATTTTTTAAAAATCAAAATTAATGAAAAAAACCCCACAATGAACAAAATAGAAAATTTAATGAAAGCCAGTCCCATGACCTATCAGGACCCAAAATAAATTTTAAAAATATGCACCCCTATTTTACAATTAAAATAATTGAAAAATAGTGGAAAAAGGAAGAATAACTGTTTAAATTCACATAAGTTGAAGTTTAAATGTCTTATTTATACCCTAAACAGAATTTAGTATAATTTTACTTTCTTGGCTTTATTGGCAGCAAATTCAACAATAATTCTTTACAAACTGACTGCTTGTTTTTCTTGGTTTCAAATGAGAGAATGGCCACGTATGAACATTTCTCTGGACCACGTGACTATCTTAAATGATTTTTATTTTTATTTATTTACTTTTTTATTGTATTTATTTTTAGACAGAGGGGAAGGGAAGGAGAAAGAGGGAAAGAAACATCCATGTGTGGTTGCCTTTCACACACCCCCTACTGGGGACCAGGCCTGCAACACAGGCATGTGCCCTAACTGGGAATTGAACCTGCAACCCTTTGGTTCACAGGTTGGCGCTCAGTCCACTGAATCATACCAGCTCAGGCTTTTAATTTTGAAAATACTGTCCAGCTGGTTCTCTTGTGATCCCTAAGGCTTCCCGTGATCGGCCCTGTCCCCTTCCATCTCTGCTCCAGGTGCACCTGCCTGCCACCAACCTCTGGCCCCGCCTCTGCACTGCTTCTGAGGATGCCCGGTGCACGCTCCAGGAAGCCTTCACCTTGTACCTTTCCACCTGAGCCCATTCCCTCTCAACCTGCAGGCCTCTGCTCAAATGTCACCTCCTCCTTAAGGCCCTCCCCGAACCTCTCAGGGGCTGCCCCATTCCCCATCCACACTCCTTCTACTTTCCAGATGTCCGAACTTGTTGGATCACAATCCACAGGACAATAAACAAACAAACAAACAAACAAACCAACACAGTGATCTCTACAATGAGTATTCCCCAGTAAATTTTCTGTTCTGTTGTATTTTGGCTTTCTTTTCTTATTCATTAAAAAAATTGTTGATCCTTATCCAGTAAACCACAATTCACAGATTTTCACACCCTGCTTAAACAAACAAAAACCCAACCCTGCTCCAATCTATCACTCAGTTTTTCCCCTTTACTTTGGCCTTAGCATCCTGAGAAATGGTAGGAACAGCAGGTGACCGTCGGCTGAGCCCTTGCTAAGAGGCAGGACACTTATTCCTGCATGAAATTCACTAAGTCCCCACATCTGTGCTAACGGTAGATGCTATTAACAGCCCCATTCCCAGCAGAGAAACCGAGGCACAGAGAGGGTAAGGAACTGGTTCTAAGTCACACAGTAGACGTTGGTAGAGCACGTTTTCAAACCTAGCTATGTGACCCCAAAACTCAGAAACCCAGCGTTTTCCGCTGGGTGAGCCGCGCCACTCACCTCCACCAGCTGATGCCAGTGCTCCACGGGCTTTCGGGGGTTGGCCAGCATCTCCGCCCCGTGCTCGCGGCCGTGGGGGTCGGCTGCATCGGGGCCCCACGCGGCACACGCCTATCACCTCGTTGTGCCCGATGCTGGGGGAGGAGTGGGTTGTGGGCCGTGAGCAACCAGGTGGGCAGGGGGCGACCCGCCCCCGCTCCTGCCCGCGCCCCCGGGCCTCGCCCCTCACCAATCGTAGTCTACCACCGCGATGCTGAGTCCCCACGTTTCTCCACGCTCTCGGGGGCCACGTCGAACACCAGCGCCCTCGTGTAGGTGGGCGTTCAGCGTATTCTTCTTGATGGAGGTTTTCCGCTTCTTGAGCCGCCGCCCCTCGCTGATCAGAGAGGCCTTCACGTAGGGGTCTGGGGTGGGCAGGGAGAGCAGTGAACCACGACCTCCTTCCTCGGACCCCCTCCCCCCTCCTCCCAAGGGTCTGGGTCCCCAGCCTTTTCTCCCCAGTCCCCCTCCTGCCTCAGACCTGGAGTCTGACCCCCCCAAGTCCTCCTCCCTCCGGTCTCAGTTTCCCCGGCAGACTCACCCGAGAAGCCAGTCGAGGTCCATGGCTTTGAGGTTAGAGGCTTTGATGATGGTCACGGTTAGGCGCCCGGCCGTGGGGAGGTAGCAGTAGTGAGAAGTTCAGCCTCCCCAAGATCTGCCTTTTCCTGCAGTTGGGGAAAGGGGTTAGCCCACACATTCTGCCTCCCTCTGTATCCCCATCTCTCCTGGACTCCTCTCCCATCTGAAGCCTCCAGGGCTCTCCTCCCTGTCACCCATCCAGGCTCAGATTCCAGCCCACTTAACAATCTGACTCTGGGCCAGACCTGGTAACTCCCCGGCCACAGCTGCTGCCACAGTCAAAGCCCTATTTGTTCTGCAGGGAAAAAGATGGGAAGAGGCAAGAGCAGATGGTCGGGTGGGGGTGGAGCGGGAGAGACACACACAGAGAGAAATAGCCTGAGCCAGGACCGAAATCGCTGAGAGAGGCAGTTAGAAAGACAGACCCGCAGAGTTCTCAAGCAGCAGAAAAAACGGAGACCCGGTAGACGGAGACCAGAGAGTGTCAGAGGCCCAGGACCACAGGGGGCGCCAGGCCCCAAGGGGCAGAGGACGGGGGACAGAGATTTGGTGGGGAGCCGGTGGGGACCCAGAGAGATAGACCAGGACGAGAAGGGAGGTGCAGGAACCAGAGAGAATGAACAGAGGTCTCCCCAGAGAAGGAGACCGAGGCCCAAGACTGAGACAAGAAGAGATGCGCAGAGAAGTCAGCTTTAGGGAGGCAGGAGACCCATGCAGAGCCAGAGCGAGGCTAACAGGAGACAGAGCTCCCCATGTCGACAGACAGACAGACAGACAGACACAGAAAGTGGCCAGAGCTAGCCGGGACCCATGGCCTGCCCACCCTGCAGCCTCATCAGGGCCCTGGCCTCCCAACCACACTAACATAGGAGGCCCCGGACCCTGGTTCCCCGGCTCACTCACTCCCCTTGTCCCAGGCTGTTCCCTCTCACAATCTTCAAGCCTCAACTCAGCTGTCCCCTCCTCTCACAAGTTCCCAGAGCCCCTGCAGCCCCCAGCAGGTTCCTCCTGCCCCTTCCTAAGGCTTGGCCCCTGACATTGAGCTGCGTGACAACCTAGACCTGGAGCTCCCGGGACTGAGGTCCCCCAGGTCCCCGCCCTGCAAACAGAACCCAGCTGTTGAAGGAATGCATCGAATTCATGAATGGGTTGAAGAGCCGGAGGAATAACGAGGGTGGGAGAAAACAGGAAGGGACAGACATGGGAGACAAAGATGGATGCAGGGAGAGACCTGGGTGTGGAACTGCCTTGGGTCACGACAGGGAGGGGGGGGCACAGTGGGGGCCCTGGGGACCAGGATCCTGGAAATAGGCACACGGCTCTCAGAGGCAAGCACACCACAGAGAGTCCCGTGAAGGGGACTGCAGGCAGAGCCATGGCACCGGTTCCAACTGTGTCATTGTACATATGGGGAAACTGAGGCTCAGAGAAAGAGAGGGCCTTGAGCAATGGCCATCATGTGGGCAGCCGGCCCCTCCCCGGTATGAGGACAGGGCTCACCACCCGCAACACCCTCCATGCCCCCTGACACACACAGCTTCCCCCAGCTGGCCGAGTTGGGAATGCTGGGAATCCCCAGACTGGAATCGAGGGGCCCGAGTCTTGAGGGAGGATGAGTCTGGACGCCCAACAAGGACCTAGGAGCAGGGCTGTGGGAGGGGTTGCCACCCAGGAGAGTGAGGTTCCAGAAGGTGAGAATCATGAGAACAGAGGAAGGAGAACGGTTGGTTTCACAATCTGAAGGCTGGGGAGTTGGGGGGGTCAAGATGTAGGACCCTAGAATGTCTAAGGCCTGGGGGGGGGGGGAAGTCAGGCTGTGAGGATTCAGGTGGAGACTGCAAAGCAGGATTAGATTCAGTTAGAGAGTTTGGAGGTCAAGGTTGAATGTGAAAGACCAGAGGTCAGAAGGGTTGGGGGGTTCAGCGAAAGTGTTGGAACAGGAACATCAGGAGATTGAAGGGGAAGGAAGTTGGAAAAACACAAGCCAGAATTCTGGGGTCAGGAGGTTGGAGGATCAGAAGGCTCAGGTCAGAGGGCAGAAGTCATGGGGTCATGGCACAAAGTTTTGATAAAGCTGCCTTGTGGGTATATGGGCATCTATTATAGTTTATCTGTTACTGTCAGATGTGGGGGTGGGGAGGGGGATCAGAATTGGGGAATCTGGGGCCCAGCCATGATGTACTATTTGACCAAGAAATGGAGGGCTTGGGGGGGGGGGGTCGTTCTCTAGTCTTTCTTGTATACTTGCAATATTTTGCAATAAAATAAAATTTAAACAGAAAACACCAGGGCCACCCGGGCCAGGTAGCCTCAGTTGGTTGGAGCATCATCCCGATACACCAGGGTTTCGATTTGATGTCTGGTCAGGAAACAGCAAGAATCCACTAATGAATGTGTAATTACATGGAAATAACAAATCAATGTTTCTCTCTCTCTCTCTCAAATCAGTTAAAAGAAAAAAAAAAAGGATGATAGAAAGAAAACTCCAGGTCAAGAAGTTAGAAGGTTATGAAGTCCGGGCCGCAGAGGCTGCAAACCAAAAGGGGAGCAGGGGCCACTGACCGAGCCGCCCTCCACGATGTCCCGCCACAGTGGGCGGTCAGGAGCTGCTCGGCCAGCTCCAGCAGGTGTCCAGCACCACCTGGCCGATGAGGTCGTGCCGCGAGAAGCGGTCGAAGTCGTAGACGCTGAAGTGCAGTTTGCGCTGGGCCAGCTCGGCCAGGGGCACCGCGAACTGAAACGTCTCGTTGAACACAGGGTTCAGGGTCTTCCTGTGCACCTGGGGGGCAGTGGAGACAGACAGACAGACAGACAGACAGACAGACAGCATGCCCACCGGTCCCTCCTCCCCAGGCCCCCAGCCCCTCCTCCCCCGGACCCAGGAGTCCAAGCCCCCAGCCCCTCCTCCCTCAGACCCTGGAGCCCACGCCCCCAGCCCCTCCCCCCGTGGGACCCAGAGTCCCGCCCGCCGCCCCGGACCTTGGTCTGGAATTTTTTCTTGCGGTCAGGCAGCAGGTAGTCTTGACATAGGGGTCTGAGAAGCGTTGGAGTCCTTGGCAGGAAGGTCCAGGGCCTGCAGGATCCGCACCACCAGGGTCAGAACCGTAGAGGTACCGCAGGGCGAAGCTGATGCGGCCCCGCGCAGGGTGCGCCCCCGCGCCGGCCTCTCCAGAGCCCGGGGCTCCGCGCCCCGCCAGCTGCCAGGTCCAGTCCTGGTACAGCTCCGGCTTGATCTGTCCAATGAGCTTGGCCTTTCTTCGCCACCCGGCAGGGGTAAGGGTAAGGCAGGTGGCCGCTCCTCACTGCTGGGGTCCGGCTGGGGGGTCAGGGTCTGCTGGGTGAGGGGCCGGGGCAGGGCTGGGTACCTGCAGAGGGTGGGGGAGACAAAGGTGGTGGGGGGCTTTGATCTCTGGAGATCCGGGAGACTCTTCCCTGCCCCACACCGCCAGGACCTCTCAGCCCTTGTCTGCCCTTCTCCGGACCTCCCCCGCCTGTCTGTTCTTTTTCTGAAAAGGAGAAAATTACGGATGAGTCTCCCTGATGTACACATATGCAAACATTCTCAAAAAAAAAATTAGCAGGCCCTGGCTGGTGTGGCTCAGAGGATTGAGCGTGGGCTTGCAAACCAAAGGGTCGAGGTTCAGTTCCCAGTCAGGACACATGCCTGGGTTGCAGGCCAGGTCCCCAGCAGGGGGCACATGAGAGGCAACCACACATTGATGTTTCTCTCCCTCTCTCTAAAAATAAATAAATAAAATCTTTAAAAAAAGTATACACCAGGACCAAGTGGAATGTAACCCAGGGAGGCAAGAATGGTTCAACATCTGGAAATCAATCCGTGCAGCACATCACACCCCACAGCAGCTGTTCCCTGAGCTGCTGGGCTGCACGCAGCCCTGGCCTGGCTGGCTGGAGCAAGACAGCCGGCGGGGGGACTCACTCCTCTTGGACTGTGAGTGACGTGAGGGCGGGGTCTGCCTGCCAGCTCACCTCTGTGTTTCCAACATTCAGGCCTTGTGAATTGCCTTTTGCCTCAGGATCCTGGGGTGGACGGGGCTAACCCTCCCCCTCTCCACCCTCCTGACTTTGGAGTCCTGTCCCAGCTTCCTTCTTCTCTTGGATCCAGGAGCACAGGCCTCCAGCCGCTGCCCCTCTGCCCCCTATTCAGGCCACGGGCCCTAGGCTCCTCCCCACCTCCTCTCCCAAACCCGGGAGTCTGCAGCCCAAGCTTCCTTCATCACCAGGAGCCAGGCGGCAGGCACGCCTCAAGCCTGCTACTGCCCGGGGATGCAGCAGTGCCGGAGATGGGAGACACACACAGAGGAGGAACAGACCGTCAGAGCGAACCCCCAGCCCAGCAGCCTGTCTCACCTGGTGGTGGGTGCTAGGCTTGTGACCTGCTGGTGGGACTGGGCACTGGGCAAGCCCCCACCACTAGGGGGCATCAGGAGCAGTCCAGAGCCTGTCCCACCCTCGGAGGGCAGCTCCGGAGACGTCTGGCTCGGTTTGACCCCAGCGGCGACTGCAGCTGCCGCCGCGGCCTCTGGATACGAGTCCATGTCCAAATAGGAGGGCTCAGGGGGGTCAGAGCCCCCCAGGCTGCCCGGCTCCAGCAACTCGGAGAAAGGCGGGTGGTGGGCGGTGTGGGCGTGGTGATGCGGGCCCCCCAGCAGGGGATGGCCACCCAGGCCAGCCCCGAGGTGGTGCCCACCGCCACCTACCAGGCCCGCCAGCCCAACCCCCGGGCCCAGGTCTTTTCGCAGGGGGCCGCCACCCACTGCCGAGCCTCCCTTGTCCCGCCAGGGCACCCAGCACAACTTCCAGGACACGAAGAGGGAGACGCCCAGCAGGACGATGCCACAGAATGTCACGATGACTGACAGCAGGCTCACGGAGATGTCTGGGGAAGGGGAGGACAGAGGTCAGGGGTCAGGGTGGGGGTCACACAGTATCTTCCCACTGCCATCCCCGAAGAGCTAAGCTTTGAAAACTAACTTTTAAAAAATAACTTTTAGTATTTGCTGCGCATTGTCCAAAGCAATTTATATATATATTTATTTTAGTTTAAACTCCATGACCCTACAGGGTCCGTATTTTTATTTTCAATGGGTTTTAAAGATTCTTTTATTAAAACTGGGTATTTTATGTAACCATTTTAAAGACGAGGAAACTGAGGCACAGAGAGGCTAAGTGACTTGTCTAAGGCTGCACAGGTGGCAGGTGTGGGATCTGAACTCAGCAGTCCGTCTCCAGATTATATTCTCTGTCATCAGCATGCAATGACTATAAGTGGATACACAATCAGTGATAGGACCAGAGTCCCCCCAAACCCTCAGAGAATAGCCAAGAAAAAAGAGTGCATGACCCAGTTACGCAGGTCAGAGTTCATATTCCAGCTTGCTGTGTGGCCTTTCGAAAATATCTTAACCACTCTGAGCTTTACATTCCCCATTTGCCAGATAGAAAAATCAGTCCTGCCTCTCTGGGGTGCCTGGCTTCAGAGCCTGCTGTTCTGCACCATTATGTTACCATCCCTCAATATGTCCCAGTAAGTGGGAGTTCAAATGTGACTTTTTACTAGAATGAATCTGGCTGTACCCCATGTATCCACTGCTACAGCCAACACATTCTGAGTGCCCACTGGGTGCTGACCTGCCTTCCAGAGAAACCCAAGTACAGCCCAGTTCTTGAACCAAAGGTTCTGGCTTATTCCGTAATTGGTACTGGGAGTGGAGTTTCTCAAAAAAGACCTGCAGCCCTGGCTGGTGTGGATCAGTGGACTCAGAGCTCCACTGTGAAGCAAAGGGTCACCAGTTTGATTCTCAGTCAGGGCACATGCCTGGCTAGGTCCCCAGTAGGGGGCGTGCAAGAGGCAACCACACATTGATGTTTCTCTCCTTTTTTTCTCTCTCTCCTTTCCCCTCTCTCTAAAAATAAAAGAAACAAAATCTTCAAAAAAGAAAAAGACATTCCAGCCTCCTGAACATGGGAAGAATTGATAAAAGGGAGTCATTTTGGAGGACAAGACAGAGAAGAGAGGAGAAACCTAAACAGACATCCTTTTCTCCATGGTCAGCCTGACCCAGACCCTCTGCAAGTCAAAGCGTCAATCCTCAAACTCTGCCAGATTGCTCCTTCCTGGGCTGGGGAGCCACAGGGTTGGCGAGGCCGTAGGGTTGTGCGCTGAAAGGTTCCCTCTGCCCAGAGAACGGTGGGCCCTTGAGGGAACCTCCAAGCCTGTGGGACGCCCTGCCTGAGCGTTTCTGTTCACCTGAGAAACCTGGAGTCACGCCAGGTAATCTGTGCAACAACGTGATTGATGGTGGGGGTCTAGAGCCACGCAGTATCGGCTGACTCCTGGAGGAACTGGAGACCAAGGTCAGCCACAGGGCAGCCAGCTGTGTCTACACGCCCTGGACACCAAGGCTCGGGTGAGCAGCCCTGGTGGGCACTGGTCCATGCGTGTTGTCACATGTCATTCCTGGGAGAAGGAAGCACGGTCTGTGTGACTCTGTTAGGAGAGGATGAGCAGCAGGCAGCTTATGCCTGGTCTCCCCGGGACCCTACCTGATGGGTCTGTTCCCTTGGCTGATTTTAATCTCCTTGTTTTGCTGTAAGAAACTGAAACCATGAGTCAAACAGCTTTTCTGAGTTCTGCGAGTCCTTCCGGGAATTCACTGAACCTGAGGGTGGTTTGAGGAACCCCTGCACTGTAGTGGTGGATGAGACTGCCTGGGGTCAAGTTCTGGCTCTTTTGCTGAGCAAGCAACTGCAGCTCTCTGGGCCTCACTCCTCATTCCCGTCCCCTGGACACCCTGCATGCCAGGTGCTGAGCCTTGTCCCCATGCTCAGCAAGTGTGACCATCACTCAGCCCCCCAGGGCATGTTTCTGCAGGGCGCCTCACCCAGGCAATGGCCCTCAGAGTATTTCCCAGCTCTTAGAGCCCTGCTCGCTCCTAACTGGGTGAGACCTTGGGCAAGTCAATTCACCTTTTCGGAGCCTCAATTTCTCTCACTGGAAATGGGGGTTAAATATACTACAGAGGGTCCTCGTGACTTGTTGATGAAATAGGTGAAGGACCTCGCATGTTGCCTGATACACAGTGGCTGCTTAATAAGTACATCCCAGCATTTATTAAATGACTACTGTGTCCCCAGCCCATTCTAAGCCCTTCACAGGTGTTCTATCATTTGAGTCTCTCTGCTGTCCCACGATGTAGTCACTGTCCTTATCTCCATTGTCTAGGTGAGGAAACTGAGGCACAGAAGAGTCACTTGCCTAAAGCCACCCAGTTAGGAGGTAGAGGAGCTGGGAGTTGAATGCAGACAGGTCAGTCTCACTCAAGAGCCTGAGATTTTAAGCATTTATGCGAGAGGCACGAAGATATCTGTAGGAGATATATGGCAATAATATGCAGGATTGGGGAGGATTACAGGGCAAACTGCAAAAGGTCAGGGCTTGAATGGACCACAAGCTCCTTCTCCTTAGGTCAGAATTTTGGGGGACCAGCAGCAGGCAGGATGGAGGCGAGACTCTAAGAGGGATCGGCCCCACAGGGACCAGAAAGCTGAACAGGTCTGCTCTGAATCTCTGAAAATCCTGGCTGTGAAGGGGGCAGTGCGCTGGCCAAGGCAGCGGCGCAGCAAGGGGGTGAGTGCTGACCTGCATCTGGGCCCCGGGGATAGCCTCGAATTCGCAGGTCGTTGAACTCCTGGCACCTGTCGCTGGTGTCGGCATCTCGGACCCGCGCACAGAGGTCTGAGACCAGAATGAGTGCCCGCCGGCAGAGGTCGTCCTCATAGTCTCCCGACATGGTGACCGGTGGGGTCTGGTGCTGGGGAGAGGCCGGCAAGGGTGCAGGTGGGGAATGAGACAGGGGAGAGAGAGTGGGTACAGTGGAAAGAGAAGGAGAAAAGGAAGGATGGGCAAGGGGACAGAAACGGGAGGGCACGTGGACAGGGGGATGGAGATTAGGGAGGGACAGACAAGGAAAATGAAATGGGGGGCGGTGAACGAGAGGACTGCAGTGAGGGGTGGACGGGCGGGAAGACGGTGACAGGGGCTGGACCAACAAGGGGAAAGAGATGGGCATGAGCAGACAAGAGGGCAGAGGGTGGGGACAAATGGACCAGGAGGAAGAGACTGGGGAGGCCACAATCTCTGGAGGGGCAGAGATTAAGGACACACAAAAAGGGGGTGAACAGACAAGGAGACACACAGGGGTGCAGAGGTGAACAGAGAGAATTTAGGGATGGACAGACAAGGGGACAGCCATCCACTATTCATGCTTTCAGCATATATTCATGGAGCATCAACTACCTGCCAGGAGCTATGCCAGCGGCTGCGGATCCGGCAGGGAACCAACCCCATGCATTCCCCAACTTCCTGGTGTCACCATCCACTGAGAGGTGACAAAGAGTAAACAAATCCACAGACACACATAAACAACTAAACACTCTCAGACTGTGAGAAGTGCTCTAAAAAATCAGTGGGTGGATGTGCCACAAAGGAACTGGGAGGTGGGCGGTCATGGGGTGGGGGCTGGGGGGAGGTGAGGGGTGCTCTCGGAGACCTCAAGGATGAGATGGAGCTGGCCAGTGGGGCTGGAGCGGGGAAAAGCATTCAAAGCAGCAGGAACAGCATGAGCAATGGCCCAGGGTGGGAAAGGGCTTGGTGAGTCCGAGGGGTGGGAAGGAGGCCGGATGGGAGTAGATGGGGGAGAGGACAAGGAGAGAGGGATGGGTGGAGGCAGAGACATAGCAGGCGGTTCTGTGTGCTGGTGGCTGGGGAGAGACGAAGCTGCAGGAGGCAGAGACAGGGACTAAGTTGAGGGAGGGAGAGATGAGGGGCGGAGAGACAGAGATAATGGGAAGGGCACACTGGGGTTCAGAAGAGAGGGATGGACAGACAGAAGTCTGGGACTGAGACTTGGAATGGACAGCTGAAAAGAACAGGCTGGTGTGTAATTCACGGGAGTGTGAGAGATGGGCAGACGGAGGGGCGGTGATGAGGGCCAGGGGCAGGACAGTGGACAGCAGCATCTCTGAGAGAGAAACAGTGAACTGGAGAATGGATGGGAGGCAGAAATAACGGAAAGAGAGGCAGATAATGGCCAGAGATCACAGACGGACAAAAGGATACAACAGAGGGCTGGACACACAGGCAGGGGCTCAGAAGCAAGGTTGGAAGCGGGGAGGATCAATGAGAGGAGACCGGGAGAAAGAGGTGGACATGGGGAGAGGAGAAATAGCGACACATGGTTTGGGGCTAGGGGAGGACTGGAAGGAGCGTGCAGGGGAAACTGGGGACAGACAGATCAGGGCTCACAGATGGACAGGTGGCGTGAGGGCTCTGCAGAAGGCCAGGACTCTGAGTCAGGCATGGTCAGACTCACCTGCTCTTATCCCTGTCGTGTCCTGGGTGGCTGCCGAGGCGGCGGCTGGCGGCTGCCCATGGGGGTTGGAGGGCGGACAAGGGGCTGTGGACCCGCCCCCACGCGCGCCAGGTGGTAAGAGAGGGTGCCGGATCTGATGGCCGGGGCCGGGGGAAAAAGCTTAGTCTGAGCCTCACATCTTGTCTTACGCTAGCGAGCTGCTCGACCCCAGGCGACCCTGGGGAGCTCGAGCCACCCCCTCCCACCTCCGGGCCCCCACCTCCCGTTAAGCATACAGACTACAATTCCCGGCAGGCCTTGCGCTCGCACTGCAGCGACTTTATAGGCCCAGAGCTGCAGGGTCTCCCGGGAGTTGAAGTCCTTAACGCCTCTCCCGGCTGCAGAAAGGATGGGAATTTTTTGGAGGTGGGGGGGTTAAGAGATGCCGGGGTCCCAAAGCACTGCAGGGGACAGGATTGAAGTCTGGGACCTGGAGCGGCCGCAGAGTCCTAAGTCTTTAGGGGCTGTGGAGTGGATGAACGATCCCCACGCCCAGGGAATCAATGGGCGAGGTTGGGGTACACCCCGGTGTTTCGGGAACCCCCCTTCCAGGGCCACGTGCCCTTCCCAGGGGCAGCCAGCGAGCGCTGCAGCACTCCCACTGCCGGGCCCGAGATAGGGGGGCCTCTGCAACTACCCCGCCCCCACGCGCCCGGGCTGCCCCCTAGGATCCGGCTGGGGCGGGGGCTGAGGCTGGGGCAGGGGGGAGGGGAGGAGCGGACTCACCGGAGCCGCCGCTGCCGCCGCAGCAGCCCCGCACGCCCGCCGCGGTGCGCGTTCGGCTCCTCCCCCCGCCCTGGCGCAGGTCCGCCGCTCCTCCCCTGCACCCCCCCTTTCCCCCCTCGGAACCTGCGGCTTCCAAACCGAAATCGCGCGGCCGCCGGGAGGAAGGAGGGAGACTTCCCGGGACCAAGGCATCCGAGCCCCAGCGCTCTTCCTGACCTTTACTCCCCCAATCCACGGTTCGTCTTCTCTCAGACGGAGAAATCCGGGACCCCAGTCCCCTAGCTTCTATCAGAACCTCGGATACAGAGCTCCCCCCCCCCCCCCCCAACCACCAAATCCAGGAATCCACTCCTCCCACCCGCTCCAACTCCGGGACCCGGGAGTCCCAGTCCCGCTCCCGCCCCTTCCTCCGCAGGACCCGGGCTCCAGGTCTCTGGAGCCGGGCGACTGGGGAGGGGAGGGGAGGCGGGGCCTCAGAGCCCGCGGGGGGCGCCGCAGCTGGGCGCGGAGGTGCCAGCAGCACCTGGGTTTGAATCCTGCCAGAGCCGGCTCCTGCTCTGTCATCTTTCTCTCTTTGCTCTGAGCTGGTTTCCTCATGAACAAATTTTGGACCATAAACCCGATTCCGAAGGCATCGGTCGCTACAGATTGGCACCAAGTAGGTGCTTAATGAATCGTTCTTAAAAGCAGCAAGAAACAGTAACGTGTATGAATCGCAGTCTATGATGATCGCCACCGACTCCGATGGGGGCAGTGGGCTAAGTGCTATGAAAGCGTTTTCTCATTTAATCTGTTCTGTGGCCCTGAGGTGGGCGCAGTTCTGTTATTTCCATTTCACAGCTGAGACAAGTGAGGTTCGTGGAGGGTCAACCCCTTGGAGAAGGTCCAGAGCTAATAGCCACAGTTGTGATGCACAGGCAACCCTGTTCCGCGGGGAGAGACACGCGGAAGGAAGTGGGCTACAATGCCTACACCCGGAGACATGTGCACAGATGGGCTTGCCAGATTCCTGTGCCTTGTTCCCAGACACTCAGATTCTGAGGCCGCCAAAGCACCGAGAGGCAGCTGTAGTTCTCTGGTCCGTGTGTGAGACTTTTGGTGCAAAATCCCAGAGTTCAACTTTCAGCTCTGCTCTGTCAGCACTATATGACCTTGGATGAATTGCTTATATTCTCAATGCCTCACTTTCTCTAGTTGTAAATGAGATGGATTTTTTAAAAACAGTTTCTGCCCTGGCTGGTGTGGCTCCGTGGATTGAGTGTCAGCCAGGAAACCAGAGTCACCGGTTCTATTCCCAGTCTAGGGCACATGCCTGGGTTGCAGGCCAGGTCAGGTTCCCAGTAGGGGGCGTGCGAGAGGCAACCACACATTGATGTTTCCCTCTCTCCCTCCCTTCCCCTCTGTCTAAAATAAATAAATAAAATCTTTACCAAAAACCCCACCAGTTTCTATGTCATTACACTATTTTGAGGATTCAATTAAATTTATGAGGTGAAAAGATGCTTAGTATTTAGTAGTAGTGTCATAATTAGTAATGACATGCTTTGCTTATATGTTCTTTTTCAAAAGGATTTTATTTATTTATTTATTTTCAGAGAGAGAGGAAGGGAGGGAGGAAGAGGGGGAGAGAAACATCGATGTGTGAAAGAAACATCAATGGGTTGCCTCTTGCTTGCCCCCGACCACGGACCTGGCCCACAACCCAGACATGTGCCCAAGAGGGAATCAAACCCATGACCTTTTGGTTTTTGGGTGGACACACAACCCACTGAGCCATGCCAGTCAGGATTTCTTACTTACTCTTTCACCTCATTTTACAAGCAAGGATATTGCGGCACAGCGAGGGGAAGTACCCTGCCAAAGATCATACCACTGGGAAGCATCAGACCGGAGTCCTGCCTCTGCTTTGTTTGCATCCAGGACATGTGAGGACCTTGACCGGCATCACCTGTGGGAGTGTAGAATAGTGTAGAGCACTGGACGGGGACCCAGGAGACAGAGAGAGTCCTCTGCATTCACTCAGTTTAATCCATGCAGCCACTTGATAGATACGAGCCTAGCACCAGGCACGCAGCTGGAAACACAGCAGACGAAAATCCCAGCTTTGGGACAGGGGGACGTGATGGTGAGGAGGAGGTCAAGGAGTGAGTGACATTGGCACTGAGCTCTCAGAAGGGTGAGTAGGCATGAGCCAGGTGAAGATGGGAGGGGGAGGGGAATGGGTTGAGGGAGAAGGAACAGCCTGTGCAAGCCCTGGGTCAGGAGAGAGCGTGGTTTATTGAGGGGGACTGCTGAGCTCATAAGGTTCATGGGGATGGAACTTTTGTTTACTGCTGTGTCTCCACTGCCTGATGGATGATGCCTGGCACACAGTAGGCACTCAATAAATTTGTGGTTGGTTGAATGAATAAATGAATGAACAAGTAGATGGATAGAGGGATGGGTGGATGGATGGATGGATGGATGGATGAAGAAATGGACAAATGAAAGGAAGGAAGGATGGATGAATGAATGGATGGAAATATGGAGGGATAGATGGAAGAAATGGAAGGAAAAAGGAAGAGTAGATGGTTGGTTGGATGGATGGATGGATGAATAATGAATAGATGGAAGGATGGGTGAGTGGATGATGGATGGAGGGAAAGATGGTTGGAAGGATGGATGGATGCAAATAGGGAGGGATAGATGGAAGAAATGGAAGGAAAAAGGAAGAGTGGGTGGTTGGAAGGATGGCTGGATGAGTGGATGGTTGCACGGCTGCATGTATGGATACATGAGTGAATAGAGGAATTTGCACAAATATCTATGGATTCACACACAAATGTGGCCGGAATTAAATGCAGACTCACACCCACAGACATGCATACATGTGTGTAAATATAGATACACCTCTTGTCCTGGTGCTCCCCCTGCAGAGAACAGACACTGGGGGGAAGGGTAGGCCAAGCCGGCCAGGGCCTGCGTGGATGAGGGTGCATGGAGGCAAACCCTCTGACCAGCCCCTCCTCCCACTGCGGCACTGACATAATTTCTGGAATAGGCAGAAAGTGCTGATTCAGGTATTTGTGTCCCAGGCTGTGTGCCAGACCAGGGAGTGGGACAGATATGGTCTGAGAGAGATGGGGTGCGTGGCAGAGGGAGGAAGGTGGGGCTAAGACAGAGAGACAGGGGAAGAGATAGAGAGACACAGAGCAACAGAGATGCAGAAATAGAGCAATGGAGACAAGCATACACACACAGACAGACTGAGAATCACAGAATGGTACAGAGACAGACATCAAATAGAGACTCATGAAACAGAAATTCAAATTCAGACACACAACGAGATGCTGCAGAGTTCCAAAGACAGACAGGTAGAGAGAGGGGTAGAAAAATGAAGACACAGAGAGAAATGGAGAAACACAGAGAAGCAGATTTTAGAAGGAAAGGGGGGAGAGAGAGGGGGGGGCCCTCCAAGGAGGGAAATAAGAGAAAGACCTTCAGAAGACGAAGCTAAACCTAGTTTCAGAGATGACAAGACATTTGCCCAAGGTTGCACAGGCTGGGCATGGCATTCAATGCTGTTCTGTTTGACGCCAGAGTCCTTGTCCTCTCTTTACTTTATGTTGCCTCAAGAAGACCAAAAGGGACAGGGAGGATGGGGTTGGGGCTGCTGAGTCTGTGCACAGTGGTAGGGAGAATTAGTTGCTCGTTTATTCACTCAGCATACATGTTCTGCACTTCCCTGAGCAAGGTGATGCTGGAGAGCCAGAGGGGAGTAAGGCATTGTCAGTCTGGTGGGGGGAGGCAGACACAACTTTAAATCCCTGAACAAGACAGGTGGACTGGACAGGGCTCAGAGGTCTAGGAAAGGAGCAGATAAAGAACACGTAAAGGAAGACTACAGAAAACACAACTGGAGGATGAGGAGTCCAAGAAGGCTTCCTGGAGGAGGGAGCATTTGAGCTTCTTATTAGAAGATGAGAGCATTCTGGAACTGGGAAAAGGGGGAGTCTAGAAGGGCCTTCTAGAAGGCACAGCATGTAGAGAATGGAGAGAAGAATGAGCTGGGAGGCATTCATTAAATAAAATAATTCATGAAAGGTGACTGGAGATTGTGTGAAGGGGTGAGATGGGAAGAGAGTGGGGCCAGATCATGTGGCTCTCAGATGCTTGGGTGAGGTGCTGACATGTCTGGGGAGCTGTGAGCAGGGGAGGGGCAGGGTCAGCTCTGGGTGCAGAGAGCCCTCTGGAAGCCTGTGGGGGAGGGAACGAGCGTAGGAAGGCAAGAAGGAGGCTGAGGAAGAGGGCCCAGGCAGGAGAGGGTAAAACCTGAGTGGGCGTTGGCCACAGGAATGAAGAGAAGAGGAAGCATAGTCAGGAGGCAGAAGGGATAGAGCCTGGGGAGTGGTGGGCTCTGGGGGCTAGGTGTACCTGCAGTCATGGGAATGAAGGGTGTTCTCTGTCCTATAGGGATGGGTGTGGCAACTAAAAGTGGAAGACAGCCTGATGGGAGACAAAAATATGAAGAAGCAGAGGAACTGAGTCCAGAAATGAGTTTATTTCAATCTAGACTGTTCTCATTGCCAATGACAGAAACATAAATAATGTAAACATTAAGGGGGAATTATATGGATGAGGGTTTCAGGCACAGCTGGATCCAGGTACCCCAATCATCATCAGGAATCTGACTGTTTGTATCATTGGTCTCTGCTTTCCTCTGGCCTTTGCTTTCAGGCAGGTTGTCTCCTCACCATATGGCAATGTGATGGCCCCCCGCAGCTCCAATCTAGACTCCAACCAGCCTGGCAACCTCAGTGGAAACACACAAAGATCCTCATTAATAACAAGTTCAGCAAAAGGCCTAGCATTGTTTTCTTGACTGATTTTAAGCTCACCCCTGAACAGCTGGCGCAGAAAATTGAGGTGCTACTACCTAGAAAGCAGGGCACTGATGCTTATCAAGCAGGAACAGTGGACAGCCCAGACGGAGACCATCTGGAAGTGGAGAGAAGAGAACGAGAGACACAGGTACAGAGACAGACTGGGAGGACGGATGGCAGAACTAAGACAGTCCATCCTCCTCTGGCACAGTGCCTGCTCAAAGCTCTGCAGAGCAGGGAAAGGGATGTGCAGTGGGCACCTGTGTGCTTAGACCCCTTCACGCCTTCGCTTGGGGCCAAGGAGCCCCCAGACCCAGAAATCCAACCTCCCAACCCCCTCCTCCCTCAGACTCACAAGTCACAGTCCCCAGCCCCTCCCCCTGTAGGTACCATGGCAACCAAGCCCCGCCCCCTCACCTTTCCCTCCCCCATATAGAATCCAGTTTCTGTTTGAATCTTAACTGAGTTTAACCAGTTCCTGCGTGAGACAGGGATGAGCGGAGGGCAAGTGGGGACAGAAAGGGGATGACAGAGGGGAGGGCAGACAAGAGGCAAGGCAGAGGCCGCCAAGAGAGAGGAGAAATGAGGAGAGATGGGAAAAGGAAACTGGGGAGAGATGGGGAGAGAGGAAGGGAGGCAGAGAGAGGGTGATGCGGTCAGAGAGAGGCAGACAAGTATGAGTAGGGGGAGGGACGGCGGGCAGGTGAGATTTGGGGGAAACTGATAGAGGAGGAGCCTGGGGAGATGGAACCAGGGAAGGGGAGAGAAGTGGGGAGGAAAGGAGCGGAGAACTCAAGGGAAAGAGTGGAGAAGAGATGGGGTGAGCGACCAGCAATCAGGAGAACAAGATTTGGACAGAGGGAGAGAGGGAGCAGGGCAGTGAGACCGGGAGAGAATGAAGAAGAGAGAGGGGGAGAGAGAGGTAAAAGGAGAGACTCTAGGAGTCAGGGAGAGATCGAGGAAGAAACAGGAAAGCCAGAAAGAAGGAACTGGGACACAGGGGAGCTCCCCAAGGTTAAGGGAGCCAGGTTCTCAATGTGGTCTCAGCCCTCCTCTTCCCTGTGGGTTCCCTCGGGCTTCAAAAAGGAAGAGGAGGCAGCAGGGGGCAGAAGGATCGGGTGTGGGTGGTCCAGTCAGAGATGTCCTCTCCACCCTCCTGAGACAACCCCCACCCGCCTTCCCAGGATGCAGCAAGATGTGGAGGCCCCGTGTGGCTCCACCACGAGCACCCCCGGCATGCACAGGGAAGCAGGTACAGAGCGGTGGCTGTCTGCCTGTCTGTCTGTGCATGTGTCTATGCGTGTGGGCTGGGGTAGGGATTTTCTTCATGCACTGTGTCGTAGCCCTGGCCTGCAGTGTGGCCTCCAGTGAGGCACTGGCATTCTGAAGAGAGAGCCATCCAGACTCTTAGGTCAACCAGATTCCTGAACAGTAGTACCCTTTGGGCCTCACACTACATTTCCCATGAGCCTCTGAAGTTCCCTGGGGACCCAGAACTACATTTCCCACGAACCTCTGGGGGGCCTTCACTACTATTCTGAGGCCATTATCTCCTCTAGACCCCTGCCCTGGTCCCTCATATTCTCCTTGTCACCCACACTGAGCTCAGCATCTTATCCAAGAGCCTCTCATCCCTATTTATCACCTTCTACTGGCCCCATCGCTGACTGGATCACTGGGCCAGATCCCAGGAGCCACACCCCCCATGCCCTCCCACAGCCATCAGCCCCCAGTCCCACCTCCCTGCCCTACCCCTGCCTCTCCATCCCCACACACCCAGCTCACGTCTGGTGTTCTTCCATGTGGACCCTTTCTTCATCTAACTCCCTGGTCTCCCGTTTCTCCCCTCCAACCACCACCAGAGGCCTCCAGAGGGTTCTTTCTGACCCAGCGCTCATTCCGTCTCTCCCCTGCTCACAGCTTTCCGTTGTTCCTCATCACTCCAAGGACAGAGTCTCAGGTCCTCTGCCTGGTGATCGAGGCCCTGTGTGGCCCAACACCCGTGGACAACTTCAGGCTCATGTTCCACGGCTCCCTACTTGTATTCTCCTTTAGCACAGTGCATTCAATCACTCACTCATCCAACGTTTGTTCAGTAAGATCTCTGTAAGAATGCATTTGGCTATCAGGTAATAGAAAACTACACTTAGTGTAGTATAAAGAAGAGACCCTGGCTGATGTGGCTCAATGGGTTGAGCGCCGGCCTGCGAACCCAAGGGTCGCAGGTTCGATTCCCAGTTTGGGCACATGCCTGGGTTGCAGGCAAGGTCCCCAGTAGAGGGCGCACGAGAGGCAACCACACATTGATGTTTCTCTCCCTCTCTCCCTTCCTTCCCCTCAGTCTAAAAATAAATAAATAAATAAAATCTTAAAAAAAGAAGAGGAAAGTCATTATCTCACCCAAAAAGGAGCCCACAGGTGGGGCTTGGTTTGGTTGAGTGAGTAGCTCAATGATGTCATTGAGAACCTTGTTTCTATTTCCATGCTTTTGTGGCCAGAGGGAGATATTCCTTTTGCACACCAGCTAACCTTATGATCGCAAGATGGCTGCCAGGGTTCCAGGCATCACTCCCTGAGGTCTTCATCTTAAGAACTCCCAAATGATTACGTCTCACATTTCATTGAGGAGCACTCAGTCACCTGCTTGCTCTTATCTCAATTGGTGACAAAAGGAATGACATTATTATGGTTCTTTTAGTCAGTGGTCCTCAACTTTAGCTACACATCAGGTGAGAGGACTAAAAAAAAACCCCTATACCTAATCCCCCTTCAGAGCCAATTTAACCTAAATCTATAGGACTGGAGTCTTAGCATCCATATATTTTGAATGTTTACTAGGTAATTACGAAAAACGCTGGGGTTGGAAGACATTGATTTAAACCAGATGGGATATCCCTGAGGGAACTCCAGATCAGTGAGCCTCCCTTGAATCACATGGGTGAAGAATGGACTCCCCACCTTCAAATGAGGGAAGAAGGATAGAAATAGCTGAAGGGGTCTCCTTTCTGGGTGTCTTCTCTAAGCACCTACTCTGTGCCAGGTGCCATACTAGGTGTAACAAATGCCCTGGTGGCAAAACACACCACTTTTCTATCCTCAGTTCTCTTTTAGTGTCTTTGAAGGACCCTTTCTTTTGGAGACCCCACCTTACACCATTTCTAACCTACACCTAATCAATATAATTAGTGTAGCCCGAGTCAAGTGGCTCAGTTGGTTGGAGTGTCGTTCCACGTACCAAAAGGTTGAGAGTTCGATCCCTGGTCAGGCGCATATAGGAGGCAACCAATCGATGTTTCTCTCTTACATCGATGTTTCTCTCTCTCTCTTTCTAAAATCAATAAACATATCCTTGGGCGGGGATTGAAAACATACATATATTATACATATACTATAAATATTTATATATATTTAGTGTATAGTTCCAGGAAAGCTGAGTAGAATTGAGTCAACCAGTTGGCTAGTTTTAAGCATCAACATTTGTTCATTTTTAGCTTTGCTATTTTCTTTGTGGCATTTTGGAACCAATAACATTTTTAGTTTATCAGGTTGCAAACTTTGGCTTAGGCCATTAGAAAGCTTGTGGGTCCCAAGTGTCTTGCCTGTAAAGCCAAATGAATGAAATGACCCAGCCTATTCGTTTGCAGAGTGGGCAGACAGGAAACACATCATCTCATGAATAATTAATAACCTAAGATGGCCATAAGTGCTCCCGAGTCTTGGGGCTGAACAGAATTCTGGGACGTTTCTGCAGATGACCGTATTCTCTTTTGCTTAAAGACGAACATCCTGCCCTGGCTGGTGGGGCTCAGTGGATTGAATGTTGGCCTGAGAAACAGAAGGTCTCCGGTCCAATTCCCAGTCAGAGGACGCGCCTGGCTTGTGGGGCAGGTCCCCAGTAGGCGGCGTGCGAGAGGCAAATGATAGATATTTCTCTTGCATATCGATGTTTCTTTCTTTCTTTTTTCTTTCTCTCTCACCCCCTCTCTAAAACATAAATTTAAAAATCTTAAAAAAAAAAAAAAAAAGGACAGCGTCCTGAGGCAGGGGAGGATGTGGGGAGTTCCGGCACAGAAGGGCAGTGCTTCTGGAATGCTGTGGATGGGGCTGACCGTGCCTGACCAGGCTTACGACAACAGCAGGGTCAGATCACGTGTGGTCTCATGAGCCACAGGGAGAACTTCGAATTTAATTCGCCTCCAGGATAATTGGGATACTCCAACTGAGAAGTCTCAGGAGGGAGTAGGTGGTATGATCAGATCTATATTTCAAAATGCTATTCTGATGAGGTGGCTAGAGAGAGAGAGGAATTAGTGGCCTGTTGTTTAGGGAAGAGTGGGGTGAGAGGCAGGAGACTGAGGGGCTGGGAACACAGACTCTGGATCCAGACACTTCGATTTGTATCCTGATTCTGTAACTTTGGGCTTTGTGTCCTTGGCCAAGCCACTTAGCCTCCCTGTGCTTCGTTTCATCATTTGTTAAACTACTCTATCTCAGAAAGTTGCCTATGAGACAACTTTTGAAAGTGCTTGGCTTTTTAAGAGGGGCTGTAGACCCATAGTTCTTTTGATTGTCAGGTGAACAGATTCTAGAAGGAGACGACGGTGTGGGAGACATGGAGGGCAGGCAGTATGGCTGGCGGAGAATGATTGGAGAGGTCAACAGGAGTAACCACACACAGGGCAGGTGCTTCTCAAAGGGGATCTTGTGAAAATGCAGATTCTGGTCCAGTAAGTCTGGGGTGGCCCCTGAAATGCTATGTCCCCAACTATGAGACTTGACCCTGAAGGCAGAAGGAAGCCTCTGAGGGTTGGCAGCATGTGATGCAGAGATGTGAAAATCACACCAGCTGCCCTGCGAGATCACGTGGGAGATAGAAAGATGGGGGGGGGGTCAGAAAAGGGGACTTAAATAGGGTGACAAGCTAAGCTTTGTTGATGCCCTGAATCAAAGCCCCCCAGGAGCATGGTTGTGACATAGCTGAGTGCTGGAGGCAGCCCGTCCCAGCTCACAGGAGCCCATTGTTGAGTTTTGCAAACTGGCTGTTAAAACTGTGGGCAGCAGGAGATTGGTCGTGGTGGGAGTATTGACATAATGCAAACTGACAAGTGCTGCAGTCTGACTGTGTGTGTCAGGGGAGGAGCATACCACTGAATTTATTGACTTGTGATGAAGGAGACCCTAATACATGCAACATCTGAGTAAGGGGGTGTCAGAGAAAAATTGTGTAGGAGCTGGGCTGACTTGGGTGACCTTGGGAGGGTTTGGGAAGCAGGGCTGTGCTCTGGACCAGATGCTGGCAGAAAAGGGAGGCATGAGCAGTGAATGGAGCTAACACCCTGATTGGAAAAGAAGCAGCATCACCTCTGAGCCAGGAGGGGGATATTTGGTCATTTTTGTGGTTTGGGCAATGTTCACATTTTGTTGTGTAGAGACATGATTCTGGAGTGATCTGATTTTTGTCTTGGTCCATCATGGTCACAGAGCAGCCTTGGTGGATGTCAGTGTTGTGAAACTGTTTATGTCAACAGGAGGCTACCAGAGCCAGACTGGGATGCCGGGCCAGCTCCTGGCTGTCAGGGGCTGCACTCCATTTGGTTCAGCTGCTGTAACAAAAAGACCCCCAAACACAATGGCATTAAGGAGACAGTTTATTTCTCTCCTGTGTAATGGGAAGCAGGTGTTCCAGATTGGATGAGACATGTCATCCCATCAGATGACTCAGGGACCCAGGTTCCCTCTGTATTGTGGCTCCATCATCTTTAGCATGGTTGAAGCTGGCTTATGTCCACATCCACATTCTGGTTTAAGGGAAGGGGCAACTAGAGTAGATGAACAATCTTCTTTTAAGCAAATGACTCCAAAGATACATCCTCATTCCCTCTGCCATCGTGGGTGAGAACTTGGTCCCATGGCCACACTAGCTGCAAGGGAGCCTGGTAACTGTTGTCTCTAGCTAGGTGGCCATGTGCAGGTAAAACTCTAGGATTGTAGAAGAAGGGAAAATGGCTTATGTGGGACAACTAGCAACTAGCCATAAAGAACCAGTTAGCTGACTGTGGGGTTGTCTAGAGCGGCCCAGATTTGAGAGTTGCTATCAGTCAAGTTCCAATCAGAAGGCTGTTTCTGAGAGTGTTGGAAAAACCACAAGCTGGATTCAGATGATGTTGCTGGAGCTAACTGACACTGTCAAGAAGTGAGGCTGGTGTGACTGCAATGGGAAGCAAAGAAAGGTCAAGTCCCTTCCTCTTCTTCCTCCTGCCTTTCAGTCTCCCTCCAGCACCACCTTGATGTAGAGCCTAATAGGGATCTAATAAGAACCCAGTTGTCAGAGACGAAACAGGGTTGGTAGAGCCTGGTGTGGTAGGGTGTGAGAGACAGTAGCTTAGTAACAAGCGCTATTCTTTGGGTGGCATGGACAGCACTTGGTGATGCCCATTTAAGCGGAATAATGTGTGAGGAATACTCAGGGCAGCTGACGCTGGGTTCTCCATCCCCAGGAGCCCTCCTTGTGGACCTCGAGACCTCAGAAGAGACACAGGCTTGGAGCCTGGGCAGGCCCACCAAGACCTCGTGAGTGATCCCCTGCACCATGATTTCTGACTTCAGCTCCCTGGAGTGCGATGACAGCGACCCCTGGCCTCGGAGGCCCTTGCCCGCCCACTCTTTCCCCAGGAAGCAGTACCTGCGCCGGGTCCTTGCAGAATATGAGGCTCTAGATCGAGAGCTCCCGTGCATCCGGAAGTTCCCCGTGCCACCCACAGCCCAGCCCCTCTGCCTGTGCATGGAGACCTTGGTGAGTGGCCTTCAGCCCTTGTGGCATTAGGTGGGGTGGTGGAAAGTGCACAGTTATGGAGCCAGGTGAACAGAATCTGAATCTAGGCTCTGAGGTTTACCAGCTATGGGCTTGGCACCTTGACAGGTTGCTGAAAGCTGACTGAATTTGTCAGACTCAATCATCAAATGTATCACTGCTGATCCCAGAGGGGCAGAGAGATGGAGAGAACAAGGGATACAGAAGAGGAGAGATTGAAACACAAAGAGCCCTGGCTGGTGTGGCTCCATGGATTAAGTGCTGGCCTGTGAACCAATGGGTCACTGGTTCCATTCCCAGTCAGGGCACATGACTGCCTTGCAGGCCAGTAGGGGGCGTTTGAGAGGCAACCACACATTGATGTTTCCCTCTCTCCTCTTTCCCCAGCAATTTTATACACTATAATTGATGTTTCTCTTGTCCTTCCCCTCTTTCTAAAAATAAATAAATAAAATATTTTTTTAAAAAGGCAAAGAGAAGGGAGACTGAAGACAAAGGGAGTCCTGCTAATTCATCTACGATGAAATTCCGTAAACTTTACAAATACAGCAAAAAGATAACAATGTCCCATGTTTTGTGTAGGGTCAAGTGTACTGGTCCTTCAGTGTACAAATCCTCTGGCAATCCCTGACCTCAGTCAGAGGAGGTATCTCAATTAGGGTCTCACTCGTGCAAAAGTTAAGTGAGCAGAGTGGAGATGAATGGGACATTTACTGTGTGCCCCTCAGCTGGTTCCGGTGGCTTTACCCCAACACAGAGATTGCTGCTGTTGTCTTAGGGACAAATCCCCACCCCATTGCTCCTCTTCTTTATGGCTTTGAACATGAACCCCTCTCTCTTCCCATACACTCACCCAAGACTTCCCTTCCTGGAGGAGACCAGTTTCACAACTTCAGTTTAATTCCTCAGCATTTTTATACACTATGACCATGGCATTACCTTTGACACGCTGAAAATGTGATGGTGATTAATATATATATATATCTGAATGTTAGATTCACCAGAAGTCAAAACCCCCTAGGATCTTTAGTTTTTGACAACTGAACATTCCTTAAAATGCTAATATGAATATAAAAGGAAAAGTGTGCAACTTAAATAAATCCTTTCAAAAATCTCCAAGAGCTGCTAAAAGCTTGCCATCTAATGCAGGTTGCTGGGGTTTTCAGTAGACTGGCAAAGCTGGCCAAATTGGTGAATCATTTGGCCAACTGTTCATTGACTTTTGACAAATCAGCTTGGCAAGAATTGATTTCTTTTTTTGGAGAATGACCCTGAATGACAGTAGATGCCTTTCTACCCAAGAGGTGCTTGCCCTCCCTGCTCTGCCAAGAGGGACAGGACCCTTTGACCAGGTGTGATACTTGCCCCTCAAAGGCCACCTGGGATTCTGGCAAGTTCTGCAGGTAGGGTTTCGGGTGGGGACTTCCAACCCGGGGTGAACCCGCTGTCACGGGCTGAGGTTCTCTCTCTGACTTCCCAGCCTGAGGAGGACTTGACCCACCTGGAGGTGCTGGAGGCGCTGGAGGCCGAATTACCCGGGGCCTTGGAGAACGGCCGCGTGAGCAGCATCCGCTTTGAGAACATGAACGTCATCTGTGGGACTGCGGGGCGCAGGGACCGGTGAGCCCGCGGCTACTTGGGACCTGGAGCGACCGGGAGTGGGGCGACGGAGAGCCCGGGTGGGACCTAGAGGGCCCATGAAGGGCGGGGCTTAGGGGTGGGGCGGAGAGGGGGTGGGGCCGTTGAGGGTGGTGTCCAGTGAGAACGCGGGGAGGGGGCGGAGTCCGGGCTAAGGGACCGAGTGGGCGGGTCCGGGAAGTTCAGTTAGTGGGGGTGGGCAGAGCCTTGAGTGACTCCAGAAGAGCAGTTTATGTGGGAACGGATTGACGCGGCTGTTGATGGGCACAGGGGAGGGGCGGAGCCGAGAGTGAGCGTGGTGAGGGTCTAGGGCCGGGTGAGATCAGAGAGAAGGCGGGACCTGGAGGTGATGGGACTTGGACTGATACTGATTCAGGTATAGATAGAAACGAGCCAAACGGGGGGCGGGGCGAGGGGTTGTGGGGGCGGAGTCTGGACTGAGGTCACTTTAGGGGCGGGGCCAAGCGATTGGTGTGTAGTTGGGACCACGTCCAGCAGGAGGGATGGGTATTCCAGGCATGGGCCTGAGAGCCACACTAAAACGGTGGGGTTAAATGAAGACGCACAGGGGCCTGGAAATGCTGGGTGAAGGTCTGACCTTGAGCAGCAGCTTGAAAGGGAGGTTTGACCGCGATTAGAGGACAAAACCAGACCGAGAGAGAAGACGGGTTCTAGAATGACCCAGGTGAGGGTCGAAGTATCTAGGTTGATCTCGGCGAGAGGTCAGGGCTAGAGAGAGGCTTAGGGATGGGGTGATGGGTTGAGGGACCTGAGTAGGTAAACGCACAGGGTCCAGGCAGGGACATTTCGACAATGAAAGGCGGAGCTGGGACCAGCAGCGATTACTCTTCCGTCTCCACCCGCCCCTCTTCTCTTGGCTCGCCCCCTTGCAGGTGGCTCATCACGGTTACGGACTTTCAGACCCGCTCCCGCCTGCTGCGCTCCGGGCTCCACCTCCGCGGGTTAGCGCACCCGCTAGCTCGCCACGACGAACTGTTGCTGAGCGATTACCGCCTGCACCTGCGCCGCTCCCTGGTCCGACGGCGCATGCTCGAGGCTCTGGGGGCGGAGCCGACCGTGGAAGACTGACGAGTGGGGACGGGCTCCGGCTGCGCTTGCTCAACGCCCAGCTGGTTCGGGCGATTCACGCGGAACGCGGGAGGAAAGGGGGCGTTGCCTCCCCAGGAAGGAGGCGGGGCCAGCTCGAGGGGGTGGATACTGTGAGTTTAATTATAAAGAATGACCTGGTACAAAAGCCATTTCTCTCTGCAAAATCTTGGTGGGGAGTCAGGGGAGATGATGGGGGGTAAGGACGAAACCCCATAATATAATCCCGCTTTACTAATCTTCCCTCAGTCCCTGCAAATGGACGCCTAGGTCCCAATCCCCTGAGGGATGAACTGAGGCCCGCGAGAGGGAGGACCTGGGCGCCGGGGCTTTCAACGCGTCCCGATTCCTGTCTCAGAGAGAACCAGAGGTCCTCATCCCCCTTCCTGTTCCTCCTCCCACCCCCGCCCCCTTGGAAGACAATTCTCCGGGCTTTTATTTCAGGTTGCTTTTTTCTGGATTTTTTTGTGAGTTCTAGGGTACTTTTTTCTTTTTTGCATTTTCTTTTGTTTTTGTAACTCTTTTTGCTTTGTCTCTCCTCTCCGCCCCGCGCTGCACCCCCATCCAGTCCCTTTCCCCTCCCCACCCCGACTTCTCCTCCCCCCTCCCCACCCCCTACACCCTCCCCAACCCCGCGGCACCCATCCAGAATGATCAAGCCCTTGATAGACAGGCGCCGCGCAGGCCCCCTGCGGACGGGGGCATCCGACGAGGGGGAGGGGGCGGGTAGGGGCCCAGCGCGACCTCCGCCCCCTCATTGCCACCCCTCCCCCCTCCCACGACCCTCCCACAAGGTTCCCCGCAGATCCCTGACGTGGTGAGGGGAGAGGGCTGCAAGCACCCTCCCCCACATGGACGGAGCCCCCCCCCTCGGGGGTGGGGGGCAACAGAGGGGGAATGGGCTTGGGGGAAGGAGGGGGAGCTCCCTTCTTTGGCAGCTGAACATGGGGGGGACCTGAGGGCGATGCCCTCCCCCCTTTACCCACAATAGGGGAGGGGGCTACCCAGGGGAAGGGGTGGTTTAAAATTTCCAAGCCCCAGGGATAAAGGGAGGGGGGAAGCGTGCGGGAAGAAGAGCCATGCTGGAGGGAGACGGAGTTTTTGAAGAAATGGAAGTGTTGAGGGGTGGGGGTCTTCATGCAAAATGGAAAGACAGATGGCCCAGGAAGGATGGGAGGAGGGAGGATGTGCAGGAGAGCAAAGGCCGGAGCAGGGATGGGAGGAAGCACAGTGAGCAAGAAGGGAGCGTGTGTAGGGTCCTCTTTTGCCAGAAAGAGAAAAGAGCGCAAAGGCAGGAGAGAACAGGCAGACTGCGGATGGCCGCAGCAGCTGTTCCTTCACGGGGACAGAAAGCAAACCTGCCAGGAAAAGAAATCAAAGTACAGGTCAGAAGTGTGGAGGGAGCCAAGTGTGCAAAAGGCAAGAGGTGGCAGAGTTCCCCGGGGAGATGGAGAAAGTTGCCCAGGAGCTGACAAGAATAAGTAGAAATTCAAGTGTTGCAGCTAAGCCACGGGGAGCAAGAACATTGCTAAAGGAAAGAAAAAGGCTTCGAAAGAGCAGCGGAGGTGCTGGGGAGGATGCACGTGTGAGAGTGTGCAAAAAGGTCCACAAAGAAGTTGATGGAGATGGACAAAGACTTGGAAAAAGAGGGTGCGGGGGAGTGGGAGCCTGGCAAAGAGGAGAGGAAGGAGCATTTGAGAGAGAAACAGTTCCTGGGGAGCAAGTGTGCAAGCCATGTGGTGAGAAGTGACTGAGAGGGTTCAGGGTAAGGAGGGGCATCGGAGTGTTGCCATGACAGGCAAAGGGTGGGGGAGAGTAAGGATGTTCGGGTTCAAGAATAAGAAAGGAAAGTGCTTAAAGAAAATGCAGTCAAGCGTGTTCGGAGAAGTGCATGGATAGCGAGTGTGCAAGGGTTGAACGAAGAGAAGGGTATTCCACAGAACGAATGTGTGCACAGAGCCTGTGAGTGGGTCAGGGAAAGGGTGTCCCAAGTGTGTCTGCAGCAAGGGCCCAGAGATTTTCGGAAGTGAGGTGTGACAGGGTAGACGCCGAGGGAAGAGCGTGTAAGCGAGAGTTGGAGAGAGCAGGGGGCATGGAGCGTGGGAAAAGCAATACCAAGTGTGCGAGGGAAACAGAGCTGAGAGGGCCTCACGGGACGGAAGCGAAGACAGAATGTGCAAGACAGCGAGAGGGCAAATTTGTGCAAAATTGTAGCCCAGGGAGGGGAGAGAGGCAAGCAGGCGTGCAAAGGAGCGTGCAAGAGGCTGGGGGGGCTGCTGTGTGTGCCAGGGGCAGGGGAAGGCGAGGGAACAGAGGGGCCTGGAGAAGGGGGAAGGGTTGTTAGAGGGGCGGCAGGTGGTGGAATCTGAGGGCACCCCCTTCCCCTGCGGCCTGGGGGATGACCCCCCATCCAGTCAGGCTCAGGGCTGGCCCTCTATGGCTCTGTCTGTCCCCCCCCTCCCAGAATCGACCCTTCCCTCCTTCTCCATCCCCTCTGAGATTTCTCCCATTCCCACTCCCTCCGCTCCCAGCTCCACACACACACAGTCTAGTATCAGCTGCCCCCTCCTGTGAGGTGCAAATGTCTGGCCAGAATCAGGCCACCCGGTGACCTCCAGCCTTGGGAGATGAGGGCAGGGCACAGTTTTAGCAGAGTCCCTGGCCCAGGGAGAGAATAAGGGTCAGGGGTCAAAGGTCCAGAGGCCAGCGGGCTCAAGGGTTCGGTGGACGGGCTGGTCCGCCCGAGCCAGCCATCACCTCTCCAGGAAAAATTTGAGAGCCCGGTCGATGTTCATGCGGTGGCCCACCCTGGTCACACCCAGATCGACGTAGTCCTCCTTGGTCAGGGCGGGCAGGTGGGACCCATCGATCTCGTGGTCTAGGAACCGGGCCCGGTGCTCAGCCAAGCCCAGCCACTCGAGCCAATCAGCCACGTCGAACTTGGTCCAGAACCCCAGAGGTTTCGCGCCAAACGGCTTGTCGGGGGGCAGCGAAAGCAGGCGGGTCGGCGAGAGGGAGCGGGAGGCTCCCGACAAGGCTCCACCAAGCCCCCCGGACATCCCCGGGTGCGGTGGCACAAAGACGGGGGCGAAGGGGTCAGCCGAGCCTCCTGCCCCTCCGGTGGGGGAGCTGCGGATGTCAAAGAGGCCCGGATAGAGGGGTCCGGAAGGCAGGATGGGCAGGGACGAGGGCCGGGGCGCAGGGCTGACCTTGTGCTCCGAGGCGGGCAGCAGCGAGGGGCTGGGCGCCCGGCGGAGCAGAGGCGGCCGCATCTCGAACTCCACACCCTGGAGGTGGCGGGTGGACGTGGAGGAGGAGGCTGAGGGTGAGGTGGCCCCGGGGGCCGCAGCAGCGGAATGGGGGACCCCGGTTCCTGTGGGGAGTGGCGGCAGAGGTGGTTTGGGCCAGTTCTGAAACAGGCTGCTGACGGGTTTGGAGAGGAGCGAGGACTGGGAGTCTTCCGACAGTCTGGAATGTGACAAGCGGGCAGGGTGGAGGAGAGGGGGTTGGGGGGTCAGGGCAGGGTGAGAAACAGGAAGAGGTCAAGATACAGGGAGAGAGGAAGAAAGACATAGGGGTGGGGGGTGGAAAGATGGAGAGGAGAGATGGGCAGAGATGGAAGGAGCGAGGGGGTAAGATGGATGCCAGGACAGAAATGAAGGGAGAGAAAAATGAGAGGACAGGGAGAGGGTGACAGTAAAGAGAAATGAAAGAAAAAGAGACATTAAGTGATAATAATAATAATCGTCACCACTTACTGACGCTCACGTGTGCCAGGCATTGTGCTAAGTGCTTTACATATTGCATCTCAATTTAATCCCCACGACAGCCCTGGTGCAGGTTACTATTATCATCATCATCATCATCATCATCATCAGCACAGAGAGGTTAAGTAACTTGCCTAAGGACACACAGCCAGGAAGTGGCAGAGCCCGTTATATGGCACCGAAGTCTGAGCTCTTAACCACTATTCTATACTGCCTTTTGGGTTATGGCCAGTCACAGCGGAGTGGAAGACAGGGAGACGGTGGGAGAGGAACAAAAAGAAGGTGAGCATTGGGGGGTGGGGGAGAGAGAGAGATGGAAGGGGACAGGGAGCAGAGAGAGAGAGAGATGGGGAGAAGGAGATGAAAGAGAGAAGAAACAAGGGGAGAAAAAGGTTCCCCTCATCCCTTTAGCTCCCTCCAGAACAGTCCAGCCTCAGGGCCTTTGAACTGGCTGTTCCCTCTGCCTGGCTCACTGCTCCCCCCAAGTAGTTATGCCATTTGCTTCCTCCCCTCTTCCAGTGTCTACTCATCTTGCCATCGCACCCTTCTCTAGCCATCCCATGTTTGTATCCCTGCTGCCCCGGTGACTGAAATAATTTTGTTGTCTGGCGTCTACCTCTGTCTCATTGGACTACGAACTCTGTGAGGGCAATGCTCTGCCTGTCTTGTCCACTGTGGGGCCCTCTCACCCAGAACGGCTCTCAGCGCACAGTAGGTGCAAAACCAGCAATGGTTCAGCTGTCATCTAAATCCAGCATCTTTTCCTCTCCCAGAATACTTAAGAATACTCGGTGGGTTGCCCTAAGATCTCAAAGGCCTGATAAAACCACATTCAGATACCAACCATAAGGACATCAGACCTTCAGACAGAATCAGAGTGAGCTCTGCAGATGAACAAGGGGATTAGAAAACCTCTTTTTGCTCTCTCTGAGTCTGTGGAGTAGAGTCAGACATGTGACTCTGCTTTCCTTAAAGCTAAGTCTTGAATGAACTTGAACTCTGTGGCAATCCCGGCTAGCTAGCTGCTTTGGAAAACGCTAGCATCCTACGTTTCTCCTTCTGTATTCGTTGCGCCCCGCCTCCTCATCTCATGTTACAACGATGGTCTCAAAAATGCTTTTAGGTGGGTACGATGCTGCCCTCCTTCTAGAGAGGTGGACTCCTTGGCCTCAGGTCCCCCAGTTAGAAAGTGCCGGGACCGGCACCACAAGAAGCCCGGCTCCAGAATCACACATGTAACCACTGTGCCCTAAAGCATCTCCTCTTGAGCCACAGTGGGTTCAAGGGATGCGTAGATTTCAGGGATGTTCAGAACTGACAACCCGCCAAGGAAACAGACATAGGCAAGTTGGGCTCCAACCTCCTTTGTTAATAACTCTTTCTGTCCATCATGGCATGTGGGTTGTTATGGTGATGGGAGGAGACCACAGAAGCTACTGAGATGAAAGGAAGTTTAAAGCACCTGAAAGCATGTTTCTTTGAGGGCAAACTTCGCCGAGCCGGCCTGGTTTCTGTCTTCTACCACAGGGGGACCCCAAAGGGACACAGCTACGGGGAGGGTGGACTCTGGTACCCAGAGCATCGGCCCTTATGGCCTTCACTGCCAACGACCGGCCCCTGCTCACCTCTGCCGCTGCAGGGAGGAGGTCCTCTCCGGGATGTAGCTGGCTCCCCCGTGGTGGCCGTCCCCGCTGCCCCCGCTGCCTCCCCGGGCCCAGGGCAGAGCGCCACCAGCTGCCGAGGAACCCCCAAACTGCTGAAGCTTGGAGCTGAGTTCGCTGATGATGCTGGCTTTTACTGTGGCCAAGGCTGAGGCCTGAGGCTGGGCCAGGGGCCCGGGCAGGGGCGGCGGCGGCGGGCCGGGGCCCTCCTCCCAGGGCAGCAGCTTCCGAGGCAGGGATGAGGCAGACGGCAAGGGCACTGGTGGGCCTTCTGGCTCTACAGCTACCGGACCCCCAGCCACACCTGCCGCTGAGGGTCCCGAACAACCGCTCAGGGCCAACAGCCCATCCGTTCCAGCCCCTGTCACGGAGACGGTGGGGCTTGTGGGAGTGACGGGGTCTCGGAGTCCCCCACCAGGGCCGGGCCTCAGGCCTCCACCGGCCCCCAGGGCCCGGCCTCGGAGCTTTGAAGGAGTCATGAGCTGTGGGGGGTATGGTGGGCCAGGAGTACCGCTCCCCCCAAAGGCCTGGCCATCCAGGTAGGCCACATACGTGTCCAGAAGCTCCGGTCCACTGGCCACACTGGCGCCACCACCGCCACCACCGCCCCCTGCGCTGCCACCACCTTCGGCAGACAGACTGCTCAGCGTGGACGCACTGCTAATGGTCTCCAGAGGGTGGTCACTGCTGCTCCGACTGTCCACCTCCTCAATTCCAGAATCCGTGCCGGGGGGAGGGTCTGGCCCGGGCTGCGGGGCGGGGGCGGCCGGCGCGGCTGGGGCTGGCGGGCCTGGAGGAGGGGCGTCCCCAGGAGCCGCGGGCGCCCCCTGGGTCAGCGTGGCCACCTCACTGTCATACGAAGTCAAGCTGGATGTGGTGGAGTCCAGGGTAGGAGGGGCAGCCGCGACGGCAGGGGGTGGCACAGGGGGCAGCGGGGTCGTCGGGGTGGGCGGGTCCGGCAGTGGGTGTGGAGGCCCTGGGGTGAGGGGCGACTCGGGTTTCTCGAAGCTGTTGGAGAACTCCAGGGGCGGGGGCAGCGGTTCCGCGAAGAGGAATTCGCCGTCTTCCACGTCCACCGACGGAGCGGGCGGCGGCAGGACCAGCAGGGGGAGCCCGTTCTCCTCACTGCCCCGCGGGGAGGTGGGCGAGGGCGGCAGAGACCGGCGCGGGCTGGGCGGCGGCACCCCTGGGCCGTCCTCCGACGGGGGCGTCCTGCCACCAGCCCCGCTGGCGCGCGGCTGGCAGTTCTCGAGGAACCGCACGTGTAAAGGCAGCCGCTCGGCGTCCTCGGGGGCGCCCGACCGCCAGGCCTTGCTCACCCCGGGGTGCGCGGCGGGCGGCTCGGGCCCCAGCTGCAGCAGGAGGGGCCCGACCCCGGGGGCTGTGGGGGGCAAGCGGTGCAGCAGGGAGCGCCGCGCAGCTGGCGGGCTGGCCGGAAGGGACTTCTCCTGGCCGCCCAGCCCCGCCCGGTATCCCAGCTCCCGGCGGGCGGGGTCTGGCGGGGAGGCTCCCCAGAGGCGCAGCACGGGCTCGTGGTGGGCGTGGGGTGAGTGGTGGTGCGGGGTGGGCGGCGGGGCCTCGTAGCGGGGCGATGGGGGCCTGGGAGGTGGCTGGGGGGTCCCCCCACCCTCCGAGGACTCCTTCAGCGCCCGCTCGCGGGCCGCCAGGGCCAGCCCGAGAGGGGAGGCTGGGTCCAGGGCCTTGCCGGTCAGCGGGTGGACCAGAGGCCGCGGCGGCAGGAAGCTGGTGAAGGCGCTGCTGCCTCCGCTGCCCGCGTAGGCGCGGTTGGCGGCCGCGTAGGCCCCGTAGCCGCCGCCCGCGGCGCCCGCCGACTCCAGCCGGAGGTAGGGCTCGGCGGAGAACATGCCTTCGTCGATGGACTTGGAGTGGCGCAGCCGGGGGCCCGGGGGCGCGCTTGCGCCCAGCACGCTGTCGCCGCCCTCCTCGTCGCCCGCGTCGGTGGAGAGGAAGAGCGTGGAGCGCCGGCGGGCCTCGTTCTGCCAGCCGCCTTCCCGGCGAGCCGCCCCCACCAGGGCCGCCCCGAACTGGCTGGTGAAGTCGAGGGTGGCCGGGCCGCTGGGCGAGGCGGGCGTGGGCACGGGCGACGGGGACGGCGGCACCGGCGACATGGCCGGGGCGGGGCTGGGCGCCGAGGAGCCGCCGGCGGCCTCGGGCTGGGCCGGGGGCTCGGCCTCCGTGCTGCTGCCCTGGCTGCTGCGGCCGCTGCTGCTGGTGGACGGAGCCTTGATGATGATGGTGGGGATGGGGATGGAGTTCTTCTCCGACGGCGCGGCCGCGGCCGGCAGCGGCTGCGGGGACGCGGGAGACGCCGGGGAAGGCGCGGGCGGGAGGCCGCCGCCCTTCTGCGGCTCGCCCTCGACTTTGGTCTGCTTGACCAGCGGGCCCTTGCGCCCGCGGCCGGAGCGGGCGGGCACGTACATGGCCGCGCTGGCCGCCCGAGGGGGCAGCTGGAAGTAGCGCAGGGCCGGCGCCTGGGAGGGGCCGCCGCCCGCGCTGGCGTGGTGCGACGGGGACGGGGCCCCCGGGGTCGGGCTGGGCCCGCCGCCCCGCCAGCCGCGCAGGCTCGGCTGGGGCCCCAGAGCCAGTCGGGGTGGGGGGTCGTCGGGGGAGCCGCCGGTCTCCATCTCCGGGGGGTGAGGGGGGTGGGCGTGGTGGTGGTGGGGCTGCGGGGGAGGGGCGTGGTGGTGGTGGTGGTGGGGCGGGTGGTGGTGCGCGGGGGGCATGGGTCCGCCGTGGTACAGGCTCTTCTCCCGGCCCCCGAGGCGGGTGTCGGGAGGGGAGGGCCCATCAAAGGAGGCGGGGGAAGAGGCGGGGAGGGGGCCCCCTGAGCCCGGGTTGAAGTGCCCTCCGCGGGGGGAGGGCGTGAGGCGGCCGGAGATGGAGGGGGCTGGAGGGGTGCTGTACGGGGGCTCTGGAGGGGACGTGGTGGGAGGCGGGGGGATGTCCTCCGAACCAGGCACAGACAGGCTGCGGCTGAACTTCATGGTTGGGGGTGCTAGGTAGGGTCTGTCGTCTTCTGCAGCCCCTGGGGAGACACAGAGCAGCCAGGAGTGGGGCGGGGTGGGGGTGGGGGTGGGAGTCTCCCTGGTACCCTATCCAGTAGAACTACAATTATCGGTTAAAATAACAACAACAACAACAACAATAGTGGCACCCCTATATGGAACACCTTCACACGAATTCTCAGCGCTGGTGCATCCAAATCAGCGTGGGCGCCACACAGCACCCAACAGCCGGGAAAGCAACGGGGCCAGGGCGAAATTCAGCTGAACTTCCACCCAGGGCCAGGAGGGGGCGCCCTTTCCAACTCAGACGAAAGCACGGCATTAGTGGTGGGGGCTCGGGGTGAGCAAGAGCCGCTCAAGCCCGGAAGAGATGCCATGGTTACATGCATCGTTACGGATTTCTCTTTATGTATGGACAGACATGAAAGGCAATTAGCACATCACACCCGTGATTTCACAGACAGAACTGCTCAGGATGAGGCTCATGATTAAAAGAGGGGGTCGACTGGTAGATTTGCGGTGTTCTGTATATTTTATCAGTGGCTGATATTAGGTCAATGATGAGATACAGGTAGACCTCACAGATGCAAGACACACGCTGGTAGACTGCAGACACTGGAAGCTGAGGAAAACTGGACCCAATTAGCAACGCCACTCATAGTCTAAGACTGGAGGAGTGAAGTCCTTTGCCTGCTTATCAAATGTCAGGGCTCTGTCTCTGACCCCCTTCTCAAGTCTCCGGCTACTCTCTCGCTTGACTGAAGTCTCGGCTTCATTCACTGCCTCTCTGCTGGAGACTCCCACCTCTGCCTCCAGCCGAATCCTCTCCCAAGCTCCAGGCTCCTATAGCTAAATGCCACCTCCACTTAATGTCTCACTGGCATCTCAGACCCAGCAGACCCCGCATGGACCCCACTCCTGATCTCATCCCACCCCTGGTCTCCCCTATCTTATAGCAAATGGCAGCTCAGCTCTACCTCAGGGCCTTTGCACTGGCTGCTTCTGCTGCCTGGAATGCCTTACCTCTGGAGATCACCATGGCTCCCTGCTCCATCCCCAAGTTTTGGCCCAAACCTGCCCCTTCCAGCACTTGCGATCTCGCTTATCCTACTTTACTTTTTCTATTTTTCCATAGCACTTCACACATTGAACATCCTATATACTTCCTTGTTTTCTTTTTAAATCTTTATAACATGTCGCCTGTCTTCCCTTCATGCAAGCTCCATGAGAGCTGGACCCTTTATGGCCTATTCTGGTCACTGACATACCCCCTCCAGTCTAATCTGGCATACAATGGTGCTCAATAAGCATTTGTAGAATGGATGGATGGATGGATGGATGGATGGACGGGCGGATGAATGAATGAATGGAGTCAAGTATAAGACAGACAGAAGGGTCTGCGGTGGGAGCAACTCAAATGCATTTGGGCAGGGGCAATAATCTCTCCATTCTCCAGATGCAGAGCCCTAGACCCAGAGAAGTAAAGCCATTTGCCCCAGGCCACACAGCTGGGATGGATAAGAGACAGGATTCAAAGCCAGGTTTGCCCAGCAGCAAAGCCTGAGCTCTCTGCCCAGCTTCATGGAGCTGTGGTCACACAGGGAAGCAGAAAGGACATTTTCAGGCCCCTTTGTTCCTGCTGTGAACAGTCACCTTCCCAGCCTCCCCTTTCCCCGCCGTCAGCCCTGACACCCACCCTTCGGGCGACATACCGATGGACTTTTGCCGGAGCATAAGCCCAGGTCCTGGAGGCAGGTAAGAAGGACGGTCATAACTTGGCTGCGAGCGGTGGTGGGGATCGAAGTTCGACTTTGGGGTGGCAGTCAGAGAGGGGAGAGAAAAGACAGCAGAGGGAGAACAGTCAGGGTGGGAAGACTCGAGCCTTCCGTACATGGCCATCACCCATCCCTTCTCCCAGCTTTTGCAGGCAGGGAGAGGGTTCCGGAGTGGGTGGAAGGGGATTCTGGCAGAAGGAAAGGTTTCTGAGTCTGGACAGTGGGGAAAAAGGAAGGAAAAGGAAGATTTTTCAGTTGTCCTGGCTGGCTCTGCGTCCCATGCTGTCATTCCTCTGGGTACCTGTCTCCACTCCCCGTGTGACTGCCCAGGCCCGAGTCACCACCATCACCTGCCTGGATGGCCATGGTAGACTCTTCCCTTGTCTCCCTGCGGCCACCCTTTTCCTCCCCACACCCCCACACCCCCCACACAGGGTCAGACGGAACTTTTCAAAAAGTGATTCAGGTCATGCTACTGGCCTGCTTCAAATCCAACAGTCACATCCTGCATCAGTCAGAAAGGGATCTGAATTCCCGGCGCTGGTCTTTGCGCCCCTCTGCTGCTGCAGACACTGCTAGCACCAGCCCCCAGGTCCCCTTGACCAGGGTGCTGTGCCCACCCCCAGCTGCGGTGTCATCTGCCCTTTGCTCTGAAGAGTCACCCACCCCCAGAGGAGTGGATGTGCCCAAGCTGTCACATGCCCCCACTCCTGGGGGCCACCTGCAGCCAATGACTGACTAGCATGGAGGTCCACGGCATGATCGACCCCCGAGTGCAATTCATACTGCAGAGCTCTCCAAGGGACCAGGCTGAAGGTGGGCTCCGGCAGGGACCAGGTCTGCTGTCCTCTGCAGCCCATTGGGCCTCCCTTACTCCACTACAGGTTCCCCATGGTTGGCGGGAGACCCATACTCAGTTACCCTTTATGATCTAGCCACCCCCCCACACTTTCCTGCTCACTCTGGTTGCACCGTGGCCCCCTTGCCCCACTCCCCCCAGGCCCTGAGGTTCGTCTGTGCTTTAGAAGACTCGCAAGTCCCGGATCTCCTCTCAGCAACGGTTCCCTCGTCATCGTCACGGGTCCTCTCCATCTTTTAAGTTCTCCGCTCCACTGTCCCCTCCCAGCCACGGTCTACTGCATGTCCCTCATCCTGTCTTCTTCCTGGCTCTTTCCTCCATCTGAGATGATCTCCTTTACTGGCTTATTGTCTGTCTCCCAGCCTAGAATGTCAGCTCCCTGAAGGCACTGCATATCATCCCAGGTAAGATGGGGTACTGTCTCGAGAGCCCATGGTCCTTTTAGGGGAAATGTTTTAATTTCTTTTAAAATCAGAAAGGGGAAAATATAATCAATCTGGATAATATTCATCTTTGTACCAACATAGTCATAAAATAGAGATTTCTTTTTTTTACTTTTTTTTTTTTAAAGGAGGTCGGGGCTCACGAAGGCAAAACTGCTCAAGACCCATGGAAGTCATAGGTAACTGCTTCAGGATGGTGGCTTTGTGGGTGTTGTCTGCTGGGTCCTCAGTCCCTACACAAGGCCTGATGCTCTATAAGCTCCTGTCAAATGAACAAGAGACTCAGAAGGAGCCCTGGCTGGTGTGGCTCAGTGGATTGAGAGCTGGCCTGGGAACCAAAGGGTCCCAGGTTGGATTCCCAGTCAGGGCACAGGCCTGGGTTGCAGACCAGGTCCCCAGTAGGGGGAGCTCGAGAGGCAACCACACATTGATGTTTCTCTCCCTCTCTCCCTTCCCTTCTCCTCTCTCTAAAAAGAAATAAATCTTCATAAAAAGAGAAACTCAGAAAGAGCCAATGTCAGACATTGCTATTTGGAGGTTTCTCTTATATTCAGAGGTACCCCATTCTACACAATCCCCCCGGAATGTAAATATTCTAAGGGAAGTGACTTTGATGGATGGGTTCACTCCTACGCCCTCAGAGCCCAGCAGCAGGTGAGCACCCCAGCAGGCCAGCACACAGCAGGCGATCAATAAATGTTTGTAGAATGAAGGACTGATTGGGAGTGATACAAGCTCATGATGAGATGGGGGAGCACTCTGAAGGCGAACCCCAGTCCTATTCATCTGAACATCCCTATGGACCAGCAGCTGGTCGGCCCCGAGAAGGCGTCTCCTGAAGACATGCCCATTTTGGCTGGTCTCCCCCATTCTGATCTTCCCTGAGCAGAATTCTCAGCCTCCCAGCTCTTCTGGAGTTTGCTGCATGCCTTTCTCACACATCCTCTTTAAGCCATTTCTCCATAAGCCCCAGCTGAACAACCAAACCTGCTTGGTTTTCCATCCTGTCCTGCAGCTCATGATGACCTGTGAGGTATCAGGGAGCCGAACCCCGCAAAAGAGGGGAGATTGGGTGGTGATGCAGAGGCAGGGAGAGACAGAGAGGGGGTGGGGAGGGGGGAGGGAGGGAGGGAGGGAAGGAAAGTGAAGGGAGCCACTTCCCTGCAAGCCCCTTCACCAGCTAGCTTACACAGAAGTCCTCACTGAATCCTCAGACTTGTGAGTTAGGGTTGGTTACACTCACTCTGGCGACAGTGAAAGAGGCTGGGGATCAGAGGAGAAGCGTAGTGACCTAGGTCAGCCAGTAAGAGGAGGTTACATAGCTCTTGTAGGAAGCATCCTGGAGTGACTAGAAAATGCTAAAGGTAAGTAAGAGGGAAGAAGAAGGGTCACGAAGGGCAGAGAAAAGGGCCGTGACCTGTCAGAAAGGATGCAGGGACCACTGAGGGGCAGAAGCAGGCTGGGAGGACACGGAGTACAGTCCATTCAACCCTGGGGGAGGAAAGGCGAGGGGGTGGCTGGGAGGAGGGAAGGAAGGTGAGGGACGCATCCGCTAAGGGCCCTGCGGATGGGTGGGGGGTCTGAGTGTCAAGGGAGGGCTCCGAGAGACAGGAGAGGGGTCAGAGAGATAGAGGAGTCCCAGCGACGGGGGAAGAGCGCCCCTAACGGAAGAAGGCGCAGAGTGGAGAGAGGGGCAAGAGATTTACAGACGGACAGAGGGACACATCGAATTGGAAGGGAGGGATCAACTAATGGGTTAGCTTGACGTCATAAGGCGTCAGAGTGGCAGAGGAGATGTCAGACTAACAGAGGATCCATAAGTGATTCTGAGGAAGTGAACTGACCACCTGAGGAGCGGATTGACTCAAGGTGGGACAGGCTGACCGTCAACAAACGCGTAGCACCCGCTCCCGTGCCTATCAGGCCGCCAATCAGGGCGCCAGGTGCACCTGACGTCACCAGCTGCTGAGCAGACTCCTCCCCAGTGGGTGGTCCGGAGGTCCAGCTTCCCGCTGTGCCACCTCGTAGGCAGTCTGTGGGTCTGGTGCCTCATTGACAGAGTACGAGCCCTGGCGCTGAACACTGGCTGGAAGCTGACCATGGGCTGGGAAATTCGCACCACGGAGACAGCCCCCGAAAGGGGTCCGGGGAGAGAGAAAGGAATGGGAGACAGATGGAGAGACAGACATAGACAAAGAGAGAGATGGGAGAAAGAGAGAGATGAGGGAGAAATGAGACAGACATTCAGGTCCAGAGGGAGGAGAGACAGATTGAGGGACAGGAGAGGAAATGAAACAGCGATGGGAAGGAAGAAGGACGCGGTGAGGCGGGAAAGTCAGCCCTGAGAGACCCTGCAATGGAGAGGGCTGAAGCTCTCCCTGGGGTGAGACAGAGGCAGAGAGTGCAACCAGGAAGCTGTGATAAAAATAATCGGAGGGAGAAACCGAGTCCAGAGAAAGGCTGAAACCCGCACTGGCACAAAGATGGTGGGTGGGGGGAGAGAGGATGGGCAGGGGCCCCCCTGGCATGTGGGGCCAGAGTCAGTGACCAGGTAGCAGAGACATTAGTCCAGAAGACAAAGCCACACAGACCAGAGGGCAGATGGTTGGACAGCAAAGCCCGGGAGGAGACAGAACCCAAGAAGCACCCTGACCCACAGTGGACTGGCCAGGGGTCTGTGTCCCCACCGTTGGTCCTAGGGGGTCTTCCCTAGCCCCACAGGTTTTATGCAGAGGTGTGTCTTTTAGGGAGGGCCGAAACCTCCCAGTTCTTAAGTTTAGGCCAGTGGCATTTGTACGATATTCTGCTCTAGCTCACTCCTGGGCACATCTGATAAGAGAGGCCTCGGGGCCACAATGGGTCCCCACCCTGCCCACTCTCTTGCCCCCTCCGGTCTAGGGCAGAGGGGTGCGAGAGGGAGACTGAAGAGGGGATGGAAACCGAAACAGATGGGAAATGGGGACACAGAGGACAAGGCCACACACCGAGAGAGAGGCTGCAGAGAGGACACGCAGAAATGTCAGGCAGGGGCCCCTGCAGTGGTGCAGGGTGAGGAAGATCGGGACAGGCCGGTGGGAAGGGAAAGACAGAGCCCCAACAGCAGAGGAGGGCTTGTGGAAGGCACAGAGATAGGCCCCAAGAGTGGGGAGAGAAGAAAAAGGGAGGTCCCGTGGGGGAAATGACCACTGCACCCCGAGGGAAGGGAGGCCTCAAGGAAGACCTCAGGGGGAGTGGGGGCAGGCAGGCAGCTGCTGTTATTGTTGGCCAGTGTTTGGGCCCAGCCAAGGGTGTCTTTGGAGCTCAGAGGGCGAATTCTGTGAGAGCCGGATCTTTTTATGCAGAGAGGGGCTCACACCCTGGCTGCCTGGCACTTCATGGGGGCTCCAGACAGTCACTGAAGAAATGCTCTAATCTGTTATAGGAGACTCCGCACTGAGCCAGCTAGGGTCCCTGGGGTGCAAGAGTCACAATGGGGTCTCCAGTCTTGTTATTTTTCGGCCGAGGTGCTCACCATCTGTCAGGAACTTGCTGTACTTAGGAAGTGATCTCATTTATTCTTTGGAAGAACCAGCAGGACCGGTGTTTGTCCCATTTTACAGAACAGGAAACCGAGGTGCAGAGAAATTAAGTAGCATGGTCCAAGGAAGCTAAAGGAAGTCGGGATTTGGGGGCAGGTCTGCCTGGTTCTATGTGAATCACCCATGTGGTGATTCTTACCCTGACCTTGGTGGGCAGGTAGGCACAGAAGATGACCCTTAGAGCTCCAAAGACCTCCAATTCCTTGAGCAGCCAAGGGCAGGCGTGGAGTGAGAATCTACTGCACGCAGGGCACTCTGCCAAGCCCTGAGAAGGGACCAGGGACCCTCTGCCTCTAAAAATGAAGGAAGTTCTCGTAGTTCGGGTACAAAACGTCCCACCTGCATTGGGTTCTTGTAAAAGTACCAGATTCTCCAGAGTAGGCTGTGCACTTGGACGGGAGAGAAATTACATCTTTATTTCCACTACCCTACAACTAAAATGCAACATTTCCTCAATTAAAAATGTAGGTCACACACCATGGTGGTGTCGGCAAGACCTGCAACTACATCCCCGACAGAAGTCACAGATATTTCCATATCTCATCGCCGTGCTTGTGATTGCTCAAAATAGTATTTTATGCTCCTTCTGTCTTGGAAATTAGAGTCGTTAAGATCCACCACCAGCTCCTGCTGGCTAATGTGACGAACGGGAACTGGCGTTCCTGTATCATACATTTGCTTTTTAAAAAAAATTTTGATAACTGTATTTCAATGTAATTGGCTCATTTTGTTAGCTTAGGTTTTTTTTTTTAATTTTCTTTCTTCCTTTTCTTTTTAAAAGATTTTATTTATTTATTTTCAAAGAGAGGGGAAGGGAAGGAGAAAGAGAGGGAGAGAAATATCAATGTGTGGTTGCCTCTCACATGGCTCCCACTGGGGACCTGGCCCGCAACCCAAGCATGTGCCCTGACTGGGAATTGAACCGGTGACCCTTTGGTTTGCAGCCTGCACTCAATCCACTGAGCTACACCTACATAGTGCTGAGCGTAATTCTCAGCACTATGCTGGCCCATCAAAGAGGTCCACAGCCCCCACCCCCAGGAGCCCAAGAACCTAGTTTTAGAGTAAATGGTCCCTTGGCCACCAGATGGAGGGGATGGGCTGTGTGAGGAGGGGTTCAGAGGCCAAGGTCAGAGAGCAGGGCCTTCGCAGAGAAGAAGGAAGTGCTCAGAGAGAGGTGGAGCTGAGTGTGACCACTGGAGGGTGGAGGGCAGAGCTGGGGGAGGAGGTGTCCCAATGAAGGGACACAGATCAATGGGGACGACAGCCAGAGAGGGGCCAGCAGGGCCTCACCAGAAGGACCACGGCTGAGGCTGGACTGTGGATCCAGCGGCCTGACTTTCCGGGTTGAAATTCTCTGAGCCTCAGTTTCCCCTCTGTGAGTGGGCTACCATGCGTACCTCACAGGGTGATGCTAAGGCATGAATGACGTGACTCGCGTGAAACACACTGTCTAAAATACTATCAACACTCGATATAGTTGGCTCTGTCATAGGGTAAAGCAGGCAGGGCCCAGACAAAGATCATGATTAATATTGCAGTAACTACCACTTGTTGAGCAGTCATTAGTATGTGCTGGGCCCATGCCAGGGATCTCTGTCCTGACACTGGCTTACTGTCCCTGGGACCTTTGAGGTGGGACAGACATGGATGGAGAGGGGGCAAGCATGAGGTGCAGGAATGGAGAGTGGAGTGGGGAACGAGAGAGAGAGAGAGGGAGAGAGAGAGAGGTGGGTCTGGGGAGGTGGTGAGAACGAGGAAGAAGAGGAGGGGCAGAGAGGAAAGGAGGCCCTAGAGTGGGGAGAAAGAAGGGGATCCCAGCGAGAGGGGTACCCGCAGGACTGGCGTTAAATACGGGAGCTCAGGGAGTATTTGCAAGCAACGGTACGGAGGCTCCAGCTCACTGTGTGCACCCCTCGAGTTTCCGTCCCCCAAGACCCCAGTCCCCAGCCCGGGCTGCCTACCTCAGTGGCAAAGAAACCCTTGGGCCGGTGTTTTCCCAGGGACGCGAGGCCACCGGGCCCGGGACTCTCGCTCGCGCTGATGGTCTGCTGAGCTGCGGCCAGAATTTCATCCAGTTTGTCTAGGGGGAGTCAGAAGAGGGGTGGAGACACAGCGCAAGGAAGGTTGCTTTGGCCTCAGAGACAGAGATGCCGGGAGCCCGCATAGCAGCTTGTGAGAACCAGGAAAGGACACCCTTGTCTCCACCCCGGGGGGGGGGGGGGGGGGGGGGGACAGGCAGCCCTGCTGGAGACGCAGCGTCCAGCCCAGTAGGCAGGACCCAGCGATGGGCAGGGTGGGGGGGCCGAACAGGACAGCCATCATGGGAGGTGGGAACTCAGGCCTGAGGGCTGGGGCGGGGCCGGGTATGAGGGTGGTCAGCGGCAGGAAGAGTGACAGAGTGGACAGCACCGCCCACTGCGCCGGGTCAGGGGCCCTGGGCTGCCCGGGGGAGACTGCCGGGGTGGGTCATCTTACTGAGCGCCATCTGATACACGGTCCGCTTTTTCTCCATGCTGGGCACTGGTGCCGGCTGCTGCTCGTACTCTGTGGGCAAAGGAGGCTGCTGTAGCCCGGGGGCGTGGCCAGCGGGCGTGCGCAGCGCGAGTGGGGCAGTGAGGGGCCGGGGCGGGGAGGGGCGAGTCCGCCGGCGGGGTCGGGACGGGGGCCCTCCCGCCAGTCCTGTGCCCACTCACCACTCTTCTTCTTCCAGGGGGAGACTAGCCCGGGGGAGAGGCAGCAGAGGAGCCAAGAGTTAGGACTTCAGGGGGAGGCGAGGGGCCCCCTGTCTGGAACGCCCACCTCCCGCGGGGCCCCGGGGTGGGGACTGCCGGCTGCCTGACCCGCCCCTTTGGGCCGATGCCCGATGCCGGACCCCCCAGGTCCGCTGGGTCTGAAGCCAGGGGGCTGGCTTTCCTTTCTGTTAGTGGGGGTGGGGGCAACTGGTGGGGGGTGGTGAAGAAGGGGCGGGATAGGTAGAGAGGGGCTAGAAAGGAAACAGACCCTCAGAAAGGGACACAGACCCGGAGAGACGCCAACAACGAAACAAATACAAGAGGACAGAGGCAAGTCTCGACTTTCAGACAGACGCCCCTTCCCAGCCACACACAGGCAGGCCAGAGACAGTCTGGCCCACGGACTGGGGACAGGAGGAGGACGAGGACCCCTGGTCACTAACGACACTAACAAGCCCGAGGGTGGTGCCGCCCCCTCTGCCCCTTCCCCTCTCAGCACCTGGGCCCCAGCAGCCCCACAGGCTCACCCATCTCCTCCAGCTCTGAGGTCATGGACTTGGAACGCAGGGAGATGGCTGGGGGTGGGAGCCGCTTAGCCTGCTGGGGTGCTGAAGAGGGGATGGTGGGGGGTCAGGCATCAGTACCACAGCGGGGAGAGCCCCGAGACCCCCCTCCAACACCACCACAGTGCTTCCAGAGCTCAGAAAACAGCCGCCACCAGTATGACGGGCTCTCCCTGCCTCCGTTTCTCCTCAGAAGGGCCCCAGACGAGCAACCTCGAGGAAGGGAAGGCCAGCGGTGGGGTGGTGGGACGCTCTGAGGGTCTCAGTCTGGTGGCAGTGGTGGCACGCCAGGCCTGGACAAACGGTAGGGGGGATCACCTTTCTTATGGACGGCCTCATCCATGTCCGGGTGCCTGGTGACCATCACCACCTTGACCATCAGCGTGTTGCCGCCTTGGCGGATCATGTTCACCACCTGCCGGTGGCCGACCTTCACCACGTTCTGCCCATTCACCTGTGGCACAGACACCCCCTAGTCACACCTGGGAGGGGGTGGTGCTTCCCGCTTCAGAGTCCCTCCTGCCCTCAGCCCCTCCCCACCCGTCTGTCTTCCTTCTCAAGGCTCCAAGTCTCGGTTCCTGTAGCTCTCCGGGCCTCAGGGCTGTGGCAGGGGCTGGGCCCACCCTGCTCACCCCCTCTCTCCCTCTGTGCCCCCCTCAAAGAGGGAGACAGAGAGAGAGAGAGAACGTGCAATTGTCAGGGGACAGCTCTGTCGTATTTTGAGACACTTCAGAAAGGCCTCGGGATTAAATCCATGAAGAAAGCAGAGGCTGGGAAGCCTGGGGCTGAAGGAGGATCTGTGCTGGGGCAGCCAGATCCTGGTGTGGGTCACAAGGGGCCTTTGCATTTGTCACCAGGGGCCCAGGGAAGAGAGGGGTGCCTGTGGCAGGTGGGCCGGCGGCTGGGGCTGGGAGAGGCACCTGGCGCCCGGCGGCAGTGAGACTCACCTCGATGAGGAAGTCGCCCATGCGCAGTCCCGCGCGCCATGCCACGCCACCCTCGTCCACCGACTCCAGATACTGCAGCGCCGGGAAGGCCGGGGTGGGGGTGAACTCCTCGATGGGGGTCTGCGCTGCAGATGGGAGGAGCCGGCGGGGTCGGAGGGGAGGGGGTGGAGAGGCCGAGCAGGGGATGGGGCTCAGACCCAAGTCACGGAGGCCTCACCGTAGCTGAGGGACCAGCACCCTGGGGTTGGGGTGGTAGGTGGGCTGGGGTCCCCTTCCCTGCCCATCCCCCTGGGTCGGAGAGCCACTCTTCCATCCCCTCCCGGCCGACACTCACCCTTGGCCCCCCGGAGCACGAACCCAAACCCCTCACTGTCCTTCTTCTGCAGTAGAACTGTCTTCTCCTTAATGATGTAATCGCTGGGGGGGGGGCGGGGAGGGAAGGGAGGGGTGGGGGTGGGGCGGGTGGAGAAGGGATCATGAGACTCTGAGATTCGGAGCCAGGCCCCACGGGCAGCCCGCGCCCCTGCTCCTGGACCATTCACGGCACCGAGGATCTCCCTCTCCCACTCCGGGAGTGAGCGTCTGCTGGCGGCACCTCTGACAGGCCTCCCCCGCAGAGCTCGGAGCGCCTGCTCTCCCACTCACTCTTTCCTCATTCATCCATCCGAGCATCCATCCACCCATCCATTCAGCAGGCAGCGACCCAGCCCACTGTGCAGCAGGCGTGGATGAAGGGACGGGCAGGCACACCGCCGGATCACCAGACAGCCTGGCCTGGCTCAAGCCCCTGCTCGCCACTTCTGGTCTGCGACCTTGAGCCCGCCCGTGGCTTTAACCTTTTGGGTCTCAGTTTCCTCATCTATAATAGTAGGCTCCCCGTGACAGGTTGCTGTGGCAGCAAAGTGCAGATAGTATTCAGCACAGCGCCCGGCACATCACATGCGCTCGAGAGAAGTCCTTCGCGGTCTCCGGTCGAGTTTTGAAGTCAAGAGCACGTGTGTGCTTCGCTGATACCCCTCCTGACTCTGACTATATATACACTACAGCAGTACCTCCCCAGGTCCCCAAGCATATTGTAACATTGCTTATTCGGCACTGCCCAATATGGTGGCCACTAGCTGCATGTGGCTATTTATACACAAATTAATTAAAAATTAAATCGAGCCCTGGCTGGTGTGGCTCAGTGGACTGGGCATGGGCCTGCAAACCAAAGAGTCGCTGGTTCGATTCCCAGTCAGGGCACATGCCTGGGTTGCGTGCCAGATCCCCAGTAGGGGGTGCATGAGAGGCAACCACACCTCGATGTTTCTATCCTTCTTTTTCTCCCTCCCTTCCCCTCTCTCTAAAAATAAATAAATAAAATCTTAAAAAATCATGAAATTGAAAAAATTCAGCCCCTCAGTCTCACTAGCTACACTTCAAAGTGCCCAGTGGCCATGAGAGGCTCCTGGGTACCACGCTGGACAGTGCAGACACACAACCTTCCATCGCTGAGGAAAGTTCTGGAGGACAACGCTGACTTCTGTATTCCCTGGTACATCTCAAATGTATCTCCTCGTTCAGTGGGCAGATTCTAGTCAAACTCAAACTGCCAGTGACTGTGGGGATGGTTCTCAGTAAGGCCACAGAGGCCTGCTCCCACACCCAGGAAACACTCAGCTGTGTTCCGTGCATCTCCATACCCACCTGGGCTCGCTCAGATGCGGCCCCCAAACCTCGACGTCACTGCCGTGTACCTCAACATCACACACCTTTTCCACTGCAGGCACCCCAGTATACGACAGGCATAGCCGGACTCCAACCCCACCCCCTTCAGAACATGCGAGAACTCCAGGGTAAGCACAGCCCATGGCTGGCTGCGCCCCAGCACCCTGCAGTTACTATGTCTGAGGCCCATCCAGCGCACACGCAGACCCCCTCGGCATATTCCTCTTACCTCCACCGGCCCCAACACACGCCAATAATAGCGCGCCTGCTCCTCACGCACTCCAATTACCTACCCCCACAGATTTGGCAAAACAGCCCTCCACGAATACTCCAGTATATTTCAGTCACAGCCCCACACGTCCCAGTATGCTGCAATGATGACTCCCCCTCACTCTGATCTCAGTATATTCCCGCAGCACGCCCGCCCCCTGAACACGTCCCAGTACACTCTGTGTTCCGGCAACCACCCCTGCCCAGCCACACAGGCACCCTGCACACGCCCATGACACCCCACGACTTCCACGGTTAAACCCATACATCCGGCAGACCCTAGCGGCAGCGTTCTGCTCCTGCGCAGGCGCACCGTCCCTGGCCCCACAGACCCCCTTGTTGTAAGTCTGGGGCTCGGCAGCACACGTGTGTACACGTGTGTACACGGAGACTCTCCCCTGCGACTGCCCTTACTCAAGGTTCACCATGGTCCCACAAACGTGAGCACACCATACCTGTTTCGTCTTCCTTTATACTCAGCCCAGGGATCAGCTACCTTTGCAGCTGGGTGGAGTGGGTTGGGGAAGAGGAGGAGGGAGGGGTTGAAAGGAGTGAGGGAGGGGAGGGAATGGGTTGGGGTGGGGGGAGGGAGGCCCAGAAGGCTGGAACAGTGAGTGGACAGGGCCAGCAGAAACTGGTTGGGAGGTCAGGGCTGCCAGCTCTCGACCATGCACTGGGCCCCACCTTTGTCTCCACTGCACACCCTGACAGGTTCCTCCTGTCCTTGCTACCCCATATCCCTTCCAGGCCTCCAGGGTGTCCCAAGGGGCCGGCAGTACCCTTCAGCTCTCCTTAATTCCTCATCTGCAGCCAGTTTGCCCTCTTTCGTGCATGCCACAAACCCCTAGTGTCCCCACGCCTTCCCCCGGCCCTGGAATCTCTCCTTTGTGCCCCACGTTATCCTGACACTCCATACATGAGCCTTCCCCAAACACCCCAATACTCCAACACAATTCAAGAAACGCCCATAGCCATCACAAGCCGAGAAGCAGCACTCACTATGTGCGAGGCAGTACTTGAAACCCTCCCAGCTAAATAACTCCCAGCCTCTGTCTGAGGGAGGCGTGAGTACGGACTGCTTCCACTTCACAAGTCGGGAAACAGAGGCGCGGACAGGGGGGCAATGTGCCTGAGGTCGCAGGGTGAACAAGGCTCTCCGACAGCCCCCAGGGAAACACCTGGGCAACTGCAGTGGCGACACCCTGCGGCCTCCACGGCACCCAAACAAACACCTCAGGCACATGTCCACCACCTCACCTGTCCCTGCACCTCACCACAAACACCTCAGGCACACCTGCCCCAAGTCCACCGCCGCGAGTGCCCCTCCGAAGCCCGTCCCCGGCTATGCCGACGGCATGACAACAATGGGAAACAGGCACTGAACCACAGCCGAAGGCTGGCCAGGGGTCCCAAGCATTTTACATTTATTCCTTTAGTCCTCAAGAAACAGCCCCAAGGGGTGGGGTTTGGGGCTGGCAGCCCACTCTTCCCATTTTATGGATGAAGAAACTGAGGCACAGAGAGATAACCTGCTCAAAGCCACACCGGCTAGAATAGTGTCAAAGCCAAGAGTGGAATCCTTCACTGCCAACCCATGTACCCCAACAATGTCCAAACACCCCAAATCATCACAGCACCCCACTTCCCTTCTCCCTCGAGCGTCCCTGACACATACGTGTTTCTCCCTCTTCTCACTCCTGTGACTTTCTCACCCAGCCCCCTGCTCGACTGGTGTCTCCCTCATCCCACGACATCACCCTTGAACTTCCAACCGCACTCTGGCCCCCATAGCTTTCTGCGACTGCATGCTCCCTTCCCCTCATGCCGGTGGGTCCCCTTCCCCTCTCTGCACCTTGCTCCCAGCTCCTCCGTGTCTCCTCCATGCCGCCTGGAAGCTTCCCTTGCCCTGACCACCATCGGCCCTCACTTCCCAAGGCCCTCATCACACCCATGGAGCCACCCCTCCGCCTCCCATGTTGCTCTTGCAGGCACACCCCCACCCCCCTTCCCAAAGTCTCTTCCTGTGACCTCTCCTTCCTCTCAGGCCCCTGGTGCCCTTCCTGGCCTTCATCCCACCCACTCCCCCCCTGCCCACACCTCTGCATGAATCCCACTGTGTTCCCCTAGGCCACCCTGGGCTCCTCTCAGACTCACTGGTTCCCCCCCCCCCCCACTATCTGTGGAAGCCTCCTCTGTACCCTCAGCTCACTCCATCACACACCTTTCCACCTCCTGTTACTTGCAGCTGCATTTCCTGTGCATTTCCTGCACTTTCTGTCTACATTGCCTGTGCGCCCCCCCAACCCCCCCGAAATCTCCCTTGCTTTCCCTGCATGCCCTCCTTACCCCATTGCTCCGCACACTCCCTGCACCCTCCCTGCTCCGGTGCCTCTACTTCGGTATGCCCCACTCTTTCCCGTTCCGTTCCCATCCTGACACCCTCCCCCAGACCCTCTAACCCCACCCCCTGCTTCAGCCTTGCTACCCACGCAGCAGCACCCCATTCACCACGGGAGCGGCACCGCTGCGCTGCTGACTACCTGCCCTGCAGGAGCACACACAATACTCGCCCCAGGCTGGCCCTTGTTCCCTGGATCCCACACGCGGAGACTGCAGCAGCGTCCACTCCCCCCACCCCCACCCTGAAGGTCCCTCTCACACGCCCAGGCTCCCACGGCCCGGAGCCTGCGGCTGCACATGGCACCCCCTCCGGGACTCGGCCCCTCCCTGTGTACCCATCTCCGCGGGCAGCTCCATGGCTGGCACAGAGGCCCCCATACAGGGAAGCTGGCCCCCTCCCATGCTGAGAAGTGGTACACACAGCAGATGCAGCTCCCCATGCAGAAGCTCAGCCATGGCTCGGCACACGTGCCCCTCACAGGCACAGACCCCTGGGGGCAGGGAGAGGAGCACACGGGGCAGGGACACACGGAGGGACTGATGGGGGGGGGCTGTGGGGGAGGGGACAGGCCTGGCCTGGGAGGGTGGGTGTGGGGAAACAGCCGCAGTGCCTGGGACAGACACACACACACACACACACCGTCCCCAGACAGCCTCTCGATGGCTCCAAGTCACACACAGAGACAGACGCTGTCACAGAGACACACAGATGGACACAGCTGGGGGGTGGGCTGGGAGCCCACCCTCTCCCCATCCTTCTCTCTCGCTCCGTCTCTCCCTCTCTCACACACACAGCTGCAGGCAGTCACACACACGCACGCACACTGACACAGCCACACTGACACACGCACAGCCGCTCAGTGACACGCAGCGGAAAAAGCGGAGGGGAGAGGAGGCTGGGCGGGATGCGTGTGTGATGGTGGGGGGGCAGACTGTGAATGGGAGAGAGGGGTATGAATGGGGGGACCCGCCGACTCCTCGAAGGGGTGTGGGGATGCGGGGATCAGTGGGACCGAGGCCTGGGGTGTAGGCGCCTGAGGGACAGCCACGGTGGCTCCCCAAGGGGAGGGCTCCCCAGGGTGGGGGCGCTCAGGGCGGCAGGGAGGGCAAATGGGCTCCAAACCCTAATGCGGGGTCCGTTGGTGGGCCTCGCAGAGGAGAAGGTTTTGGAGGAAGAGCTGAGGGGGGCCTGGAAGGGCCTGTGAGGGGGTGGAGGACAGATTCCCGGGCTGGGAGGGGTACTGAGGAAGCGCGGCCCAAGGGAAGGGATGAAGGAAGGATTGAGAAGAGGGGCCCGATAGGCGTTCAGCGTTCAGAGAAGGTTAGGGGAGAGGGCTGGAGGAGCGGGGCGGCCTGGGGGATGAGGAGGAGCCCCAGAGGTGAGGGATCAGCGGCGGGGGTAGGGTCGTCACAGCGGGCCGGGGCCTCCAGGCCGGGCCGCGGGGGAAAGGGGCGGCGCGCTCCGTTACCTGTAGATGTACCAGACGCTGCGCCGCCGGGGCCCCAGGGCCGGCCAGCTGGAGGAGAGCGCGGGGGGCGGCTGCGGCAGGGAGCCCCCAGTGGGGCCGCCCCCGAGACCCCCGCCGCCGCCGACCGCAGACAAAGCCATCGCCGCCGCGGCCCCGGCCCGGGTCCCGGTGCCGGCCGCCCCCGCCGCCGCCGCCGCGTCCCCGTCCCCGCTCGGCCGAACCCCCGTGTCCGGGCCCCCAGGCCCCGCCTCATGCTGACCCGCACCGGGAGGGGGGAGGGGGAGGGGGCGCGCACCCTCCCGCGGGAGGGAGGGCAGGGCCGGGGGCTCACATGCCGGGGGGCGCGGGGGCGCGGGGCGCGGGGTCGGGCCGCCGCTGGAGCGCAAGGACCGCGGCCGGCGCGGGCTTCAGCACCGCGGACAGCTCCGGAGGCGGGCAGTCGGCGCGAGGCTTAACCCCTTGGCGTCCTGCGCCGGGCGGCGGAGGGGGCCGGGCAAGGGGGAGGGGGCCGGGAGGGGAACGCGGGGGCCCCCTTGGCGGGAGAAGGGGGAGGGGCGAGGCGCGGGGGGAGGAGAAGGGGAGGCACTTCCGGTCTGGGCCCCCCCTTAACCCCCTCCCCCCTCCAGGGCCCTCCCGCGCAGGTGCAGAGCGAGGGAGAGCGGGAGAGGGACGCACACCACACAAGATGCCTCGAAACCTCGTGCGGGAATGCGCGGACCGAGCCCCACTTCCAGGGCAGGGACATCAAGGTGAGAGAGGCCCCAGGAGGGGACACACAGCCCCCCAACACAGACCGACATACAAAGCACCCCAACACAATCTGGAAGGGCCAGAAAGGGAAGGCCAGGGCATTCAGATTGGGCCCCAAGGCAGAGAGGCACCCTCCCTCCTAAGAACCCCAGGCAGAGGGGCATACACACGCTACACCACACTGGACACCCACAGGAGAGGAGCGAGGGAGGCATGGATGTGGGGGGGAGGGGGATGGGGGTGTGCAAGGGGCAAACCACAGGACACAGAAGGGCTCGGGCAGAGCAGGGGCCAGGCAGGAGCGCCTCAGACACACCGCAGACTGGCAGCACATCCCAGTGGGCGAGGGCCATGGAGAAGGAGGGGGGATACACACTGGACAGGACAGACCTGAGGGCCAGAGGGACCACCCCCATCCAGCCGCAGGTCGATCAAGTGACCCCAAGACCAAGGCCAAGGAGACACGCTCAGAGAGACATGGACAGAGACGAGAGGGAAGCAGAGGCTGACGGGGCGACTCGGGGGGGAGGAACCTGGATACTCACCCGCTGCCCAGAGCCGGAGACGTGCCAGGCGGACACGCACAATGGTCAAGCGCCTCGGACACGTGGGGCTCGGGGCAGCACCCCAGCCCCACCCCCTCTGCCCGGGTGTCATTGGTCTTCCTCCCCGCCCCAGCGGGTCCCCACTGGCCAGAACACAGACACGTAGGTTTGGACACATTTAATGGAAGGATGCCACGAACAAGGAGACCCTTCCCTGGGTGACGGGGGGGCGGGGGGTGGGGAGCAGCAGGGGAGGGTGTCATCCCGGATGCCCAGTTATGACCACCCCTCCCCCACAGCCTTGCCCTTCCGGAAGCCCACCTCCTGGAGTCCTCCCTTCTCAGGCGGGGGGCCCTCCCCCAGCCACTGCAGGTCCTGAATTCCAGCTCAGTCAGACAGATGCAAATGCATGCACACAGTTGTATGGGCTCGTGTGCACCAACAGGGACATGCAGAGAGAGGGACAGGTGTGTGTGGAGACCCACCTGTCCCTACGTGGTAAGCAGACACACCGCCATCTCTAGAAACACTTGCCCTCATTCTCAGACACACAGATTCAGGGACACAGGGATGTGCGGGGACAGCTGCACCATTAGCCACAGTCCTGCAGCCACCAATGACAGCCACAGAGGCACCCGTCTCTACGGAGCAGGCCAGGCCCTCAGGCCCTCAGAGCCTAGGGCTCTGCATCTAGGGGCCTCCAGTCACGCATGCATATGGACATGGGTCATGTGCACCTACAGAGACACGCGGGCAAGAGCACACTCAAGAAAACAGGACAAGGGCACTCGCCTGTGCAAGCCGTTCACACACAGGGAGCTTCAGCTCTGGTCGTGCACGCGCACACACCCATATGCCTGCAGGCACCCCTTCCTTCCCATTCCTGACCCCGTGCCCGCCCGTCCCCTCCCGTCTCACCTCCCTGGGCCAATCCCATCCATCAAGCTTCAGAAGCAAGTCAGCCAGCAGCCAGGGAGGGGAAAGGTGTCAGTGTGCCCCTCTCCCCGCCCCCACCCGCCTGGCCTGGCCTGGCGCTGCCCACACCTGGTGCGAGGCGTGGGATGGGTACACTTCCACTGCACGTGACCTCCAGCCAGCCACACACGTGAGAGCCCCAGGCCCCCAGGCATTCCCCTCCCCCACCCAGCCCCACCAACCCCACTGGTTTTCGGCCACCCCAGAGCTAAGCAGTCTCCCTGGCTGCCAAGGCAGGGTGGGCATTGGGCTGTGTGGTGGGAAGCTAACGCTGCCTTCCCCCACCCCTGGTCAAACTTCAGAGGAAGAGGTGAGATGGGAAGGGGGGTCCCCAAGGGGGTGAGGACATTTACCTTGGGGCATCAAAGCTGTCGTAGGAGCCCACGGTATAATGCCGGAAGAGTCTCTTTGCCTTGTCACTGCGGCTTTCTGCAGGGGGACAAGGGACCACCTTGGGTCCTCACTCCGAAACCACGAGCCCACCCCCAGTGCCCCTGGCCCACGCCTTCCCAGTCTCCTCCCAGCCCCATCAGGAAGGGGATGGGAAAGGACATGGGTGAGTACCCAAGGGTAAATCGGACACATTGGGGCAGAGGCGTTACCTTGCTTTCCCTCCTGGGACCGGTTTGCCACCTCTTCCAGGCAGTCAGAGGGGAACCAACCGACGCGACCTTTCACTTGGCCTTCCCAGAAGCCTCCTTCCCCGATGCTAAGCACTGGGTGGGCGGGGAGCAGGAACAGAGAAACATTTCTACGTTTCCATGCTGCTCCTGCCCCCAACACACCATGCACCACCTTTCCGTAATTCCTGCACCTGGCGCAGGTCCCGGCCGCAGGGCGTCCTTAACGAACGTCCCAGGAAGGGGCGAGGCCGTGGTTGGCGGGGGAGAAGCAAATCATGTCACTCTTGCATTCTAGCTTTCCGGATCCAGTGAGGACAGCCAGAGGCAGTGGGGAAGAGGGATGTGTCCAATGGCACTGCCTCACAGGTTAGGGACCCGTCCTTGATGGGCTCTCATCTCCCTTGGTGACGGGTTTCAGTTTGGTTGTTCTGTGATTTCTCTCAACCCTCTCAGGCAGCCCCACCGCTGCCCTGCCACCTCTGGCAGTCTCCTTGCTGCTTAATCTTTTGTCATTTGCTCCCAGGCCCGTCCCTCCTCCACCTCTCTTTGCTTCCCCAGGCTCTAGAAGGGAAGAGATTAGAATCACCTCTTTCCTTCTCTCCACCACGCATAACTGCAGGGCCCATCCCGCCGGCCCCACCTCTGAAACCATCAATCAGCCCACGTTCAGTGGTAGCCTGTGACATGCCCCGTGCCGCCGAGCTGGGCGGTGACGTTCAGAGATGGACGACAGGGACCGCTCACGTCTACCCAGCTCTTGCTCCGGACCAGAACCCTTAGAGGGGCTGCTGTTACTGTCCCCACTCTACTACTGATGGGGAAATGGGGGTGTGGAGATCCCAGGTCACTTGCTCAAGGTTACATGGCGTGTAATAACCAGAGGCTGGATTCGAACGCAGCTCTGTGCATTTCGAGAGTGAACGCTTATAGTCGCTAAGGTTGCTCTCTCTGTTCAAGCGCCTTGTTTGACACAGTCCTCCTTCCCTCCCTCCAGCATTTTCGTGGCTCTGTCCACACTCAGCCCCTCACACACCTCCCTCCCTCAACCCTCACGCCCACCCTGATAGCTAACAACTGACTTCCCACTTCAGAGATGAAGCCGCTAAAGCTAGAGCCCAGAAGTCCCTTGCCCAGAGATGCCTCAAGTCACACTAGGATTTGAGTCAGGGCCATCCGATGCTTTTCTCTGCACCAGCCGCCTGCCTGGAGAGGGTCTGGGAGGTGAGATCAATAGATGTTCAAGGTCACAGAAGAGCAGGAGACGGGTGGCAAGGAGTCTGGGCTCTCGGCTGGCTCTGCCCTGCCTGGCTGGGTGGCCTGGGGATTGATCCTTCACTCACTGAACAGTCAGGGGTAGGAGCTGTCGAACACCATGAACATGGTTCTTGCCCTCACGGAGCTGCCACATTGGTGCCCGTGGGAGGTGTGAGTCTACAGGTGACCTCATGATTGGAAATTGAGGGCAGCACTCAAGAGAAAAAGGGTATCTGGAAACAGGACATCCAGAGGGGAACATGTAAGTGGGAAGGCCGGCAGAGACCGACCAGGGAGGCATTCAGGTAGACGTGACCTACAGGCCGAGACCCGAAGGATCCTTGGACTGGAGGACACAATGACAGGGAGCAAAGGTCGTCCAGGCAGAAACAACAGCATGTGCGAAGCACTTTATGTGAGAAAGGACTTGGGGCATTTGAAGAATAAGAGAAGGGTATGGTCCTTGTTGTGGGTGAGGGGAAAGTGGCTGGAGATGAGGTGGGTGGGTGGGTGGGTGAGTGGGGGGTGGGGGAGGCCTTGTAGGTCAAGCTCAGGCACTGGGCTAGGATCCTGAGAGCAGAGGGAGCTCTGCTACCTCTCGAGATGTGGGGACACCTGGTGACATCGTGCAGGTGGGCACGCTTGGGGGCAACAGAGTGTCTTTTCAATGAAAGGGACGGGCATTAAAAAGAGTGGTGTCTCCTCTCCTTGTGCAGCAGTTTTGGGCTTGAAGTTCAGAATGGCACATGGGAGATACTGTCCAAAGCCCTCCCTCTGCCTGCCCAGGAGGTCCCTCACCCCTGCCTCAGTTTCCCTTTCTTCTTTCTCACCCTCCCAATCACAAACCCCCACCCCCAACACACACACTGTCCGTCTGTCTGTCTGTCTGTCTCTCCTCTGCAGGCACTGCTGTGGCCCCCACCACTAGCCCTGGCATTTGGCCCTTCATTCATTCATTCATTCATTCGTTCATTCAGCGGACATGTCTTGAGGCCTCCTGTGCATTCTGCTGTGAAACTGGGCCCCTGGGACCCGGAGACCAATGTCTCGGGACCTCACCTCCAGGAACTGAGGCTACGGGCAGACAGACCGCCACACAAAGGCACCTGTACAACCCGCCAGGTGCTCTGATCCCTGACCCCACTCCAACACGGTCTTCGCTGTGCTTTGTCACGGCGGCTCTCTTCAAGGGGGCATGGGGATGACCCTGGGCCCTCACTGTGGGAGGACCCTCCCAGCTTCCCTGGGCGATGGCCAGGGGCCTCCTCTAAGTGCCTGTAGTGGGGGAGAGGCGCTTTGATAACGTTGGCTGTGCTCACTCTGTGCAAAGAGCTGTTCTGCTGTTCTAAGTGCTTTGCGTGAGAGGATTCCTTCAGCCCTCAGCAGGGCCCCATTTTGTAGATGAGGACCCTGGGGCCCAGAGAAGTCCCTTGCCTGAGGAGGGGAAGGCAGGATTCGAACCCCAGCTGTCTGGCTCTCAGCCCCTATACTGCTCAGCTCCTCCATAGCCTAGAGCTGGGCAGAGACTGGCTCTCCCAAAGCAGGCTGACTACGCCCACGACAGCCCATTTCCTGTCTCCAAAGCACCATTCCATCCAAGAGCACAAGTCACCAGCCCTGCAAGTCTGCCCGTGGGGGCTACTGGCACCATTTTCCAGATGAAGAAAGGGAAACCAGAGAGAGGCGAATGCCCACAACGACACTCTCTGTTTGGGGAGCCCTGGGCGTGGACCCAGTTTCACTCACATGGCCCATCCCCTCTCAGCGGAGCCCCGCCCCCAACTTAGGCCCCGCCCCCTTCCTCAGACCCGGAACCTGGCGGAGGCAGGAGGTGAAGGCAGGCTGCATGGCCTCACACTCCCCGTAGGGCAGCAGGAAACACTGCTGGCTGCAGCCGGGGACCGGGGACCGGGGCAAGGGGCGTCACCTGCCTGAGGCTATAATCCTTCAACTGTGCGACAGGGCCTGGAAGCCCTGCTGCAGGGGGGGGGGGTCGTGAGTGAGTAGAAACCATGCCTGGAGGGGTCCCACCGCTGCCTGCTGGCATCATCTCAGTTACACTTCACGCTCCTCTGGGCAGACGGGGCATTTCAGGGCTGGCTCTCAGAGGCCTCCAGAGTGCGCGGAACATTCTAGAACTGTGGCTCTGACTGCCTTACCTTTGATCTTCTCGCCTTTGCTCAGGGAGATCTCCCCCTCGGCTTGAGCCTGGTAGGACTTCACGGCCATGAAGGAGCGTCCAGGCACCGCTGAGTAAAGCTTCCTGCGCCTCCCGCGGCTGCCCAGGGAGCCCCCGGGCCCCCCTGAGCCCCCGGTGCCCCCGGTGGGCCCTTCCCGGGGCGTCCCACTGGAGCTGCGTACACAGAGGGTGTGAGAGGCAGGGCAGAGTGGAGGGAGGGGGCACCTCTGGGGGAACAGGGGTCCTTGGAGGGGCGGGGGAGAGACGGAGCATCGGGGTGGGGGAGGGGGTTTGAGTGGGTTGCCCAGCTCTGGAGTCCCGGGGGAAGAGGGCATCTGGGACTCCCTCTCTCTGCGGGCTGCCGCCCCCCAGACCCCTCTCCTGCTTCCTGGCGTCAGCTCTGACCCCTCCCACAGTCCTACGAGCTCCACCCGATGGCACCTCCTGAGGCTAAGCTCCGCCCACGCCATCCCTCTGTTCCCTAGCCTTCAGGGACTTCCAGCTTCCTCCTGGGCTGGGTCCAGCCCCACTGCCCGCCATTCCTGGGCCTCCATGATCTTCCCCCCTCCTACGTTCTCAGGACATGCTGTCTGGCCACAGCTCCCCTCCTCACCCCACAGTGCCCCTTCCCACTCTCCCCTCTGCCCTGAGTGGCTTCTCTGCTCCCCTCTCACCTACCCCTCCTCCGGCTCTATCTCCGGTCTCAGGCCCTCCTCCCAAGGCCCTCAGAGGCCCCCACCCTGTTTGGCCTCCTCTCACCTCACCCTCTCTGTCTGTCTGTCCTCAGGGTCTAGGACCAACATTGGGGGAGAGTGCCCCCAGGCCTCTGGTGTAGAGCAAGTGCTTTGGCTGAACTTGCATGCACTTGGGAGAGCTGCAAGACTGGCTCACGATACCCTCCCTTCCTCAAAGGTCGGGAGAGTGGCCTAGGCCTGGTGCAGGGAGGCAGGTACAGGGACAGGAGGGTGGCAGCTGAGCCGGCCTGGGGCCTTGTGGCTCTGATGAGGGGACCGGGCTGGGTTGGGATCTGTTGTGGGACCAGGGCTGGGCCCTCTCCTACCTGGGCCGTCCACGAGGCTGCCTCTTGGCCTCTTCGGGGTGCCTCCCGCGGGACGGGGAGCGTGCCCGGGCTCCCCGGGGGCTGCTGGCACTTCGGAGGGTCCCGGTGCTGAGCTTGGTGCTGGGGGCCGAGGGCTGTGACTGGCCCTGGGCCCCTGAGGTAGCGCCGGGGGCCCCGGCGGACGAGGTCCCCGGGGCGGCAAACACCATCCAGTCGGGCAGGGCCATGCTGGTGTCACTGTTGGCCCGCAGCAGCGCGGGGGGCACCGTCAGCCCGGCGCTCGGCGGTCCCCGCCGCCGGGCGGCATACTTGGGGGACTCCTGGAAGGGCACTGAGAGGGCACAGTGGCAGGGGACAGAGGGGCAGGGGGGACAGAGGCAAGCGAGGGGTGATGGGGAGAGGCATGAGGGAGGAAAGAAGGGTTTGAGAAAGAGTGTGAGAGGCCGGGAGTCCCACCCCTTACTGATCAGATGTTCGAGGTCCTCCAAGGGCTTTTTCAATCCCATCCTGGCCCCCAAATCAGGTGCCCTGACCCCTGATCCTACCACACACACACCCTCCAAGCACTCTAGGCTCTGCCTTACCCCAGCACCCCTTACTTACCCACATCTTGTTCTCGGTGGTTTCGGATCAGCTCCCCCAGTTCGAAATTCCCAGCGATCACTGCCACCTGGGAGGAGAGAGACAGGGAGGTGTCAGGGAGGTGGGGCGGCCCAGGCGCCGGGAGAGGGGCCGGGAAGCACTGGCCAGCCCCTGGCCGGCTGCTCCCTCTGCCTCTGTTGCCCCAGACTTTGGCCCCAGACACAGCCTTGCCTCTCTCCCAGCACGCCTCAAGGCTCCACCCCCCTTCACCCCTGTGTAGTGCCTCCTAGCCCCGCCCCCAGTCCCCCCCCCAGCCCCAGACCTGGAAGGCGGTCTGTCCATTGTTATTCTTCACATCCTTTTTGGCCCCTCGATAGAGGAGGATCCTGGCACAAGTCTCCTGAGGGTGAAGGGAAGACAGCAAAGGTCATTATGAGAGGAACCTCAGGAGCAATCTGATCTGGCCCTGCCCTGCCCTGCCCTGCCCTGCCCAGCCCAGGACAGTAGCCACTGGCCAAGTGTGGCTGCTGAGCCAAGTTTCTGTGTGGCCAGCCTGAGGTGTGCCGTGTGTGCAATAAATACACACTGGATTTCAAGGGACTAGCATGGAAAAAAAAAAGAAAAGAAAATTTCTCCAGTAATGTTTCTATTGATTTCAAGTTTAAAGGATACTATTTTGGATACAATGGATTAAATAAAATATGTTACTAAAATCCACATCACCTGTTTCTTTTCTGTTTTTAAATGTGGCTCCTGAGTCGTTTAAAATTACACCTGTGACTTGGGTGGCGTGAATCTAAACCAGGGCTTCTCAGCCACCCTGTGCACAGAAGGGTGTCGAGCAGCATCCCTGGGCTCTACCACTAGATGCCAGTAGCATCCCCTCCTGGTTGTGACCACCGAGAATGTCAGCAGACGGTGACAAATGTCCCCTGGGGGCCAGAAGCAGCCTGGCTGAGAGCCATCCATCTAAACCTCATGGAGGGCTTACTACGCTGCAGGCCAGGCGCTGGGCACTTGGGAGGCAGCAGCTCACTGAACCGCCCAACAGACAAGGAGGTCAAGGTCACGGGGGCTGGTGGATCTGTGTCCACATTTGAACCCAGGTCCGTCTGTCTCCGGAGCCTGTGCTGTTCATCACACACCCTGCCAGAGCCAGAAGGAAGGGGGTGGTGGGGTAGAAATGCCATCCATACCCAGATCAATCCCTTACTTGGGTGACTCACGATGTGTCGCTCCCTCTCGCTCTGGATCAGACCCAAGGTCCTTCCCATGGCGCAGGAGGTGCCAGCTGATCTGTCCTGCCCCGCCACCCCTAGCCTCGCCAGGTTCGTCTTCACTCCCCGTGTTCCAGCCCCAGTGGCCGCCTTCCTCTGACAGGCATGCTCCTGCCCCAGGGCCTTTGCACCTGCTGCTCCCTCTGCTCGGAATGCTCTGCCCTGCCATGTTCGCATCGCTCGCTTTCTCGCTTCACTCAGGTTTTTTCTGGAACACCACCTCTTCAGAGGGGGCTCCTCTGACTGCCCTGTCAGAAATAACCCCTGGTCCCGCTCCCTGCTTTATTTTTACTTCTGTGATACCTGCTACAGCCCAGGCATCCTTCCAAGCCAGTATGAGCTCATCTTCCCAACATGGTCTCTCTGAAATTACATTGCTATTTTATTTGTCTCTTTAGCATCCCACTACCTGGTCCCTTGCGTAGGGGCATGCTTCTGTCTGCGGCCCTCGCCACCTGGAATGGCATCTGGCCCCCAGGAACTGTTCAGTAAACAGGTGCCAAATCAGGGAAGGTCCCCTGCCTTTTGTCTTCACCTGGCCAGAGCCAACCTTCCCCTCACCTCCCACTCAACTCTATCTAGATCCCCAGATACCACCTGAACCTGCATTCACCAAGAACTGACTCGGTCTGACCCTCGCCACATGACAAATCCACCAAGGATGCTTGTATGACCCCGTCTTGCAGCACTAGCTCAGAGAGGGCAGATCTTCACCTAAAGTCACACAGCCGGTTAGTGGAGCACCTAAGACACCTTCTAATCCTACCGCTTGTCTATGTCCTGTGATAGCACGACTCCAGCAGCCCAGGTCAGCAGCCCAGAGCTTCTGGGTGTGTTTGTGAGTGTGTCTGTGTGTGCACCTGTGTGCACACACTGTCCCCCCCCACCAACTAGATTGTTAACCACTGTCAGGTGTGTTTCTGCACGTCTGCGTGCTCCCAGCCACCACCGTGCATGCCTAGCACAGGGCCAGAGAGTCAACACCAGCTCCACCAGCTCCTCCAATGACTCCTCGAGAGCCCCACATTTACTGGTGCCCTGGTGCTTATGTCTCAGCTCTGCAATTATCTGTTTACTCGTCTGCCTCTTTGCCCGACCGGATCCCCCTCCCCCCTCCCCAGGGCAGGCGCCACGTTGCGTCCTGATTCATCTCTCCCGTTCTGCACACAGTAGATGCTCAGGAAACAGGCACGGAGAGGATGCGGATGGAGGGTGTGGTGTAGAGTCATTCAAAATTCATTTGTTCAAGTCATTCATTCATTCCTCGAGTCATGCAATCCATCTAGCAGCAACTACCTGTTAAATGTGCTGAGCTGGGTGCTGTGTGGGCTTGGAGGAAATCTAAGGTGGTTGACCCTCCCTCCCTCCTCTCCATCTTTCCTTCTTCCCTCCCTTCCTTTCTTCCTCCTTTCCTTCCTCCTCTCCTTCTCTCCTTCTCTCCTTCCTTCCTTCCTTCTCTCCTTCCTTCCTTCCTTCTTTCCTTCCTTCCTTCCTTCCTTCCTTCTTCCTTCTTTCCTTCCTTCCTTCCTTCCTTCCTTCCTTCCTTCCCTCACTCAACAAAGATGCTTCTAGGCCTACCATGTGCTGGGGCTTTGGGACAGCAGATTGAAGAGACATAGCCCCCAGCCTTGAGGATCTCAGAGCCTAGACATGGACCTGACCATCACCAGCACAGGGATGCCAAGGGGCCAGGGGAGCACAGTGAGGAAATGTCAGACCCAGCTCTGCACCTTGGACACCGTAAAGTCTGGGAGGGCAGACAAGGAGAGAGAAGTCGAAAAAGACCTCACATGTGTCAAGCATCTGTCCATTCAGCACCTTGGCAAGAACAGGCAAATATTCACCCACGTGGTCCTTTGTTATTGACCCATTTCGAAGATGAGAAAAGGGATGTCCCAGGCAGGGGGGCGGGGGTGGGGGGATGACTGGTTCCTCTGACTTGCTAAGAGTAATTGCTCTTGCTATTAATTCTTCATATTAAATTTTCCCTGTTCAAATGAAGGGTATGGTTTCCGCCTCCTGCCTGGATCCTGACTGATAATGGTTACGATCACGATCATAATGATGATTATTATAGCTGCCTTCTAGGGACGAGCACTTAATTTACACGCTCTTTCATCCCCTTCACTCAGTAGACGTGATTTCCATTTCAGGGAGACGACGGAGCCTTGCAGAAGGGACAGGGCGTCTTCGGGGACCCCACAGGCCATGCCCACAGGAGGTGGAGCGCCCAGGGAGTCTGGGCATGAGGCCCGTGTCGGGGAGCAGGAGAGACAGAAGTGCCACCAGGAGGGGAAGTGACGGCACCGTGTTGGTTGGGTTTGACAAACACCGAGTTCTCCCTCTGCGGGAGCCAAGCAGGCTGCCTGCTGCCACAAGGCGGCCCGTGGCTACCTGCCACATCCCCAGCACTGCACGTCCTGATGAGGCAGAAGGGGCTGGGCTGTTCTGAAAGACAGAACAGGGGAGGCGGGGATGGGGCTGACGACCAGCAGCAGCAGCCACGGGCCGAGTCCTGTCCTCCCAAGCCCCTGTGGCAACCTTCCAAGGACAGGGAGCCTTTCAGAGTGGGTGGGGGAGGCTGAGGCACTGAGGGGGCTGATCTGCCCAGGACTGCCTGTCACACAAGGAGCAAGGGGCTGGGGTCACCAGGCTGAAGGTCCCCAGCTTTGGCCAACCCAACGGGCTGCCACACAGCACCAGAGCAGGAACGTGAGACTCCCCTCCCCCCACCGCCAACCTGCTCTTTACTGGTCACCCCAGCTCCTGAAGTGGGGACCATCCACACAGCCCCAAATTACTACAACTCACACCATACTCTAATCCCCCTGGGGGCTGCGGTTTGTTTGGCTTTTCCTTTGTCCGCTGCAGTGGCCGCCCCTACCCATGCACGGGCGCTCAGCAGGTAATAACCCGCTGGCAGTGGAACAAGATTCCCGGGAGAGAGAACCTCCGGGTAACCCTCTGGCCATGCCCCCTGCCCCCTGCTAGCAAAGCTTTCTCCTGCTTCTCTACCCCGCTGACTCCTGCTCACCTTAGCACAGGTGGTGCACCCTCCATAGCCACCTCCACCCCAGCCTCCAGCCCAAGCCCACACGCGGGGTCCCCTAGGGACCTGCATTCCCCATGAGCCCCCTCTGGGCAGTCTGGATTGTGATGGCAGGCGTGCCCTGATCGGGGGCTGTCCTGCTTGCTCACTACTTGGCCCTCAACGTCCAGTTCTGGGTCCAATGCAGGGAAGGTGCTCAGTAAATACTTGTTGAATGAATGAATGAATGAATGAGTGAATGAACGAACGAAACAGAGAAGGAGCAGAGGGCTGCAGTCAGGAGGGGAGCCGGGCAGACCTTGTTGTAGAGGGCGCAGATGTGCAGGGCCGTGTTCCCCGAGGCGTTCTGGGCTCCGGGCTCAGCGCCGTAGAAGAGCAGATGCTCCAGGTGCTGAGAGTGACCCCGCTGGCAGGCCTGCAGAGGACAGGGAGCCGAGAAGGCTGGTCAGACCCTCCGCTCATGGCGGCCTTCCATAGCCTTCACCTTGAGGCCGGGAAGCCCTGTATCCAGCGCCCCTTCTCCTTTCAGCCCCCGATCCTTCTTAGAGACCCAGGCTGTGGGCTTCACAAGTCATTCCACGGCTGAGAGGTCCAGCTTGGCCCCATGAGAGGCCATCCCCACCCACGTCAAGGGTCAAGGAGTCCCGTCCCCCAGCCCATGTTCCTTCACGGTTCCAGTGTCGACACCCCCAACTTTTCCTCTTTGGGAACCAGGGGCCCTGACTCCCACCCTCTAGGAGGCCCTCAGTGTCTGGGCCCCCAGCCCCTTGGACCAGGGTCCCTGGCCCCTGACCCCGTGGGGCCCGGCAGCCCCGCTCCCGTGCCGGCCCCTCCTGGCCCAGGCAGCGGCACCTGGTGGATCTCCTGCCAGCCGTTCTCGTCGGCGATGCCCAGCTGGGCCCTGTTGTACAGCAGCAGCTCGCAGCAGCGGGGGTCGCCCCCCACCATCGCCGTGTGGAACAGAGGGGTCAGCCCCCGGCGGTCCTTGTAGTTGGGGGAGCCCCCGAGGTCCAGGAGTGCCTAGGAGGGGAGACAAGGCAGATGACAGTCATGGGGCACGGGCTCGTTCTGAAGAGCCAGCGGGACAAGGATGAGGGGTCCTGGGCAACCGCCACTGGCCAATGGCAGCCTCAGCTCTGCCATAATGCCCTTGTGCGACCTTGAGCCTGGCCCTTCCGCTCTCTGAGCCTCTCCCACCCTGCGAACTAGGAAGGAACCAGGAAGAGGCCGGCAGAGGACCCTCCTGCTCTGACATCCAGCCTGCCCTTCCCCCACAGCGGACACCCACCTACTCAGTGGGGTGGCTGTGGGGACAAATGACAGAAGTGATGACGGAGGCCCCTGGCCAAGTGGGCGCTGTTACTGCTGAGCCCCGAGGGTGGGGCACAGGAGGAGGCCTAGGAAAGAGCAAGCTTGGGGTGCGGCAGCAGACCAGCCTCCCGGAGGCCAGAGGCGTGGGGCCGGGGAGTGGTCCCACTCAAGGAACGGCTCTGGGCACAGAAGGCTGGTAAGGGTGTTGACGGTTAGTAGGACAGTGTTGGCGGCAGTCCTGTGTGAGCACGGCCGAGGTGGTGCTGTCCAACTGCATGTTCCATGACAATAGGCACGGTCACAACTGCACCGCCCAACACGGAGGCTGCACGTTGGCTTGAATATGGCTAGTGAGCCCGACAAGCCGAAGGTTTGATTTCCGTTCACTGTAACCAGTTTAAGTCTCAACAGCCCCAGGTGGCTAGTGGCTACTAGATAGGCCGGTGTGGGTCTGGGTCTGGGGGAGGGCAATGCACTGGGGGTACGACAGAGGGTCTGTGGGTTCCAGGGGTATGAGAGATCTTTGTGGCTGCTGAAAGGGTTGAAGAAGGGGAAGGAGGGTTCATTAAGCTGGGGCATCTGTGAATCGTGGTATTTATCCACAGCTATGTAGCTCTGGGGCATTCTATCCTGACCTGTGTGTGAAGAGAGATCAAGAACCCTCAGGAGGAGCCCTGGCTGGTGTGGCTCAGTGGATTGAATGCTGGCCTGAGAACCAAAGGGTTGCAGGTTCAATTCCCAGTCAGGGCATGTGCCTGGGGTGCGGGCCAGGTCCCCAGTAGGGGGCGCACAGGAGGCAACCACACATTGATCTTTCCCTCTTTCTCCCTCCTTTCCCCTCTCTCTAAAAATAAATGAGTACTATTTTTCCTTTTAAAAAAAGAATGCTTGGGAGCGGGTGGGAAGAAGGCAATGGCAGTCCTGGTGGGGTACTCAGTTGGTTAGAACGTCATCCTAACATGCCAAGGTTATAGGTTTCATCCCCAGTCAAGGCACATAAGAGAATCAATCAGCCCTGGCTGGTGTACCTCAGTGGATTGAATGCCAGCCTGTGAACCCAAAGGGTCGCCAGTTTGATTCCCAGTCAGGGCACATACCTGGGTTTTGGGCCAGGTCCCCAGTAGGGGGCGGGCTAACAGCAACCACACATTGATGTTTCTCTCCTTCTCTTTCTCCCTCCCTTCCCCTCTCTCTAAAAATAAAGAAAACTCTTTATTTAAAAAAGAATCAATCAGTGAATGCATAAATAAGTGGAAGAACAAATCAATGTCTCTCTCTCTAAAATCAATAAATTAAAAAAAAGAGAGAAGGCAACAGTATTTTAAAATAAGAGTGCCAGCTGACTCTGTGTGTGCTTTTTTGTGGGTACATGAGGTTCACCTATTTAGGAGGAGGGGCCGGTATTTGCACGTGAGAGATGGGGAAGTGTTGACGGGGGCTGTGTGGGGCCAGGGCCTAGGGAGACAGGTGGTGGGGCTGTGTTTGCAGGTTGTGTGTGGAGGCCGGTCTCTGGGGACAAAGCAGGGAGCTCACTGGGCACTGCAGGGGCCAGGAGGAGCGTCTGCCCCTCGGAGAGACAGTGGCAGGGCTGGTGCTGGGCTGGCTCAGAGGGAACGGGGGACACCAGTGTCTGAGTGTCGGGAGGGTCCTGTCATCCACCTGGGCAGAAGGAAGTCGGTGTGACCATCAGCTATAGGTGGTCATGAGCCAGGGAGCGTGGCTGCCCCTGAGCGTCTGAGGGGGACTCATTCAGTGGGAGGGGCGACGACGGAAGGCAGGAAGAGGGAGGGTCTGGGGCAGTTTGCCCAGTGCAGCCTGTGTGGGAAACATGGCAATCTGGGGGTGTCTCTGATCTGCGGAGGGCCCCGGGGTCGGGGGGCGGGGGCTGGCGCCTCACCGTGAGAGCGAGGCAGTGCCGGGCACACGCGGCCTTGTGCAGGGCTGTCATGCCATCCCGGGCTCGGAAGTCGATGTGGGCTCCGCCCAGGCACAGAGTTCGAATCACATCTACGGAGCCTTCCGTCTGGGCGGCCAGAGTCAGGGGCGTCTCTGAGGGGTGAGAGGCCAGTCACGGGCAGCGCCCGGGCCTCACGCTGGGCGCGCCCCTCCCCAAGCCCCCCGCCCCCCTCCCTACCTCCTGAATCCGAGTCGTGATAATTGGGGTCCAGCCCCTTGTCCAGCAGGCGCGCCACCTTGTCGGACGTGCCGAGCTGCACGTACTCCAGGAATTTCTTCAGGCCGGTCTGAGCCGGAGAGGAGAGACAGAAGACAGGCCCATCAGGGAGCAAGAGAAAAAAAGATGGGGCCTCGAGCTGCGCAGTGCAGTAACATACACAGCGAGCCACTTGTGACATCAAAAAGTAGTGACTTTTTTTTTCCCCCCAGGAAGGGGGCCCTGACTGGTGTGGCTCAGTGGGTTGAGCATCATCCTGCAAACCCAAAGGCCGCTGGTTCAGTTCACCTGATGGATGTGTGTTCTCTCCCTCTCTTTCTCCTGCCTTACCCCTCTCTCTAAAATAAATACACAAACAAATAAATAAAATCTTTAGCAGAAAGGAAGGGGACCTGGGGGCTCTGGAGGTAGAAGAGGGTAGAAGGGGGATAAATGGAGATGGAAAGAGACCTCGGATGGTGAGCACACAACACAACACACAGAAGATGTGTTATAGAGTTGTACGCCTGAAACCTATATTATTTTGTTAACTAACGTCACCCCGATAAACTCAGTAAAAAAGTAAAAGTAAATAAATAAACAAAAGAGGAACAGGGACTATCAACAGTGTTGAAATCCCCCTTAATGACATACCTCTTTTAACCTACTATATCCACCATCTCAGCACGTAATATGTATACAATTTATTAGGGAGATATTTCACTTTTGGGGGGTATCCAGAGTCTTTGAAACCTGGCATGCATTTCACACTCGGGCTAAGCCTGGGGGCCGGCCACACTGCCAGTGCTCAGGAGCTGTGTGTGGCCAGTGGCCCCTGCAGTGGACCGCGCAGGCGTGGAGGGTGGAGTGTCTGGGGGAGGACGAGGATGGATGTGCAGTGGGAGGAGATGAGGAGGAACCAGCAGGGGGACTTTCCCCCCATGTGACAAGAATCCTTCACTTCACTACTGACAGAAAGAGCCCCCTGGCTTCCTCCTAGCTCTTAGGGGACCAGGAGGGACACGCGGATATACAGTCCAAGGACTGGGATACAAAGTGCCTGGAGGGTAGGTGTGGCTGGGCAGGGGACACCCTTGGATCTGGTAGAGACCGAGGCCACGGGACTGGGGGACTGCAGGGCATCTGTGAAGCAGCCCCAGGCAGAGGGACACTGGAGGTCAGAGTCCAGGCTGAGGGGGATGAGGGGCCCAGAATGAGTACAAGAGACCAGGAGAGGAGATGGGAGAGTCCAAGGATGAAGAAAGCAGGAGCCAGGCCCCGACCGGGTCGCTCGGTTGGTTAGAGCGTCATCCCCATACACCAGGGTTGTGGGTTCGATCCCCGGTCCAGGCACATACAAGACCCAGCCAACGAAGGTATAAATAAGAGGAACAACAAATCTCTCATTGTCTCTCTCTCAAATCAATGATAAAATAAGAAAACAAAATGAAAGAAAGAAAGTGGGAGCCAGGTGGAAGTGGTGTGGGCCCAGGTGGAGGAACAAAGGGCAAACAGGAAGGTTAAGAGAGAGTTATGACAGGCGGGTATTTGGGGCTATCCCAAATATCCCCAAACGGGGACCCTGGCAGAGGAACAGAGGGGCTGAAGAACGCAGCGGAGGGAGGGCCGTTAGGAAGAGGCGGGAGAGGAAGGGGCTGGGGGGGTCCGGGTGGGGGCAGGGCGAAGGTGGGGTAGCTGGCAGCAGGCTCTCTCACCTTCGTGTGCAACTTGGCCAGCTGCTTCTCATCCAGATTGGTCTGTTTGTAAACTCGGGTCTTGTACCGGAACTGAGGCGAGGGGTGGGGCGAGGGGAGAGACGGAGACTCAGAGTGGGGCAGGAGAGGAGGCTGGCCGCCCTTCTGAGCTCAGGGTCAGGGTGGACACAGCCCGGGCCTTGGCTGGGTGGGCAGAGAGGTGCAGGACTGCGGGGGGCGGGTGCTGGTGCTGGTGTGTGCAGACTGCAATCCCAGCATGAAGGAGGAGAAGTCTGGATCCCACAGGGAATGTTCTGGAACCCCTGCTCTAACCAGGAATCCTCCTCCAATTTCACAGGCAAGAAGAGGCTTGGAGTGGAGGAAGTGACACTCCCACGGCCACTCTGCTGGCCAGAAAATGGACAGTAATGTGAACTCAGGCCCCGCTGGCTCTTTCTGACTCTTGGGCCTGGAGATCTGAAAGAGCCCTCACTTAGGTGTTGACTGGGACAAAAACCGGGAGGGGCCGGCTGTGTGGCGGGCCTCACCTCCAGGTAGGGCACCCCCTTCTCGAAGGACTGGGGGTACTCTCGCAGCAGCCGCTCCTCCTCCAGGAAGTTGGCATCGCGGCCCGAGGTGGCGGGCTGGAACAGGCCGTAGTTGAGCACGTCCTGCAGGCTCTCGCTCAGGGCGCAGAGCACCTGCTGCTTGGCCGTCCAGATGGTGGCATCCGGGTTGAAGCGCAGGCATTTCTGGGGAGGCGGGAGGAGGCGATGGGAAGGGGTCTCAGGTGGTGGGGGAAGGCATGGGGGCAGCTCTGGGAGCAGGGTGGGGCTGCAGTTTGGGGAAGCAGGTATATGGGTCTGGAAACGAGGCTCAGAGGCAGAGGCCTCCGGGTGTGGACCGGGCCCCGTCCCCCTGCCCTCGGGTGGCAGGCCCACTCACTGTCTGGTGCAGGTCCGGAATGCCGATCCTGAAGACCATCATGCTGAAGTGGGCGTCCTCCGGGACAGACATGGAGCGGCCCTGCAGGCCTCCGGCTGTGGAGGCCAGGTTACCAGGTGGCCCGCTGCCCTGGCCCCGGGGCCCCCGGAGGCCTCTCCCGGGCCCGTCTGGGGAGCTGTCGGACTCTGAGCCCCCCTCGGGACACTCGCTGGCACTGTGGCGTTCCTCGTCCTCGCTGGAGGCGGGGCTGTGGGTCATCGTGGGGCCACGGGGCGATGGGGGACGGCAGCATCACAGGTCGCTGTGGCGGGGGGGGGGGGCCAGGGGCAGCTGTCAGGCTAGAAACCCCCCGCAACCCCTCGAAGGCCACAGGCATACTCGGTGGCCCCGGGCAGAGGCCCCACACTGCCAGAGGCAGGCAGGAAGGAGGCCGGACACACCCCCGGACACTCGTGCTGCCCGGCGCACACACCCCCATCACCGCCATGCGGCCAGCACCCGTCTCCTTCCCTGCCCTTGGCCCTGCTCGCAGCCCCCGCCCCTCCTGCGCCCCACTTTGCCGCTGACCCAGTGTGGCAGTGTCCCAGAAACCGCAGAATCACCGCGGGAGCTACTGGCCCACTTTGCCAGGCCACGGAAAATGCAGCTAAAATTAGCCGAGGACAGACAGGTGGACGACCCACCGGCATCCTGCCCTCCTGGCCGCAGCGCGGCCTCTCACCCGAAGCCCTCCCATCCTCCTCCTGGATAACTGGGGAGGGGGTGCTGCTGACACGTAGCAGTGGGGAGGGGGGCCGTGAACCAGGGGCAGCAAGAGCAGGAGGCCCCGTGGTGCTTGAGCCGGCGAGCGGGTGGAGCTGGTGACTTTTGAGTGAAGTGTGGCCGACAACGTGGGCAGAGGGCTGGAGAACCAGTGTCCCCGGGGTGCCGGGCACCGGGGTGGGCATGTCATGGGCCAGAGCATCATCGTGCATGGGGTGTCCCTGAGAGGGCACCACCAGAGGTGGTCTGTGCGGGTTGTTGGGGGCATCTTAAGAGGGTGTGTGGGTGGCCGGAGAGGCTGGCCCTGGGAGTGCCCACCACGTGATCGTGGTGTGGTGGCCTTCAGCCCTGTGGGGTGAATGCATATTTGAGGACTGGCTCTTCAGGCTGGGTACCTCAGCCTTGCTTGGGACGAGCAGCCCCACTCTGCGGAAGACTGGGGGTGGGGGCTGGGAGGGACAAAGAATGGGGTGAGGGTCTGGGGGACTGGGATGGGAAGTCATCTCGGGATCCCTCCTCTTCTCCAATGAAGTGGCCTTAGGAAGCCGGGTCCCCAGTGGGGTGCGCCTGGCTCATCTTCTCCCCCGACTCCTACCCCAGGACCAGAAAACAGAATGTCTGGTCTGGTCCCTCCCCCCCACACCAGGCCCAGCTCCTGCGCCGTTGCCATGGAGATGGGAAGCAGTGGAGGGTACTGCTGACTTTGGGGGAGTGGGGATGGGCTGGGGGGTTGGAAATGTGTGTATGAGAAGGAGACTTCCAAGAGCTGTGGGCGAGCCGGCATCACCACCGGCCCGCCAACCCCTCCCCCGAGCGTGCCCAGGGCTACCAAGCCCCCTCCCCCTCCAGGTACTGGGCTGCGCTGCCCCACCTAGCCCTTGCGGAACGCCCCGGCCTCCTCCTCTCTGCCGGGCTCCACCTCACACCTCCCTACCCGGGGCCCCGCAGCCACTCCCCCTCGGCTGACCCTGGCTGACCCCCAGCCTACACCGGGCACTAAACGGGTGGCCGTTGAGATGAAGGCGACACTGACCCGGCGGCCCCCCCCCCACCCGCACCCCAGCGCGTGCGGCTGCCCCCAACCCCCAGGACCAGCGCCGGCCCCTCCCCCTCCGGCCCCGAAGGAGGGAGCGGGCACACTCCGCCGGGGCGGCATGAATCAAACGCTCCGCGGCTAAGAATAGCTGGCACGCAGCTGGCACTGAGACCGGCTGAGGAATCGGCGACGGGGGGGACGAGGGGAGAGAGGGGGTGCCCTGGGAAGATGCGGGGGCCGGGGGGCGGCCGGCGTGGCTGAGAGCGGGGCCCGGGAGAACGGGAGGAGGAGGCGAGGCGGGGAGAGGGAGCCAGGCTGGGAACGCGGAGCCGGGGTGGGGGGGAGCCCGGGGCCGGGAGAGAGGGTGGAGGCGCCCGGGAGCCGGACCGGGGGCGGGAGCCGAGGGGGCGCGCCGGCCGGCGGAGAGGGAGAGCGACGGGGTGCGGGTGGGGGGGCTTGTGAAGGGGGTTGGAGCGGATTGCAGGGGCCTGAAAGGAGAAGCAGGAGCTAGAAGGGGGTCGAAAGGGGCGGAGGAGGCCGAGGCCCAGACCCCCGCAGGCTGAGGTGGGCGCCGGGGTGACCCGGGGAGGGGCCTCGCGCGGCGTGGCCGCTGCAGGGGTCCGGAGCTGGGCTGGCCGGGTGGGGAAGCCAGGCGGGGGAGTGGCCGGGCAGGGCCCGGAGGCGGGTGCGGCGACCGAGCCCTGGGCGTGGAGCGCGGGCAGGAGGGTTCGGGCAGGGAGCTCTGCTCCCGGGGCATGGGGAGCGCATCCTCCCATCCAGTCTGCGATCTGGGACCCCGCACCGGGGACTGGGGTGTAACCCAATTTGGGGTCGCCTGGGGCGATGCTCCCCTCCTGGCCCCCACCCCCCATCGCATGCCCCGGCCCGGAGCCCGGCGCGCGGCCAAGGACGTCCGGGCGCCCCCGCCCCCTCCCGCGGCTCGCGCCCCGCGGCACCCCCAAACCCCCAGCTTCTCGGCCCTCTTACCTGCCTGGCGGGGCTGCAGAGTCCCGGTCGGCGGCGCCCGCAGCCCCTCCCCCCTCCCCCCCACCCCCCACCCCCCCGGAGACAGAGGACCCTCAGGCCATGCCCCACCGCCCCGGGGGGCGAGCGGGCCCGGGGAGGGGGCGGGCGGGGGCCGGGGGGGGAGGGCGGGGGGGCCGCGGACCTCACCCCCCCCGCGGACCGGGCCTGGCCATCCGCAGAGCGCCCCCCTTTAGCCGCGGCCGCCGCGCCCCTCCTGGCTAGCCTGCCCGGGGCTCCGTCCGGCAGGCTCCGGGCGGCGCGGCTCCTCCGGCTCTTCCTCCTCCTCTTCCTCAGGCCGCCGCGCCGCCGCCCGCTCCGCACCTCCTCTGTCTCCCTTCTCGTTCTCTCGCTCTCGCTGTCTCTCCCTCACCGTGTCTCTCTCTCTCTCTCTCTCTCTTCCTCCCTCCCTCTTTCCCTCCCTCCCCTCCCTCCGCCCTCTCCCCTCCCTCCGGGAGCCAACGGTGGAGACTTCGCCCCTCCCCGCGCCCCCAAACCTCGCCCATCCCCCCCCCGGCTCCGCCCCCTCCCCCTGCCCTCCCCCACCACTCCCTTTTGACACCCGATCCCAAACACGGACTGCACCCCTGCTGGCTTCCAAACCCCAACGATGGGGCCCCGCCCCCCTAAGGTACCCCGCTCCTCACTCAAACCCCAGGAACACCCTTTCCAGAGCACCTCCCACCCTCTCTACACACAGTAGGGTGCAACCAATATTTGGTGCTGAACTCTACACCCCCAAATCGGATTCTGAGAGCTATAGATTCCTGTGCTGTCTCCCCAACACACACGCACCCCTTCCCCCAAGGCAGGGGGGCAGGGAGTCCCTGGCTGGCCCTGCAGACATCCCCACCTATATGTACTCTCCAGGGCATGCACAACCGCCCTACCTGAGTGCACATCTGCAGAACCGCACTCAGCCCCAGCGAGTACCTACCACACCTGTGCACCAGAGCACACAGGCAGCACAGCACGTGCATTGATGCCCCCCACACACAGCATGCACCCCAGTGTGTATGCTCAGGTCTCCAGCTCACGCACAACCCTGAAACACACACACACACACACACACACACACGCTATAGGGAGCTGTGTGCATGCATCCCCAGGACACTCCCGAAGCTCACCAGCCACTACACAGGTGTGCACAGGCCCATTTAGGTGCACAGCCCGGGCCATGGCTCCCCTCCACCATGATCATTGCTGACATCTCCTGAGCGCCTCCTGTGTGCCAGCCTCTGTTCCGAGTTCTCTCATCAACATCTCCCACCCATCCAAGGGCTGGGTAGGGGTTCAGAGAGGCTAAGCAACTTGCCCAAGGTCACCCAGGGGGTGCCAGGGATCAGGCTCAGGTAGGCTGGCTGGAAGTTCAGTGTGGGGAACACTTTGGGTGTATATCCTCCTTCCTGGCTCAGCTTGCTGGGGCCCAGGGTACACCCGCAGAGACAGGGCAGATCCCGTAGGGCTTCGGTGAGAAAAGCATGCCCGTAGCTCAGACTCTGACCCTTCTCCCAGCTCTACCACCACCTCCAGGGCCACCAGCCCCAGCACAGGTGCCTGTGAGGGGTAGTTCTAAGTAGCCTCTGGTGCAGGCTCTGGGGTGCCACTGCTTGAGCTGTAGCAGGTGCCAGCTGAGTGCTGGGTGGCCCCCCTCTGGAGGCACATCCACCAGCCCAGGTGGTTAGCAGCTGGGCCCTGGGAGACAACAGCTGCCCATGTTGGTGCCAGCAGTGAGAGAGGCTGTGCACCGCCCTACAGTTTACAAGGTCTTTCCTGGCCTGTGCATTATGTTGGAGGCCTCTAGCTGCTGGTGAATGGGGTCCCCAGAACTCTCATAGGCACTTGAGAGGTCCAGGCTCAGACGTGGCGAGCAGCCTGGCCAAGGTCATGCTGCCCTCTGCTTTCTTGGAAAATGGAAGCCTGGAAACAATGATTTCCAAGGCCCCTCCTGGGGTTCCCAGCAGCTGAGGGCAGTTGCCTTGGTCTTGCTTAGAGCCAGAAGCCTTGGCTAGCTGCCCGCCTGTGGGTGACCTCCGGCAGGCCGTGCTGTCCCCTCTCCGAGCCTTGGTTTCCTCCCTTGAAGAGTGGGCCCTCCATCCCTGGCCAGTGAGCTCCATGCTTGCTGGCGCCACCAGCCAGGCTGAATCTGGGGAAGCCCTGTATGAGTCACGGATCTGGCATAGAGTGGGCATGGCAGGGCCTCTTGCTTCGCTCGCCTGGGCAGTCTCCCTCCCACTGCCCTCACCACCTCCACCCTGGCTGCCACAGCCTTTGCCTGTGCCCCCGTGCCTCTGCCTCAGGAACTCGGGGTGCTCTCTATACACAACAGCCACACCTGCCATCTCTCGGCTAAGCTGTTACCCCACCATGAATGGCTACTTCCTTTCTGATTCAGCAGACTGACTGCGCACCTACTATGTGCTAGGTTGGCCCTGCTCTAGCTCTGGGGATACAACAATGAACAAGAAGAATCCCTGCCTTCCTTGATAGGCGATGGACCACAAATATGTAAGCGAACAAACAACACAATGCCAGTCTTGAGCACACTGAAGCAATACAATGGGGTGTCTTAATAAAGTAACTGGTGGAAGTGAAGCTTCTTCAGATAAAACCGTCAGGGTGAAAGGCCTCTCTGAGCTGAGACTTCAGAAATGAGAAGAGGCTGGGCCACAGAGCCTTATTCTAGAAGGAGGAAGACACTAGTGCAAAAGCTATGAGGTGGGAAGGAGCTTAGCATTCAGGAAATAGCCACGAGGCTACCCACACTCCAGTGTGGCTGGATCGTGGGGGGCAGGGGAGTGCAGGTGATGAGCCTGCAGAGGTGCATAGGGCCCACCCTTGCCAGCCCCCTGCAGGGCAGGCCAGGCCTGTTCAGACCAGGGTTTGGGCAGCTGGGGGAGCAGGGGTGTGGGGAGTGACGTGATCTGATTTACAGTTTGGAAGCACTGCTCTGGCTGCGGCAAGCAGCGTGGATTGGAGGGGCTGGGGAGGAAGGAGGGGGAGAGCAACTGCAGTGGTCCAGGCTGGAGATGATGAACCTGGCTGACTGCTCAGAGCTCTGCGTGCACCCAGCGCAGCATCAGTGCACTCCAAAAGCTTCCCCAACCACCCCCCACCCCGCAGCCTCCTCCCTCCACTCTGCCCTAGCCCCTCACCCAGTGGGATGGCCTCTCTGCCTGTCTGGAGTTCCCATGAAGGGCCTGGCCTGCAGGCTTCCAGAGAAGTATGACAAATGAATCCCAGAGGCCAGCCTCCTAAGGCTGCACATACAGCTACATGCATGCTCTTCCTATGTGCCCCACATACTCACTTGCATCTTGGGGCAGGAGCCAGGAGGGCGGGATGGGAGGTCTGGGGGCAGAAGGCGCCCTAGAGCCTGAGAATGGTGGGAAAGCCTCTTCCAGCAGAGTGCGTGGGCAATGGTGGCCACAGGGTAATAACAACCCTTGGAGAGACCCTGCTGAGGAGTGGCCAGGGAACAGAGGGGAGCAGGGGCAAGTCCCAACAACCCCCGGAGGGGGGTCCAGGGCAGAGGCTGCGTCTCCAGGATCCCTTGGAGAGCTAGCTAGCTCCATGCTCTTCCTGACTGTCAGAGCTTTGGCCTGGGCAGAAGGAAAGAACAGGGCGGAAGCGAGCTCTGGAAAGTGGGAAGAGGGGGGTGTGGGGGGAGACCCAGGGCGGGATCCAGGCTTTGGAACGTTGGAGGTTTCCGGCCACAGAGGCAGGGCCTCAGGGGAGCCAAGAGAGGCGGAGAGAGACACACATCGAGGAACAGAGAGACGGGAGTTGGGAAGAGAGGGACCAGGGAGGAGCTGGGAGAGGTGGGGACCACGGAGCTAGTGATCTGCGCACACGCCAGTCCCCAGAGATACCCCCTCCCCAGAGACATTTGTCTGTAGCCTTGGGCGTTGTGAGCCCACCCTGATGCAGGCAGCCTGGCTCCTGGGGGCCCTGGTGGTCCCCCAGCTCCTGGGCTTCAGCCACGGGGCTCGGGGAGCTGAGAGGGAGTGGGAGGGGGGCTGGGGAGGAGCCCAGGAAGAGGAACGGGAGAGGGAGGCCCTGATGCTGAAGGTGAGTTGGAGAATGGCGAGGGTGGGGGGGGGGCAGGGAAGGAGTGGGGGGGTGGTGGGGGAGTACCACCACGACCGTGGGTTTGGGAGGGGGCATTCTGGGGTCAGGGAAATGGGCAAGAGGGAGGGATGGGACAGGCTCAGAAGATGGGGGTGACTGGTTCACAGAAGGGACTTGAGGGCAGTGAGCCAGCTTACAGCTGGAGAGGGATGCTTGGCACATCTGGGGAGTCAGAATGGGGAGACAGGTTGTCCCCTACTGTCTCTGCCCTGCCTCAGCATTTACAGGAGGCCTTGGGGCTGCCCACTGCGAGGGGAGACGCTGCGAGGGGGGACGAACATCCTGAGGGAACACCTGAAGACAAAGGGGCCAGGGAGACTGAGGAGGATCATCAGGGGGAGGAAGAAGAGGAAGCAACGCCAATCCCCTCCTCCAGCCCCAGCCCTACTCCCACCCCAGAGGACACTGTCACTTACATCTGTGAGTTATCATTAGCTCCGCCCTGCACCCCAGGCCTCCGCCATCATTTTCAGCCAAGGGAACTGTCCTGTTACTGTCCGAGAGCCTTTCGATTGTTCACTGTCCAGCCCGTGGCGCCCACACCCCCGTGAAGTTCCAGCCTTGCCTCCCAAAAACCCAGGGCCACCTTCTAGGACCCCCGAGTTTCCCCAGCCCCACAAACTCTGTCCCCAGAGGCCTTAGGTCCCTGTGCCCCTCAGGGCCTCCGGTCCCCCGATTTCGCCCTCAAGGTCCCCGTCCAATGTGCTCCCTGTCCGTCCGCAGTGGGCCGTCTGGCCGGCCTGGACGCGGGCCTGCACCAGGTGCACGTTCGTCTGCACGTGTTGGATACCCGAGTGGTCGAGCTGACCAAGGGGCTGCGGCAGCTGCGGGAGGCGGTGGGTGACACCCGCGACGCCGTGCAAGCCCTGCAGGAGGCGCAGAGCCGCGCCGAGCGCGAGCGTGGCCGCTTAGAGGGTGAGTCTGCACGGCGCGGGGCAGGGAAAGAGGGATGACCCGGGTCTGGCGGGGGACTAGCGGGAGGAGGGGGCCCAGAGAGGTCTGGGGACCCTGGGCATCACGGCTGAGGGGGTTCCTGGAGACTTGGGTGTGGGTTGATGCGGAGGTTAGCGTGGCGGGGAAGGTGAATGCCGAGAGCAGGCAGGCGGTGAGGGGAGTACACTCCCCACGAGGCAGTAGAGCCTACCCCACTCTACACGCGCCACGCCCCCTACAGTCCGGTCCTCGCAGTCTGGCACCGCCCGGGACGGCCCTGACTCCTCCTCCTCGCTGGATTCTGGCCCCGCCTCCTCCTAGCTCTAGCTGATAGGCTCTTACCCCTCCTTCTCCCCGCCCCGGGAGATTCTGACCCCGCCCCACCCCGCCCTCCCTGGACCTGACTCCACCCCGCCCGCAGGCTGCCTGAAGGGGTTGCGCCTTGGCCACAAGTGCTTCCTGCTATCGCGCGACTTCGAGGCGCAGGCAGCGGCGCAAGCGCGGTGTGTGGCGCGGGGCGGGAGCCTGGCACAACCCGCGGACCGCCAGCAGATGGAAGGGCTCACTCGCTACCTGCGTGCGGCGCTGGCTCCCTACAACTGGCCGGTGTGGCTGGGCGTGCACGACCGGCGCGCCGAGGGCCTCTACCTCTTCGAGAACGGCCAGCGCGTGTCCTTCTTCGCCTGGCACCAAGCGCCCCGGCCCGAGCCCGGTTCCGAGCCCAGCGCCGCGCCACACCCGCTCAGCCCCAATCAGCCCAACGGCGGCGCGCTGGAGAACTGCGTGGCGCAGGCCTCGGACGACGGCTCCTGGTGGGACCACGACTGCGAGAGGCGCCTCTACTACGTCTGCGAGTTCCCCTTCTAACGGGGCCGGTCCCCGCCTCGTCTTTCCATCCCTCCACCCGCCCTTTGCCAAGGCCGAGCACTTTCCGAAAACGCCCTTCCCTTCCTCCCTCTCTTCCTTGCCCGTGTTTTTCCTGGGAGCAGTGAGCACCAGGCTTAGGTACGGCGACAATAAAGCCTTGTGGAATCGGACTTGAGCGGGCAGTGGAAAGCACTTGGCATTTGTCTCTCGCCGCGTGGGAGGACGGGAAAGGCAAGAACCTGGCCTTTGGATGCCCCAGAATCAGTGATGGAGAACACCTGTACATATGTACACATGGTCATCCACTCCTGCACATAGATGTCGGGAGTACATAAGTGCACACGCTGCTGACAGCTTTATCCCCATTGTGCCCTCCACTCAGGGCCTTGGGGACCAAGGGCCGGTCAATCATTGTCCCAGGTCTTGGTACGGATCAAAGATATTGGAATCACAAAGGGGCTAAAGGCTCTGACAAGCTTTGCAAGAAATTCCTCATGTAATATTGTTTAGTGTGTCTCACACTTGTTTCACCAGATGGTACTGAAACAGTATCAGACACCCCTCTGCTCCCTTCCTTTTCCCCCGCCCCCAGGGGCCTGTGTTGAAACACAAACTTGAAGACCTTCTAGCCTGGAAGGGTAGCCTCCCTCCCAGTGTTCCCTCCTCCACTCCCTGCCTGTGAGGCCATGAGCCAGCCTCTTCCCTGCCCTGAGCCTCAGTTTCCTTTTCTGAGCATAGACACAATCCTAACTCCTATTTTGTATGACTTTCGGGATGTCCAGGCAAGCCCAGGAACATGAGCCACACCATACCTTTCCTTCCCCACGATTTTTCATACTTTTTCCCTGGGGCAGAGATAACACCCAGAAATCACCCCAGTGTCCCCCTGAATACTGGCATCATGGTCCTGACCCTGACATAGTGTCACCATTGGGTCAACCAGTGTCAGTCACCCCTTTTTGGAAGGGGTGAGCACCACACAAACCCTCTAGGAGGCATTTCTGTGCCTCACCGCTCCCACAGGAGGTGCAGAACGAGAGGCTGAAGGGTAAGGTCGTGGCCTCTGTTCAGGAAGAGGTCAGTCCGGGGAACTGAAGACCTTGCTCTAAATTCTTTCCCCTGAGCTTGTGTCCCAGGGTGGGGGTGAGGCAACCAGAGGATATTGACGAATATCTGCTACTCCTCAGGAGGGGTCCATCCTTACAGACTGGACATTTTGGAAACTAAGTGGATTGGGCAGTTCCACGGTTGTGTCTGCCTGGACTCTGCAGCTGGATGGCCCAAGTTCTAGTCCTACCTAGACCGTTTCCTACTGGGCAAACTTGAGGGAGACTTGTCTCCTGAGTCTGCACTTATCAGCCCGACCAGGGTACCGCTGTGGGGCGGAGCTGGGTGTGACCAACTCCCTGCGCCCAGCATACCCTGGCGCATGGGAGCCGGCTGAATGGAGGATGGCTGTGTGGGGCCAGGTTGGGCACCTTGAGATGAGTCGGATCTCTAACTGCCTCTCTCCCCCGGGCTCCCACAGGGTCCGAGGCTTTCCCCATCACACTCTCACTCTAGATGCTACTGTCTGGTGAATGTCTGTCACACCAGCCCAGAGAGAGAGTTGTGGGGACACACAGAGAGGTCCGAGGTGGTGAGTGGAGGGCATTTGCTAGGACTGTTTATGCATCAAATCAGCACGCCTGTACGCGCAGCATTCTGATTTGATTTCTGACTCAGTTCTACGTATGAGACCCTTACCACTGCTCCGAGAAGCCCTCCCAGACCAACCAAGGGGCACCATTCGTAAATGCCCCCTCCCTGTCTTTCCGCAGAGCATCTGCTTTGACAGCTTGGAGCTGCGGAACAGAGAAAGCCTCAGCAACTGATTGGGGTAGATTCGTTTATGGATCCTAGGGAAGTGGTGGAGAAAGACACAGGGACCGAGATGTCTCAGCTTGGGGAAGAACTACTGGTAGCCTCACGGGCTTGTCAGGACTACAAATCCCAAGAGGCTAAGCGACAAGCCCACTAAGGCCTTCTCTGAACTGCGTTGCCCGGCAGCCATCGGGTGCCTCACGCAGATCCATCTGCAAGCCCTGGCCCCTCCTTCCACGTGAGAGTCGCCCACACCCCCCCCACCCCCCGCCGCACTCCACTCCGCAAGCTCAGGACCACGCCCATCGCAATAACCTCTGCAGTCTCCAATTAGAGTTCGCACTCCCTTCTCGCCCCCCCCCCCGCCCAATCGGGCTTCGCCCCGAGGTACTATGGGAAATGTAGTCCAGCCACTCAAAAATCGGTAGAAAAACCCAAAGCCGCAGAGTGTAACAATTTGTTTAGGCTTAGACTGTAACCAGCGCTCAAATCTTTCCCACAAAGAGTTTTTTCAAAATATGGGTGAATTTTTATGTGTAGATCCTAACCATTTTCAAAACAAGTGAAATAAGTTCATAGAAAACGGTTAGAAATAGTTATCACAATTTGAGTGCTTAAGTACTAAATTACTAAGTAAAAATTTTTCCTTTGCCTGCAAAAAGTTTGCTGAACACTGGTCCGAACCAACTTAACTTTTAATAATAAAAAACTTTTTATTCGTAAATAATTTTGAAGTTACAGATAACTTACAGAAATACAAATAGTGTGTTGTATTTTATATACCCTTTCCCCAGATTTATTTATTGTTAACAGTTGACTGCCACTGCTTTATATCTTTCGATCTATCCATCCACCCACCGTCCATCCACTACCCACTCATCCATCCTAATTCAATCACCAAGGACAAACTAGAGTCAGGTTTACTGACCCAGTGCAACGAAGGAGACCACATTCCAGTGGAGGAACTGTGATCGCGCAATAGGATTTGGTGAAAGAGAGGAATCTGCGTGAAATTTAAGTGAAACGTTGTTTCCATAGCTTCAGAGCAAAGCAGTAATGTGTATAAATGAGTCAATGTTAGCTCTGGCTGGTGTAGCTCAGTGGATGGAGCGTGAGCCTGCAAACTAAAGGGTCTGTGGTTTGATTCCCAGTAGGGACACATGCCTGGGTTGCATGCAGGTCGGGTACCCAGTGCGGGCCGGGGGTGGGGGGGCGTGTGAGAGGCAACCACACATTGATATTGCTCTCCCTCTCTCCCTCCCTTACCCTCTCTAAGAATGAATAAATAAAATCTTTTTAAAAATACATGAGTCAACATCAGGTCTGAACTGAACTGCAAAGTGGACTCAGGGTCCTGTTTCTTCGGAAACCACAAAGTTAAGATAAATGTGGTATATGTTGTGCCCAGCTCTTGCATCAAGGCTGAAAACTGAGGCTTTTTGTCTGTGACAAAGTGCCTTAGCTCTTCCAGGCAGGAGTAGGATGTCTCATTCTTTATTTTTTTTTCATTTTCCTTTTTTTGTTTGTTTTTTAGATTTTATTTATTTTCAGCGAGAGGGCAACAGTAGGAGAAAAACATCGCTCTGTTGCCTCTCTTGCGCCCCCAACTGGGGACCTCGCCCTCAACCCAGGCGTGTGCCGCATCAGCCAGGGCGGATGTTTCTTCCTCTGCCCTTGAATGGCTATGCTTTCAAATAGTCGAGTTTCCAAAGTACATTAGAGAACAAAGTTTCTCAGTGGGCAAGGTAGCCACAGCCACAAAAGGGGTTCGTTAGGACACTTTACATCCTATCGCTAGGAGAGATATTTCCCGTTGACTTGGCAGCTGGCTTTGTCTGTGTCTGGAGATGGTGGGCAGATTTTTTACAGTCCTAGGTGGCTTTTGTTTCTCTCTCTCTCTGTTTGTTGAGGAATTTAAGGGTTAACTACCTACACACATCATGGCCCTTCACCCCTATTTCAATGCGTATTTCCTGAGAGTGCAGATGCTCTCTTCCACAACCACAGTGATCAGCCTCAGTAAATGCAACATTTACATAATTATTCTATCTAATCTATTGGTGATATTCCAGTTTTGTCCGCTGACCCAAGTGCACTTTCTCCTCCAGTTCAGTTTCCAGCCTCGAGGTCCCGCGTTGCACGTAGTTGTGATGTCTCCATGAATCTAGAACATTTCCATTTTTTAAAAAAGATTTTATTTATTTACCTTTAGAGGGAAGGGGAGGGAGGGAGAAAGAGAGGGAAACATCAATGTGCAGTTGCCTCTCGCACGCCCCCTACTGGGGGCCTGGCCCACAACCCAGGCATATGCCCTGACTGGGAATTGAACCTTCGACCCTTTGGTTCACAGGTCAGTGCTCAGTCCACTGAGCCACACCAGCCAGAGGTAGATAGAACATTTCCATTCTGATGATACCGACATTATGGAAGAACAACTTCCCCCCACCCCACTCCTTAAAACAAAAGAAAATAGGAGTAACTCACTCGAGTTTACTTGATGTTTCCTCATAATGATTAGATCCAGGTAATACGTTCTCCACCAGAGCATAGGAGGTGAGGTCAATGGTACAAAATGTGTAAAGCATGGAATGGTTTATTTTGTTGTAATTACCTCATTTCTCTACCGTCGGTGGTTCACCTGGCCTGTGACTCCTTCCTGGCTTCCCCAGGTTTTTCCCTCTGTTAGCCTCGGGTCCTCCCTCATTCATTTGAACGGCCTCTCCTGGGCTCCGGCCGCAAGCCACCACTTCCTTCTGAAATGCCAGCCGCATCATTGCCAGCCGCAGCAGGATGCTTCTTTTCAAACCATGCGTGGTTTGTGTGAGCCACACCCACGTCAGGGTGAGCATGGGTTTTGTAAATTCCTGTGGAGAGGCAAGTAGCCGCCGCCTCTCTATCTCTCTTCCCACCTGTTCCAAACTTGAGTGGGTTCTGACAGCTCCTGGCAGCCTTGTGGGCAGGAAGTCACGGCTGGTGGAGTTGGGGGACAGAGGGGCAGGGACTGGAATACCAGCTCTGCCTTAAAAACAATCTTCTTGGCAATTTTGTAATGTCTGATCCATGTAAAATAATATATGTGTAAATACTGAGGCACAAAAAGACTACCCATTAGCCCACAAACCTAAGAATACTGGGTTAGTCCTGCGTGTGGCTCAGTTGGTTGTAGCATCATCCCATACACCAAAAGGTTGTGGGCAGCTCTCTCACATTGATGTCTGTCTGTCTCTCCCTTCCTCTCTCTCCAAAATCAATTAAAAAAACACATATCCTTGGGTAATAATGTAAAAAAAAAGAATGAAGTATTACTCTTTAAAAATTTTATTTCTTTATTTTTAGACAGAGGAGAAGGGAGTGAGAAAAAGGAAAGAAACATCAATGTGTGGTTGCCTCTCACATGCCCCCTACTGGGGACCTGGCCCACACCCCAGGCATGTGCCCTGACTGGGAATTGAACCAGCGACCCTTTGGTTTGCAGGCCAGCTCTCATCCACTGAGCCACACTGGCCAGGGCTGAATAGGGTGTTACTCTTTTTTTTTTTAATTTTTAAAAAAATTTTAATCATTGTTCAAGTACAGTTTTCTCCCCCCTACTCCCATTCCAGCCCACCCACCCAACCCTCCACCCTTCCCCCCCATTACCCCCCACCCCTAGTTTTTGTCCATGTGTCCTCCGAATTTGTTCCTGTAAACCCTACCCATTCCCCCCTGAATTCCCTCTTCTCTCCCCTCTGGTCACTGTCAGACTATCCCCTATTTCAGTGTCTTTGGTTATATTTTGCTAGTTTTTTTGTTTTGTTTTGTTTTGTTGTTTAGATTCCTATTAAAGGTGATATCATGTGGTAGGGTGTTACTCTTTAAGTCACCCTTCCCTTATTCCATCCTCCATCTCTGGCCCCCTAGGGCTGCCATAGCAAAGTGCCACAGATTGGGTGCTTTAAACAGAAATGATTTCTCACAGTCCTGAAGGCTAGAAGTCCAGAATAAACGGTGTCATCAGGGTTGGTTCTTGGGCCTCTCTCCTTGGCTTGCAGATGGCCACCTTCTCATGCTGCCCTCTTCTTATGAGAACACCAATCAGCTTGGAATAGGGCTCACTCTGGCCTCATTTTAACTTAATCATTTATTTTTTTTAAGATTTTATTTATTTATTTTTAGACAGAGGAGAAGGGAGGGAGAAAGAGGAAAGAAACATCAATGTGTGGTTGACTCTCATACAACCCCTCCTAGGGACCTGGCCCACAACCAGGCATGTGCCCTGACTGGGAATTGAACTGCCTGGCCCTTTGGTTCACAGGCCGTCACTCAACCCATTGAGCCAGGGCCAGTTTGCTTGAGTGTTAACAGGATATTTCCTTTCCTCATTTGAATGACCAATAAAAACCAATTGGCAAGTGAAAAGAGGGAATAGCTCATTTCTTTTTAGCACTGAATAATATGCCATTGTCTGGCTAACCACAGTTTATTTATTCATTCACCTCCTGGAGGGCATCTTGGTTGCTTCCAAGATTTGGCAGTTATGAGTAAAGCTGCTATAAACATCTGTGTGCAGGTTGCAACTTGCTTTGTAAAGGTAAACTTATATTACAAAGATTTGCTGGTGTTGCTATAGTGAGTGCATTGTCGCCGTGGTGTGGGGCTCTCCGGGAGAGGTGCCATAATGAATCTGCTCAGTTCTGGCTGACATTCGTGGCTTTCACAAATGAGCATTTGTGTTTCTATTTTCCGCTATTGTGAACAACGCATCTTTCTCACTCTCTACGTCGTCATCATCATTGCTCCTCACCATCAGGTGTAAAATTTTTGTCAGTCTGGTAGGTGGAATGTGGTATCTCACTGTGGTCTTAACTTCCATATCCCCAATTATTAATGAGGCTGGGCTTCTTTTGATCTGCTTATTTGCTCTTCTTATGTTCCTCTCCATGAAATACCTGTTGTAGGCTTTTACATATATTTGTAATATTTTTTTATACTGGGTGCCTCCTTCCTGGTAATTAGTAGTCTTTATATATTCTGCATACTAATACTTTGAAGGCTATGCATTGCAAATCTCTGGCTTGTTTCTTGTACTTTCTTGATAGTGTATTCTATTGATCAGAAATTTCTTAATTTAATTTTTTTATTTTTATTTATTTATTTGTAAAGATTTTATTTATTTTTAGAGAGAGGGGAAAGAGAGAGGGAGAGAAACATCAATGTGTGGTTGCCTCTCATGGGCCCCCTACTGGGGACTTGGCCAGAAACGCAACCAGCGACCCTTTGGTTCACAGGCTGGCACTCAATCTACTGAGTCACACCAGCCAGGGCATCACTAAAAATCTTTAAAAAAAAAGTTTTAACTTCCTTCCATGGCAGGTTGCTCATTAATTATAGCATCATCCCCGTGCACCAAAAGGATGCGGGTTCAATCCTCAGGGCGCACATGGGAGGCAGCTTATCAATATTTCTCTCCCTCTCTTCCCCTCTTCTTCTCCCTACTAAAAAAATCAATAATAATGAAAAACATCCTGGGTTGAGAATTAAAATTTTTGACTTCCACATTTAAGTCTTTCATCCATCTAAAGTTGGTTGCTTTTTTTTTTGGAGGTGTGATGTAGAAATCCAATTTCATTTTTTTCCCATCAGGATGACAAATTATTTCTACAGCATTTGCTGAACACTCATCCTTTTCCAGGTTCTCTGTGGTCCCTGCTCTGTCATATTTTAGGGTTCGTGGGCCTTTTTGGTGGCTCTCTGTCCTGAACCTTAGTTCAAAAACCCCTAAATAAAACATTACCATCTGATGTCATCAGCATATAAAAATAGGGTACTTGATGAGGACATACCAGATATGAAGGTTGTTTAGCATTAGAAAAATATATTGTCACATTAATAGAGTAATGGAGGAAAACCAGGTGGCAATTTTCATAGATGGAGAAAAAGCATTTGATAAAAATTTTATCAGCCTTGGCTGGCATAGCTCAGTGGATTGAGCACGGGCTGCGAACCAAAGTGTCACAGTTTCGATTATTCCCAATCAGGGCACATGCCTGGGTTGAAGGCCATGGCCCTCAGCAACCACACATTGATGTTTCGCTCTCTCTCTCTTTCTTCCTCCCTTCCCTCTCTAAAAAATAAATAAATAAAATCTTAAAAAGAAACGAATTAGAGCTAAGTTAGGACAAAAATTTAAAAAATATATTTTTTGGTAGAATGAGCTAAGCATCTAACTCAAATGGTTGGAAATTAGCAGTAAAGCAAATTCACAGAAACAAACACAAAATAAATGATAAACATATGGGCAGAAATGAAAGATGAATGGGGTGAAGAAGACTCACAAAGGCAACAGCTGTAGACTGACTTTAACAAAACTGGATAAGAAAAAGAGATAGACCATGAAATACAAACTATGAAAGTGAATAATTATAGCCAGGCAGAGCTATAAAAAGTAAGGAAATAATAGTATGATCAACTACTTGCTAACATGTAAAAACCTGGATGAAATGGCTAAATTACCAGAAAAATATAAAGTGCTAAAAGTTATACAAAAATAAAAGAACTTGAATAAATCAGTAAGTACTGAAGTGTTTGAAGTTATAGTCAAAGATCTCTCTTTCTTTAAAAAACACAGGTGGAGACTATTTTTTGGGTGAGCAATATCAAACATTCACGGAATGCTTAATTCTTATCTTTTTATTTATGTATTTATTTTTAGAGAGGGGGAAAGAAAGGAGAAAGAGAGGGAGAGAAATACCAGTGTGTAGTTGCCTCTTACTTGCTCACTACTGGGGACCTGGCCTGCAACCCAGGCATGTGCCCTGATTGGGATTCGAACCAGTGATCTTTCAGTTCACACGCTAGCGCCACAGAGCCACACCAGCCAGGGCTTAATTCTTATCTCATACACATTGTCCCAGAAACTGGAAATCATGTAAAGTCTGTCTAGCTCTCTTTGGGAAGCTGCTGCAAAATTGGTTCCAAAACCAGATAAGAAATATATACAAGAAAAGGAAATTAGAAGTCCATTTCACTGTGAATGTGGGTATAAAAACACTAACTCAAATAATGGCCTACTAAATCCAAGATTATATCATAAGTTACCATCATCGAGTAGGATTTATCCCACTAATGCAAATACGGTTCAAAATTTCAAAAGGAGTCTTTTAATGTAATCCATCATATTAATGGACCAAGAAATAAAATGTAATGATTTCAACCAATGTAGAAAAATCATTTGATAAGGTTTTATATCTATTCATTATTAAAAATCGAAATAGTAAACTAGGAAGAAAAGGACATTTTTTTAAACTTCTTAAAGCTTCCAGCAAACACCATAGAAATTTTGGGAGACTTCCTTGTAAGAGTAAGAATAACATTAGGATATTCTCATCATGGCTAGTGTTTAACACGTATTGTCCATAAATCCTGACTAATGCTTTATTAAAAAATAAAAGGAAAGAAGGTGTGCAAAGACCAGAAGGGAATAAAAAAAGCTTTCAATATCTGAACACGATGTAATTATATACCCAGTAACACCACTGGAATGAACAAACCATAAGAACAAATTATAAGAGATGTCCACAAGGTTCCCAGTTACAAGATTAACTTACAAAAATCATTTCCATTTCTCTATGCCAAAAATAAAGGTTTTAGAAACATAGGATGTGATGAAAACACCAGTCACAATCCCAACAAAATCTTGAAATCATCTCAGAACCAGCAAATAAGAAAACATAAAATTCTGTGAAGGAAAAAAAAGTCTAATAAAGCCCCTAAAAAAGATGATCTGAATAAATGCAAAGGTATGCCGTGCTCTTGGTTGGGGTGATTAAATATTATACAGTTGTCAATACCTCACAAATAATTTATAGATTCAGTACAATTGCAAGCAAATTTCCATTTGAATTGTTTTATTTTTAAAAAATATTTTATTTATTCATTTTTAGAGAGATGGGGAAAGGAGGGAAAAAGAGAGGGAGAGGGACATCAGTCGGTTGCCTCTCACACATCCCCAGCCTGGGACCTGACCTGCAACCCAGGCATGTGCCCTGACCTGGAATCAAACCAGCAACCCTTTGATTCACCAATCAATTCCAATGAGAATGAATTGTTAGTCCTATACAACTCTATTCCCTTTACTCTTTCTTTACGTGGTATTACTGTTATACATACTGATGTTACAGATCGAAGAACACACAGTGATCATTGATACTTTACCATCTGTAGCCTCTTCCTTAGGTTTACTCTCGCCTGCCTCCTTTGTGTTATTATGGACAAATACTTACAAAAACATTACATTCCTATATCGTGTAGTCTCAACAATAAATTATATACATATTATTTTCTACAATTGCTTTTTTTTAAAATAAGATTTTATTTATTTCATTCTTAGACCGAGGGAAAGGGAGGGAGAAAGAGAGGCAGAGAAACATTAACGTGTGGTTGCCTCTAGTGCACCTCTTACTGGGGACCTGGCTTGCAACCCAGGCATGTGCCCTGACTGGAAATCGAACCAGTGACCCTTTGGTTCATAGGCTGGCACTCAATCTACTGAGCCACACCATCCAGGGCTGCAATTGCTTTTAAAATCAGTTAAGAGCATAAAGGAGAAAAACGACGCCTGTATACTGTTTTATAATACCATCATAACCTTTGCTAGTTTTGTTTTTTTTTTTTCCCCTGTGGATTTGCATTAGCTCCTGGAGTCCCATTGCTTTCAGCCTGAAAAATGTTAAAATTTTTTTTTTTTTGTAAAGCAGGTCTGCTAGCATCAAACTCTCTCAATTTTTGCATATCTGGGCATGTCTTTATTTTGCCTTCAGTTTTGAAAGACAGCTTTGCCAGGTACAGGATTCTTGGTTGACACACTTATTCTCTGAGTGTTTGGAGTATGTTATTCTACTGCCTTCTGGCCTCCATCCTGTCTGCTGAGAAGTCAGCTATTTATCTTATTGGGGTTTCTTAGCAAGCAAAAAGCCATTTTTCTCTTTCTGCTTTCAATATCATCTCCCTGTCCTTGACTTTCAACATTTTTACTAGGATGTGTCTGACTGTGGGTGTCTTTGTGTGGATCCCATCTGAGTTCATTGAGCCTCCTAGATGTGTAGGGAGGTTAGTGTAATAAACGTGGGAAGTTTTCAGCCATTACTTACTTGATTCTCTCTCTCTCCCTCCCCCTCTCCCTCTCCCTCTCCTTCTGGTACTTCCGTGCTATATATGTTTGCTTAATGGTGTCAACAACAGGAATAGGCTGTGCTAGAGACTTTCTATGTTTGGGCTCAATATTTAAAAACAAAATGGCTAGAGGAATGAATTGTCTACTCTGCACGTTGGTTCTTTCAGCTCTCCTGTGTTTCAAAATATTTAAAGTAAAAGGGGTGCAAGGGAATTTTGGGGTGGTGGTCATGCAGCATGTATGTTTTTCAAAACCCTAGAATTGCACCAACAAGGGAGAATTCTCGTACGCAGATAATGCCTGAATTTTCAAAATACTTAGTTTAGCAGAGTGGCGCAGCGGAAGTATGCTGGGACCATAAAAATACTTACTTTTTTCCATTTTTTCTTGTATTAAGGATACAGGTTTGACAACCTGAAATTTAAAAGCTCTTTGTAGAACAAACAACTTATGCTAAAATAAAAAGTGAAGAAATTGACTTGAACAAAATTGTACTTCATGTGACAGAAATCACACTAATAATCTCTTCATGTCAAGTGACAGAAAAGGGAACAAACCTCTTGGATTCCAGGAAGCCAGTGGGCAAAAGATAGGAAGAGACAGTTCATAAAAGAGTGGATGTTGCCCTGGCTGGTGTGGCTCAGTGGACTGAGTGCCGGCCTGCAAACCAAAAGGTTGCAGGTTTGATTCCCAGTCAGGGCACATGCCTGGGTTGTGGGCCAGGTCCCCGGTAGGGGGTGTGTGAGAGGCAGCCACACATCGGTGTTTCTCTCCCTCTCTTTCTCCTTCCCTTCTCTCTAAAAATAAATAAATACATAAATAAATAGTCTTTTTTTTTTTTTTTTAAAGAGGGAACATAGTGAGCAACTGACCATTCTGGGAAGATATCTCACCACATAAAAAACCAAAATCATTCCAATAAGTCAATAACCAGGGAACGTTTTTTAATGAGAAGACTCAGAGCTGGTGGGTGAGGCTGGGGCGGATCCTCTCCTGCCCTATGGCCTATCCTCCCATCCTTCTGGGTAACAAAGTCGAGATCTTTTCTCCTTTGGGGTCCACTTCTGGGAATCCAAAGAAACAAAACTCACTGTGGAAAAAAAAAAAACACCTTTATCTCTCCAAGTGTTATTCACAACACTGATTAGAATAGCAAAACACGCGGCGGCAGTGGTGGGGGGAGGTGGTGCGACAACTTCAATTTGTTCCAAAAGGGAATCGGGCAAGAATGTCCCAACCACAGAGACGCAGGGACGCGGGAAGGTTCCCAGGACTGAAGCCTGCCTCTGTGAGTGGACGTCAGGGGAAGACAGAAGAAAGAGTCTGCCACTCCAGCCCCCTAATGAAATAAAACTGATTACGGGCAACTTCCATCTGAGGCGCGCATCTTGGGTTGCTGCGAGACGAAATGGATCCCCACACTGCTTAGCGGGAGCCGGAGAATTAATAATAGAGGGGACGACGGGACAGTCACAGGTACGTGAATGCCGGCAGACACAGGAAATTACACGTTTGAGCCAGCGGGTCAGCACGACCTCCGGGAACCGGCGTGGGGGCAGGAGGCGGGGGAGGGTGCCAGCTCCCGTCAGAAGGAACCTCCAGGAGGCTCAGGCCGTCCGCGAGGAGGGTTTGCTGGAACGAGCAACCTCTGCTCTGGTCTCATCCCCTCCGTAGGTCACAGGTCACGTCACGGAGCTGTCTCTCCTCCACACACTGCAGGAGGTGTTACATTTTTAAAAGGTTGAAGACTCTAAAGCAGCAGGGGAAATACCGAATTCTAGAAATCAACGATACGAAACAAAGCTCCCTGCTTGAGTGTACCAGGTAGGATGTCAACGCTGCGAGAAGCGATCCCAGAATGCAGGCAGAGCGCAGCCTGGCGAGGACTCAGCAGCTCCCCGGCCGCTCCCCGCGGCGCCCTCCCTCGGAGAGGGGAGCTGGCTTTGATAAAGGGGGCGACGCGAGGAAAAAGGCGACATGTTCGATCAACCCTTAGAAGCACATTCCCCCCCACCCTGACCCCTCGGAAACCGGGAGACATCTTTCAACAGCCAGCACCACACAGCTGCTCCTGGTGCCGCGTGAGCATCTGCAGAAGGGGCGCCATCCTTGGAGAAAACCCTGTAAATGAGACCTGGCTGGCTGGCTCGGTTGGTTGGAGCATTGTCCCATGGACCAAAGGGTGCAGGGTTTGATTCCCGGTCAGGGCACATACCTAGGTTGTGGGTTCCCTCCCTGGGCAGGGTGAGTACAGGAGGCAGCTGACCCTGTTTCTCTCTCACATTGATGTTTCTTTCTCTCTCCTTCCTCTCTTTGTAAAATCGATAAACATATCCCCAGGTGAGGGTTTTCTTTAAATCCTGCAGGTCCTGGCCAGTGTGGCTCAGTGGATTAAGTGCCAGTCTGTGAACCCAAAGATCGCCAGTCCGAAACCCATTCAGGGAACATGCCTGGGACTCAGGCCAGGTCCCCAGTTAGGGGTGTGCGAGAGGAAACCGATAGATGTATCCCTTGCACACTGGTGTTTCTCTCCCTCTTTCTTCCTCCCTTTCCCTTTCTCTAAAAACAAATAAAATCTGCCCTGGCTGGTGTGGCTCAGTGGATTGAGCACTGGCCTGTGAACCAAAGGGTCACCAGTTCTATTCCCAGTCTAGGGCACATACCTGGGTTGCAGGCCAGGTCAGGTCTCCAGTAGGAGGCACTTGAGAGGCAACCACATTTTGATGTTTCTCTCTTTCCCTCTCTTTCTCCCTCCCTTCCCCTCTCTCTAAAAATAAATACATAAAATCATTTTTTTTTAAAAGAAAGAAGTCTCCACCAGATAAGAAGGGGGGAAAGGCAGTTACAGAAAAGCAGATACAATCCTCAGCACCTTTGCACCTGTGGCCACCACTCTTTCCACCACATTCCCCTCCCTCGCTGTGTAGGGAACTGTCATCTTCCTCATTGCTCTCATTTCTCATTAGGGAACTGTCATCCTAGGCATCTCAGTTTGATTGTCATGTACTCAGCAAACACTGGAAACTCTGGCCCTGACGCCACTTCCTCTGTTGCAACTCTGCTTCAAGGACGCTCGCTTATTCAGAAGCTGGAGCCCCGTTTGTGAATAGATACATTTATTTGTGAGTCTGTTGGTTTCCTGTTCTTCTCTCAGCACTCAGAGTTTCCCCGAGGCAGGGCCCAGGTCAGTCAGTGTGTTTCACCGGCTCTCCCCCCTCATCCCGCCCCTGGGGAATGTGAATACTCCGATCTCCTCAGGAAGAAAGCCGGTGACATTGACGACAAACACACAGCCTATGAACCCAGTATTCCTAATCTGAGGATCTAGTTCAGGCAACAGCTCAGTTGGTTAGAGTGTTGTTCTGATACGCCAAGGTCATGGGTTCGATCCCAAGTCAGGGCACCTACAAGACTCAGGCAGTGAATGCATCAATAAGTGCAACAATACATCTTTCTGTCTCCAATCAATCAATGAAAACATACTTTAGCTTATGCAATATAAAAAAATAAAAAGGGTGGGACCTGTGTCAAGGAAGACGAGCCCTTCTCAGTAACTCTCAGCCTACACCTGCTACCCCCGGGCAGTGCCACGGGGCCCCCACCCGTCACCAGGCGCCCCAGGAGAGCAGGTCATTCTGTCTGGGCCCATGCGCCCTGAGCAACACTGGGTGCTGGAAGGCAACAAGGAGAAAGTGGGCGTTGGGTAGGCAGCTAGCCGAGTCTGACAGGAAAAAGGGGGGCAAACCAAGAAACAGCAGAAATGGCTCCATCCCGCTTAATGTGAAAACATGTGCCATGATCCCCGTTGATCCATGTGCTGGAGAAAACTTTGCTCTTAGTCTCCAAACTCTGCTTTGAGGACACCTTGCTCATTTACTTATTTAACACTCACAAGAGATGCAGCCCATCCAGGCACAGGTTGGGGCTCAGCACAGATATGAACTCATATTTTCCATACAACTGTCCCAGGGGACTGTCTGTTACTGCAGCCAGAACTGTGCCCGTGACCGGAACACCCACAGAAATAAATCCACACCCTGGGTTACTCAGAGCTGACCTTCACCAAGCCGAGCACAGTGAGATAGGAACCATGATCCTCTGCATTTTGCTGATGCAGAAACTCAGGAATAGAGTGGTTAAGGAATCTACCCAGGATCACACAGCTCAAAAGAGATGAAGCCAGGATTTGAACTCATGGTCACCTCTCCCTGAACCTTCCACTGTGCAATAATACATGGACAACGCATAGTAGGTGCTCACGGAAGCCGAGCTCCCTTCCTGAGATGGGGCCCAGGGCCGGGACCCAGGAAAGGACAAATGCAGAGAGTTGGAATGACACCGTGAAATGAGTCCTCTGGAGTCTCTCTCCTCTTTAGTCCCCCAACTCCCGGCCGCCAGGGCCTATCAGCACCCACATCTAGTGACACGTCACGGGCTCTGATACTGGTCTCTGGAGCCACCACGACTCTTGCCCAAGAGTCTTTCCTGGACCCTTATCTGCTCCCAAATTCACTGACAAGCTTCCTGCCGCACACCCTTGACCCCAACCTGGGCTCAAGGCTGGTAGCTGCCCTGGAGAGACACACAGACAGTGGAGACAGACAGAGCTTCCTCGGCCTGACCCTTGCCCTGGGACACAGGACATGGTGACACGAGATGGGAATTTGGTGGGAGGGGCCTCAGACAGCTCAGAGGGTGGGGGCATGGGGGACAAGGTCAGCTGGGGTACAGCGGGGGGGGGGGGGGGATACAGGGGGAGCTTAGCTGGCCAAAGAGATGGGAAGTTCTGCGCCACCTCCCCTGGGGAAGGGCTTTCTCATGCCACCTGTCAGCGCCACCAGGGAAGAGGTTTCCAAGTTCTGACTATTTTCATTGCAGTTGTGTCTGCAGTGCTGAGGTGTGTGTCTGGGAGACACCATGAGTTCAATGCCTGTTTTTATTTTTTAAAAAGATTTTATTGATTTATTTTTAGACAGGGGGAAGGGGGAGACAGAAAAAAGAGGGAGAGAAACATCAATGTGTGCGTGCTTCTCATGCATCCCCCACTGGAGACCTGGCCCGCAACCTGGGCATGTGCTGTGACTGGGAATCGAACCAGCAACCTTTCGGTTCGTAGGCCTGTGCTTAATCCACTTAGCCACACCTTCTTTATACTGCAAAGAGCCCCTTTTCTGTCTCACTCCACATTCCTAATTCCCCTTACCTTGATTTAAAATCAGTTCTGATCTTCTTTCCTTCCTGTAAAGATGAGTTAGCATTTAGCGTCATTTCCTTGGCCTAAGGAACTTTCTTAGGAATTCTTGTGGATGGATGCAATAAATTATCTCAGATTCGTTTTATCTGAAAATATCTTTATTTCACCTTTTGAAGGATACTTTTACAAGTTACCGAGTTCTGCATTGACAGATTTTTTTTCTTCTAGCAGTAACCTTAAAGATACTGTTCCATGTCATATGGCCTCCTTTCCACTACAGTGAGAAGTCAGCTGATGTTAATATCAATGTTCTTTTGTATGCAATGGGACATTTTTCTCTGGCTGCTTTCAATATATTTTTAAAAAGATTGTTATGTATTTATTTTTAGACAGAGGGGAAGGGAGGGGCAAAGAGAGGGGAGAAACAGTGATGTGTGAGAGAAACATACATCAGTTGCCTCTCACATGCCCCCTACTGGGGACCTGGCCTGCAAGCGGGGCATGTGCCCTGACTGGGAATCGAACTGGTAACTCTTTGGCTCACAGACCCACTCTTAATCCATTGAGCTACACTAGCAAGGGCTCCTTTCATTTAAGATTTTAAACATATTTGTATTAGGTGCTTTAACATCTTTGTATATTGTGATATCCATGCTATTGTGGAGTTGTTATCTTCGTTTCTTTCAACTGCTTCTTCTGTTGAATATGCCTCATACTTTCCTGTTACTTCACACGTGTAGTGGTTTTTAATTGGATCCTTGGCTATTATGCATGAAATATGGTAGAGACTCTGCCATTGTGTTATGTTCCTCTGAAGAGTGATTCTTGTTCTGGCAGGCAGTTCAGTTGGATGAACTCAAGCTCCCAACTCTGAGTACACTCTGTGACAGGCAACAGCTGAAATCTCTGCTCAGTGCTTTCAAATTTCAGCTGTTGCTTGTTCACCAGGCATCTGGGGGTCTCCAGTGAACATGCATAATTTAGTAAGCTAAGAATTTGGATGGATTTTTTTTTCTGTTAATTTTTTTATTGTATTTTTCCCCCATTATCATTTATCTCCCTTATTGGATGGATTTTTTAATATGCAGATCTTGGAGTTTACCTTCTCTTGGGCTTTCTTTTCTCCACAATTCCCTGCCTCCTCACTACCTTTCTGGCTAATCTGCCCACTAATCTGTGATCTCATGCCTCCAGCCAGTGAGGATGCAGCAGTCACATTGCATTCACATCAGGAAGGTGCGAACTCATAACTCTGACCCCCATCAAGGGTGGACTCTCTTCTGGTTTATGATTGAGCTTGGTCACTCCCCAAGATCTTTGAAAATGGAGTGATTTTAAATATTTTCTCCAGATTTTATAAACTTTTATTTGCAGGACTATTTATCTGACAAAGATGCTCTGACATTACCCCAAATCAGAAGCCCCTTAAACAATTTTTAAATCAGCCCTGGCTGGTGTGGCTCAGTGGAGTGAGTGCTGGCCTGCAAACCAAAGGGTCGCTGGTTTGATTCCCAGTCAGGGCACTTGCCTGGGCTACAAGCCAGGTCCCCAGTAGGGGGCACATGAAAGGCGACCACACATTGATGTTTCTCTCCCTCTCTTTCTCCGTCCCTTACCCTTTCTCTAAAAATAAATAAAATCCTTACCAAAATAATAAATAAATACATAAAATTTTAAATCATGTTTTTCTTTTTTAGATTTCATGTATTTACTTTTAGGGAGAAGGGAAGGGAAGGAGAAAGAGATGGAGAGGAACATCGATGTGTGGTTGTCTCTCGCACGCCCCCTACTGGAGACCTGGCTCACAACCCAGGCATGTGCCCTGACTGGGAATCCAACGGGCAACTTTTTGTTTTGCAGGCTGGCACTCAGTCCAGTGAGCCATTCCAGCCAGGGCAAACCTTTTTATTTTTTTCATAGCTCTTGTAACCTTCTAAAGCAGGATTTTACGGCTATATTTACTACACATATAATGTTTCCCATCGGATAGCCCCCACTAGAGGGCCCGTTTTGTTAAAGGGCAGTACCTAGAGCAATACCACAGTGACTTATGCAGCAAGTGCTCAACAACCGTGGGCTGAGTGGAGAAATACATAAAGGGGCCTCAGAGGGGACCACGAGCTCCAAAAGGCAGTGGAAGGTCGCCTGTGGCTCTGACCTGCAGTCATCGCTCTTGTTCTAGAAAGATGAACCGCGCCGCGGCTCCCACATGCCAACCTGCGGAGGCGCAGTGTCTCCGCATGCTGACCATAGCCACCCTGTCTGTGTCCTTCAGGGTCGGCGTGGTGGCCAACGGGCTGGTGCTCTGGATGACCGACTTCCGCATGGCCCGCACCGTCACCACCACGTGGTTCTTCCACTTGGCCCGTGCCGACTTCGCGGTCCTGGCGTCCCTGCCTGTTCCCATCTACAGTCTGGCCAGCGACCAGTGGCCCCTGGAGGACTTGCCTGCAAGCTGTACCTGGCCTTCCTGTCCTTCACCTTCTTCACCAGCATCTGCCTGCTGATCCTCATCTCTGTGGACTGTTGCATGTCCGTCCTCCACCCGGTCTGGGTCTGAAACCACCGCACGGTGCAGCGAGCGAGCTGGCTGGCTGTCGGGGTGTGGCTCCTGGCTGCCGTCATTTCCTCTCCGTACCTCTGACTCCAGGCCACTGAGAAACCGGAGGGGTGTAAGTATTGCTTCTTCAAGTTCGACACAGAGCGTGAGGGGAAGGGAAGCTCCAATGACTGGGGTCCAGTGACTCGCAAAAGGTGCATGGTGGTGACTATCACTTACTTTGTGGTGGGCTTCTTGGTGCCCCTGGTGGTCATCAGCACCTATGCCCACCTCCTCCTCACCAAGCTCTGGAAGGAGGGCTGTGTCTACCCCCACCGACCAAAGAGGTTGCTGCTGTTGGTGGTGAGCGCCTTCTTCGCCTTGTGGTTGCCTTTTAATGTGGCACTCTTGGTCCACCTGGGGCTGTGGAACCCTCATGACCCCACAATGCTGCTCATCCTCTAGGCTACCTTCTCCTTGGGCTGTTTCAACAGCTGCCTCAACCCTTTCCTCTATGTCTTTGTTGGCAGAGATTTCCAAGAGAAGTTTTCCCACTCTCTGTCTTCTGCTCTGGCCAGGGCATTTGGTGAGGAGGGCCTTCTCATTCACCTTGCTCCCCAGGGGAAATGCCCAGGGGATGATGGAGACCTTAGAGTGGAAGCTGAAAATCCTGTGTAGTTTGTAGCTCCTTTAGCAGGCTGGCTTCCAAGACACTGCCAAATCTGGCCTCTTCTTTCAGGAAGTCCTCCTGGCACCACTTCAGCTAAATCTCCGTATTAGACACCTGATTATTTCCCTGTAACCATCTATCCTTCCTTTATAGAAGATGTCCTTTATAGGAAGACTTCAAATAGAAGTCTTCTGTGGTTAGCCAGAAAAAAAAAGAACAAAGCTTCCCAGTGTTCTTTGCAACCAGGTACAGCCACGTGAGTATGTTCTGGCCAATAGATGTGAGCGGAGGTAATCAATCTAACTTCTTTGAAGTGCCCTGGAATGGAAGAGGGCCTGCCCTATAGTCCTCCCATTCCATGGTCTAGAATGCAAGTGTATTAGTTAGCTTTTGCTGCATAACAAACACTCCAAAACTTAGAGGCCTAAAACCGTTACCTTTTCTGATTTCGGTGGTCAGCAATTTGGGCTGGGCTCAGCTGAGCAGTTGTGGTCTGGGCTGGGCTTCCTCACGTGGTGAGCTGAGTGACTCTGTGCTTCTGGGAGGGGTGGCTGGGTCGATGGCAGCTGACTGAGCCACGGAGCTCTCATCGTCCTGCAGGCTGACTGGGGAGGGTTCCATGAGCAAGATGGAAAGTCTGAGACCTGCGGTTGGCACTTGACACAATGTTGCTAGGTTCAAAGGGTGGGGCAATTCATTCCACCTCTGATGGGAAAAAATCTGCAAAGTGACATTGCCAAGGAGCACAGGTACAGGAAGGTATGTGGAACTGGGGCCATTTTTGCAATCTGCCACAGCATGTGTGGTGGTGAGCCGCGTGGAAAACAACAAAGCAACTGTGTTCCCATCTCTGCCCCGGAATGTGTTAACCCATGCTGTGAAGAGAGAGATGTCAGTTTCTAGCTCATTGAAACCAGTGTTATTTTGTATCTCTGTTGGAGCAGCTGAATCTTTCCCTTAACTATCATGCTGCCAACCTCTGGAACTTGTGCAAAGTGACATAATAAATTTCCTTATTGTTGAAGCTATTTTGGAGTCTGGTTTTCTGTTACTTGAAACCCATAGCAGCCCCACTGACATGTGCAATAAACACTCCCTTCTGGGGACTGAATCTCAGTGGTCTGTGGTCACAATGACCGTTCCTTGGATTCTGGGTAGAGGCAAACAAACAAACACATATTCAAACCCAAAGCTACCATGGTACTTGTTCATAACAGGAAGAGGCAGCTCTGGCCCTGCTCTGATGCCCTGTGAGAGCTCCCCTCAGAGCCTCAGATCTCTCGACTCTGTGTACCAGCTGCTTCTGTGGTTCATGGGTGAGGAGAGGATGCAGTGATGCAAAGACTGAGTATCAGGAAGGACAGAGGCATGTAAAAAAGTCAGCTGGGAGCCCAGGCCGGTGTGGCTCAGTTGGTTGGGCATCATCCTGCAAACTGGAAGGTCACCAGTTTGATTCCAGTCAGGGCACATGCCTGGGTTACAGGTTCTGCTCCCAGTTGGGGTGTGTATGGGGTATGGCATACAGAAGGCAGACAATCAATGTTTCTTTTCCTCTCTTCCTCCCTCCCTTTCCCTCTCTGGAAAATAAAAGTTTTAGAAAAAAAGTAAGCTGGAAGCCCTGGCCAGGTGGCTCAGTTGTTGAAACATCCTCCCATATACCTAAAGATTGCAGGTTCAATTTCCAGTCAGGACACATACCTAGGTTGTGGGTTGGATCCCTGGTCGGGGAGCGAATGGGAGGCAACCAATCAATGTTTCTCTCTCTCTCTTTCTCTCTCTCTCTCTCCTTTCCTCTCTCTCTAAAATCAATAAACATATCCTCGGATGAGGATTAAAAAGAAATAAGTTGGAAAAAGTGGTTTATCCAAAATCAAAATATTAAAATAATGTAGGCTCGTGGTAAAGAGAAAATAATTTTTCCTGTCCTTCTGGACCCCCCATCCCGCCTTCTTCTCCTGAGAGACTGCTAGTTTCTGGTGTACATCCTTTCAGACCCCCTACCCATGCCTAAGCATCTTTGATTCAAAGAGAACGTGTCATATACATAGTCCTACACTGTGTGTGTGTGTTTACGAAGAGTATATCGTGGAGATGGTTGCGTGTAAGTACAGGAGAGATCGGCCGAGTTATTCTTCCGTGCAGGTGGCCAAGTATTCCCTCGTCTGAATGCACTGCACTGAGTCCCCTACTGATGGGTGTTCCGGTTGCTTTCGAATCTGCTGTGGTAATATTTTTGAAGCGTAAAAAGCCATTCCCTCTAACCCACACCCTGAGCGATAGGAATGCAGAAGCGGAGGCATTCATCAACCTGTCAGAGTGACACCCGTGCGTCTCAGCCAGGTCACAGGCCGGAAGGCGCCCGGCCACCCCAACCGTCCCCATGATCCTCCTCCTGAGAAGACTTTGCCCTAAATATTATCGTGAACCTTTTTCTTTAGCCTTGTCTTTCTCTTGTCAAATCTTCGTCTGAAACATTTCAAACCTACAGTTACGAGAATAATACAATAGACCTTTCAACTGAATTTACCCAATGTTGCTATTTGCATACCCGCTCATCCCATATATTTAGTCTTTCTTCTCTCTCCCCCTCAGTCACTCCCCCTCACCTCCCTCTCTCTCCCTCTCTCCTTCTTGGTCCTGCTCTTTTTCTCCTTATCTGAGCATCTCTATCTGCTTATCTCTGTCTCTATCTCTGTCTTTATTAATTTCTCTCTCTACTTATCTGTGTATCTCAGCCATCTATCTATCTATCTATCTATCTATCATCTATCTTTCTATCCAGCCAGTCGTCCATCTGTCTACCTGACTCTCCACACACACAGACGTACACACCGTGGCACACCTGCTGTGATGAACAGACCCACCGGGATGCTTGAGGTCTATGAGGAGGGAGCCCCACAACTGCTGTCCTTCAGCGGGCCAGTGGTTAGAGACACCTCTAGAAAATGTTGAACTTTTCAAAAGTAGGTGCAGACATCATATCATCCTGATTAAATTCTTTACTCGGTGTCTCCTAAGAATAAGGCACAACCGTAATATTATTGCCACCCTCCAGAACGTTAACATTGATATTAATTAATACAAGGTCTGTGTTCAAATTTCCTGATTGTCCCAATAATGAAATCTATAGCAATTTTTAAAATATCAAGAGCTGCCCTGGCTGGTGTGGCTCAGTGGATTCAGTGCTGGCCTGAGAACCAAAGGGTCACAGGTTTGATTCCCAGTCAGAGCACATGTCTGGGTTGCAGGCCAGGTCCCCGGTAGGGGGCATGCAAGAGGCAACCACACATGGATGTTTCTCTCCCTCTCTTTCTCCCTCCCTTCCCATCTCTCTAAAAATAAATAAATAAAATCTTTTTTTTAAAAATCAAGAGGTTGTAATGACATTCTCTTTCCACCCTGCAACACACACACATGCAAATTGACTGAATAGTAGGTCAGAAACACACCACAAGTTGGTTCCCTAATGCAGAAGTAATACAGGCCACGTTCAAAATTAGATATTAATAACAAAGGATAACTGAAAACATTCAGATTTGCCTTGGACATTTTAAAACACCTTCTAAGTAAATCCTGGGTTACACAAAGAATAAAACAGGTATGCCACTTTATTTAGAAGTGAGCACACTACAGATCAGAACTGGAGAGGTGGGGCCAAAGTTGTACTCTGAGGAAAATTTATAGCTTTAAAAATGTTAATTAGAAAAAAGTCCAAAAGGGGATGGGCAAAGCAAACAACTCAAGGGGCCAGAAGAAAACCAATAACCCCTGGCTGGTGTCACTCAGTGGATTGAGTGTCGGCCTGCAGACCAAAGGGTCGCCGGTTGGATTCCCAGTCAGGGCACATGCTGGCCAAGTCCCCAGTAGGGAGCGCTTGAGAGGCAACCACATACTGATGTTTCTCTCCCTTTTTTTCTCTTTCCCTAAAAATAAGTAAGTAAAATCTTATATATAAAAAAGAAAACCAATAAAATAAATGCTCAAAAACTTGAAGGAAAGCATTGATAGATATTAATGAGACAATTAACCAAAAAGAAAGTGGATAAGAAACTGGTTCTCTCTCTTTTCCTAACAATGATATCCTTTTATATTTGTACTGATGTTCTTTCATGAATACTCCCAAAAGGCAGGATGGCATGCTGGCCACTTACACCTGGGTGACACCCGTCAAGTTGCTTCCACCCTCTGTGCCTCAGTTTCCGACAGAATGAAATGGCATAATAATAGCCCCTCTCTCAAAGGGCTGCTGTGCAAATTACATGCATTATTGCTGGTGCTGCGAAGGTGCAATGGGAACGTTTGCTATTATGGGTATTTTGGTCTGTTAAGATTCCTCCTAGGAGACCAGGTGAGGTCAGAGGGCCCGGTTCCCACTGCCCGACTCTGCCAGAGGCTCTCAACAAGGCTGTTTCCCATGCTTGGCCTGGCTGCTGTCAGTCTCTTGGATCTTAGCCTTCCCTGAGGAGGAGAGTGGGATTGTGGTGAGGTTTTAAATTCGCATTGATTTTCTAGTGAAGGCGGTTAAGCAGTCTTCCCCGGAGACTGAGGGTTTTTGAGCTGGCTGCAGGATTCTCCTGGTGGCAGGAACAGATGTGACTGGTAAGACAGGTGTTGAGAACCAGCCCAGAGAGGGTGCAGCTCCTGGGTGTGGTCCAGCCCAGTGAGACACTCAGCCTTTCCCTGAGCAGCCTCCACGAGAGAGGTTTGTGAAGGATGCCCTCCTAGGCCTCGGATTCTTACTGGGCCAAATAGGGGCTGAAAATCCTTCTCTAATAAGATTTCTATAAGAACCCAAGAAGGTGGTTCATTCCTTCAGCCTTCAAACAAGGGCTGCTCACAGGTACGGATCATGTCTTGTGCACTGGCGCCTTATCAACGTGCAGACTCCCCAAAGTGGCATCGTGCAATTACGCTCCTTGGACAGATGAGAAAAGTGAGGCTCAGAGAGGTAAAGTCACTTACCAAAGGTCACACAGCAAATAAGAGGTAGTCGGGAACTGAACGGTCTTACCCCACTCATCTATCCGGTCATGGTTATTGGGCGCCTGTCAGGTGAAGGGGTTGGTTCTAGGCACTGGAGCTAGAAAGGTGAAGGAGTAACATTAGAAGGGGAGGGGCCTACGTTTGATGGAGAGGGGTTGCCACTCCAGGGGGCGGGGCCACGGGGCTGCCTGTCCTGGGCTTGTCAGTAGGTAGGGTACTCTGGGGGGAGGGGCTGACACTCCTCATCCTTCAGGTCCCACAGCCCCCACCTCCACGCCATCATCCTCTGACCCTACAAGTATCCACTGAGCACACCGTACGTACAAATCTCTCCCACCCCCCGGGATTCACGCTCGCCTGCCATGATTGCAGCCTCTGCCCTCGGAGCTCCCAGCTGGGGGAAGACAGCCCTGCAGCACATCCCACGGAAAGACACTCAGCTCCCCGGCGGGAGGGCGGCAGCCACTCTCTTAATCACCACCTCTGTTTCTGTCAACAAGGAGAGAGGGGAGGCGGAGCCCCAACCCGCCGGGTGTGATGTGTTCGCAGCTGCGGGAGACAGACAGACTGTCATCCAAGTCGGAAAATAGCTGTCATGAGACTCCTCAGCCCCTGACACCTGACACCTTCGCTCTCGCTCGCGCTCTCGTCTCGGGCTGCACAGTCGGAGGTTCTGTTCCCGTCGTGTCTGAGCCCCGACTGCTTTCCGACGCACATCACCTGCCCCAGTCCAAGGTCCCAGCCGGGGTCAGGAGGTCAGGGTCGGGTTCTCATTCTCGTTCCCGTGCAATAAAATGAAGAGGGGCCATGTGACAGCCTTACCGCCTTGTCTGTTCCATTTGCTGCTGTGCCCCTCCCCCTTTCCTGCCCCTGGGCTCCTGGGGCGGGTCCTGTGGGGAACCACGCGCCGTCCCACCCCCTCGGTGTCCCCCTGGCCTGACCGAGGCCTGGGTTTCAAGTGCTAACGGTGCCTTTCTGTATGTTTCCTGTCGTGAGCGATGCGGGGGACCCCAGGGGCGGCAGGCTGGCCCCGGAGAGGGACACTGACAGTGAGTGACCGAGGGGTGCACGGTAGTGCCAGAGCAGGCGCCAGGTGTGAGGGCCCAGGGCTCCAGTCGGGGGCTTTGATGGGCCTCCGTGGAAGTGCAGGCTGAGGGGCTGGGACTTTGTGCAGCGGCACTGGGGAGCCATGGGGGGTGGGGGTGTGTGTGAGCAGGGGAGGGGCAGCGTCAAGGCCAAGGGTGAAAGATCCCTGTGGGGCCCTGCAAGGAGGTAAAAAGGCCAGGAGAAGGCTGGAGTGGGGGTCCAGCAGGAGGGAAGGAGGAGCCGGGAACAGGAGCCGGGTGGTGGAGCCAGAGAGTGGGGGGAGGGGCAGGCCAGGCCAGGAGGGGCTGGAGGGAGAGGCTGGTAGTGAGCTACCTCTAATCCAGGACCCCCCTCCCCCTCCCTCTCCTTGCCACCCTCCCAGTCTTGGGCACTCGGTGGCCCACTGGAGCCACAGTATAAGGAGGGTAGGGCAGGGTCCCCACTTCCCTGAAGGGCTCCCTTCCCTTCCTCTTTCCAGACCACAGCCCCACCCCTCCCGCTGCAGCCTGGCCACTCCAGGGTGGGGGGCAGTGTCTTTGCTGCCCTTCTGCACCCCCTTCCACTCACCAGGACCCCAGGAACTCCCTGGGCCCACCTGGATGACCCAGGGTCCTCTCCCTAGTTTAGGGTCACCTGCTTAGCACCTGTAGTTCCCCTTTGCCAGGTGATATAACATGTAGCTTCTGAGGATGTGGACATGGACACCTTTGGGGCCATTACTCTGCCCACCACAATGGGCTCGGGGATCCTTCCTTGAACCTGTGAAGCCCTGTATTCAACAGTATTTATTTCCTTAGCAGCTACTGTGTGCTAGGCACTTCTTTGGGATGAAAATCCCTAACCCTTATGGAATTTCTACGGCACAGGTTGGGAGTTAGGAGTGCGGACAGACAACAAAACAAGACAGGAATTTAAAAAGTGATACATGGGCCCTGGCTGGTGTGGCTCAGTGGATTGAATACCAGCCTGTGAACCAAAGGGTCGCCTGTTCGATTCCCAGTCAGGGCACATGCCTGTGTTGCGGGTCAGGTCCCCAGTAGGGGGCACATGAGAGGCAACCACACACTGATGTTTCTCTCTCCCTCTCTTTCACCCTCCTTTCCCTTCTCTCTAAAAATTAATAAATAAAATCTTAGGAAAAAAAAAAACATAGTTCCTGTCATTGCTGTAGCTTGAACCCCCTCTCAGAGACCCTGCCCACCGGAGAGGTGTCACGTGACCCAGTCTGGTCCAGTGAGCAGTGGTCAGCGAAGGGTTTCTGGGGAAGGTGGCACCCAGTAGGGTTTTGGAGGATGAGTAGGAGTTTGCCGGCGGAGCCGATGGGGCACAGCAAAGTGCTCCAGGATGAGGAGACAGCGAGGACCGAGGCTGGGGGTGTGTGTGTGCATGTGTGTGAGTGTACACGGAACCGTGGTGCTGGTTTCAGGAACTCCAGAGCAGTGGGCGGGGAAGTGGTAAGTTTTGAGGTCGGCGTTGTGGGCGGGGCCACCAGAAGCGAGGCTTCAGATGCCCGGCTGAGCGGCTCAGACCTCATCCCAGGGCGATGGGAAGAGACCGCCCAGGCAAACACACCATCCTTCAGCTCACAGGTGGGGAAATTGAGGCTCCTGCCCAGGCTGTGCGTGGCAGTCCCTCTGGTTTCCAGCTGGACCCTGGCTCCCACTTCCTCTTCTATCCACTGGTGAGCTGCCCGCTCCTCCCTACCGTGAGTCCTCAAGAGAAGACCCCTGCTGCCAGCTCCTGCTTGGATGCCCGGAAGACACCTGGCCCTCCACCTGCTGGTGAGTGCAGGACCACAGAGGAACAGAGTGGGTAAACTGAGGCTCACAAACAGAGCAAAACCTGGGTGCAGATCTCTTGAGTTAACATCCAAGGCCTCTGAGTTTGCACGGATGTGAGTTCAAATCCAGGCTGGGTTTCTGCTTAGTCTGTTTTGATTTTGAGCAAGGGAATCTCCCTCCCCAGCCTCAGTTTCCCTAGCTGAAAGGCAGAGCTGTTAAGAGCAGCTGCCTCCTAGGGCTTGGCACAGCACGGCTCCTGCAGTCCTCGGGTGGTGCAGGCTTCCCGAGGGGATGGGGAGGGGCAGCAGGCTCTGAGGCTGGAGAATGGGCTGGTTCTGGGGGCGGGCAGGGCCAATCCACCTGGGGGCTTCACCCCCAGGTGGGAGGAAGGGCTGAGACTTCATCCAGGGGCACTGGGGAGCCATGGGAGGCCTTTGAGCAGGGGAGGGGCAGGTCACTTCTGGAGCCCTGGGGTGGCCAGACTGGAGGCTGGAGTGGAGGCCGAGCTGAGTCCCCAGGGGAGGTGGTACCCGAACTGGGCCAGGGCACAGGGGCCGGGGCAGCGGGAGTCAGCGTGAGACTGAGGGGTGGCCGGAAGACATGGGGAGAGGGCAGCACCTCGGGTTTGCGTGGACGGTGATTGTCCCCGAGATGGAGGGCCAGGGGAAGTCTGGTGTGGGGCGGGGGACGTGGGGCATGCTCACGAGTTGGCCTGTGGGTCCCCACAGCACGACCCAGCCCATGGAAGGCCCTTCAGAGACTCGGCGGCCGGCACCCCTTGGAGTCCTGTGCCCACCAGGTGCTGCCCTCTTCCTCTGCTACTCCCTGGCTGCCCTTGCCTCCTACCTGCTGGAGGTGGCCAGCCATGTCCTGGTGATCCGAGTGGCCGGGCCCTGCCTGCCTCCCATGCTCTCAGCTGCCTGGTTCGGCCACCAAGCCATAACCGACGTTGCCTTCATGGTCCTCCTGCCGCTGGTCCTCACCTGGACACCTTCCGGCTGGCCCCTGGGTGGCACCTTCTGCCACCTGGACCCCGGCCTCGCCTTCCTGACCTTCTATGCCAGTGGCCGCCTGCTGACCCGTGCGGCTGCTGACTGCTGCTGCTGGGCTCTCTGGCCAGCCTGGGCGCTGAGCCACCGCTCCGCCCGCCAGGTGGTTCTCTGGGCCGGTGGCTTCTGGCTCCTCCTGCTGGTCCTGGGCGTGCGGGCCCTGCGAGCCCCTCGGGGCTGGGTGGCCCAGGGTGAGCTTCCTAATGGGACCTCCTCCCAGGAGCCGCCCCCCCTCTCCCCCGACCTGGCACTGAATCAGCTGGTATTTGGCTTCGGGGTGCCTCTGGGGGTCCTGCGTGCCTTCCACAGCCTTTTGAAGGCCAAGCTGTGCCTGGCAAGGCTCACGGGGAGGCCCCCGCTGCTGGGGCTGCCCTGGGCCTTGGGGACCATGTTGTTTCTCTGCTGGTTCCCCTTCCACCTGCTGCTGCTGGTGAGGCTGCTGGGGGCTCGGGAGGCCGGGCTGGGCACAGAGGAGGTCTGGGTGCTGCTCGGGCCCCTGGGGCTCACCCTGGTGGGGGCCAGCGGCTGCCTCAACCCTCTGCTGTACTGGTGTGGGCACCAGAGCTTCAGGTGGTGGCTGCTCGGGCCCCTTGTTCCTCCTGCCCAGGTGGAGGGTCTGAGGAGGAGACAGGGCCGGGCGCTGGGGATGGAGACCCGGCCCTCCTGTGAGAGTCTGAGGGAAAGTCCTGAGGGGTTGCAGCGAGGGGGAGGAGGGGGTCTTGCCACCTGTCCATCCTCTGGAGAATGGGGGACGTTGATGTAGTGAGATGATGAGGTGAGGGGGGAGAACAGAGACCCAGAGAGAGGGGGACAGGGACCCAGATGGAGGGGCACAGAGACCCAGAGAGAGAGCAGGTAAAGTGGAAGAAGAGGGAGCAACGGGGGTGATGCTGCTGGGATGGGACTGCCTCGTCCTGGTGGCAGACGGAGGCCTAGTCAGGGAGGGGAGGCGAGGCTGCCGGGAGGGGCGGGGGGGTGGGGGGAGACGAGACAGGAAGAGGTATGGAGACAGACGTCAGCAGAGACTGAACTGGGGAGAGCTCTGGGGCAGGTGGAAGTAGAGCTGGCGTTGGACTGAAGGACAGGAGAATGAGTGGGGAGAGAGACAGACGGACAGGGAGACAGCGCCCAGAGAAAGACAGATGGAGAGCCTCGGGCCTGGGTCTGAAGACGGGAATGCAGGCACGGGGCAGGAATTTGGAACTAGACTCCCAACCAGCCTGGCAGCCAAGGGACTGCGTAGTGTCCAGATGTGGGGTGTTCAGGCCTAAAACCAGGAAAGCCCCACGCACATCGGGACCCCTCGGTCTCCTCGGTGGACTGGGTAACAGCCCTGGGCCCCCAAATTTCACGGGTCCCCAGGCCCTTAGGTGCCACTCGTCTTCTCTCGAGATACTTCAGCCCCTCCTCACCGCCTCCTGCCTGTCGGGTCCCTGCCTGGAAGCCCTGCTGTTTCCTGTCTTTCCAGCGCAAACTCCCAAACGTTTCCAAACTAAAGGTTAATTTTTGCTCCATGTTGCACGACTTCCAATGTGTCCACGGAGCTACCTTGGAAATGCACGGAGCCCCAGGGGGGAAATCTGTCTCTCTCAGTCTTCAGGAAATGCATTGCCATGGTGCAGCTTGACCCTGTCGGCGCATTAGAATCTCCAGGGGGAGCTTTTAACATCTGATGGATGGCCAGGCCCCATCCCCGGGCGTTGTGGTTTCAGTGGGCCTGGGTGGGGCTGGGAGCTGGGAGTTTCAAACCACCCATCACCCTGGGAAGCCCACTGGCTGCTGGCCTGAGCCCCGTCCCTCCGCAGCGTGTGTGGTCGCGCAAATGTGACCCTGATGGCTCCCAGGGGACCAAGAAACCAGCACTAAGTGGTTGGAAAGCCTGGGGGACGCCAAGACCAATGTCTTTGTCAATAAATTGTTTTGCAAACACTGACAGCCACGAATCACACACTGGGGAGGGGGGAGTGTCCAGTAGGAGCCAGAGTCTGTTCTGGGTCCTCTCCCTTCAAGCTCCCAGTTACAGCCACCAAGGACCGGAGGGGAGAGTGGGAGGGGGTGGGAGGGGTGGAGGCAGATGGAGACTCATGCAGATAGGGAAAGATTTCCAGGAAGCCTTCTGGAAGGGCCAACACAGAGGTGGCAAAGGACACTCCAGGCAGGAGGCACAGCATGTGCAAAGGCACTGGGGCATTTAAAAAAAGGCATGCCTGCCCTGGCTGGTGTGGCTCCCCCAGACTGCGAACCAAAGGGTTAGGGTTAGGGTTAGGGTTAGGGTCAGGGCACATGTCTCAGTTGCAGGCCAGGTCCCCAGTTGGGGGCGCTCGAGAGGCAACCACACATTGATGTTTCTCTCCTCTCTCCTTCCCTTTCCCTCTCTAAAAATAAATGAAATCTTTAAAAAACCATCTGTGAGTTCTGTGTGGTTAAGGATAGGCCATGGTGGGAGGTTAGGCGATTGACGGAATTTTTAAAGAGGAAACACTGGAGGGAGTCAGGTCACGCAGCCTTGGATGCCAGGCTGAGGGGCCTGAGTCTTGTCTGGGCGCTGGGGAGCCCCAGGAGGGCTGTGTGCAGGGAGGGAGGGGGTCAACTTTGAGTGTAGAAAGGCCCCTGTGAGGGATGCAGAGAGATAAGGGGGCTGAAACAAGGGTCCAAGGTAGCCCAGGCAGGGAGGGGGGGTGGTGGTGGTGAGGGGGTGGAAACAGCAAGGAGGACGCCTCCTCCCTTCCCGCCTTCCTCGGTGTCAGAATGTAGGTTTCGCAGCCAGCCTCTTCCTTCCTGGACTGGACTAACTTCTGCCTGGGAAAATAGTCCAACACTGCCCCTATGTGGTCATTCAGAGTATTGCAACCAAGGCCTCCTATAAGGAAGGTTGTCCAGATCAGATCCCGCCGCTGGCGGACTGAAGAGGGCGCGATTACTGAGGACGCGGGAACCACCTGGCCGGGGGATTTGTCACCCCGCAGGCAAAATGGGAACCTATGGGAAACTAAGATCCCATCCGTAATGAGAACTTGCCGGGTCTTTCCCGGGAAACCCAGGCTGTTCGGTCACCTTATTCAGGAGTCGCCTTCTCAGATCTTGAGTTCAAATAAAAAAAATTAATACTCATTTGAGGATATATTTTTATTGATTTTGGACAGACAGAGCGGGGTGGGGGGAGGGAGAGAAACATCGATGTGAGAGAGAGACATCTATTAGCTGCCTCCCTTATGTGCTCTGACGGGGGATTGAATGGCAAGCTTTTGGAGTATGGGACCGTGCTCCGACTCGCGGAGCCAGCCGGCTCATGCCTGTGCCTTTGCAGATGAGAACGTGGCTAGAGCTCAACCCAAGGCTGAGGTGTCCCCTAGGGCATGGCACCCGCTGGGGATGGAGGCAGGGTGTGGGGAGGCGGTGGTCATCGGGGGGGCTCTGTCTTGGACATCAGGACACTTCTGCAGGGAGGGACATTGACAAGGAGTATTGAAGGTTGAATAGGAGTTTGCTAAGAAAAGAGAAAGACCTGGCTGGCGTAGCTCAGTGGATTGAGCACGGGCTGGGAACCAAAGTGTCCCAGGTTCGATTCCCAGCCAGGGTACATTCCTGGGTTGCAGGCCATAACCCCCAGCAACCGCACATTGATGTCCCTCTCTCTCTCTCTCTCCCTCCCTCCCTTCTTTAAAAATAAATAAATAAAATCTAAAAAAAAAGAAAAGAGAAAGATGTATTGATATAATATAACAAAAGAGATGATGACGACAGACCCTTGGCTGCTTTGAACTTCCATTCTTGTCTTTGATCTCAGGCTGTCCTTGCTGGGGCCTTCTGGGGCCCAGTGGATGAAGATTCTTATCTTGGTCAAGCTGATAAGAAAACCAGGACTCAGAGGAAAGGAATGAAGTCTGATGTGTGCAGAGTCTGAGTTGGGGTCACGTGGTGAATCAGCCCTGCTCTTTCTCTCCACTGTGTTCTGGCACCCAGCATCAGAACACCCTTCCCTTCTCTGAAGACTCCTGACAGACTCCTACATGTCCCTCAACACCAAGCTCAAATTCTGGGCCCCTTAGCTCATACCCAGGAGTCCAGGCCCCCAGCCCCTCCTCCCTCAGACCCAAAAGTTCAGGCCCCCAGCCCCTCCTCCCTGAGACCCAGGGGTCCAGGCCCATGGCCCTTCCAACAGAGCAGGCCCAAGATGGTGGGATGGAGCTGGATGTGCTGGTTCAGTCACATTTATTGGATTTCAGAGTCCAGAGTCATGGTCGGGGCAGAGCAGGGCTCTTGGCTTAAGCTGTCCTGTGTCTTTTCATTGCTGAGCCTAAGAGAGGAGGAGAGACAGAGGCACAGAGGTACACAGGGACAGGGGAGAGAAAGGGAGGCCAGAACTATGGAATGGGGCCCAAATGGACATAGACACAGCCCACCGCCTGGCGCTCTTTCCCTCACCTTGTTGAAGAAGTAGATGGAGGCGAGGATGGTGAAGACGGCGATGGCCAGAGTCACGTTCTGTGGGGGGGTGGGGTGTCAGAGGTCAGGCAGGACCCATCCCCTCTCTCCCTGGCCCCTGGCCCCCCTTCCCCCACCAGATCTGTCCTCACTTCTTGAAAGTTCATGGCCATGGGTCCTCAGCTGCCCAGTGCTTGACCTCCCTCTGCTTTGCTTGGGCCTCTGACACAGAGAGGGGAGGGCAGCCACCTGAACCTGAGTGGGGGTTGTCTAGGAGACCAGAATGGTGGCCGAGGTGACAGAGAAAGGCATTCTGGGTAGAGAGGACCCTGGGGCAGAGGCTTGGGGGTCCAGAGCATCCAGTGTTCCATGCCGCATCAGAACTTGAGATCAGGACCTTGAGATAAGAGAGCCCAGACCCTCCACACTGCACCGAGGAGTTCATCTCCCTCCACCCAAGGGTGCTGGGGAGCCACGGGGGAGGGCTGTGAGCAGGGAGGCATGGGGACAGCTCAGCAGAGAATAGGTAGGTGGCCCAGGCCCCTTCCCAACAGCTATGTCTGCCAGACGCAAGGCTGCGAGGTGCAGCAGAGGTTGGAGTGGACATTCCCGAGACCGGTTGCCCTTTCTGGGGGTGGGAGCGGCAGTTACAACGGTAGAAACCATGGTGGCGATGCTGGTTTGCTTCCCCACCTCTGGGCCTCCGGGACGGGGACGCACTGGTGGCTCCCACAGAGCACCGGCCCTTGCTGAGGGGTACTCCGCCAGCCCTCCTGATGCCGGTGTAGACACGGAACTCTCTTTTGGTCCATCGCACCTGTAGAACTGACCTCCAGGTTCCTGGAGACACACAGAGGGAAACAGGGCAGCTGTGCCACGAGCCCACCTTGCTAGAAGCTGTTTCTCACCCCAGAATGAACACACGAATACCCACGGTGCTCTGTGGTCATTTATGGAATATATATAATATATATATAGGGTCCGGCACAAATAACGCCCCCATTTATGACAAACTATTTTATTACAAAATCATAAGCATGTCATTCTGTAATGACACAACAATACCCCCCTCAAGCATACCCTATGACATTTTACATGAGATGTTCCAGTTAAAACTATACATTATTACACCCGTGTTATTACCCCACCGACCACACTAGAGCAGGCCTTACTTCGGCCGGACTCTGTGTGCATATAAAAGATATTTCCCCTACAAGCAGTGAGCCGGGGTTTGCTGAGTCAATGTCCCCAGCGACATCTTACAACATAACCACTGGGAGTGATGAGAATCGGCTGTGCGATGACACATTGGGATGCCAAGCAGAAAATTCCAGAAGGCAAGGCATTTGACAGGTCTCAGCCATGCACAAAACAGAACAAAGTAAACAAACAAGCAAAAACCCCTCAGGCAAGGGAACTTTCTGTATTTTAGAAAAATCCACAAGAAACACGCAGGCAGTTTCGATGGGCGATCTGAACTGGGTTCTGCTTTGGACAGAGCAGTTGTCAATGATCTTCCGGGGGAAAAGCGAAGGCATTGGAAAGGAGATTGGGGATTAGAAAGGAGGAGACATTAACTGAAAAAAAACCCAGGTTACAAAACTACACTTCTGGTAACATCTCATTTCACTAAGAAGCGAGTGTATGCCTAGAAGTGCCTGAAACACTCTGGCAGGGGTTTCTGTCTCAGTGTCACAGCTGAAAGCAGCAGGCCCAGCAGGAAGGGTTAACTGGAGACGGCTTCATGCTGGGGCCACGGCTCAGAGGTGGCCCAAGTCCCAGCAGCCCAGCTGAGGAGCTGCTTCCCCTGTGTTGGGGGTTGAGTCGAGTCCCTCCCCAACAGATCCACTCGAGTCCTCACCCCTGGGACCTGTGGATGTGACTTCATTTGGAAACAGGGTCTTGGCAGGTGTAATCAATTAAAACGAGGTCATACCTGGTGTCCTTGTAAGGAGAGAAGAGACCCAGAGACAGGCACACGCAGAGAAGGAGAACTCCATACCTACAGATCAAGGAACACTGAGGGCTGCAGGCAATGCCTGAAGCGAGGGGAGAGGCTGCAATCCGAGCCCTCCTCACAGCCCCAGGAACCACCAACCCTGCCTGAACGTGGTGACATTCCTGGCCTGGCCTGCAGAATGAGAGAGAATAAATTTCTGGTGTCTAAGACACCCAGTGTGTGGTCATTTCTTATGGCAGCCCCCCAAAATGAATTAATACAGAACTCCAGGGCAGCAAGGGGCTGGGGAGGGGTCCCGGTTGCCTGAGTCCCAAGAGACCAGAGAGGCTGGAGATACATGAGTTCCCACTCCCCTTAATGGCTGACTCCAGCTGGAATCCAGAGAGCAGCGCCCAGGACAGAGTCTTGCCCTGAGGGTGGTAAGTGGATGGGAGGGGTGGGGCAGGCC